>NC_134095.1:16738871-17411106 GCF_000715075.1 Nicotiana tabacum | reverse complement strand
GATTTCCCAACCGTTGAAACCAAATGGGCATAGTAAGTCGGTTCCAAGGCTTGGAGGAAGTAGTCTACCATTTCGCTCTCCTTCATAGGAGGATCCACTCTTGCTGCCTGTTCTCTCCACCGAAAACCATACTCTCTGAAACTTTCATTATGTTTCTTCTCAAATTTTGTCAAAGATAATCGATCTGGGATGATTTCCAGATTGTATTGGAAATGGTATGCGAATGCCTGTGCCAGATCATCCCAAGTGTACCATCTCCCATGGTCCTGGCGTGTATACCACTCCAAAGCTGATCCGCTTAGACTTTGACTGAAGTAAGCCATTAATAATTCATCTATTCCCCCAGCTCCTCGCATCTTGCTACAGAAACCCCTTAAGTGGGCTACTGGGTCGCCGTGCCCGCTGTATAGGTCAAATTTGGGCATCTTGAAACCAACTGGCAATTGTACATTGGGGAATAAGCATAAGTCTTTGTATGCTACACTGACCTGCCCGCCTAATCCTCGCATGTATCTGAACGATTGTTTTAGACTCTTGACCTTCCTGAACATCTCTTCTTGTTCAGCATTTTTGGCTGGCTTGTCAATTTCGGTTGGGAGATCAAAACGAGGAGTAGTTGAATGAATTTCGGAAGCTTTGAGGGTGGGTTTCGGGGGGTAATATTGGTTGTCCTGGGCCTGGAATGTAGGTTCACTAGGAGATTTGTGGAATGTAGCAGGGGGAGGTGCTACGAAAACAGGAGTCATAGGTGGAGGAAAATATGGAACGGGTTTTGGAGGTGGAGACTGCGGTGTCTGAGAGGTGGTGCCTCGGTAGTGCTGGTAAATGGGGAAGTTTGGGGATAATTCAGTGGTGATATTATCCTGAGTTTGGGTCATTGATGGAGCAGGGTTATTTGGGTAAGATGGGGGTAACTGTCCTGTAGACCAAGCTTGGTACATCTCAGCCATTTGCTGCTTGAGCTTAAACATCTCTTCTTTCATTTTCCCGACATCCATCTCCTCTATCTCCATACCTGTGTCAACATCTGGGATAGACATACTTTCGGGTATTGGTCCTTTTGATCTTGTGTGATAGTGATAATATGCCAGTATACTCTTTAGAGAAACTAACTGCTTGAATTCTGAAAATGAACAAATTTGTTAGTTTTGAGAGTTTAACACATATATAATCACACGTTGAGATGCAATGCTCCTAGACAAATAATCCCTTTCTATTATGCATTTGCTCGGCTGCTTGTGTCGTCCCAGCTTTCTTGAAATTTTTATTGTTATTCATTTTTATTTATTATATATATCTTTTATCGTGGTGGTCGAATCTGAGAGATTGCCTACATATCATGCTCTTACATGAATCAGACCTTGCGTAGTTCGGACTAAAGGCAATCACTTTTATTCATTACACGAAGATGGAATTACATTTGAAAACTTTAAGAAAATAGCTTGAAACACACACACTTAAATCAGAATAAAAGATACACTTCATAACATCTCACAACATGCCCCACTTTCCATTTTTGTTGTCAAATATTGGATTATCTGCTCAATGTGGTGCTTGACCTGGTTGGCCTCCCAGCGTACGATACATCCTTTCCAACTCCATTGCTAGATGACGAGCAAAAGTGGGCGCATGCTCAGTAAATCTTTCATAATCCATTCCTTGGCAGTTTACATAACTTTGAGATGTGAAGACTGCCAGGTCGTGGATTTGTGCCCTGAAACCTTGGAGACGTTGGTCTTGGTCTTGCAATTGCTGCTGACGAGTGGTGGCTATATCTCTTACACGGTTCTCACGATCTAGAGCTGATTCTAACAGAGCTCGGAGTCTGGCCTGCTCTAATCTTGCTTGCGCTCTTTCCCTGTCGAGGTCTGCTTGTTGGTGTTCTCTGTTGCATCTTCTTGCCTCTTCTAGTTGTGCACGAAGCTGGTCTTCTGATCGCATCCAATAGTCCTTTTCCTTCTTGAATTGTGCCTTGTCTTTTTCGGATTGCCTATCCTGGCGTTCCTTGTTAGATCTGGCTTCTTCGTTTAATTGTTGGATCCTTTCTTTTGCCTTGCTCAATGCCCTTTCATTTTCCGCAAGAATGGAATCATAATCTTGCATTCTTTCAAAGAGATTGGCGATGGTTTTTTGATCCTTCCAGCTCCTCTTTGGCGTTTCAGAAACTCTTTTCATTTTTTGGAATCGGGCATGAAGATTTTCATTCTCACAAGCTAGACTCTTCTTCTCGCCTTCAGCTTCTTGTGCTTGCAAATCTTTCTCCAAACTGAGGCTTCTTAGATTTTCTTTTAGGGCATGGATAGTTGCTTTGTACCCTTTTTCCTTTTCTCCCCAGATCAACCGTTCTTGGATTTTATCACTGAAGTTTTGAACATGGGGTCTTTTTGTTGGCCTTCTTAGCTCAGGCTCTGATACATCATCCACGCGAGATCGTTTTTCAAACCACCTTGCATATCCAGGATTTATCTCACCCTTTGTAGCATCTGGGACTTGAGTATCACTTTTCAAGTATCGGCACCCATTCCACATCTGCTGAAGTAGAGCCTCGGGAATAGTGGCTTCTGGGTGTAATTCGATTACGTGCATACTCAAATCTTCATCATCAGGAACTATTTGATATCTCCCTAATTGCCTTAGGACTCTCAGTGGTGCATATGGCTGAATGCTTCTCAATCTCAATAGTAGTAGATAACTATTTGAGGCTGACATGTGTATTACTTCCCTCATCGGGAGCCATCCCAGAGTCCATTCAATTTGATTTGCCGTTAAAGCCTTTAGATGAGATACCCATGCTTCTATCCCTTCTGGAGCCTGATAATTTTTTGTTCTTTCCTAATAGCTCTCGATGCAATTATCATTGTTTGATCCATACTGTATGATCTTGGGCTGTTGTTGGAGATGCTCCATCACCCACATTTGCAACAAAATTTTGCATCCTTCGAAGACCTTTGCTCCTGATTTACATAAAGTCAAAGCCCGATAAATGTCTGATAGAATGATGGGGACAAAGGTGTGATTTTCTTTGGTGGTGAGGATTTGCACAATTTTTGCGGTGCGAATATCAATTGTTCGCTCTTTATTTGGGAAGACCATGACTCCTAGAAAAGCCACCATGAAATCAAATCGACGGTGCATCTGCCAAGTGTCTTTGTTTTGCTTATTAGTAAGGCCTTTCTCATGAATTTCGAACCCATCTGACTTTCCGAACCTTGAATACAAAAAGTTGAAGGAACAACATCCATTGATGACATTGCTTTTCCTGATTTGACTGCTGATGTTCAGTAGACCGAAGAATCAATGTACCGAAGGAGCCTTTGTGAATATCAAGCTTTGATTTCTTAAACTTCCGTCAAAACCAACATAGCCAGCTATCTCCTCTAATGTAGGAGTAAGCTCGAAGTCAGAGAAACGAAAAACATTGTGAACAGGATCCCAGAAAGTTACTAACGCCGCAATCAGATCATCACGGGGTTTAACTTTCATAATGTCCGTGAGATTTCCCAAATGCTTGACGACCCATTTTTGACCGTCTTCGCCTAAATCATACCACCACATTTGAAGCTGACATAGAAATTCTTCCGTACTTGTGGATGAGGGGCTTTGTGTGGTGCTCATTTTGTATCTGAAATTTAATTTTGATAAAGTCAAAATTCATTTTTGAAATTTATACTAAAAAAAAATCATTTTCGAAATTTTTTTTTATTAAATACCTTTATTTCAAAATTTAAAACTATTTTTTTTTCGAAATTTTTTAAAACAACCCATTTTATTCCTTTCTTCTTACCATGATTTTATTTAAGCTGGTCAACAAGCATGTTCGAGGCAAATGAATGCACAAGTAACAAGTAGGATGCATCATGATGGTCTTTTTATTTTGGGTTCACCTGTCCTAGACAGACCCAACCCCTGTGTTGAGTCTCCAAGGCCAAATGTGTATGATGCAAATAGACGTTCCTACTAGGGATCTGGTACATGGCTGAGTTATTCTAAGTGTAAAACCTTAGGTTGATTGTTCTAAACCTGGCTTACCCAAACGGACAGTTTGAGCCGAAGCGGGGGCAACGTACCGGGAGCACGAAAGTCTGCCCGACCTAGTTACTTGTCCCAACTCCGTCTTATTTGGTATGACTTTAACAGAAAGGTGGGTCACGCGCACGTGTACACCATAAATTCAGAAGACTCAGAAAGAAGGGGGTTTCGTAGCAATTGTATATATTTACAATTCAAATAATATTAAAGCGGTAAAAAAAACATTTAGCATATTAGCATATAAACAGTTGAAAATCATATAGTAAATAAAGCCAATTAACACAGATATTTTAAGCTCGAATTCTTTAAACCCTGAACCAATGGTTCTGGGTTACAATAACACTGGTTAAAGTCCCCAGTAGAGTCGCCAGAGCTGTCGCACCTCCTTTTTACCGCGCCCGCGGGGCGCGTGGGGAGTTTTCTCCAATTGAAGGACAGTCGAAACGGGATTTGTTTATTTGTTTCAGAGTCGCCACCTGGGAATTTTAAGGCGTCCCAAGTCACCAATTTTAATCCCTGAATCGAGGAGAATATGACTCTGTTTATTATTCTGCGAACCAGAAATCCTGAGTAAGGAATTCTGTTAATCCGGAAGAAGGTGTTAGGCATTTCCGAATTCCGTGGTTCTAGCACGGTCGCTTAACTGTTTTTTTTATTATTGGCTTAATTATCTTGATTTTTATTAAATACTTTTTGTTACGTGATTTTTCTACCGCTTTTACTTATTGTGATTAAGGACCCTTCTTTGAATCGAATTACGCGTACCTATATTCGTGTTATAAATTTAAAAATGCGGAATTGTGTCACGCGTACGTGTACACAATAACTTTTGATAATATATTTATTAAGCAATCATTTTTTCGAAATTGTGTTGAATCAAGAATATTTGTTTTTCTTAAATATTGAACCGCACATCGCGGGTTTTTATGAAATTAATTTAACGCCTTTTAAAAAAAATCCTTTTATTAAATATTCGCTCGAAATTGCGCGTACGCATAATCCGAATTTTGCTTTTAAAAATATAATCAGGGTACGCGAACGTATCCCTAATTGCGCAAAATATTTGTAATGATATTAGGGATTTTTCCACAAATTGTTTGTTGTATCTACACATTTTATATGAAAATACTGAGAAATTCATATTCAAGGGATGTCTTTAAATTCTTTTAAAGAAATTCACAATTTTTTAAATATTGCCCGTTGACTATAATTTCCGAGTATTAATTATGTTCATCCCAAGACTATTCAAATTCACAGTGAAAGGATAAAAATTTGATTTTTAGCAAATACAACATATATATGTATGCCAAAGAATGAATTGTATATGAAACTAACAAATTCTATTTCTAATTACCATTGATATAAAGTGTTGCAATTGGTGCTTATACATCTCGTTTCATTCTCATATACTCGCTTTTAATCTAATAGGCCTAATTATTTGGTCAATTTGTTTTATGAAGGTAGATAGGCATCGAGTTTATAGGAAAGGAGTTATTATACAAGTTAATTCAATAAAATTACCTTACATGCAACCTAACTGTATGTCGTAAACATTCATAACGTTTTAACATCGTAACAAGCTATATCATATCACCTTTCACCAACGTTTATACACACATCTATTATCTTTATAAAAATATACCATCAATACCATCTTAACCTTATTTAACAACAAGAGTTAGTAATGTAGTTTTCTTGATATTTCTACATTACTCTTTACTTAGCTAACAACACCATAAAATTTAAATAATGGCCCACTTTATGCCATGTTTCCTACCTTGACAATCTTAATCACAACTATACTTTAATGAAAATTTAGAAAATTAACCTTGTTACAACACTTATACAGTCTTCAATAAAGGATATTTAACTTACAGTCATCCTATCAACATATACTACTTATTTGATCCAGAAACAAAACTGAATTTTTAATTAAAGAGCTTAAATGAATAAAGATATTATTACAATTCAAGCTTCATTTATCTGTCATACTGAATCTCTTTCCAACATAGAATTTAAAAGGATATGTACCTGGAAATGGAGGTAGAAGAAGTAAGTTTCAGCAGTTGCAGCAGTAACAAAAACAGCAAAATACCAGTATTCCCACAGATTTGAGCAATAACAAGACCCGAAGAAAACAGATGCACAGTACAGTTATTTTTTTAAAAGACACTTCAGATGTTAACTGAATCAGTGGAACCAAGTAAAGTTGAACAGATTCAACAAAAGAACAATATTTCAGATTTCAATTTCTTTTCGGTTTCAAATTCCCATTTTTCTGATTTTCTATTGCTGTTGTTGTATCTGTGTGTGTGTGTGTGACTGTAACCCTCCTTCAAATTTATTATGACTGTAACCCTTCCAGTCCCCTTAAGCTATATCTCTCTGTCTGAAAACTGTATCTTTTTCAGATTTTTTCTCTTCCTCTCTAAATCTCTTAAAGTCTGTCTAAATTCTCTTCTCTGTCTCCAAACTTTTTTTTTTCAATCAGTCCCAATTCCCACCCTCTTATACAGGTCTGTTCCTCCCTTTTAAGTGCTGCCCGGACCCCTTTCTTCTTTTAAAAAACAGAAAGTTCCATTACAAACTACTTTTTAATACTTTATATGATCCTAACCTGATTTTAAGCAGCCCCATTACCCTTTGTTTCCCATTATCACTTTAAATAATAGCCACTAACTTTTCACTTTCAGCCCATTATGCTATTATGTTATCCTCATTGTTCTATCCCAGAAATGTCCCTGACCTACTGTTTTCTACTGGTATTACTGTCTTAGATTTTAACAAGTTATCTGAATTAAAACTTGTCTAGCAGCTATCAACCAATTCCTAATGATTAACCTCCTAATACAATTGTATTTACCCAACCTTTGTGAACTTGAATTCAGAACTAACATCATAACAACATTATACTGAATTAAGCCTAATAATTCAACTGAACTCAGCTTTTGAACTAAGATCAAACAAACAGGAGCATTGTCAATATATTGACAATGTCCTGAACTTAATGTTCAGAAAACAACACACATATAACGTCCATTTGATGGATTTATTAAACAAGAATCAACTGATTAACAATAACTAATTAACTGATTATAGCAAAATAATCCATTCAAAACAGGTTATTTCAGTCGACATTTTCAGAAGCAGGATTTATGATATAACTAATCGACGAACTTAGTCGAGTCGATTACACACATTGTAAACAAACAAAATAAACAGAAACAATTCATTTATTTGACTAATCATACGGGCATGAGACAAAGATGACAGAATTAATAAAAACAAATTATGAAAAATCAACGAGTTATTAAAACAAACAAAAATACATACAGAATATAAAAAATAGAAATAGAAAAGTACCTCTGAATTTTAATCAGACTTGAACTCAACTCGGCTTCGGATTTTGTTTGAAATCAAACAGACCTTAGTCGAAGTATTTTCCACTGAAAATACTTCGACTAAGGTCGATTAAACCTCAATCTTTACTCAATCTGAACAGAATCCAAAAGTTTGGTATTTTTAGGGTTCTTGAAAGTTCGATTTGGGATTTAACCATTTCTGGTCAGATTCGAGGAGAACCAAATATGATACAAGGGTGAGGGTAGCCTAGGGGTCATTTGGTGTCAGCTTAAAATGGATCTGAGTTTGTTCTTGTTTGGTCCGAATCTTCAAAAGAAGATTCGAGAAGCTCGGAACTGATTCGAGCCAAACAAACAATAGATCCATACTCAGGGTGGCTAGGGGAAGCTATGGTGTCGATTTGGGGCTGTTAGGTTTAGATTTAAACTCGGCTCGAATCTTCAAATGAAGATTCGAGAACCTTCAAGCAGATTCGAGCCAAGTGGCTAGCATAACTGGATAGAGGATGTTCAGGGGGTTCTAGGTTGTTAAGGTGGTGACCGGCGGCGTTGATGCCGCCGGGTTTCAGGCGGTGGGATCCTAGGGCGGCTAGGGTTAGGAGTGGGGGTTTGGGGGACGATGATGAATAGTGTGTAGGAGGGGGGGTGTTTAGTTTGGGGCCGGGGTAGGGGCCTGGGACTTATATAGGGGTGGGGTGGATTGATATTGTCCGTTGGATTAGATAGAATGAAGGGCCAGGATCAATTCATTAAACCAAACGATGTCGTTTGGTTTAATGCCAGGGTCGGCTGAGTCGGGTCACTGGAACGGGTTACGTGTTACGGGTAAAGGGGGTGAGATCTTGACCGTTGGTTGGATTTGATCCAACGGCCCTTGATAGGAGGTGACCAAACGTCGTCGTTTCGTTTTGGCTTTGAATTGGACCGGACAGGGTCATCTGGATTGGGCTGTGGTGGGGGAATTAATTCATTTGGGCCTGGATTTTAATCCAGGTCCGATTTTGCATATATATACATTTTTTTCATTTTTTCTAATTTAAATTTCTAATTTTAATTGTAAAACAATTTTAAATTCACAAAATATATTAATTATTTTATAACAATTATTTAACACATAGATAAAACATCAATCACACAGTGGAATATTTAAAATAGAACTATTGCATATTTTTGTGATTTTATTTCAATTATCTTTTAAATGTATCATTAAATCCTATATGCATGCAATATGTATTTTATTTTATTTTTTCATTTTATTATGACAATGTAAACACTTACGGACATAACACAAGTATTTAACACCACGCAAATTCAAAAATTACACAGTAAAAGAAATTTATTTTATTTTTTGATTTATTTTGGAGTAGTTTTTCGTAAGGCAAAAATCACGTGCTCACAGCTGTAAGTGAGAGCGTTCAAACCGCTTTTACTTCACAGACCACGGCCTATCCCGGGCTCGATCGTCGTAAGGTTTCTCATCAGGCGGAGGCTCTACTTCCCGCGGTTCATTTGGTGGACGAATCATCTCAGGACGATGGCGAAGAGGCTCCATCAAAGAGGCGGAGAACAAAGGCCGATAGGGTACCCAAGAGGTCAGGACCGAGGGGCCTTCGAGGGGCGATCCCGTGTTGGCAGTGTTTGAGCCTGCTGGTGATGACAATTTAGATGAGGAGACTGTATCCCCCTCGGGCGTGGAGGTGGTGCCCATTTCTGGTGTGAGGGAGTCTACCGTGGTAAGGAGCAGAACTCGGAGGCCGCTGCAATCATTTCGAGTGGTTCATCGACTTTACAACAGGCTCGTGCTCCCTCTTCAGCCAGCGAGAGGGAAAAGGGCATAGTTGTAGACGACTATGAATCCGGTTCAGATATTGATCCCGAAGACATAAGCATATTTGAGGCAAGATTCACTCGGGTGGAGGCGGGAATGGATGATTCCTTCCGTGTGATCGACATTGCTCTAGAGTGCGATTTGTTGGAGGACACGGTGAGCCTGGTGCCCCAATTTTCCCTTCTTTGTTCTGCTAATAAAAGCATGGCCCTTCAGAAGATCAGTAATGTTGGCCTATCACGGGGCGTAGCCGGAATGGCTTTGAGGGTGAGTCTATTGATTTCTTCGTTTTACGTATTCCACTCTTGCTAATTTTCTCTTTCTGTTCTCTTTTCTTTTTTCAGACTTTCATTTTGGAGACTAAAAGTATCTGCCGCGAGGAGAGGCGGGCTGCCGTTTTTCAGAAAATAGTTTCAAAATACCACAAATATCATGTCAAGTGTCGCGAGATGTATGCATGACTCAGGGCGGGCGGCAATCCTCAGTCCCTTAGGGAGGAATTGGAGTGGAAGGACAAGGACATGCTGTTGTGTATGGGAGGATGCAACAAACTCGAGGGGCTGCTTAGGGATAAAGAAGAAGAGCTCAAAGTGTGCAAGGGTGTTGCAACTGAGTGTGTTGATCTTCAGGCGAAGGTGGTGGCTCTGCGGGCGAAGCTTGAGCAGAGCGACACTAGGATCACCGGTCTAAGTGTTGAATTGGCGGAGAAGGTAACCGAATTGGAAGGGAAGGCGACCGAGCTCAAGAGGGCTAAGGGAGCCCGAGTAGCGGTCTTGGTGAGGGCTGCGGCACTGGAAGATTCTATCCACGTTCTCGGGTCTGAACGTGCAACTGAGATGGAAACGGCCGCTCTGAGGGAGGCGTGGCTTGATGAAAGAATTGACGGGCTTGAGAGAGACGTCTCGACCTTGGGTGATCAAATTGCTGCTCTCGAGGCTAAGAGAGCTCAATTGTTGGCTTCGACTCCTCCTGCGTCCACCTCTGTTGTCATTCCTCGCCCTTTGTATGAGATGTGGATCCACGCTGAGGCTCAGCGGGATATATATAAGGGTTTGTTGGCAGCGAGGAGTGTTCTTAAAGCCGCTTTTGAAGAGACTTGTGCTAAAGCGTGTGAGGCCCGGCTTGCCTATAGTTATGACCTCGTGACACCGGAGGCTGGTGGAGTTGATGAGTCCGAGGATGGGCTTGCCTTTGACGACGGACATTCCGATGGAGAGGGTGACTATAGAGGTGAAGTCGTTGAACCAAGTGGGGAGAAAGATGACGGCATGGATAGGGATAATGCTAAGTGAAGCTTTTGTACTTAATTTTTCCTCCAGTATTTAGTTTTCTGTACTTAGTTAGTTGGGTGGGGGCCTTTTTTGCCCTTTGTAAGACGTTATTTTCCTTTTGAATGGAACAGTTGATTTGTCCTTTAGTGTATGTTTTTAGCCTTTCCTTCTTTTTTCTTTTTCGAATTTCTTGGATCTTTTAGCAATGAGTCCCTGACTTTTGGTAGTTAATTCGAATGAGGTCAAATTCAACTTGACAATTTGAGCGAGGTTGAATTTATCTTGCTAATTCGAGCGAGGTCGAATTTAGACTTGTTGATTCGAACGAGGTCGAATTTAGACTTATTGATTCGAGCGAGGTCAAATTTGTTTTGTTAATTTGAGCGAGGTTGATTTTAACTTGCTAATTCGAGCGAGGTCGAATTTGTCTTGCTAATTCGAGCGAGGTCAAATTTAGACTTGTTGATGCGAGCGAGGTCGAATTTAGACTTATTGATTCGAGCGAGGTCGAATTTGTTTTCTAGAGCGAGGTCGAATTTAACTTGCTAATTCGAGCGAAGTCGAATTTGGCTTGCTAATTCGAGTGAGGTAGAATGTATACTTCCTTTGTTGGTGTGATGTGTAAACTTGGTGGATTTGCGTAAAAATTCCGTATGATGTTTCGCTTACTCATTTATTGGAGAATACTACATGTTGTTGTACGGTTCGTGCACACATTCGGGAAGTCCTAGTCTATCTAACTCCTTCATCACTCGGCCTGGAGAGATAGTTGATAGGTCGGGCGATGAATGTTTCGCTCAAGCTTCGGGACATCTAAATGTATGTATGAGGTCGAATTTTAGCTAGTTGCGTCGTCGCATAGTGGCTTTGGCGAGCCCGTGAGTGAGTTTCACGCACTTGTGTTCTATCTGCATATTGGAGAAATTTGTATGTTTTTCGGCCTGGTGACCTAGTCCCAGTCTATACAAACTCTTCCTTTATGGCATTGAGTACCAACTTACTGGGGGGTTCGCTCAACCGTTGTTTGTAGGATGATATGGCGCAAAACATTTCCTTGGTGTGCTATTCTGATGGCGTTTATTCCCTGTTCACATGTCGGTGAGGGTGCCCCTGTTCCTATCCCACTCTGACAAGAAATAAAAGGTTAAAGCCAAGCAAAATCATTTGTTACCTCGACTGATTGGTTGACGAGTGGAAGGGAGCGATCATGTTCCCTTCTTTGGCTATGCTTCATAGCTGCTATCATTGGTTGAGCTAATATCCACCAAACTCAGATAACATTTTGTGGGTCTTTGGCTTGGTGTTTTTGCCATCTCCGCTACTTTGGTTTGTAAAGTCCCTTCGATCTGATTGGCAATGAACTGAGTGCTAGCTTCAGATCCGATCTCAGTTTCGTACTTAGCTTCAGCTATAGTCGAATATGGGCACCTTGTGGGTTGTTGATTTACTTTGCTCGTTGGGATTTTCGAGTTCAAGTCCCAATCCGATCCAGTCCTGAGGCATGAAGAGACGGAAACATAAGATGCACCACAAGCACACAGGCGAAAGGATGAAGTTACAGCGAACGGGAAGTAGAACTAGAACCGAGCTTAGATCTAGAAGAACTATAACTTTGGCTAGGAAATCCCCACAGATGGCGCCAAATTGTTTGACTAAAAAGCATTAGGCCTTTTTGTTAAACTAATTAAATAAGTGGATTTGGGGCAAATCCTAGCCAAAGATAAATTATTTTAGATGTGAGATAGAAGATAGGAACAAACAAACATAGCTGGCCATAAATTTTGATTACAGTTGCAATTTAATTTCGTAATGTATGAAAAGGATGATTGCTCCAATAATATCAAATGATAATGAAGAATACATAAATGAAAAGAGTCATTATTCTTGAATAAGACCGACCTCCATACATTTGATAAAATTGATTTACAGATGAATACCGAGATTCTAAGCTCTTTTCTCCTTTTTTTGGCGAGGAGCCTGAGATTAGGGAACATCTTCACCTTTAGGGAGATGTATATGTTTGTGTGTATGTTCCTATCAGTTCCCCCTCTTCTGTTACTCCCTCCCATGATATTTATACAAAACACCTTCCTTACCTAGCGGTCCTTTACCCGAGTACCTAAGTTCTTGGAATATCCCGTAGAATATTCCTCTAAAATGTCTAAGTGTTGAACTAGCCGTTTGGGCCGAATTGAGCGCTCGACCTCGACAGTAACTAAACCACTCACCAGTATATTGCTTCTTATACGTGACTTCGGCTTGGTTGACTCTTGGTCATTCTTCCTTAAGTAGAATTCTTTTGATCAAATTTTGAGCTATACAATACCAACATGAGTTACTAGTAAAGAATTTTAACCCACCCGAATTTTAACTTGCCCAATCAGTTGTCTCTATTCCCATTAATTTACAGCAGTAGTCTTTGTTATCTTGTTGATATATTTCAAAGTTGATGATTGAAGTTGGGATGCCGCGGGACATAGCCCTAAAATCTCCCTTTAATGACTTCTTTGAGTCCTCACTTATGGAGATGGAGCTGCTATGAAAAACATATTAACAAAGAAAATATAATTCGGCTGAAACACCAATTTCTCTTCAAGTAGTTGAATTTCATAAAATCAAGAAGGATTGCACCATTATTTTAATTGGAGCTGCAAAATACCAAGCAAAACGCGTAATTTCGCTTCTGCCAAAAGCGAAGCAAAATCGTCGGTGGCAATCAATGTAGAATGCAAAATTACCTATTTAGATTTTCTCTGGAGGACACAAATCAAAAAGCAAGGACACAAAAGGAAATATACCTAGCATAGAAGTAGTAGAAAGACAAAACTGCCCTCTGTCAACAAGCAGGGATGTGACGGTCCCCTGCTTGCTTTAGGGCTCTTCTATATAGTACTAGTGGGGTGTTGTCCGTGCTAAGCACGGGCCCAATAGTTGTTTAATGTTAATGTTTTTTGCAATTGTTTCTAATAGTAACCTAAATTGTCCAAGCAAAACGCCATGCTCCTTTGTGTGGTGATACTTTCTTTATTCTATATTAATGTATTATCAATTTTCAATGTTGCAAAACATTTCTCGCAATTAATATCTTAAGCTTCACATGACCTGCAATGGTTAGACATTAATGACGGGGTGAAAATCTTGACTTAAAAGAACAAAAGATGAATGTTGTGAAGAGAAAGTAAAATCCTCTATTTGCAATTGTTCGCAATGTATTATAACAGTACGATGCTAAAATGGTGACCTTGGCCAATCCATTCCAATGATACAAAGGAGTTTACAAGATAGAGAATTGAATCTTTAAACAAGGCGAAAGTTCTGATAGTCAATCAATTAAGCTACTAAGATCCGGTCCCCCAACACTTTACTATTAGTTAATAGACCTTAAACAATAAAGTGTTGAGACCTTAAATTTGTAATACGTTAGATTAAAGCCTCATTACTTGCTTCTTTTTCCTTCTCGAAGGATCGTGTTTGACAATATAATTTGAGCATCCGACTCAAAATCCTAAAAGGTATAAGTGAAATGAGAAAAGTATATTCTTAAACATCTTCCCCCACATGTAATCATGTTATGGGAATGCGAAGTAGCCAAAAATATTATGAACTTGTTTGAAAATTCTAATACAATCAATGAGAGACCAATGTATTCTTTAACGCCTTTCTGCGCACGTAATCTTGCAATTGGTTCTTCGGCTTACACGTAATAGAACATTACTATAATCAAGGCTAGTGAACATTACTATAATCTTTCGATCAACCACTCATATATGATCAGTAGAACTATGTAGTAAAAAACGGGCTTCAATAGATGTGAAAGCTCACACGTCGCTGACAAATTTCCACTTCTCAATGCCCAAAGTATCCATACCTGCATAAAGGAATATGAGAATTTCAGCAGTAAATGATAGCATAGCAAAGATGTGCCTGAATAATATTTGCGGGGAGTACATTAGAGAAGCATTTGATTATGTATAGTCGATATGGTTAAAAGTTTCAGTAACGTATCATACTTGGTAATCAGAAAACATTAATTATTTTTCCCAAATTCATCCTCATTCCAGATTCAGTCAAATACCATTCTTAGTTAATTACATTGAATAATTTTCGGGCCAAAACTTAGAGGACAACTAAAAAAGATCAGAGGCAGTACTATTCTGGAAATTCAACTGGAACACAACTCAATGCAATTAACAATTTTCACAACAAATCAAGAATAAAAGTGTGTGATTCCTCAAAATCCAAAACATTCTTACCAGCAAATAGACGTTTTTTTAATCAGATTTGTAAAACTAAATGATAAACCAAAGAAATTGTAAAAGAAGAAAAAAAGAAGTCGTTTGAAGGAGAATGCCTACAGATTAGAACTTTAGACTGTAAAACTGAGGAAAATTGACAAATCAAGCATAAAGGAAAAAAAGTGAACTCACTTTCTTTCATCAAGAGAGTAGTCTTTGAATAGCTGCAACCTCTTCTCCTTAACTTCTCTTAGGATCTTCAAATAACCTCTCAAGAAAGGCCTCAAAATGGGAATAAAATCATCATAATTATACTCAAAACTCTGAGACAATCTCCTCCTTTCTCCATTCAAACCCTTAAGCTTTACAAAAAGTGGATCCTCATTATTAGTTGTAATCTCCACGCATTCATCTGGTAAACATTGAAGGTACGGAATACATCCTCACATTTTGAAGTTAAAGATAGCAATGCTTTTATCAATCCCATAAGCAGCGTATCTTCACAAGCTTATTACTGCGAAATATCTACATTTTAGGTAGTTCAGAAACCAAAAGGTATTTTATCGACAATGCAAAGATAGGTGAACATGTACCAGTCTATAACAAAATTGAATATTTGTTGGTAACATACTAATCATTACTCAAGAAATTCGTAATATCACAATATGCAAACGCTGGAGAAAATTAGTAAACATACTACTCATCTATATACAAAATATTGGTAACATAGCTTTAATCCTTTTTAATGGGGAAATACAGAGGTAAACCTTAACTTTAGTCGACGTCTAAAACAGTTACAAATGCTAACTCTACTTCTCTACTTTCCTATGATCGAATGCTAGTATTCAGTTCAGTTGCTGTGTAAAATAAACGCGGATGCTTAATTTGACAGTAATACCTAGAAAATCCAATTTCAAATATAAAAGTAGCAGCAAATATAGATGCATTCTAACATATAAAAAAATATCATTAAGTGCAAAATTTATCTGGTTGTAACGCATCCAAATTTATTGTTCAGATGAATTTCAAGGGTTGAAAAATTATTAAAAAATCTTCAATAATACATCAAGGATTTTTTGCAACAAAATCCTATGCGGAGCAAAGATCAGGAATGAAAAATTGATAATAAGGGTTACTGTAGAAGAGAAAAATAACCAGGAATCAAACTGAAGAACTTTGTTCTTATGCCTGTGCCATTTTTAGCACGAACTTTATGAGAAGTGTAGGAATCCAATACATGGACAATATAATCCAAATTTTAAGCATAACACAATGATGGAGTTACCCTTTTTTTACAAGGATAAATTACGCTATTACTGCCAGGAAGGAACTTGTCCAACATTCAAAAATAAGAAAACGGCAGAAATAAGAGGAAAAAGCATCAAATGTCCCTAATTTTGGAAGTTCATTGTTATTCCTAAACAATGATCTTATTTTAAGTCCTTCAAGTTATGCTTGTTTGACATCATCACTCCTTGTATTGATTTTAGGTCACTTATCCTACCAAAAGTAAAACTTTCAGCTTATATTGTGTTATATATTAAAGGTATCCACGAAAAGATTGTCCCAAAATCTATATAAAGTAAAAGAAAAGAAGCATTGGTGAAGATCTACCGAGCTTTTATTTTTTGTCTTGAACATATTTTTCCAAAACATCTTGATTCAAATGGTGGAAGGAACGTTAATTTGACCACAAATTGAAATAAGCGAAAGCCAAATAAGTAAACTTTTAGGAACTTAGACTTTGAAAAAGATCACAAAGATAGGATTAATATATCAACTTGTTCGAACAAAGATTAGCGCGTTAAATTTATGAGCTATTGGGTAACAATTTCGTAGCACAGAGTTCATATGTCACGGTATTCATTTAATAAAGAAAATTACTAATCACTGGGTCTTCTTCTTCTTCTTCTTCATATTAGTATGAAGTTTGTTTCCGCAATAGAACAATCTAAATAAATACCCTTTTACCAGCGGCTAACAGTGATATGTCATAAATTAAAATGATGCAGCGAGAAACAGGAAAATATAGAGGCACAATCAACAGTCTAACTAAGCGGAAGAAACCAAAAAGACTATAAGTAAAAAGAAGAATCAGAACAATTGTTGAAATTGGGGACTTAAAAAGTACATGGCAAGAGCATGCATAAGAAATCTTATAGAAAATCTGATTGAAGAATTTTGTCAAACACCTGGCGAACAAAATTTATTAACATGTTACACTTTCTCTGCACGAATCCCCTCGCTACTCAGGAGAAAACACAAATACCTAGCATATAATCAAGGACTGAAAACAATCAATACAAGAAACACAGATGGAGGGGAGGAGTGAGAGCAGAATAAATCCTACACTTATATAACAAAAAGCAGATGCATTCTCACCCTTAAAATGGGGGAGAAAGTAAAAACTCTGTAGACGACTTATGAAGAAAATAAAGTAGAGGATAAATGGTATCATAAGTAAATAAAGCAAATAAGGCACCAATTTTAAGTAGTAACTGAGAAAGGCACAGAGAAACACAAGAAAATAATTTGAGTTAATTTTCAGGAAAATCAGGTAAGATCAGATATGTAATTTCTATTGATATTTCTTTCAATACCTTGGATGAAATTCGCAGGTGGATCTCAGTAACTTGGAGGAATACATTTATTTGGTAGTTGATGCTACTGTCATGTCTGGAATCAGGCCGCAAAAGGAAGCTTTTAGACCTGGCATCAATCAGTGTTGCTGTTGTCGTAAGCCTTTATAGCTTGAGGATATTTTCTGGACTACTTCAATGACTAAGCTTTTAGATCCTCTCGCTCACAGCTTCTGAAGACACAGTAGGAAATAAGGATGGAGAGGAGGTATGAGACAAGGTGTTCACAGATGGAGCGT
The DNA here is from genome assembly GCF_000715075.1 of Nicotiana tabacum. Classification (NCBI taxonomy): domain Eukaryota; kingdom Viridiplantae; phylum Streptophyta; class Magnoliopsida; order Solanales; family Solanaceae; genus Nicotiana; species Nicotiana tabacum. The sequence goes on along the minus strand of NC_134095.1, from coordinate 17,393,503 downwards.
TTCAGAAATCAAACGGTGACCACGTGTTATCAAAATTGGGCTCTACGTGTTGAGCTGTAGTACCAAGTTACAATTTTATCCTTGGTCCAGGCAAACATGTTAGCAGCAAGAGCTGCCTAGTTATCCTTATTTACATTATAGTTACAATTTTATGCTTGGGCCAGACAAATATATTAACCATGAGCTGCCTAATTATCATCATTTATAGTATAGGAATAGATATTTACAATAAAAGTAATGTTCTGCAACATGTTTATACTGACACAAGGGCCACTTCTGTTATAAATCTAGAATCACAAAATAAACTTGCTGACGGGGCTATCGAGTTGGCTGCTGAAGTGGAGTCCATGAAGGATGTTATTGAGGACAATCCGGAAAGGGGAAAACGAGCGAGACAAATGCCTTCAAAGTTACGTGATTATTTAGTGGGACGTGGGTAATGTAGTTATAGAAGTTGGTTATATAAGGCAGAGTAGTGGATTAGGAAAAGTTAGGCAGAAGTTATTGAAAATATTCTCTTCTCATCTATATCTCTGTAGTTCTACTTCTCATCTCCTTCTTCTTTCAGTTGTTACTCCCTACAACTCTATGTTAATTTCATCACTGTAATTCCCTTTACATATCAATATTAGTTATTGTTTGTGTGGTTAAGTATTATTGGTAGCAACTGCTACATTGGTGCTTTCATTCTCTTATGTCCGAATCCGAACTCAACACTCCTACAATTCCGTATGGGTCCTAATTCGGAGTTAGATGTAATCCGTTCCACGATGGATGACTTGGCTGCCCAACTCGCCAATATAACTACTCATTTGCTACCATTGGAAGAATCTCATCCACGTCCTATCGGTGAACTAGCGTCACAACATGTACATCATAAGCCGGCTCGTGTGGAATTTGTTCGTTTCTTCGGTGTTGATCCAGAAGGTTGGATCTTTCAAGCAAAACGCTACTTTGAGTTTTATGACATTGTTGACGAACAACGCTTGTCATTTGCCTCCCTTTATCTCGACGGCACGGCTCTAATTTGGTATCGATGGCTATTTCGAAATAAACAACCAAGTGACTAGAATTCTTTTACGGACAAACTTTTGTTGCGTTTCCGCACTCGTCATTTGGAAACGCCGGAGGGTCATTTATCTAAGATATTCCAGACATCGACGGTTGAGGAGTTTCAACGCCGATTTGAATCAGTTGTCAATGAGTCAATGGCCTTGCCAGAGTAGTTTCTAGTTCGTTGTTTTATTGCTGGGTTGCGAGATGATATTAATTCATCTATCTTGTTACACGAGCCTAAAACTTTAGATGAGGCCATCAAGGTGGCCCAACTACATGAGCAAAGAATAGCTGCTGAAAAAGGACCACCCGACTCGTTTTTCCTAAAACTCAACCTCTATTGCCCACTCCGATCTCATCGCCATCGACTTTCGCTTCCCCCCTAAGTCTCGCTCCAACCTTTTGGCCCTCCCATGTCCAAAACCACATACAAACCCCAATCGTCTCTCTCTTAAACGCCTTACCCCGGCCAAAATTCAGAATCGCCGTAAGAAGGGTCTTTGATATTATTGTGACGAGAAGTATTCTGCTTGTCATAAGTGAAAATCTCTTCCTCAATTATTTTTGTTAGTTAATGAGAACGAAGGAGAGACTTCGGTAGTGGAACCCCTCATTACTGATGAAGCTTTGGCAGAGGAACTCCAATGTTTAGAGGTTCAGGAACATTCCTCTATTTCTTATCATGCATTGGCAGGAGGGCATTCACCACATACACTTCGATTCACTGGCCATGTCAATGGATCTCCGGTTTAGGTTTTGCTCGATGGGGGACATGGTCAGGTTCCTCTGACTGTACAAGGTTGTGAGCTTTACCTTGATTTTTATGTGCTCGCACTACACGGAGCTGATTTGGTTCTAGGAGTTTCTTGGATTGCTACATTAGGTCCAGCAGTCAAATATTATTCCAATCGCATTTTTTAGTTCTCTTTCCAGGGAATAAGTTATCTTTGGCAAGGGGAATCGCCTACAGGGGTCCAACCAGTTCAGCTACATAGTTTACGTCATCTAACGGCTATTGATGCCATATCTTCCTTCTTTTGTTTGGAGTTGGTGCATGAGGACATGGTCACCTCTGAAAATACTCCAGTTGAACTCAAGGAAATACTCAATTCATTTGAAGATGTCTTTCAGAAACCTCTGCCTCCAGAACGATCCCAAGATCATGCGATTCACTTACAACCAGGTATCAGTCCTGTTAATGTCAAACCATATCATTATCCCTATTTTCAAAAGCATGTAATGCAGCAATTAGTCACTGAGATGTTAAAAGAATGCATCATTCGACCTAGTAATAGCCCATTCTTTTCTCCGATGCTACTAGTTCGAAAGAAGGATGGAACATGGCGATTTTGTGTGGATTATCGTGCCCTCAATGCCCTAACTGTGCGTGATCGCTTTCTAATTCCCATGATAGATGAGATTTTTGATGAATTACATGAGACTCGATACTTTTCTAAGCTGGACTTACTTTTGGGGTACCACCAGATACGTGTTCAATACGTGTTCAAACAGGAGATACTGGGAAACAACATTTAGGACTCATGATGGCCATTACGAGTTTTTGGTTATGCCATTTGGTTTATCCAATGCTCCCTCCACATTTCAAGCCACCGTGAATGATATCTTCCGACCTTACTTGTGACGTTTCGTGTTGGTTTTCTTTGACGATATACTCGTCTATAGTCATTATTGGATTGCTCATTTGACCCACCTTCAATTGGTGCTACAACTGCTCTGGCATCCCCAATTAGTAGCCAAAAGGATCAAGTGTTTATTCGGCCAACAAACTATTGATTATCTTGGACATGTACTATCTCATCAAGGATTGGCAGTCAATTCGACAAAAATTATTGTGATCTAGTAATGGCCACCTCCCAGTAATGTGAAGGATGTTCATAGTTTTTTGGGGCTCACTGGATATTATCAGAGATTCATCTATCATTATGCTTCCATCGCAGCTCCTTTGATAGACCTATTGCGCAGAGATGTCTTCCAATGGAATGAGCAAACACATGAAGCATTTGAAACCTTAAAGAAGTGTGTAAGTTCGACTCTTGTTCTTGCACTTCCTGATTTTAGTCAAGAATTTTAGCTACAAACTGATGCATCTGGTGTGGATATAGACGCAATCTTATCTCAAACGGGCCATCCTGTAGCCTTCTTTAGCATAAAATTAAGCCCCTGGATGTAATGAGCTTCTACTTACCACCGAGAGACATTTGCTATCACCCAGGCAGTTGGTAAATGGTGACAATATTTACTTGGATGCAAATTTACAATACTCACTGACCAACAAGCACTTCGAAATCTTACCACTCATACAAAACATGTAACGACCCGACAGTCGTTTTGAGAATTAGACCCCTGATCCCCTATTATCTGCTTCCCCCATATCTATTTCTGCTATTGTGACTTGTCGGAGGTTTCATTTCGTTTTTGGAAGTGTTTGGGACACTTAGTCCCTAAACGAAGGCTTAAATCTTAAAATTTGGATCGTGGTCGAAATTATGTGAAGACGACTCCGTAATGGAGTTCCGTTGATTCCATTAACTCCGTTGAGTGATTTCGGGCTTTGGAGCGTGTCTGGATTGTGTTTTGGAGGTTCGTAGCTCATTTAGGCGTGAAATGGCAAAAGTCGAATTTTTGGAGTCCTGGGCTGGTAATGGAATTTTTGATATCGGGGTCAGAATCCAATTTCGGAAGTTGGATTAGGTCTGAAATATTTAATATGACTTGTGTGCAAAATTTTGGGTCAGTCGAACGTGGTTTGGTTGGTTTCGGCATCGTTTGTCGAATTTGGAAGTTTCAAGTTCCTTAAGTTTGATTCGGAGGATGACTCATGATTTTAACATTGTTTGATATGTTTTGAGGGCTCTACTAAGTTTGTATGGTATTTTAAGATTAGTTGGTATATTTGGTTGAGGTCCCAGGGGCCTCGGGTGTGTTTTGGATGCTCAACGGGTTGCAATTTGGACTTAGGCCATTGCTGAGTTATGCCGGTTCCTGGTGTTTCCGCACCTGCGGAGGGGAGACCGCAGGTGTGGGCTCGCATGAGTAGTTGTTAAATTGCAGATGCATCCTTAATCTGGGCAGCCAGTGGTCGCATGTGCGGTGAAGGGAACACAGAAGCGGACTCGCTCCTGCGGAGAAAGAATCGCAGAAGCGAGGGTAGATCGCAGAAGCGAACCAATGATGCGTAGATGCGCGTGCGCAAATGCGGATGGCTGTGCACAAATGTGGATCTGGGAGTTTAATGAAATTCCGCAGGTGTGGAGCTTTAGCCGCAGAAGTGATTAAGTAACTGCAGGTGCGGTTTAATTTGCAGAAATAGGGCAAAATCGAGGGTTTGAATTCATTCTTCATTTTTGGACTTGAGAGCTTGGACTTTGGTGATTCTTTGAAGGATTTTTAGAGGAATTTATTGGGAAACGATTCCTAACTCGTTTTGGTTGTATTCCATTAATCCACTGTTGATTTCATCATTTAATTAGGGATTTGAGTTGGAAAATTTGAGAAAAGTTCTTAGGTCGAATTTTGGGGTTTTAATCAAGATTTTGGTATCGAATTTGAGTAAATTTGGTATGGTTAGACTCGTGAGTGAATAGGTGTTCATATTTTGTGACTTTTACCCGATTTCGAAACGTGGGCCCGGGAAGTCTTATTGGACGCTTTTCTAATTTCTTGCCTTAGATTTGATTTCGTTAGCTAGATTAGTTTTTTGTAGCTATATTTGTGTTATGTAATTATTTTTATCTAGATTTGAGGCATTCGAAGTCGGATATTCGTGAAAAGAGCATTGTGACGGATTGATTTGAGCTTGGTTCGAGGTAAGTGGCTTGCCTAATCTTGTCTGGGGGAACTCCCCTTAGGATTTGGTATTGTTTGATATATGAGCACCGTGTATGTGAGGTGACAAGTGCATACACATGCTATTTGTTGAAAACTTCGTTTTCATTAATTAAAATATATGTTTTCCTTTAACTGAGCTATACTAGCATATTTAATTATCATGTTTTGTTTAGAACATCATGTCTACGTATCTTAATTGCTTATCTGAACTCTGTGCAGCATGCTTAGCGAAATTTATGCTACCTCATTGTCTTGTTTTTAGTCAAAATTGTAGGATTTCCTGTTGTAGTTGTAAATTCTATTGTTTAAGCTGCATATTTACTTTCCGTGTTGTAGTTGTAAATTCTATTGTTTAAGCTGCATATTTACTTTGGGACTATGGAACGGTATTCCAGGAGATCCCCATATACTGCATATTTACTTTAGGACTATGGAACTGTATTTCGGGACTACGGAAAGGTATTCCGGGAGATCCCCCAGCACTGCATATTTACTTTGGGACTACGGAACGGTATTCCGGAAGATCCCCTTACACATTAACGTTTGGGATTACGGGACGGTATCCTGGGAGACCCCCAGCGCTGTTGTTCTTCTTTGCTTATATTCTTGGTAAATTTTAGTATTTGTTCTTATTGTGATATTTCTTTTTGTTAAATTTTATTATATTTTTACTAGTAGGGCCCTGACGTGATCTCGTCATTACTCGATCGAGGTTAGGCTTGGTACTAACTGGGTACCATTATGGTGTACTCATGCCTTTTCATGCACATATTTTTTGCGTGCAGATCCAGGTTTATCTTACCAGCATCATCACTAATTGCAGTCGCTGCTGCTTATTGGAGACTTTAAGGAACATCTGTCCGCACCCGCAGATCCTCGGAGTCCCCCTCTATCCCCCTATGTTCATTTTCCTTCCTTCTATAGAACTGATATATAGAACAGTTAAGACTTCTTAGTAGCTTGTAACTTGCGAGTTTTCGGGTTTTGGTAATTGTTTCGTACATTTCAGATGTGATAATTGTATATGCCGGGTGGCGTTCAGTTGTTTATTAGATATTGTTACTATTAGTACTTAATGTTCATGCTTTTGTTTTATTTTCCTCAAAGTGTTAGGCTTACCTAGCCGTAGAGACTAGGTGCCGTCACGACAACTCACGGAGGGGGAAATTGGGTCGTGACAAGTTGGTATTGGAGATCTAGTTTCATAGGAGTAGTGAGTCACAAGCCAGTTTATTAGAGTCTCGCGAATCGGTACGGAGACGTTTGTACTTATCTTCGGGAGGCTATGAAACTGTTAGGAAAATTCCACTTCATTTGATTCCTTGTCGTGCGAGATTATTGACTTCGAAATTCTAAACTTATGTCTTCTATTCTATCATAGATGGTGAGGACACGTGCAACCGAAGATGACTAGGCACCCGCGCCCCCTGCTAGAGCCGCCAGAGGCAGAGCCCGGGGTAGAGGCCAATGACGCACACGTGGTGCAGCCAGAGCACCCGAGAGAGCTGCTATTGAGGAGCCACTAGTAGCTCCAGTCGGAGCACAGGCACCTGATACCCCTACTACTATGCACCAGCTCTTTAGGAGACCCTTGCACGGTTCATGAGAATGTACAACACTCTAGCTCAGGCAAGGTTAATTTCTAGCCACATCTCAGGACGGAGGAGGAGCATAGACTCCTACCACCCTCACCCTTGAGCAGCGGGTCCAGGTTGATCAGATTCTAGAGGTTATACTGGTACCACATGTAGCCCCAGTTCAGCCCGAGGGTAGTGCAGCAGCGTTAGAGGTGGAGGAGCGTAGGCTCGAGAGGTATAAGAAGTACGACTCTCCTACATTCAGTGGTCTAGCATCAGAGGATTCTCAGGGATTTCTAGAGGAGTGCCACCATATTCTCCGCACTATGGGCATAGCAGAGTCAAGTGGGGTTTCTTTCACTGCCTTTCAGCTTCGAGGAGTAGCCTATTAGTGGTGGCATACTTATGAGTTGGACAGTCCGGCTGAGGCAGCTTCTCTTACATGGACTCAGTTCTTAAACATCTTTTTGAGCGAGTATATCCCTCAAAGCCTCAGGGACGCATGGTGTGCGGAGTTTGAGTAGTTGCGCCAGGGTACTATGACTGTTTCAGAGTATGCAGTCCATTTCAATGACTTGGCTAGGCATGCACCGGCATTGGTTTCTACAGCTTGAGAAAGGGTCCGTCAATTTATTGAGGGACTCATTCCCAGCATCGGGACCAGCATGGCCCGGGAGTTAGAGATGGATATCTCGTATTAATAGGTGGTGTTGATACCCAATTTTTTCCTATGTATTTTTATATAAAATACTTTCAAAATAACATGTACATGCACATATAAGCATGCCCCAAGAGTTTTGGTATTTTTTCCCTAATTTTTAAGATTTTTTGAAATCAATTTATTGTCTATTTTAGCAGTGCAAAATCCATAATTATTCCCAAAATCATCAGTTTTGGTGATTAATTTATTTTATTCCCATATTTATACCAAAATATAGTTAAGATAATTTTTGTATATATTTACAAATTTATTTGGTATTTAGAAGCTAAATTGCATATAATTGCAATTATAACCTACTTTAAGATTAATAGCATTTTATAATTGTAAAATTGGTTTCAATATTTTTAAATTGATATTTATATATTATTAATTGGGTCAGTACTTTTAATTTTCTTTTAAAATCGTTTTTACTATTTTATATAAAATAAAAAGGGAAAACTGGCTATTTAACATTTAGCCTCATTTCATTGCAATTATAGCCCATTCGGATTTCAATTTTAGCCTCAATTTAACCCCAACCCAATTAACCCAAGACCCAACCAAATTCGCCCCAGCCCAATCCTTAAATTAACTCGACCTAGTTTCGAATTAATCTGAGCCATTGATCAAATAAAATCAACGACCCAGATCCCCCTTTCCATAATTAAACCCTCACCTACCCCCTTCCCCCCGTCTCATTCTTTCGAAACTCCTCATCTCTCTATCTCTCAAACTCTCTCGAAGGTTCCTGAAACTCTAGCCTCTCTCATCCCATCTTCAACCTCCGACTCACCGGAATCCATGGCCTCTCAGGCCATGGACGACCTATACTCACCTCCTCCGGCTCTTGCATGCCTGATTCTCAAAGGATCGAGGCCAGACCTCGAAGGTCTTCACTCAAACCTTCACCAATTCGAAGATTCCGGCTATCTCCGACATTGCTCTGGTGGCTCTTGTTCTTCTGAGCCTGTTTCTGACCTCATCCGACTTAGATCGGACTTTCTTCCAAGCCTTTCTCATTTCTAGGGTTTCTCCGAAACCCTAAGCTATTCGAGGTTCTTTCAGTGTTTTTTTCTTATATCTATGCTACATCTATGTTCTACTGGAGTTTTGAAACGTTTTCCCCAATCTTTTCTTTCAAAATTTGTTTCTCTTCGATTTAGGGTTTCTGAAAAAATCTTAAAATGTTTTCTAACTCTGACTCTTCTTTTTTTTTTTTGTGAATCTGTCTATGTTATGTTTGTATGTTCTCTTTTCTACCTACCGTGTTCTTCTCCCGTATCTTTATGTTTGCCTTATTTTGCATGTTCTTCTATTGTGCTCCGTTCTTTCTTCTACTGGTTTCTATATCATGCTTTCACACGTTTATCTTATATGTTCATTTACCCATGTGTTCCTTTACTGTATTTTCTACTAAGCTCTTAGTTCTTATTTTCCTTCTTCTGGACTTTGTCTTTCTAAACATGTTTCATCTACTGTTTCCTTAAGTTTACACTACCTCTTTGTCTTCTGAACTTGTTTAAGTTCAAGCTTTTCTTAAAACATGTTCTTTATACTTCAAATCAACTTTTTCACTATGTTTGTTTCGAACCTGCTATTTTACCTGTTTGTTTTCTCATGAGTCTCTGAAAAAGACCTCTAAGCCTGTTTCAGTTATTTGTCTTCTCATCTCTACATCTTATTCGAGTCAAAAACCCTAGGATTTAGGGTTTTTGGCAAATTTAATCTCGTGCTCGGACTAGGGTTCTATTATGGAACCCTGGATTCTCTCAAACTAAGTTTGAGTCTATGTACTGAATTTGAGCCTCTTTGTTTATAACTCTGAACTTTTCTATACTAGATTCTTTCTAATTAGCATGGCAGTTCTTTCTTGTTTGACATGTTTGTGTGCTTTATATATGAGGAATTCTTTCTTCAAAAGAGGTTTTTCCAACTACTAATTGATTGATTCTGAAATCCTCTAATGGAGTTTAATTGATTGTTACTGATTTTCTTTGATTAAACCTTTCTTCACCTTTTCTAGTTGGGTTCATTATACCAAAACTCAAATTCTGATTCTACTGAGTTGATTGATTGCCTTTACTTATTTGCACAAACCGTGTTGCTATCAAACTCTTTCCTTAAATAGTTCCTATGTATTTTCCCTTCTTGTACTACTTTGGAAAAGATTCTAATCAAATTCTTTCCTTAATTACCTTCTACCCGTTTGAAATCAAATCCCTTAGCTGAAGAGAAATTCTATGTGATTGATTGTAAACTATTTTCTTACGTTTCTTACTTGCTTCTCTGCACTATAAAAGGGACAATTCAATACTTTTTACAACACACTTCGAATTGCATACTCTTACACGCTACTACTACTTTCAAAACCTGCATTCCCTCTTGCTCTCTTCTCTACTATTGTTCCCTGCTCCTGCTTATTATTAGCTGGGTGAAAGTCAAGGCTAATATACTACTACTACTTTGTCTTTGCATCCTACTCTTGCTCTTTTACTGGTATGTCTTGATTCAGTTCCTAGCAATCATCCTAATGTGTTTACTTAGAACCTTTACATCTATGCCTATTACCTGCAAAGTTTGACATGTTTATATGCTGCTGTTTGCTTTACTTTCTTGCGAATGCTTGATCCATATACATTTACCCTCTATGTGTTTGTAAATGGGGATTCAGGGCATGGCAACATGAGTTGTTGTCCATGAACAGAATTTTAACCCCAAGTAAAGGGTGTCAGTATGTTTTATTGCTGATCATGTCCTTTGCCCACTTTTCCTTTGTCTACTGTTTCTGTTATGAATCCCCAACCCTTACCCCTATGTATGCTGAGTTAAGGCTCATGATCTGGTAGTCTCTTAAATGGCTGCCCAGGCCTGAGCCTAGCTTTCAATAAGCCCTAACTCCTCAACTTGAAATGACAAGTTGGTCAGGGGTGTGCCAGTACTTCAAGTTGCTTGGCATGACCACCAGCTTATCACTCCCCCTCCCTTGCACTTGCACCTACTCTTAGATTTTAAGTTCTACCCCCTTCTTATGAGCCTTGCTTTGGGACCTTGAGTTCCCTCTGAACTTGGACATTTGAGGGTTGGCCCTTCCACACTGCACGATGTCCTTGATTCTGAAATATATTTGGGGTGTAAGCATTGCCCGGAGCCCCTTTGAGACTCTTGGGAACTTTGACACATCCCAAATGAGAGAAAGGCTTTGGAACTTGATCTTTGGAGTTGGTTTACGTCATGCTTCAGACAGAAGTACGAATCAGGCTCTCCTTGGTTCGGACTTTTAGTTTTCTGATGTAATTTTTATTTTATTTTTCTTTTAACGATTCTGGTTTGTAATAATCTTGTAATAAACATTTGGGGTCGTCTAGTGGAAAAGGGTGGGGAACTATGCATGCAAGGGGTAGATATCATGCCTATAGGGGTTATCATTTATAAAATTTTGCATCTTATCTAGAGATCATGCCTATAGGAATTACAATGTTTTAAAGTTCTGCATTTTATAAATCATTGAAACTCTGCATTCTCACATAGATATCATGTCCATAAGATTTTCTGCATTCTCATATAGACACCATGCCTATAGGACTTTCTGTATTCTGCATATACATCTATCATTAGGCAAACGTGTGTATATGTTTAAATAACAATCAGTATTTTAGACACCAGGCCTATAGGACTTCTGCACTTCTATAAACGTTTAAAATCGGTAACGCTTAGATATCATGTCTATAGGATTCTTGCAACTGTTTAAGATCAATGACACTTAGAAACCATGCCTATAGGATCAGTTAATTGAATCAGCCTCGTTTCGAATCTAAAACCCGTCTTAAAATCTGCAGATCCCTTTTTCTAAAATCAGTAAAGCTTTTCCTTAAAATTAGTATACTTTGCATTATTAGATATCATGCCTATAGGTTTCACCTAGGCAAGCTTTAGGGTAAAAGCCATAAGTGCATCAGTCTTTGACAATTCCAACCAGCAGGCAGGTCTGATTCGGATTTCTTATCTGAAGTATGTAATAAATCAGTCTGCCTCACGCATTTTTTAAGTTTAATTCAGACCTAATCAGTACATGTAAGACATGCTAAACCCTATGCTTTTCTGACTTGAGGAGGTTTATTTGAGCCTTTCAACTGTTATGTGTTTTCCCATATCTGCTTTATGTGTTTTGTTTGTCGCCCTAGAATTTTATCCTTTTAAAATCATAAAAGCCCCAACTCCCTCCCCTTCAGGATTAGTAGTCTCAATGCCTCCGAGATTGATAGGATTGGGACGGGTAATAACATGAAATAAGTAACGATACCATTCCGCGCTTTAATACCTTAACGGGGTGGGAAGGGTAGAATATGGATATGATGACCGGTACGCTAATATCACGTGCGACCCCTCTTCTGAGGAGTGATTGCTGGATATTGCATTGAAGTGATCCATATTAATCACAAACCTAGGACCCCCTTTTCTTTATTCGCTTCCTTTAGAGTTGTTTAAACTTTTCAAATCCTTGCTCTCTTTCTACTTACTTTCATAAGTTTCAACATAATTACAATGTTGTATGCAAGTCCTTATTTGAGCCTTGATTGTTTACTTGTAAAGTCACAATTGTAGCATGGCGGGGAACCACACTTGTGGATCTTGAGGGGTGCCTAACACCTTCCCCTCGGGATAATTTCTAGCCCTTACCCTAATCTCTGGTCTCTTCATCTCAAACTTTTCTAAAAAATGTCCTAATGTACTATAATCATTAGGTGTCGACTCTTCAACTTTTAAACCCAATTCTCGAAAGGGAATAGAGTTGTCCTCCCAATGTCGTATACCTGATTTCTGACCCCACGGTTAGAGAAAAAGGGGACATCGACAGCATGGCGACTCTGTTGGGGAGATTCTTTAGGCTTTTACCATTGCATGTTGCTTGTGACTTTACTATCTCATTAATTGCTTTATTTACTGTCTTTTATTCGCTACGAAACTGACTTGGCTCTTCATGTCTTTTCTTTCCTTTAGCTGCTTTCCTTTACTGCTTTATTTCAATACTGTTGTAATTACTGCAATTATTGTAATCATTTATCTTATGAACGTGAAAATACATGTCAATTTGTTTCATTCTTGTAAACTGCATCTTCAACATCATATTCCACTCGTGCCAAACAAATACCATAGTAACGTTTATAACGAGTAGTTGCACTCTTTCAATATTATCACCCTTTAAATTCGGCAAAGGTATATTTGCGGTAAAACCAGTCGATCAGCGGTGCAGTCGACGGTTCCATGCCTTTCCCTCTTGAGTTGTCCGCTCAAGAGTACCTATTTAATACCCCAATAGAAACCTTACTCTGTCTAATTGTGCATGCATCATGGTCAAACCTAGCCGAGTCAGTTATGTTGTCCACATAATGACTCATTAAGATAGCCTTGTCCAAAGTCCATCGGGTTTTCCTGAAACCCAAATGGACACCTACATGTTCTGTGCATTTATTTGGAGAACTAAATGCTTTTTATGCTAATTATTGGTTTAAATAGTTGAGTTTGGTGGGGTAGGGGTCTAACATTTTGTTTTGCATAAAATGAGGCATGAAGTCCCCAGATTTGGCATGGTAACCAACATTTATCCAAGGCTGCTGAATTAGTGGGAAGATCTCCACTCCAGTGATCAGACACTCGTCCACAAATACTTAGGGAATCTACCTTCTCTTCTAGAAATCCAGCCTAACAACAAAATCATAGAGGCTGCAACTCTGTTCTGGAATAGTGACAAGTCCGTGTTCCGCTTCGGGGACCTTAAAATGACTCATTTGCTCGAAGAAATAGAAGGCTTTGTTGGTATTCCTTGGGAGACTCTGGGTTTGCTTATGCCAGAGAATCGCAAGGGTAGGGGCTTCCTTAAGATGATGGGACTGAAGAAGAACCCAGACTTGACCTGTTTGAAAGACTCCCACGTCCCATTCGACTATTTGTACGAGAGGTACGGCCATAGCAAGTCATACCGCACCTACTCAGATGAATTTGCCCTCACCTCACTAGGGCATATTCACAGAAGGGTCTTCGTATTCATGTTTTGTTTCCTGGGGATGATAGTGTTCCCTATGAAGAAGGCTAGGATCCACACTAGACTGGCCATGGTAACCAAGACTCTGATGGAAGGAATTGGCGGACAGCCTTTCAGTATAGTGCCCATGATTGTTGCTGAGATATACCGGGCTCTGGACAACTGTCAGCGAAAAGCCAGTCATTTTGAGGGATGCAATTTATTACTTCAGCTTTGGCTCATGGAGCACCTCCAGAAAGGAGAATACCGACAAGAGATCTTATGCAGAGACTGGGATGATCACATTTCCTTCCACCAGCCAAGGCGTATGAATTATATGCCTAACATGTTCGCTCAACCAGAAGACGCTGGAAGATGAGTGGAGCTATTTGAGAATCTAAAAGAATCCCAAGTACAGTGGATGGTTGAATGGTTTCCTACGGAAGAATTCATTGTTCGATCCCGAGATGCACCATTTCTCATACTCATTGGTCTAAGAGGAACTTATCCCTACGTTCCCCTCCGAGCCATGAGGCAGGCTAGAAGGAAGCAAATCATACCAAGGGTCGACAAAATGAGTCACTTTAGGGCTGATTTCTAGGACGATGATAGCCCTCACAAATGCCAAGCTCAACACATGTGGCATTGCAAGCTCGTTTTGGGGAAAGAATCTATTGAGCCAGACAGGTATCACGCTGGTTGCGTGCCGCACTATTCGGGTTGGTTGGAAGATAATCACAATGGTATGGGTCAGCCCGGGTTCATTCACGGACACAGAATCATCGACGAGAAAGCTGAAGCACGGGTTAAGTACAATCAACTGCGCAAGAGAATTCGAGAGTGTGAAAGTGAGCATCGGGAAATACAAGAAGCCCATCAAAAGTTGATCGAGGAATGGAAGGATATGGCTGTCAGCGCCAACAAACAACTAGGGTATTTGGAACGGGGTCTAGTGGAGCTAAAAGGAAAGTTCCTTAAGAGGATTGAAGATTGTCGGAACGCTGAAGGGAATGCAAGCAGACATTTGGCCCAAGCTTATCTGCAGCTAGGACTACGCGAGCTGGTGAAGCTGTTCGAGGGGGATAAAGATGCCAAATCTAGGGAAGGTCCTTCTGGGACCAAGTAGTTAGGAGTCTTTTATTTTGCTTTTAATGATGTAATAAGGCCAATGGCCACTAGTGACATTTTATTTTCTTAGCATCGTTGTGAATTTGTCTTATTTTTATCAATAAAATGAGGCATTTAGCATTATAAGTTCTCCAAATTAATTTGTCGCTAGGCCTACCTTGGGAACAACGAGGCACCCAAATTAGGACGCAATTTATATTCTTGCACAATGTGTTTAAATATTGCAACATTTTCTTCTCATAACCCGCACTAACTTGTTACCTTTTTGTTTATCTTTATTTTTATTCCCCTCCCCAAAGGTTAGTTCGTGCATTCTGGCACCATCATCATACAACACGAGATCCAAGGGCCCTCTTCCTCCTTCTCCTCCGAGTCCTATCCGGAACAAGGACAAAGGTAGAATGGGAGATTCAAACGCCGAAAGGAAATTGAAAGAATTGAGATTCCTCAGGGTACCCCGGTTGCTAAGGAAACTGCTGCCCAACTTGAGCAGAAACTGTTGAAGTTCCAAGAAGAACTGGATCAAGTTCGGAACTTGGCAAATTTATCATTCACTCTCACCGCTCCTGATGTCAACTTTTCAAATGCTCAAAATCCCGCACCTCCACAGAACACCCCACAACCACAGATGCAACCCACTCATATTTAATATTGCAACACATGCCACACTCCACTATCCATTCCTGAACCATTGAACACCATAAACGACCACCCCCACAACACTCTCATCTACGTAGATACTATACCCCACTACACTCAACCAATCTCAAATGCACCTGAGTCTGATGACAAGGACTCTTTTATCAGAAACTTGGCAGCAGAACTCAAGAAATTGACCAGCCGAGTCCAGGGCATGGAAGGAAACAAAGGCATAGAGGGGCTGAATTATGAGGACCTCTGCATTCAGCCAGATGTTGAACTTCCGGAGGGATACAAACCTCCCAAGTTCGAAATGTTCGATGGCACGGGAGATCCCAGAGTCCATTTGAGGACATATTGTGATAAGCTGGTCGGAGTCGGAAGGAATGAGAAAATTCGTATGAAACTCTTCATGAGAAGCCTGAAGGGGGATGCTTTATCCTGGTACATCATTCATGACCCAAAGAAATGGACAAGCTAGGTAGGTATGGCATCGGATTTCATGGATAAGTTCCGATTCAATATAGAGAATGCACCGGATGTATTCTACATCCTGAATCTGAAGAAGAAGCCTACCGAGACATTCCGCGAGTATGCTACTCGTTGGAGATCAGAGGCTGCTAAGGTCAGGTCATCCCTAGAAGAGGAACAAATGAACAGATTCTTCGTCCGGGCTCAGGACCCACAATATTATGAGAGGTTGATGCTGATCGAGGGCCAGAAATTCTTTGATATCATCAAGCTGGGAGAAAGAATTGAGGAAGGCATTAAGAATGGTATGGTTACTAATCTTGAAGCATTGCAGGCCACCAACAAGGCTTTACAGTCTGGTGGCACGTCCAAGAAGAAGGATGTCAATGTCGTGATGGTCGCACAGGGAGCCAAATCACCACTAAAATACCACACTTACCCGTCACCTCCACTTACATATCCGCCTATCCCGAATTACCAAGCACCCGCACCCTCTTACCAAAATCCACAACCCGTTTACCAATCATCTCTACCTCCCGCATATCAACCCACTTCACCCAGATGCTCTCAACCTGCACCTGTTTAACAAGCTTATAATGCCCAACTCCCTCACTACCAATCACCTCTGACTCGCCAAAAT
The DNA here is from genome assembly GCF_000715075.1 of Nicotiana tabacum. NCBI lineage: Eukaryota > Viridiplantae > Streptophyta > Magnoliopsida > Solanales > Solanaceae > Nicotiana > Nicotiana tabacum. The sequence goes on along the minus strand of NC_134095.1, from coordinate 17,377,424 downwards.
TTCCCTAGACCCAGACCAAATTTTGACTGCAAACCTCCCAGACAATATACAGCCATCGCTGAGCCAATTGACCAGCTGTATGAGAAACTTAAAGTTGTTGGTTATGTCTCCCCTATCCCTGCCATAACTCCAGAAAATCCTTCCCATTGGGTCAACCCTAATAAGACCTGTGCATACCACTCCGGCATGAAGGGACATACCATTGATGAGTGCCGCTCATTGAAGGACAAGATTCAAACTCTGATAGACAATAAGGTTATCGTAGCAAAGGAGCCTACTCTCAATGTCCGCAACAACCCTCTTCCTGATCATAGAGGTGGGCACATTCACATGATCGAGATCGAAGATGACTGGGACCCCAAGGGATCGATAGGATTGATTGCTGAGGATAATGAGCCAAAGAAACCGGTAGTCACACTTAACCCGATTGTTGTACAGAACCATCCCTCCAGGGGCGATGAAGTCAACATGTCTATACCTCACAAATTTGAAGCACCTTCTTCTACGAAAGTGGTCGTGCCAATTGAGGTTGAGTTTGGGGCTCCAAAGGCACCTGTACTCTTTGAAGTAGTTGTGTTACCACCGAGGGTACCCATTCCTGTAGCAATGTCAGACATAACACCGTTTCACTCAAATGTCATACCATGGGATTACACAGCTGAAGCAAGGAGGAAAGGAAAGACCAAGACGGGAGAAGCAATTGTTGCGCAGGGTATGACCAGAACAAGCAGGGTTTACACTCCAGAGCACCTAGCTGAGTCCAGTAAGCAAGCCTCAGGACAGACTACTGAAACTGGTCCTGATGATCTTTGGAGGAAAATACAAGCTAAGGAGTATTCAGTCGTTGAGCAGTTGAACAAAACACCAGCACAGATCTCCATCCTAGCTCTTCTACAGAGCTCTAATGCACACAAAAATGCCTTGATAAAGATAATGAGCGAAGCTTATGTGCCCAGCAACATAACTGGGGGTGAAATGGCAAATATGGTAGGACAAATACAGGAAAGCCACAAAATCACCTTCCACGAAGATGAACGGCCGTCGGAAGGACTGAGTCACAACATGGCCCTACACATCACCGTGCAATGCGAGGATTACTTCGTCACTAGAGTATTGATCGATGGAGGCTCCAGCCTCAACATCTGTTTATTGGTAACTCTCAGAACATTGGGAAAGAGCCTGCACGAGATCAAAGATGGGGCCATCAATATCAAAGCCTTCGATGGGTCTCAAAGGTCTACTATCGGAGAGATCAACCTATGCTTGCAAATTGGGCCAACCTAGTTCGACGTTGACTTTCAAGTGATAGATGTCCCAGCATCCTACAATTTGCTGTTGGGACGACCATGGATCCATGCCGCTGGAGCTGTAGCATCGACCCTGCATCAGGCAGTGAAGTTCGAATGGAATCACCAAGAGGTGATCATTCATGGCGATGGTAGCAACCCCATATATAGTCGCCAGACCATCCCGATGATTGGAGGCAGAAGGAGAATAGGCGGAGAAACATACCACCACATTGAAAGAGTCAACGTTGTAGACAAAGATAAATGGTGGGATAACAAGATTGAAAGTATCCTGAATTGGTGTGGATACGAACCTGGAAAGGGACTCAGCAAAAACCTCCAGGGAATCGCCAAACCCATCAAGTTGAAGAAATATGGCACTACATTTGGTTTGGGGTATGAGTACACTTGGGAGGAGTTCAATCACTGGTCGCCACCATGGCGCGGTCCCTACTACCCACTGGAGCATTCGATACCTCACCTAGAGCAGACTTTCCAGCTGGCAGATATTATATATGGGTCGGAGGAAGATGAAGCATTGGCAGCCGTGAAGAATCTGTTCCTGGAGGATGATGATATGGACTGTTGTGTTATTTTCGAGGAGGAAGGGGAGGAAGGCCCTTCTATACAAGCTGTGAACCGAGGAGAGCGCCTCAGCAATTGCTCAATCAGAACCACCAGGGCCCGGAAAGCTTCGGGGTAGCAAGGCTAAACAAAATCACCACGAAATCACACTTTACTTTTTACTAGCTGATTTTATTTCCGCATTGTCTTTAATTCTGAAAAGAGCTCTGATACTCAAAACAATTACGAATTTAATCGAAGCATTTCAGTTTATTATATATCTCGCTCTTATTATTTTTCTATCATTCACTTTATTTTACACAGCATTACTATTACTTGCCTTGTCGATGAACCATAGATTATGACTTGCAACGAGACGACGCAACAAACGGATACGGACTCAGAAGAGGATGATATACCAGAAGAGGTCGTCAGAGGAGCTGAGAATTTTGAAAATAGGCCTAAGTCTAACTTGGACGAAACTGAGGTCGTTAATCTGGGAGATACAGGGAATGTCAAAGAAACACGCATCAGTGTTCACCTGTCACCATTAGAAAAGAAAGAGTACACGAAGTTCCTGAAGGAATATGAAGACATATTCGCCTGGTCATATGATGATATGACTGGTCTTAGCACCTCCATTGTAGCTTACAAACTACCAACAGATCCAACATGCCCGCCGGTAAAGCAGAAGCTCAGGAAATTCAAACCCGACATGAGTTTGAAAATCAAAGAAGAGGTTACCAAGCAAGTCAAAGCCAAGGTTCTCGGGGTAGTAGAGTATCCGACATGGTTAGCCAACATCGTGCCAGTGCCAAAAAAGGATGGGAAAGTTAGAGTTTATGTTGACTACCGGGATCTCAATCGGGCCAGTCCCAAAGACGACTTCCCCTCGCCTAACATACACATTCTTATCGACAACTGCGCCAAGCACGAGTTGCAGTATTTTATTGATTGTTTTGCTGGGTATCATCAGATATGGATGGATGAGGAAGATGCAGAGAAAACGGCTTTCATCACGCCATGGGGAATGTACTATTACAAAATGATGTTGTTCGGTTTGAAGAACGCTGGTGCCACCTACATGAGAGCCATGACTACCATCTTTCATGACATGATACACAAGGAGATCGAGGTATATATGGATGATGTCATCATCAAATCCAAGAAAGTCAGGGATCACATGGAAGACCTAAGAAAGTTCTTCAACAGAATGAGGAGGTACAATCTGAAACTGAATCCCGCCAAGTGTGCATTCGGGGTTCCTGCTGGAAGATTATTGGATTTCATCGTGAGTCGTCGAGGAATTGAATTGGATCCATCAAAGGTCAAAGCTATCCAAGAATTTCCGACGCCAAAGAAAAAGAAGGACGTGATGAGTTTCTTGGGAAGACTCAACTATATCAGCCGGTTCATAGCTCAATCCACGGTCATTTGTGAACCTATATTCAAAATGTTGAAGAAAGACGTTGCTACCAAATGGACTAATGATTGTCATAAAGCTTTTGACAGAATTAAGGAATACCGGTCAACGCCGTCAGTCTTGGTTCCACCTGAGCCAGGAAGACCCCTATTGCTTTACCTTACGGTATCGGATAGAGCATTAGGTTGTGTTCTAGGACAACATGATAAAACAGGGAGAAAGGAGCAAGCCATCTACTATCTCAGTAAGAAGTTCACATCGTACGAGGCCTAGTATTCTCTTTTAGAACGCACTTGCTGTGCTCTGACTTGGGTCGCGCAGAAGTTAAGGCATTACTTATGTGCTTACACTACTTATCTCATATCCAGAATGGACCCTCTGAAGTATATCTTCCAGAAGCCCATGCCCACTGGCAAGCTCGCCAAGTGGCAGATCCTGCTAAGTGAATTCGACATTGTTTACGTGACCCAGAAAGCAATCAAAGGGCAAGCCTTGGCGGACCATCTTGCCGAGAATCCCGTGGACGGAGAATACGAGCCCCTAAAAACGTATTTTCCCGATGAAGAGGTATCTTTCATAGGAGAAGATATTACAGAATCCTATGATGGTTGGAGGTTGTTTTTCGACGGAGCTGCAAATTTCAAAGGAGTTGGCATAGGAGCAGTCCTAGTATTCGAAACCGGCCAGCACTACCCGGTATCTGCCAAGCTCAGGTTCCCTTGCACCAATAATATGGCCGAATATGAAGCCTGCATCTTGGGGCTCAATAAGGCCATTGACATGAACGTTCAGGAGTTGCTCAAAATGGCCATTGACATGAACGTTCAGGAGTTGCTAGTGATTGGGGATTCAGACTTGCTCATACATCAGGTTCGAAGAGAGTGGGCAACCAAGAACTCTAAGATACTTCCCTACTTGCATCATATACAGGAGTTGAGGAAAAGGTTCAAAAAGACAGAATTTCAGCACGTCCCTAGAGTCCAGAACGAGTTTGCTGATGCATTAGCTACTTTATCGTCCATGATCCAGCATCCAGATACAAATTTCATTAACCCCATCCCAGTAAAGATTCATGATCAGCCAGCTTATTATGCCCACGTTGAGGAAGAAGCGGATGGAAAACCATGGTTCCATGACATCAAGGAGTACTTGACAACAGGGGAATATCCAGGACTTGCCAATGCTACTCAGAAGCATACACTTCGTAGGCTATCCAACAACTTTTTTCACAGTGGAGGAATCCTATACAGAAGGACTCCCGATTTGGGTTTACTAAGGTGTGTCGAAGCAAAAGAAGCAGCCATGCTATTGGACGAAGTGCATGCAGGGACCTGTGGGCCGCACATGAATGGTTTTGTCTTAGCAAAAAAGATACTCCGAGCAGGGTATTTTTGGATGACTATGGAAACAGACTGTATCCAGTATGTTCGCAAATGCCATCGCTGTCAGATACATGCAGATATGATAAAGGAACCTCCAAATAAGCTTACTGCAACAAGCTCACCATGGTCATTCGTCGCTTGGGGAATGGATGTTATCGGACCTATCGAGCCTGCCGCATCAAATGGGCACAGGTTCATCTTAGTGGCGATCGATTATTTTACCAAATGGGTCGAAGCAGCATCATACAAGGCGGTCACTAGAAGGTTGTGGTGGGTTTCGTCCACGACCACATTGTTTGTCGATTCAGAGTTCTGGAATCAATCATCACCAATAATGGTTCCAACCTCAACAGCCACTTGATGAAAGCAATGTGTGAAACTTTCAAGATCAAACACAAGAACTCTACAGCCTACAGGTCTCAGATGAATATCAACAAGAATATCAAGAAGATACTAAGGAAGATGGTCGAAAGGCACAAATAATGGCATGAGAAGTTATCACTCGCCTTATTGAGATACTGCACTATAGTTCGCACATCGACCGGAGCAACTCCCTACATGCTAGTTTATGGTACAGAGGCGGTCATCCCCGCCGAGGTAGAAATTCCCTCCTTAAGGATCATACAAGAAGTAAAGTTGGATGATGCAAAATGGGTAAAAGGTCGCTACGAGCAGTTAGCCCTTATAGATGGGAAAAGGATGAATGTGATTTGCCACTGTCAGTTGTATCAGAACAGAATGTCTAGAGCCTTCAACAAAAGGGTTAAGCCAAGGAAGTTTACGCCGGGGCAACTGGTGTTGAAGAAAATAATCCCACATCAAGATGAAGCCAAGGGGAAGTTCTCTCCCAATTGGTAGGGTCCGTACATGGTTCACCGGGTTCTAACTGGAGGAGCCCTTATTCTTGCAGAGATGGATGGAGAAGTCTGGCCGAAGCCAATCAATTCAGATGCAGTGAAATGATATTATGTGTAACCACTTATGATTCCCTCTATGATGTAATTTGAACTACGCCTAACCTGATTCCCGTTTAAGAGGGGATACGTAGGCAACCCTATGGGTTCGGTCATAATTTAATAAAAATTCCATTTTTCCCTGCTATTTGAACTGGGGCAGAATTTTGAGGAGGACCCTCAAAATTCCGAAGTTAATTTTAGTTCACGCATCACCAGAAGTGCCAGCCCAGTAAACTGGGGCAGAATTTTGAGGAGGACCCTCAAAACTCCAAAGATGTTTTTTTAGTCATTCAGCACAACCGTCAGAAATGTCCGCTCAACAAACTGGGACAGAATTTTGAGGAGGCCCTCAAAATTCCGGAGAAAAAGAGGTTGCAATGTCTTGAACCACGTCGCAGTCGTCGGTTCATCTAAAGAAAGCTATTTTTGATCATATACTTACGCTATATTTACTAAAGCATGCATAACTATTATCCGAATTGTTGTTGTTTAGCGACGCTACCTTAATAACACACAACGTCAAGAGCCCGGGGAAGACGAACTAACCTTTCCCCTTACAGAACTCACGATTTTTCTTTGGATACAGGCACTTAATTCGCAATATCATTAGGTATATTTATGCACTCTCAAGAATACAACATCTCAGAATCATCACTTATCTGCAACTGCTATCCGTATACAATTTCCCCAGCAGTCATATTGTCCTAATCAGCTAAGAGATCTTACTACTAATCGTCCTTTTACATTCTTGCACAGCATAAGGCTACCTTTTTGCCTTCCGAGGTTAAGCTCTACCTCCATCTGCATTTCTCTGCATTGCATAAGGCTACCTCCATCTGCATCGCATAAGGCTACCTTTCTGCCTTCCGAGGTTAAACTCTACCTCCATCTGCATTGCATAAGGTTACCTTTCTGCCTTCCGAGACTAAGCATTGTCTCCATCCTGCATTTTGCATAAGGCTACCTTTCTGCCTTCCGAAGTTAAGCTCTACCTCCATCTGCATTGCATAAGACTACCTTTCTGCCTTCCGAGGTTAAGCTCTACCTCTATCTGCATCGCATAAGGTTACCTTTCTGCCTTTCGAGACTAAGCATTGTCTCCATCCTGCATTTTTCTGCATTTTGCATAAGGCTACCTTTCTACCTTCCGAGACTAAGCTCTGTCTCCATCCTGCATCGGCTGAAAGATCGCCACCTTATCTTTCTCGCATGGCTGAAATATCGCTACTTTTTATTTACGTCTTGCATCGGCTGAAATATCGCTGAATCCTACATTTCATGGGCTGAAAGATCGCCACCTTCTGCATTTCATGGGCTGAAAGATCGCCAAATTGTCCAAAGGCGTCATTGTTCGGAGGCACCATTAGCATAGCCCGAGAACGCCATGCCATAGCCTGAGGACCCCATTTTATCTTTTGCATATCATTATTCAAAGGCATCATAGTTCAGATGTATCATTCTCATAGCCTGAGAACGTCATTTCATAGCCTGCGAATCCTTTATTATACGCTTCATGGCCCAAGACATCATGGTCCGAGGACATCATTCTACCCGTCTGAAGACAGCATTCATGGTCCAACGGGAACTTACATCACGTTTAAGTTTATGCACTAAAAATATGTTTGTATTGCTCACTTGCATGTACACTGACTATCAACAGCCATCTCAGCAGGAGAGATCCCGCTCCAGTTCCCACAGTCTATTAGATTTCAACCACCTTTCGCAACATAAACATCGCGTTCGTTCCTTTCGAAAATCTCCATCGGCATATTCCGTCAATGGATCCTGAACTACATATGGCCTGATTCTTGTGAGACCAGGGATATGTAGGCAGCGCAGAAACTAGAGCTCGGTCAAAACTCCTTTCAAATCGCCACTTCCGGTCAAAATTGGCCATCTTATCTTTACCCGACAACTCTTTCATCCTTCCCGGGTAAAGAGGGGCAGCTGTTGATACCTAATTTTTCCCTATGTATTTTTATACAAAATACTTTCAAAATAGCATGTACATGCACATATAAGCATTCCCCAAGAGTTTTGGTATTTTTTCCCTAATTTTTAAGATTTTTGAAATCAATTTATTGTCTATTTTAGCAGTGCAAAATCCATAATTATTCCCAAAATCATCAGTTTTGATGAATAATTTATTTTATTCCCATATTTATACCAAAATATAGTTAAGATAATTTTTTTATATTTTTAAAAATTTATTTGGTATTTTAGAAGCTAAATTGCATATAATTGTAATTATAGCATACTTTAAGATTAATAGCATTTTATAATTGTAAAATTGGTTCCAATATTTTTAAATTGATATTTATATATTATTAATTGGGTCAGTACTTTTAATTTGCTTTTAAAATCGTTTTAACTATTTTATGTAAAATAAAAAGGGAAAACTGGCTATTTAACATTTAGCCTCATTTCATTGCAATTATAGCCCATTCAAATTTCAATTTTAGCCTAAATTTAACCCCAACCCAATTAACCCAAGACCCAACCAAATTCGCCCCAACCCAATCCTTAAATTAACCCGGCCCAGTTCCGAATTAATCTAAGTCATTGTTCAAATAAAATCAACGGCCCAGATCCCCCTTTCCATAATTAAACCCTCACCCACCCCCTTCCCCCCGTCTCATTCTTTCGAGACTCCTCATCTCTCTATCTCTCAAACTCTCTCGAAAGTTCCTGATACTCTAGCCTCTCTCATCTCATCTTCAACCTCTGACTCACCGGAATCAATGGCATCTCAGGCCATGGACGACCTATACTCACCTCCTCCAGCTCTTACATGCCTGATGCTCGAAGGATTGAGGCTATACCTCGAAGGTCTTCACTCAGACCATCACCGATTCGAAGATTCCGGCCATCTCCGACATTGCTCCGGTGGCTCTTGTTCTTCTAAGCCTGTTTCTAACCTCATCCGACTTAGATCGGACTTTCTTCCAAGCCTTTCTCATTTTTAGGGTTTCTCCGAAACCCTAAGCTATTCGAGGTTCTTTCCCTATTTGTTTTCTTATATCTATGCTACATCTATGTTCAACTGGAGTTTTGAAACGTTTTCCCCAATCTTTTCTTTCAAAATTTGTTTATCTTCGATTTAGGGTTTCTGAAAAAATCTTAAAATGTTTTCTGACTCTTCTTCTTCTTTTTTTTGTGTGAATCTGTCTATGTTATGTTTGTATGTTCTATTTTCTACCTACCGTGTTCTTCTCTCGAATCTTTATGTTTGCCTTATTTTGCATGTTCTTCTATTGTGCTCTGTTCTTTCTTCTACTGGTTTCTATATCATGCTTTCACACGTTTATCTTATGTGTTCATTTACCCCTGTGTTCCTTTACTGTATTTTCTACTAAGCTCTTAGTTCTTATTTGCCTTCTTCTGGACTTTGTTCTTTCTAAACATGTTTCATCTACTGTTTCCTTAAGTTTACACTACCTCTTTGTCTTCTGAACATGTTTAAGTTCCAAGCTTTTCTTAAAACATGTTCTTTATGCTTCAAATCAGCTTTTTCACTATGTTTGTTTCGAACCTGCTATTTTACCTGTTTGTTTTCTCATGAGTCTCTGAAAAAGACCTCTGAGCCTGTTTCAGTTATTTGTCTTCTCGTCTCTACATCTGATTCGAGTCGAAAACCCTAGGATTTAGGGTTTTTGGCGAATTTAATCTCGTGCTCGGACTAGGGTTCTATTATGGAACCCTGGATTCTCTCAAACTAAGTTTGAGTCTATGTACTGAATTTGAGCCTCTTTGTTTATAACTCTGAACTTTTCTATACTAGATTCTTTCTAATTAGCATGACAGTTCTTTCTTGTTTGACATGTTTGTGTGCTTTATATATGAGGAATTATTTCTTCAAAAGGGGTTTTGCCAACTACTAATTGATTGATTCTGAAATCCTCTAATGGGGTTTGATTGATTGTTACTGATTTTCTTTGATTAAACCTTTCTTCACCTTTTCTGGTTGGGTTCATTATACCAAAACTCAAATTCTGATTCTACTGATTGTTGATTGATTGTCTTTCCTTATTTGCACAAACCGTATTGCTATCAAACTCTTTCCTTAAATAGTTCCTATGTATTTTCCCTTCTTGTACTACTTTGGAAAAGATTCTGATCAAATTTTTTCCTTAATTACCTTCTACCCGTTTGAAATCAAATCTCTTAGCTGAAGAGAAATTCTATGTGATTGATTGTAAACTATTTTCTTACCTTTCTTTCTTGCTTCTCTGCACTATAAAAGGAACAATTCAATACTTTTTACAACACACTTCGAATTGCATACTCTTACACACTACTACTACTTTCAAAACTTGTATTCCCTCTTGCTCTCTTCTCTACTATTGTTCCCTGCTCCTGCTTATTATTAGCTGGGTAAAAATCAAGGCTAATATACTACTACTACTTTGTCTTTGCATCCTGCTCTTGCTCTTTTACTGGTATGTCTTGATTCAGTTCCTAGCAATCATCCTAATGTGTTTACTTAGAACCTTTATGTCTATGCCTATTACCTGCAAAGTTTGACTTGTTCATATGCTGCTGTTTGCTTTACTTTCTTGCGAATGCTTCATCCCTATACCTTTACCCTCTATGTGTTTGTAAATGGGGATTCGGGGCATGGCAACATGAGTTGTTGTCCATGAACGGAATTTTAACCCCAAGTAAATGATGTCATGTCCTTTGCCCACTTTTCCTTTGTCTATTGTTTCTGTTATGAATCCTCTACCCTTACCCCCTATGTATGCTGAGTTAAGGCTCATGATCTGGTAGCCTCTTAAATGGCTGCCCAGGCCTGAGCCTGGCTTTCAATAAGCCCTAACTCCTCAACTTGAAATGACAAGTTGGTCAGGGGTGTGCCAGTACTTCAAGTTGCTTGGCATGACCACCAGCTTATCACTCCCCCTCCCCTGCACTTGCACCTACTCTTAGATTTTAAGTTCTGCCCCCTCCTATGAGCCTTGCTTTGGGACCTTGAGTTCCCTCTGAACTTGGACATTTGAGGGTTGGCCCTTCCACACTGCACTATGTCCTTGATTCTAAAATATATTTGGGGTGTAAGCATTGACGGAGCCCCTTTGAGACTCTTGGGAACTTTGACACATCCCAAATAAGAGAAAGGCTTTGGAACTTAATATTTGGAGTTGGTTTACTTCATGCTTCAGACAGAAGTACGAATCAGGCTCTCCTTGGTTGGGACTTTTAGTTTTCTGATGTAATTTTTATTTTATTTTTCTTTTATCGATTCTGGTTTGTAATAATCTTGTAATAAACATTTGGGGTCGGCTAGTGGAAAAGGGTGGGGAACTATGCATGCAAGGGGTAGATATCATGCCTATAGGGGTTATCATTTATAAAATTCTGCATCTCATCTAGAGATCATGCCTATAGGAATTACTATGTTTTAAAGTTCTGCATTTTATAAATCATTGAAACTCTGCATTCTCACATAGATACCATGTCCATAAGATTTTCTGCATTCTCATATAGACACCATGCCTATAGGACTTTCTGTATTCTGCATATGCATCTATCATTAGGGAAACATGTATATAGGTTTAAATAACAATCAGTATTTTAGACACCAGGCCTATAGGACTTCTGCACTTCTATAAACGTTTAAAATCGGTAACGCTTAGATATCATGTCTATAGGATTCTTGTAACTGTTTAAGATCAATGACACTTAGAAACCATGCCTATAAGATCAGTTAATTGAATCAGCCTCATTTAGAATCTAAAACCCGTCTTAAAATCTGAAGATCCCTTTTTCTAAAATCAGTAAAGCTTTTCCTTAAAATCAGTATACTTTGCATTATTAGATATCATGCCTATAGGTTTCACCTAGGCAAGCTTTAGGGTAAAAGCCATAAGTGCATCAGTCTTTGACAATTCCAACCAATAGGCAGGTCTGATTCGGATTTCTTATCTGAAGTATGTAATAAATCAGTCTGCCTCACGCATTTTTTAAGTTTAATTCAGACCTAATTAGTACATGTAAGACATGCTAAACCCTATGTTTTTCTGACTTGAGGAGGTTTATTTGAGCCTTTCAACTGTTATGTGTTTTCCCATATCTGCTTTATGTGTTTTGTTTGTCGCCCTAGAATTTTATCCTTTTAAAACCATAAAAGCCCCAACTCCCCCCCCCTTCAGGATTAGTAGTCTTAATGCCTCCGAGATTGATAGGATTGGGACGGGTAATAGCATGCAATAAGTAACGATACCATTCTGCGCTTTAATACCTTAACGGGGTAGGAAGGGTAGAATATGGATATGATAACCGGTGCGCTAATATCACGTGCGACCCCTCTTCTGAGGAGTGATTGCTGGATATTGCATTGAAGTGATCCATATTAATCACAAACCTAGGACCCCCTTTTCTTTATTTGCTTCCTTTAGAGTTGTTTAAACTTTTCAAATCCTTGCTCTCTTTCTACTTACTTTCATAAGTTTCAACCTAATTGCAATGTTGTATGCAAGTCCTTATTTGAGCCTTGATTGTTTACTTGTAAAGTCACAATTGTAGCATGGCCGGGAACCACACTTGTGGATCCTGAGGGGTGCCTAACACCTTCCCCTCGGGATAATTTCTAGCCCTTACCCTAATCTCTGGTCTCTTCATCTCAAACTTTTCTAAAAAGTATCCTAATGCACTATAACCATTAGGTGGCGACTCTTCAACTTCTAAACCCAATTCTCGAAAGGGAATAGAGTTGTCCTCCCAATGTCGTATACCGGAATTCTGACCCCACGGTTAGAGAAAAAGGGGGCGTCGACAGGTGGTGAGTATTTCTAGGAGAGTAGAGGGCACGCTTTCTCGGGATAGGGAGGAGAGAGAGGCCAAGATGTCTCGAGAGTCGGGCCATTATTTTGGTGTTCGTGCCCCAACTGTAGTTTGTCATGGTAGGGGTTATATGAGTAGCCCCGTTCATTTAGCTCTTCCAGCCGCCAGTGGTATTCTAGCTCCTCCTAGACCTTAGGAGCCTTATTATGCACCTCCAGTATCTAGTGTGCCTCCTACACGGGGTGCTATCAATGGTCAGTCCAGCATACCTGGACCGAGCCAGTCACAGCTTCCACGCCCTCCCAGAGCTTGTTTTGAGTGTAATGACACTCGTCATATGGTGAGGGATTGCCCCATAATTAGGAGGGTTGCACCTTTACAGACTTCTCAGCCACAACATGCTCCACAGGGTTCCCAGGCTATGATTACGACAGCAGTTGCCACTCTACCTGTTCAGCCAGCTCGAGGTGGAGGTCGGGGAAGTAGAGGTCACCCTAGAGGGGGAGGCCAGGCCAGATACTATGCATTTCCTGCTTGTACAGAGGTTGTTGCTTCTGATTCTGTCACTATAGGTATTGTTCTGGTCTGTCATAGATATGCATCGATTCTATTCGATCCAGGCTCTACTCATTCTTAGGTGTCATTTTATTTTGCCCCCATTTGGGCGTAGCTCGGGATTCTTTGAGTTCCCCTATTTATGTGTCTACTCCTGTGGGAGATTCTCTTATTGTGGACCGCGTGTATCGGTTGTGTTTGGTTACTCTTAGTGGTTTTGAGACTAGAGCCAATTTATTATTGCTCAGCATGGTAGATTTTGATGTTATCTTGGGCATGGACTGGTTGTTGCCCCATTATGCTATTTTTGATTGTCACGCTAAGATCATAATGCTGGCTATGCCTAGGTTTATCGCGATTAGAATGGAGGTGTACCTTAGATTACACTCCCATCAGAGTTATTTCATTTATTAAATCTCAACGAATGGTTGACAAGGGGTGTAATGTGTATCTAGCCTATGTGAGAGATGTCAGTATTGATACCCCTATAGTTGAGTCAGTTCCAGTAGTGACGGATTTTTCTGATGTATTTCCAACTAATCTTCCGGGCATGCCGTCTGATAGAGATATTGATTTTGGCATTGATTTTTTGCCGGGTACTCAGCATATTTCTATTCCTCCTTATCATATGGACCCTTCTGAGTTGAAGGAGTTGAAGGAAAAGTTACAGGAATTGCTTGATAAAGGCTTCATTCGGCCTAGTGTGTCACTTTGGGGTGCTCATATCTTATTTGTGAAGAAAAATAATGGTTTTATACGTGTGTGCATTGATTATCTCCAGTTGAATAAAGTTATAGTGAATAACCGATATCATTTGCCTCGTATTGATGACCTATTTGATCGGTTACAAGGTGCCCACGTGTTTTCCAAGATTGACTTGCGTTCAGGTTATTTTCAGTTGAAGATTCGGGATCCAGATATCCCGAAGACTACTTTAAGGACTTAGTATGGTCATTACGAGTTCTTTGTGATGTCATTTGGATTGAACGATGCCCCAGAAGCATTTATGCATTTGATGCACAGTGTATTTCAACCTTATCTTGACTCATTCCTCATTGTCTTTATTGACGACATTCTGGTGTACTCCCGGAGTCAGGAAGATCATGAGTAGCACCTGAGGATAGTGCTTCAGATCTTGAGAGAAAAGAAATTATATGTCAAGTTCTCAAAATGCGAGTTCCGGTTGGATTCCGTGGCATTTTTGGATCACGTGATGTCGAGTGAAGGGATTCAAGGTAGATCCAAAGAAAGTGGAAGCAATGCAGAGTTGGCCCAAACCATCCTTAGCTACATAGATTCAGAGTTTCCTTGGTTTGTCGGGGTATTACCGTCGATTTGTTGAGGGATTCTCATCTATTGCAGCGCCTATGACCAGGCTGACCCAGAAGGGTGCTCCGTTCAGGTGGATAGAGGAGTGTGAGGAGAGCTTTCAAAAGCTCAAAATAGCTTTGACTACAGCCCCAATATTGGTATTGCCTTCAGGTTCGGGGTCTTATACAGTTTATTGTGATGCATCGTGAGTTGGCCTCGGTGCGGTGTACTGGTGTTGATGCAGGACCGTAGGGTGATTTCCTACGCATCCAGATAGCTGAAGGTGCATGAAAAGAATTATCTTGTCCATTACCTTGAGCTAGCAGGTATTGTTCATGCCTTGAAGATTTGAAGGCACTATTTGTATGATGTCCCTTGTGAGATCTATACTGATCACCAGAGTTTGCAGCATATATTCAGGCTAAAAGATCTTAATTTGCGTCATATGAGGTGGTTAGATATGCTTAAGGATTATGATATCACCATTTTGTACCATCCTGGGAAGGCCAATGTAGTGGTCGATGCTTTGAGTCGCCGGGCAAAGAGTTTGAGAAGTTTAGCATATCTACCAGCAGCAGAGAGGCCCATGGCATTAATTCAGGCTTTAGCCAGTCAGTTTGTGAGATTGGATATTTTTTAGCAGAGTCGAGTATTGGCTTGTGTGGTCTCTCGGTCTTCTCTTTATGATCGTATCAGGGAGCATCAGTATGATGACCCCCATTTGCTTGTCCTTAAGAATCTGGTCCAGCATGGTGATGCTAAGGAGATCACCATTGGAGAGGATGGTGCATTGAGGATGCAGGGCAGGCTATGTGTGCCCAATGTAGATAGATTACGTGAGTTGATTCTTAGGAGGCTCACAACTCGCGGTACTTCATTCATCCGGGTGTCGCGAAGATGTACCAAGACTTGAGGCAGCATTACTGGTGGATGAGGATGAAGAAGGACATAGTGGAGTATGTTGCTCGGTGTCTAAATTTCTAGCAGGTGAAGTATGAGCATCAGCAGCTGGGTGGATTGCTTCAAAAGTTAGAGATTTCGGAGTGAAAATAGGACCGGATCAATATGGATTTTGTTGTTGGACTCCCACGGACTCAGCAAAAGTTTGATGTAGTATGGGTGATTGTGGAAAGACTGACCAAGTCAGCTCACTTCCTTCCTATGATGACTACCTATTCTTCCGAGAAGCTGGCTCGAGTTTATATCCGTGAGATTGTTAGGCTTCATGGCGTGCCAGTATCTATCATCTTTGACCAGGGTACGTAGTTTACATCATGGTTCTGGATAGCCGTACAGCAGGATTTGGGTACTTGGGTGGAGTTGAGCACATCATTTCACCCTTCAGAGGGATGGGCAGTTCGAACGCACTATTTAGATTTTTAAGGACATGCTTCGTGCGTGTATGATGGAGTGTGGTGGTTCTTGGGATTAGTTCTTGCCACATGCGGAGTTTGCCTATAACAACAGTTACCAATCCATCATTCAGATGATATTGTATGAGGCTCTTTATGGTAGGCGGTGTCGGTCCCTAGTGGGTTGGTTCGAGCTAGGCGAGGCCGGATTATTGGATACAGATTTGTTTTAGGATGCCTTGGAGAAGGTTAAGGTGATTCGGGACAGACTTCGCATAGCCCAGTCCAGATAGAAGGGTTATGCGGACCGGAAGGTTCGCGATATTTCATTCATGGTTGGAGAGCAGGTCTTACTCCGGGTTTCACCTATGAAGGGCATTATGAGGTTCGGAAAGAGGGACAAGCTGATCCTAAGTTTTATTGGTCCCTTTGAAGTGTTGTGGCGAGTTGGGGAGGTTGCTTATGAGATCCCAGCTTAGTAAGAGTTCATCCAGTATTTCATGTTTCGATGCTCCGGAGATATCACGGTGATCCGTCTCATTTGTTGGATTTCAACTCAATCCCATTCGATAAGGATCTATATTATGTAAAGGAGCCAGTGGCTATCTTGGGAAGATAGGTTCGAAAGTTGAGGTCAAAGAACATTGCATCAGTAAAGGTTCAGTGGCGGGTTCAACCGGTCGAGGAGGCGACTTGGGAGACCGAGTAGGATATGTGCAGTCGTTATCCTCATCTTCTTTTCACCACTTCAGGTATGACTCTATGCTCGTTCGAGGATGAAGAATTGTTTTAAAAGAGGACCCGGATGGTCTTTTTGAGAGTTAAATCCCCAATGCCCTATTAATTGCTTCCCCCATGTCTATTTCTGCTATTATGACTTGTCGGGAGGTTTCATTTTGGTTTTTGGAAGTGTTTGGGACATTTAGTCCCTAAATGGAGGCTTAAGTCTTAGAATTTGAATCGTGGTCAGAATTGTGTGAAGATGACTCCGAAATAGAGTTTCTTCGATTTCGTTAACTCTGTTGGGTGATTTTGGGCCTAGAGGCATGTTCGGATTGTGTTTTGGAGGTCTGTAGCTCATTTGGCGAAAGTCGAATTTTGGAGTCTATGGCAGGTAGTGGAATTTTTGATATCGGGGTCAGAACCCAATTCCGAAAGTTGGAGTAGGTCCATAATGTTGAATATGACTTGTGTGCAAAATTTGGGGTCATTCGGACGTGGTGTGGTTGGTTTCGGCATCGGTTGTCGAATTTGGAAGTTTCAAGTTCCTTAAGTTTGATTCGGAGGATGAATCGTGATTTTAGCATTGTTTGATGTATTTTGAGTGCTCGACTAAGTTCATATGGTGTTTTAGGATTGGTTGGTATGTTTGGTTGAGGTCCCGGGGCCTCGTGTGTGCTTCGGATGCTCAACGGGTTGAAATTTGGACTTAGGCCATTGTTGAGTTCTGCTGGTTCCTGGTGTTTCCGCACCTGTGGAGGGGAGACTGCAGGTGCTGGCTCGAATGAGCGATTGTTGAATCGCAGATGCGGCCCTAGTCTAGGTAGCCAGTGGTCACAGGTGCAGTAAATGGATCGCAGAAGCGGACTCGTTCCTGCGGAGAAGGAATCTCAGAAGCAGGAACAAACTGCAGAAGTGGACCAATGATGCGCAGATGCGCATGCGTAGGTGCGGATGGCAGTACGGAGTTGCAGATCTAGGAGTTTAATGAAATTCCGCAGGTGCGGAGCTTTAGCCGCAGAAGCAGTTAAGTAACCGCAGGTGCGGTTTAATTGGCAGAAATAGGGCAAAATCAAGGGTTTGAATTCATTCTTCGTTTTGGACTTGAGAGCTCGAACTTTGGTGATTCTTTGAAGGATTTTCAAAAGAAGTTATGGTTAATGATTCCTAACACGTTTTTGGTTGTGTTCCATTAATCCATTGTTGATTTCAACATTTAATTAGGGATTTGAGTTGGAAAATTGGGGGAAAATTGAGAAAAGTTTTTAGGCCAAATTTGGGGTTTTGATCGGGATTTTGGTATCGGATTTGAGTAAATTTGGTATAGTTAGACTCGTGAGTGAATAGGTGTTCATATTTCGTGACATTTATCCGATTTCGAGATGTGGGCCTGGGAAGTCTTTTTGGGCGTTTTTCTAATTCTTGCCTTAACTTTGATTTCGTTAGCTAGATTAGTTTCTAGTAGCTATATTTATGTTATGTAATTGGTTCTGGCTAGATTTGAGCCATCCAGAGTCGAATATTCGTGGAAAGAGCATTGTGACTGATTGATTTGAGCTTGGTTCGAAGTAAGTGGCTTGCCTAACCTTGTTTGGGGGAACTCCCCTTAGGATTTGGTATTCTTTGATATATGAGCGCCGTGTACGTTGGGTGATGAGTGCGTACACGGGCTATTTGTTGAAAAACTCCGTTTTCATTAAGTAAAATATTTTTTTCCCTTTAACTGAGTTACTCTAGCATATGTAATTATCTTGTTTAGTTTAGAACACGATGTCTACGTGTCTTAATTGCTTATCTGAACTCTATGCGGCATGCTTAGTGAAATTTCTGCTACCTCATTATCTTGTTCTTTGTCAAAATTGTAGGATTCCGTGTTGTAGTTGCAAATTCAGTTGTTTGACCTACATATTTACTTTGGGACTACAGAACGGTATTTCGGAAGACCCCCATGTACTGTATATTTACTTTGGGACTACAGAACAGTATTTCGGGAGATCCTCCGGCACTGCATATTTACTTTGGGACTACGGAATGGTATTCTGGGAGATCCCCCTGCGCATTTACATTTGGGACTACGAGACGGTATCCTAGGAGATCCCGTGTTGTTATATCTTTGTTCTGAGTTGTTGTTCTTCTTTGCTTATACTCTTGTTAAATTTCAGTTTTTATTCTTACTGTGATATTTCTTTCTGTTAAATTTTATTATATATGTATTAGTAGGGCCCTGACTTGATCTCGTCACTACTTGACCGAGGTTAGGCTTGGAACTTATGGGTACCATTATGGTATACTCATGCCCTTTCCTGCACATGTTTTTCATGTGCAGATCCAGGTTCATCTTACTAGCCTCATCACTAGTTGCAGTCACTGCTGCTTATTGGAGACTTCAAGGTACATCTGCTTGCGCCCGCAGATCCTCGAAGTCCCCCTCTATCCCCCTATGTTCATTTTCCTTCCTTCTGTAAAACTGATGTATAGAACATTTAAAACTTCTTAGTAGCTTGTAACTTACGAGTTTTCGGGTTTTGGTAACTGTTTCGTACATTTCAGATGTGATAATTGTATATGCCGAGTGGCATTCAGTTGTTTATTAGATATTGTTACTGTTAGTAGTTAATGTTCATGCTTTTGTTTTATTTTCCGCAAAGTGTTAGGCTTACCTGGTTGTAGAGACTAGGTGCCGTCACGACAATTCACGAAGGGAGAAATTGAGTCGTGACAAATCCAAACTATGGAGCAAGAGAAGTGGTTGAGCAAATTACTGGGCTATGATTTTCGCATTATCTATAGGTCGGTAAAAGAAAACATGGTTGTTGATGCATTATCGCATAATTCTGAAGCTAATTGTATGGCTATTTCTGTCCAAATTCCGGTGTTAGTTAATGAGTTAAAGGAATTGAACCAAAGCCATCCCGAATTACTGGAAATTCAGCAACAACTTGACCAACATCCCGAGTTTCGCAGTGATTATATTTTCAAAGAGGGGTTGCTCTTTTATAAGGGACATTTGGTAATTCCTGCAGATTACCACTTCGTTAGCAACTGTTACATGAATTCCATGGTTCTACAGTTGGTGGACATGCTGGGGTTGCTAGGACCTATCACCGTATGGCCTCTAATTTTTACTGGAGAAGAAAGATATGTAGTCTTCTATGTCCATTTGTCAGATCTGCCAGCAAATGAAAGACATTCATCATCACCCCATCGGTCTCTTACAACCTTTACCAATCCCCGATATGGTATTTGAGGATATAGCGATGGACTTTATTACTTGCTTACCTAGTTCCAAGAGAAAAACCACCATAATGACAATGGTTGACCGGCTCACAAAGTTCAGGCATTTTATACCTTTACCATCCACTTTTTCTGCCCGTACGGTTGTTGAGTTTTTTGTGGTTGGTGTTATCAGATTACATGGTCTATCGAGAACTATTGTGACTGATCGTGATCCTCGATTCATCCATTCTTTTTGGCAAGAGATTAATAAAATGCAAGGTACCACTCTTGCTATGAGTACAACTTATCACCCGCAAATCGATGGACAATCTAAGGCTCTTAACAACTGTGTCGAACAATACCTTCGATGTTTATGGCGGATAGTCCTTCAGAATGGGTGCTCATGCTGCCATGGGCTGAGTACTAGTGCAATATATCACTTCAAACATCAGTTGGCATGACTCCTTTTCAAGATCTGTATGGAAGAGAATCACCAATAATTGCTAGATATATTTTGGGCAGCAGTAGTAGTGATCTTCTGGAAAAAATTTTAATCCAAACGGACGAGGTGTTGGTTATACTTAAGCAAAATTTGGCTAAAGCTCAGCGAAGAATGAAGGCGCTAGCAGATAAACAAAGGACTGAATTGAACTTTGGGATAGGAGATTGGGTCTTTGTGAAGCTCAAACCATACAGACAATCACCAATTCGATTTCAAAGACAGCACAAACTGGGAAGAAAGTACTTTGGTCCATTTCGTATTTTCAAAAGAATTGGAGAAGTAGCGTACAAACTAGAATTATGAGCAGCTACGAAAATCCATCCAGTCTTTCATATATCACTACTTAGGAAATGTTTAGGGAAACCAGATAATCAGATTACGTCACTTCACTTGACTGATTTTGTTGATCATGGAAGACCTACAGGGTTGAACCTTGAGGGCAAGATTCTCATTCACTACTAGAATTCTGGGAAAAAAAAGACCGCAAAAGCGACCAACTTTGGTCGCTTTTTGGATAAATAGCGACCAAAATGCGACCAAAAGTGCCTGGTAGCTATATTGATGGTCCCTTTTATTTAGGGACCAAAGTTGGTCGCTAATTAGCGACCAACTTTGGTCTCTAAGCTAAATGGACCCATTTTTCCGGATATTGACTATAGAGACCAACTTTGGTTGCTTTATTAATTTAATAATATAAATTTGGCGACCAAAGTTGGTCTCTAAATAAAAAATACATTATTTATTTATTTATTATTAATCACTAAAAAGCGACCAATTTTGGTCTCTAAACCAAATATTATATTTTAAAATCTGGAAACTAGAGACCAATTTTGGTCGCTTTTGTATTCAATTATTTATTTATTTTATTAAACTAGCGACCAACTTTGGTCCATAAATACATGGATTTAATTTATTTTTTAAATATTAGCGACCAACTTTGGTCGCTATATCACCTGAAATTTTATTTTTTTAATGAAATAGCGACCAAGTTTGGTCGCTTTTTGTAGAAATCTGGGTAAATAGCGATCAAAGTTGGTCGCTATTCTCCAGAAAATTATTTTTTTTAACATGAAAAACGGCCAAATAGAGGCCAACTTTGGTCGCTTTTCTGTGTATTATTTTGGCAGAAACTGCCTGTTTTTGCAGCTACACCACCTGCGAGCCATACCAATTTCGTAAATAGGCATTTTATACCAACAACAACAATAATAAAAAGCAATTAAAAGCAACAAAGAATAACGTTCAATAGAACTAACACATTAAGCTAACAAAACTAAGTTAACGCTTATTACAAGCCCATTCGAACTAAAGAGAACTAACATAATAGTAAATTGGTATGAAAATTAGTTCTAACACAATAGAACTAACACAATGTAAATTAGTTCTAACACAATAGAACTAACACAATAGTGTCACACCTCCTTTTTCACTACTTACACCCCCGGAAGAGGCGTAAAGGAGTTTTTCCAATTAAAGGACAATCGGAACAGGATTTAATTATTAATCATTCAGAGTCGCCACTTGGGAGATTAATGGTGTCCCAAGTCACCGGTTTAATCCCGAACCGAGGAAAAATATGACTCTGTTAACAGTCCGCGAACCAGAAATCCGGGTAAGGAATTCTGTTAACCCGGGAGAAGGTGTTAGGCATTCCCGGGTTCCGTGGTTCTAGCACGGTCGCTTAACTGTTGTATTTGATTTTATCTGATTTTAATACATGCTAGCTCATGTGCCTTTTATTAATCTTACACCGCTTTTATTATCATTATTTTTTAAGAAGAATTGCGACGTCGTGAAAATGCGTTTCGAACCGCGTCGCAATCAATGCACCCGTGGTTATCGACACATTTCGACTTCATCGAGATTTGGATTTGGATCGCATCAATGCGCACCCGAGTTTAAGAAAGTAATTTTAATTAAATCATGCCTAAAGATACTAACGTATTGTTATTTTGGGGAAGACGGTGAAATTCACTAAACAACCTTTCCAAATTCTAATTATTTTCGATAATTATTAACTAAAGTTCAGCATTTATTTATCTTTTTGCGGTGAGACTTGTCTCAATTTGTAAACCTCTTTTCTATCATTATTTATTTTTAAGAATTACGATGTCGCAAAAAGTGTTTCGAACCCCGTCGCTATCAATGCGCCCGTGATTGTCAACATATTTCGGCTTCATCGAGATTTGGATTTGGGTCGCATCAATGCGCACCCGAGTTTAAGAAAGTTTATTCAATTAAATTGAACCCAAAGATTATAACGTAATATGATTTTAAAGAGGGCCATGGAATTTGCTAAATGGCCCTCCTAATTTCTAAACACTTTAGTAGCCCATTGTTGACAATCCGCGCATGTGACTTATTCCGGTAAGGCGAGTAGCAATTCTGAAGTAGCTACGATCTTCTACTTATTTGTACGCCTCTAAAAGACCAGTTAATTTTGGAAAGGGATTGCAATGAAACAAATAAAGACCAAATTTAAAAAGAAAACTGGGCCTGCCCGTGGCCTCAGCGTGATCCAAACGGCCCAATGGGTTTAATTTTAATGTAGCAATGAACCCTTATACTAAAAATGTGAATGCTCAGAATCTCTAATTGATTTATCCTACACATTGCCTATCACGATCTGCTGTTTTCAATGAATTAAGTCAATCATGCATGAGTTTGCTTCATGATGTCCAACTGATTTCTATACCAATTCCTTAACCGTAATTAAGATCTTCCAAACGATTTCAGCACCTTAAAAACAAAAGCAAACCTTCTATTATAGTATGATGATAAAATACCAATGACTAAGCTAAATGTCATCAAACTTGCTCATGGGTTTTCATGTCATGCACACAAGTTTAATTGCTTCTGATGACTAATGGAACTCACATGAATTTCCAGATTAGCCCAGGCCCATGCTCAAAGCTTGTTCAAATGTCCAATTAAACAGTTCTAAACCATGTATCATTCAACATGTAATCTACCCTAATGAACAAGTTTAATCATACACATTCTGCCAATTACATAACAGGAGAGTACACTACTACTATCATCAAAGACACAGGTTACTTTCAGTTGAATAACAGGCCTTGGAACACTTCATTTCAACTTCAACAAACATACATCATTGAGGTTCAGGGAAATGTACCTGGAAATTGGAATATGAAATAGAGAAAAGGTGAGGATTCAGGTATTTTGAACAACAACAGCAACAACCCAGTAACGTGATACCACAGAAACACAGACAGATTACTTCAAAAATCAGAAATACAAGCCAATTTTCACAGATCAGTTTAACATACCACTGTCCCTCACAGCTGAGACCCAACACTAATAATGAAACTCTGAAACTGTTTTAGATTTCCATATTTTGATGTTTTATTTTTTGAATAACTTAAAATTGAAATGCCAGCTAAAATAAAAAAAAGGAATGAATTCTCAAATTAAGACTTAAGCCTCATGGCAGAAAATCTGAGAGCAGCCCCCTTTTCCAAGGCATCTAATGCCCTTTTATAGGCAAACCCCAAAGAATAAACTAAGTTCTGATTTTTCTAATTAGTCCCTCCTTACTTTCACTTTGGTCCCTCTATTCTTATCTTGCTAAACAAGTAACTGCATTGTACTTATTAAAATTTACACTTGAAACCCATTCTAGAAGGTCCTAAAGCATTCCTCTACCCATACAATACCCATACTGCCCTTCCCTATACCTTGATATTACTATTCCTATCAGAACTACCCTTTTCCATACCCAGATTACCCCTGAAAGCCTCTCAGAATCACTGACCCTACCCTTATCCTTAATAACTAAACCCAGTACCCTAATACAGTTTGAAACTAACTAAAATCAATCAACTAACAATCAGAAACCAACTAAAGTTAATCACCTAACAATCAGAAACCAACTAACCAGACTGACTGACCCCAACATGTTCAATTAACCAACTCAAATAAGCTAAACGAAAGTAAACTGTGCTCATGCTACCATGATTACATTAAAAGAACTTAAACTAATCAAGAAATTATAGTCATTCAACTAACTAACAAACTCAGCATCAACAATAATTAACAGAACCTAAACTAACACAGTTAAACCAAAGAATAAACAGGAAAATAATGAACAATGACTGCAAATAATATTTTAATCATGCGAGTAAAAGAAACAGTAAAAGAAGAAAAGAAAAACTCACAAAGGCAAAAGGGGCTCCGGCCAGTCATGAATATACGAATCCTTTCAGATTTTTGACGCGTAACATCCCTAACCATGTGTTCTTACACGAGAACACATGGTTAAGGGTGTTACGGTTCGAAATCAAAAGGATTTGATTTTAGGGTTTGGGCCGTGATTCTTAGATCTAATATTTGGGTCGTTTCAGGGTGATTTGAAAGGAAACAACCACAGATTGGTGTTGAGGAAGGGCTGGGGGTTGTAGGGTGTGAATTTGGGCCGAGTTGGACAAACTATCAACTGGCCGGAAAACTTCAAATCAAGATTCGAAGAGTTCCGGCCTTATTCGAGGCAAACCATCGGGTGTAGTAGCAAGAGGAGGGTGAGGGGAACCCATGGTGTTAATTTCAGGGTGAACGGTGTAGTTCACGTTCATCGCCGGCAAGGGTTTTTAGGGCGGCGCGGATTAGGGTTAGGGGAGAAGGGGTAGGGTGAAGAAGACGATGGAAATGGGGGGTGGGGTCTGGTTTGGACACTTAAATACTTGAAACCTCGTTAGTTCAAAGGCCTTGAAACGACACCGTTTCATTTAACAGGGGGGCGGACCGGGTTGGGGTTTGGGCTGGACTGGTTGCAACGGGTTAAAGTGTTTGAGCCTGAAATATTTCTTTGATTTGGCCCAAACTTGGCCAGCCCCTTGCTTCTCACTTTAATTTCCTTTCTTGTTTTTTTTTCATTTTATCTAATTATTTTCCATTTTGCAATTTTGTAATTATTTTCTGATTTTATAGAACTGCAACAATTAAAGTAAAGTCCTAATATACTTCAAAACTAAAACTGACCAATGCCTAGAATTGTTTAAAAACTAATTCACGACAAATTCATAATAAAAATCATTAAAATGCGAAAGTGAACTAATTTTTTGTGATTTTCATGTTTTATTTTAAAACAAATTAACTCTTAATTGATACTAAAACCTAAATGCAAAAATTCATATTTTCGTATTTTATAGAATTAAAATGCGCAAATATAATGCCACAAATATCGGAAAATGACACCAAAATGCACAAAAATTGTAAAAAAATAAAGAAAAATTATTTTGTTTGGGATTTTGGGAATTATTCATATATATGGCAAAAATCACGTGCTCACAGCTGCCCCTCTTTGCTCGGAAACACGAAAGGTTTCCGGGCAAAGACAAGTGAGCAAATACGAGCGATTTTTGCCCGTTCAAAAATTCCGTGTGAAGCATTTTAAAAAGCCTGACCGCATCCTGCTTCGGAGGTTGCCTACATATCCTGGGCTAAACAGGAATCAGGTCAGTGTAGTTCAGGAGTATCTGGTAGCTGTGACTACCAGGAACTGTGATTGCACTGCGCTCGTTGCTGTTGCTGCTGCTGACCTCCCTTATTACATCGTGTAAAAGTAAAAGAAGTGAGACTAAGCTATGAACTATGAATTACAATAATCCTATCTAGATTCTTCAAACTTGCTCTTGTACTTCCTTGTTGCCTTGTTGTCTTGTGTTGCCTTGTTGTCTTGTGTTGCCTTGTTGTCTTGTGTTGCCTCGCTAAAAATTCCCTGTTGCTATTTCGACTGGTTAACTGAGATGTTCTTCTCTCTCTCCAAACTGCTGAACTTGAGTAATCCTGAACTCTAATGTATTCCTCTGTTATCCAGGCGGGCTCCTGACTGTCGAACTTAAAATTGAAACTACACCTCTATTATCCAGGCGGGCTCCTGACTTCCGAACTTAAAATTGAAACTACTCCTCTATTATCCAGGCGGGCTCCTGACTACTGAAATTCAAAATACGTGTCTCCGTTCTCCAGGCGGACTCTTGACTTCCCAAAACTTGAACTGTGTGCCTCCGTTCTCTAGGTGGACTCCTGACTGCTAAATTTAAACTGTATGTCTCCATTCTTCAGGCGGACTCCTGATTGCTAAAGTTAAACTGTATGTCTCCATTCTTCAGGCGGACTCCTGATTGCTAAAGTTAAAACTGTATGTCTCCGTTCTTCAGGCGGACTCCTGATTGCTAAATTTCAAAAATACATGTCTCTGTTCTCCAGGCGGACTCATGATTGCTAAAATTAAAATTGTATGTCTCCGTTCTTTAGGCGGACTCCTGATTGCTAAATTTCAAAAATACATGTCTCTGTTTTCCAGGCGGACTCCTGATTGCTAAAATTAAAACTGTATGTCTCCGTTCTTCAGGCAGACTCCTGATTGCTAAATTTCAAAAATACATGTCTCTGCTCTCCAGGCGGACTCCTGATTGCCAAAAATTAACATGTCTGTCTCTATTTTCCAGGCGGACTCCTGACTTTCGGTTATCTGAACTACATCCTATTATCCAGGAAGGTCCTGACAACTTACACTTGTTTTAATCATGCCAACTTTGTGATCCAATTCGATTCCCCTTATGCACTTCAATATTATCTTGTATTCAATCAAACCGCACTTTGCCATTCCCTTTTCAATGACTAACTTTCTGCCCCTGTTACAATCAAAGAAAATTTCGTTAGTTTGAAATGGTGGTTAGTTGATGGCATTTTTGCTAAAAAATCCTTCCCCTGCAATGCTTTGTGTTGATTGACTTCCACATGCTGTTTCTGAACCACTTGACTTTCTGACCAACTTTTAAATTTCCCGACATCCAGCGACCTAAGTGTTTTACACCCCTGCTGTTGTTTTACTTTTCTGACCTTTTGTTTGAGCTTTGCCTTTCCCACGATATTTCCCAATCATTTCCCCGATAAGACATCCGTTAATTCCCCGATTTCTGACCACCTGAATGCTTTTATACCCATACTGTTGTCTCATCTTTCCGACCCTTTTGCCTGAACCTTCACATTTCCCATAACATTTCCCAAATATTCTGCCAATGCAACTTCCGGCGCCTTCCCCTATTCCATTTACATCATGTTGTTTTTGGCATGCTCTGACCACGTTGTGCTTTACAATTCCGGAAGATGGTAGTGAGCTTTGAAGTCCCTTCTGCCCGCTTTGGCCAAAACTAGTACTGGAGTATCTCTGCTAAATGAAGACCCTTAACAGAAAATGAAATGCAACGATTTTTGAATTAAGGATAAGAAGAATCCAAAATCAGATGACTGTTTTTAGGAAGAGAAGGAAAAGAAACTTATCTGAGCGAGACAGCTGGTACCCATGGTCATGACATGCATTTTGGATTAACCGGACTAATCTGTCCAAATATCCAACTTTCAATTGCCATACTTTGTTGCCCAGAACTTCCATCAATTGTTTAAATTACCCAGACCTTTCCCTAGTTTTCCTGTGGTACCTCGAAACATTCTTCCACCCACAAACCTTTTGCCTTTTAACTATCTTCCAACTCACTTTCGCCTCAAGGTGCCCGCGAGGGTTTTCACCCATAAGACTCTCTCGTTTATTTTTCTCACAGCTCCCGTCGCCTTACGGTGCCCCTGAGGGTTTTCACCGATAAGACTCTGTCATTCTGCTTTCGTTCTTTCTCGTTTGAACCAGAGTGTTGCCACTAATACAAATTACCACCATCTGTTCGACCTGACATTTCTTAGAGATTGATCAAAAGGTCTTTCTTTGGACCGTAATGTGGGCTTTTGGATGGGGTTAGAAAGCGAGGTATAAAAGGCTCAAAACAATTCGAATGGGTTCAAATTACAACTTTCGGAATCCAACTTTCATAACAATCACAATTTCTGCCCCAGTTTCTTGCTTGGGGATTTTAGGATTTTTATTTGATATGACTGAACCTCGGAGTAAGGCTGCCTACGTACCCTTTCGGGATCAAGTCAAACGTAGTTCACTGTATTTAACTTTGTCGTTGTGATTTTCTTTCTTTCCTTTTCTTTCGCTTTTCTTTCTTTCTTTTCCTTTTCTTCTTTTCTTTTCTTCTCTTTCTTATTTTTTCGTTCTTCTTCTTCTTCTTTATTTTTTTATATATTTTTTTTCTCTTCTTTTCCTTCTTTTCTCTCCTTTCTTTTCTTTTCTGTATTTTCCTTTTGTTTTTCTCTTCTTTCCTTTGTGTTTGGCACCTGTGTTCTCTGATAGTGCCATTGATTCCGAAAAAGGGGTATGAAAAAAATAAGTAAGGCTCGAAGGGGGATAACAAGGGATAAGAGTGTTTGGATAGCAGGACAAAATGCCTTCATCATTTCAATCTTTAAGATATGCCAAATACAGACAGACACATTCAGAAAAATAAAGAAATCATACATAATATCTTTTGACCGCGTCGGAATTGATGGCCATTTCTACACATTTTCCTTCCACATCGGTCAAATACAATGCTCCGTTAGACAACACTCTGGTTACTACAAATGGTCCCTGCCAGTTTGGAGCGAATTTTCCTTTTGCCTCAGCCCAATGAGGCAAGATCGCCTCAGTACTAATTGCCCGACTTCAAATTTCCTTGGACGTACCTTCTTGTTGTATGATCTCGTCATTCTTCGCTGGTACAGTTGGCCATGACACACTGAGGCCAATCTTTTCTCGTCGATCAAACTCAACTGTTCAAGACGGCTTTTCACCCATTCATCATCATCGATCTCAGCCTCTGCAATAATTCGCAGAGATGGGAATTCTACTTCTGCGGGTATTACTGCCTCGGTACCGTATACCAATGAGTAAGGAGTCGCTCCTACCGAGGTACGCAAGGTGGTGCGATATCCTAACAATGCAAAAGGCAATTTCTCGTGCCACTGTCTAGATCCTTCAACCATCTTCCGGAGTATTTTCTTTATGTTCTTATTAGCCACTTCAACCGCACCATTTGCCTTGGGACGATACGGAGTAGAGTGCCTGTGAGCAATCTTAAACTACTCGCATGTCTCCTTCATCAAATGACTATTAAGATTAGCCCCATTATCTGTGATGATTACCTTCGGGATCCTAAACCGACAGATGATATTTGAATGCACGAAGTTGACTACAGCCTTCTTAGTCACAGACTTGAATGTCTTGGCTTCCACCCATTTGGTAAAGTAATCTATAGCTACCAAGATAAATCTGTGCCCATTTGATGCTGCTGGATCAATTGGCCCAATAACATCCATGCCCCGTGCAACAAAAGGCCATGGTGCGGACATCGTGCAATTATGATGGTGGAGAATGAATCAAATCTCCATGTACTTGGCATTGATGACACTTACGCACAAAACTGATACAGTCCCGCTCCATCGTGAGCCAATAATAACCCGCTCGGAGAATCTTCTTTTCTAGAACATACCCACTCATATGCAGTCCACAAACTCCGGAATGCACCTCAGTCATGATAGTTTTAGCCTGCCGTGCATCTATACATCTCAACAAACCGAGATCTGGCGTTCTTTTGTACAGTACCCCTCCACTAAGGAAAAACCCACTTTCCAACCGTCGAATTGTTCTTTTCTGATCACTGGTGGCCTGCGTTGGATATATTCCCGCTTTGATGTACTCTTTGATATCATGGAACCACGGCTCTCCATCGATTTCCTCTTCTATCATATTACAGTAAGCATGCTGATCACGGACCTGAATCTGCAACAGATCAACATAGGCCTTATCTGGATGGTGCAACATTGATGCCAAAGTAGCCAAAGCGTCAGCAACCTCATTATGAATCCTTGGACTATGCCTGAATTCTATAGCCTGAAAACACTGGCAAAGCTCATGCAGACACTGCCGGTACGGTATAAGCTTCAAGTCCCGCGTTTCCCACTCCCCTTGAATCTGGTATACTAGTAGGTCCGAGTCGCCCATGACCAAGACTTCTCGTACACCCATATCCACAGCTAATCTCAATCCCAATATACACGCCTCATATTCTGCCATGTTGTTTGTACAGTAGAAACGAAGTCGTGCTGTAACGTGGTAATGCTGACTCGTTTCTGAAATAAGTATTGCTCCTATTCCCACGCCCTTCATATTTGCAGCCCCATCAAAGAAAAGTTTCCATCCCGACTTCTCAGCTTGTTCCAATTCGTCAATGTGCATTACCTCTTCATCAGGGAAATAAGTTTTCAAAGGCTCATAATCTTCATCAACGGGGTTCTCCGCCAAATGATCGGCTAATGCCTGTGCTTTCATGGCAGTCCGTGTCACATAGACAATGTCGAATTCTGTAAGTAAGATCTTCCACTTTGCAAGCCTTCCTGTGGGCATGGGTTTCTGAAAAATATACTTCAACGGGTCCAGGCGAGATATAAGGTAAGTGGTGTAGGATGACAAGTAATGTTTCAATTTCTGTGCTACCCAAGTTAGGGCACAACATGTCCTTTCCAGATGAGTATACTTGACCTCGTAAGATGTGAACTTCTTACTGAGATAGTAGATAGCCTACTCCTTTCTGCTCGTAACATCATGCTGCCCCAGTACACAGCCGAATGAACTGTCCACAACTATCAGATATAAAATCAAAGGTCTCCCTGGTTCTAGCGGAACCAACACATGTGGGTTTGACAAATACCCTTTTATCTTATCAAAAGCCTCCTGACATTCATCAGTCCATTTGACCGCGGCATCTTTCTTCAACAACCTAAAAATTGGTTCGCACGTTGTCGTGAGCTGAGCAATGAACCTGCTTATATAGTTCAGTCTTCCCAACAAGCTCATCACCTGGGTTTTGTTTCTTGGAGGTGGCAACTTCTGAATAGCTTTGATCTTTGACGGGTCTAATTCAATACCCCTTCGGCTGACTATAAATCCCAACAACTTCCCAGATGGCACCCCGAAA
The DNA here is from genome assembly GCF_000715075.1 of Nicotiana tabacum. NCBI lineage: Eukaryota > Viridiplantae > Streptophyta > Magnoliopsida > Solanales > Solanaceae > Nicotiana > Nicotiana tabacum. Next base: position 17,346,500 of record NC_134095.1, on the reverse strand, counting down.
GCACATTTCGCAGGATTGAGCTTAAAATTGTACCTGCGAAGCCTTTGAAAGAATTTTCTCAAATCTCTGACATGGTCGGATTGCTGTCTAGACTTCACGATCACATCATCCACGTATACCTCGATTTCCTTATGTATCATATCATGGAATATGGTTGTCATGGCCCTCATATAAGTTGCCCCAGCGTTTTTCAAACCAAAGGGCATGACTCGAGAACAATATGTTCCCCACGGCGTGATGAATGCCGTTTTTGCTACATCTTCCTCGTCCATTAGAATCTGATGATAACCCGCATAACAATCCACAAAAGAGCCAATATCATGTTTGGCACAATTGTCGATTAGTAAACGGATGTTGGGCAATGGGAAATTATCTTTTGGACTTGCCTTGTTAAGGTCTCGATAATCGATGCACTCCCTGGTCTTACCATCTTTCCTTGGCACAGGCACGACATTAGCTAACCAAGTGGGGTAACGTGTTACCTGAATGACTTTTGCCTCAAACTGCTTGGTAATCTCTTCTTTGATTTTCACACTTATGTCTGTTTTGAACTTTCTCAACTTCTGCTTGATAGGGAGGAGTGCTGGATCAGTGGGCAATTTATGAACCACCAAATCGGTGCTTAGACCCAGCATATCATCATAAGACAATGCAAAAACGTCTTTGTACTCATGCAATACTTTAATTATCTCCTCCTTGAGTTGCGACTCCAAATGAACACTTATTTTAGTTTCCCGTGCATTGTCTTGGTCCCCTAGATTAACTGCTTCTGTGTCATTTAGGTTAGGTTTGGGTTTTTCTTCAAAATGACTTAATTCTTTACTAATTTCCTCGTAAGATTCATCATTGTTACAATCCACCCCATCATCACACCCGATCTCTTGTATTATTACTTCTGAACTAGATTGGCTTTTAAAACTGGGCCGAAGATTCCTCATGCATGTCATGTCATTGATATCAGCATAAAAAGAACTGTACAAAGAAAGAAAAGAAAAGAAAAATGGAAAGAGAATTAGGGACGAAGAAAATTGCATTTCATTAAACATAAAGACAACAAGGTTTTAACTCATCCAAACGGACGGAACATAGCAACTGGATTACAAACCCTGGAATAATACAGGTGACGAAAAGGAAAACAAAACCCACTACCACGACTCCCTCCGAACTGGAAGAGGAGTAGCTTCCCAATTGTTGATGTTAGCACGTGGTCCGATGTACTGTATGTCTGCTCTGCTTGACCCTTCCCCGGCCTCAACCATGTTTACTTCAGCAAAGACTTTCTCGAACACCTTATCCAAATTCCCCTCCGTCTCGATTAACAAGCCTGATATCGTTGCCAATGATTGTTTCTTGATACTCGGCCTAACGAAGGACCTCGACAATCGAGGAATTGGTTTAGGGAGCACCCAAGCTTTCTTCTTCAACTTACGGGCCTTTCTGACATCTGCCGCTGTTGGTCTGAACCCTAACCCGAAGGTGTCCAGATTTTTAGGCAAAGACACAGGTTGAGTAATGCCCTGCAGTTCAACCCCCAAACCCTTCCCGGGCACGAACCCGTTATTCAGCATTTCTGACACTACCATGACGGTCGCAGCTGACACCCTGGGACATGGCACGCTTTTACCCTCAGGCACCCTGATCACCGGAACCGTGTCGAGGATCCGATACACCCATGGACCCTTATCATCTTCGGTCTCTATAAAGGGTACAATGGCATCATTCATGGCGCATGTGGGATCTTCCCCATGTAACACAATTTCTTGTCTGTCCCACTCAAATTTGATCATTTGGTGCAGTGTGGAGGGCATGGCTTTTGCTGCATGAATCCATGGTCGACCCAGCAACAGATTATATGATACTGCAACATCCAGCACTTGAAATTCCATCATGAATTCGACTGGGCCAATAGTCAATTCGAGTACAATATCCCCTACTGTGTTTGTTCCTCCTCCGTCGAACCCCCGAACACAAATGCTATTTTTGCGGATTCTATCCTCATCAATCTTTAACTTGTTCAATGTGGATAACGTGCAAATATTAGCACTCGACCCGTTATTGATTAGTGCCCGAGTAACCATTGAACCTTCACATTTGACCGTCAAATACAGAGCCTTGTTATGTTCTGTGCCTTCCATAGGCAATTCATCATCAGAAAATGCTACCCTGTTCACTTCAAAGATCTTGTTGGCAATTGTCTCTAAATGGTTCACTGAAATTTTGTCAGGCACATGAGCCTCATTCAATATCTTCATTAACGCTCGGCAGTTCTCCTCAGAGTGAATTAGTAACGACAACAACGAGATTTGGGCTGGTGTTTTTCTCCGTTGTTCAACAATGGAATAATCTTGTACCTTCATCCTTTTCAAAAACTCTTCTGCCTCTTCTTCCGTTACAGCTTTTTTAACTGGCACTGGATTGTCTTTTGCGCCCTTAGCCTTTCTCAACTCCTCGGGAGCGAAACAACGTCCCGACCGGGTTAGTCCTTGTGCTTCACAACTCTCTTCCTCAATTTCCTTTCCTTTGTATGTCACCACTACCTTGTCATACTTCCACGGTACGACTTTGCTATCAACCACGGGTAACTGGACTACTGGTTTTATGACAACCGGTTCTACATAAGCTCCCTTCACAACCACCACGGGCGTCGATACTGACCCTGGTACCACTATCTTGACTGGCTCCTGCTTTTTCTCAGATACAAATGGTCCCTTCCCCATTACTAACACTGGCTTGTCTTTTATTGCTTTTAACTGAACCACTGGCCTTGCACTCAACGTCTTTTCTTTGGTTTCCGTAGAACGAATCATCATAACCACCTGCGAAGGTTTCTTAGGCTCTGCCCCCTTATGTATCAGTTCAATCATGTTGGCCTCATAATGTGCTGGTAACGGATTTTGATTGATGTTTGGGGCCTCTAGAGCCTGTACCTCAATACGGCGATTATCAATGAGCTCTTGGATTGCGTTTTTCAATTTCCAACACTTTTCAGTATCGTGCCCCGGCATCCTTGAGCAATACTCGCAACTAACCGAGTGGTCCAGGTTTCTGGGAAGAGGGTTTGGTGCTTTGGATTCAACTGGGGTCAGCATCTCCAACTGTTTCAATCTGTGGAAAAGAGAAGTGTAAGATTCTCCCAGCGGAGCAAATGTTTTTCTGTTTGGGGCCTTCTCATTTCTAAAAGCTTGGTTTGGGCGGAAGTTGGTTCCTGGTCTGTTAGCCTGGGAGGTGGATAGGTGTTTTGTGGGGGTGGATGTGTGTTTTGGGGGTTCGGTGCACGCCATTGTAAGTGAACTGGGGGCTGAGTGTAGGTCTGGGCGTGGTGAATAGAAAAGTGTGGTTCTGGTGGTGGATAATAGTGTTGCGGTGGGCCATATGGGGTATATTGATAATTTGGGTGGTGGGGTCTGGGTTGGTTGTAATAAGGTGGAGGGTTATTGTGCCTGGACCAAACATTAGCTTCAACTACAGCAACTTCTTCTTTCTTCTTCTTCCCCAGGACACCACCAGTGCCGCTTTGGATGGCCTGGATGGTTGCTTTCAACGCCGAGTAGCTCAAAATTTTGTTGGATTTCAACCCTTCTTCAATCATGGCTCCCATCTTTACCACTTCACTAAATGACTTTCTGACAGATGTCACTAGATGACCAAAATAGGTAGGTTCCAATGTTTGCAAGAAATAATCTACCATCTCACTCTCCCTCATGGGAGGATCAACCCTTGCAGCTGGTTCCCTCCAGCGGAAACCAAACTCTCTAAAACTTTCCCCGGGCTTCTTTTCCAATTTCAACAATGACAAACGATCGGGTACTATCTCGAGGTTATATTGAAAATGGCCAATGAATGCCTGGGCCAAATCATCCCATGTATACCATCGGCCGGGGTCTTGCCTCGTGTACCATTCTAGTGCTGACCCGCTCAGGCTTTGACAGAAATATGCTATCAACAACTCATCCTTTCCCCCGGCACCTCTCATTTTACTACAGAACCCACGCAGATGGGCTACTGGATCACCGTGCCCTTCATACAAGTCAAACTTTGGCATTTTAAATCCCGTAGGCAACTGTACATTAGGAAAAGGGCACAAAACTTTGTATGTGACGCTAATTTGGTTTCCTAAACCATGCATGTTCCTGAAGGATTGCTCCAGGCTTTTGACTTTACGAATCACCTCCTCTTGCTCCGCATTCTTAACCGGTTTCTCAACTTCTCCTGGGATTTCAAAATGGGGAGAGTAGGTATATGGTTCAGGTGCTTTAAAAGTGGGTTCGGGAGGATAATATTGGGTGTCATGAGCTTGGAATAACGGCTCACTGGATGATCTATGTAGTGGAGCTGGGGGAGGTGCCACAAAGACGGGAACCATGGGTGGTGGAGGATTCTGTTTAGAGGATGGAGCTGGGGGAGCGTATGATGTAGTACCATAACCCTGGGCCTGATAAGGGAAAGCTGAAGATGCGTGGGGAGTGGTAGGCTCCTGAGCTTGAGCCAGGGGTGGGATGTAAGATGGGTTAGCAGGATATAGTGGTGTCGGATGTCCTTGAGACCATGCCCGATGCATTTCAGCCATTTGTGCCTTTAATTTCCTCATCTCTTCTTTCATAGCACCCACATCTATTACCTCAACCTCATTCGAAGGGTCTACAATGCTGATTTCCGAATCCTGCCCTGTCATTTTTACTTGATCTTTCGACCGGGTGTTGTATGGATGAGTTGCCAGAATTGCCAATCAACTAACCACCTGCCTGAGACTCACACATTTAGACAACCACTTTGTTAGCGATTAGGTCTTAACAGATTTAATAACCACACGTTGGCATGAATGCACTTATACAGTTAATCCTTTCTATTATGCGTTTGCTCGATTGCATGCGTCATTCCGGTCATTTTATTTCTTGTTTCATTTTTCTTCTCTTCGCCTTATCCCTCTCTTTTCTTTTCTCTCTCTTGTTTTCCCCCTCTTTTCTTTCCCCTTTTTGTTTTTTCGCTCCTTCCTTTCCTCCTCTTTTGTTTTTCCACTCTTTCTTTTCTCTCTTTTTGGTTTTCCTTCTGTTTTCCTTTCATTCTTTTGTTTTCCTTTGGGCTATGGTCGAATCCTATGGAGATTGCCTACGTATCGTGACCCCGCACGAATAAAACCAAGCGTAGTTCGTGTAAATAAATGCTCGATTTCATTAATAAACAGACTCTTAGAAACTCGACATTTTTTGTTTTGGGAAAGAAACTAACAAACGTAATCTGACATCAAACCAAAAAAAACTCTAAACCTGCAAACATACTCAACTCAGAGAGGTAACGGACGTACAAAAGACTGACTCGAAATGGTAAACACTTACAGACACGGACTATGCATATTCTAGTGCTTCAAACTTAGGTATCCGCGGGGCGTCGTTCGGCCTCGCCACGGGTCTAGGATCCAAATCCCTTTCAAGCTGTTCTAACTCATTCATGGTTCGCTTCACATAGATCATCACTGCTGAGATAAAAGTGGTACGGGTCATGTCTTCACAAACCCGACATCTCCTGACAATAGCATGAGCAATGGCTCTAATCCTGTGTTTTGTCTGCTTCTTTTCTATGAGCAAACGTCTTATTTGATCGCTGCATGTCTTTAAAGCTCGGGAGTCTTGTAAGTGCTGGTCTTGCAGCTGTTGCACTTCTGCCTCCATTTGGGCCAACAAGTTGTAACAATGTCCGCTTTCAGTTTCGAAGTCTCTAGCCTGCCTAACCGCTTTACCCTCAAGGGCAACCACTTTTCTCTTTAAATTGGCAACAATTTTCTCATGGTCCCTTTTCAACTGATTCAAGTATTGGCGATGCTCCTCGGTTCTTGTCGCCCACTGGGCCTTAAGTTCTGCCATGGCCTTTTCAGATTTCCCTAACTCATCCCGCCGTTCTCTGACTTTGCTTTCCAATCTTTTTACCAATTGTTCATCGGACCGGCTCCTGGGTTGCTTATCAATGGTTATCTTCAACTATCGGATTTGGGCCCTAAGTGCTTCATTTTCCTTGGCTAGTCTATTCTTTTCACCTTGATCCGCGACAACCTGTACACTGTTTTCGAATTTCAGACTCTCGACTTGTTGCTTTAATTTACCAATCTCAGCTCGATAGCTTTCTTCCTTTGCTAACCAATCCCACTGCTCTTGGGATGACTTAGCGAAATCTTCGAGATGAGGTCTTTTAGTCGGTCTCCCATATGCAACGTCACCTCTGAACCAATCGTGATACCCTGGAGCAATTTCCCCTTTGACCCTATTAGACACACAAGTGTTTGCCATCAAATATTGACACTCACTCCAAATTTGACGAACCTCTTCCTCGGGGAATCGACCGTCAGGACTAATTTCTACCACTTGGGTACTCAAATCTTCATCTCTCGGTATTACTTGATATCTACCGAGTTGCCTCAAAACCCAATATGGTGCATAAGGTTGTATGCTTTTGAGTCCCATTAGCAAAAAATGCGGTCGGGCTGCTGGCATATATATGACTTCCTCGACAGACAGCCACCCAAGCACCCACTGTATCTGGCTAGCCTTGAGGTTCCGAAATAATAATGCCCAAGCCGTGACTCCTTCAGGTAGACTAGCCCCTTTGATTCTCGTAAAAAATTCCCCTATACAAGTTTTCTCAGCCGAACCATAACTCCATATCTGAGAGCGCGGGCACAAATGCTCAATCATCCACATCTGTAACAATAAGTTACATCCCTCAAAAAATTTGCCCCCAGCTTTTCACGCAGTGAGAGCTTTGAAAATATCAGCCACAATCATAGGTGCTAAAGTGCTTTTCCCCATGGTTTGCAAGGTACTGACGATGCCTGCTATTTTCAAGTCAATATTGCCATCTTTCCTTGGGAATATTACGAGACCCAAAAAAGCTATCATAAATGCCACTCGTCTGTGGTCCTCCCATTTTTGTCGGCTATTTCTGCTGCACAGCTTAAAGTCTGGATTATTGAACCCGCCCACATGGCCATATCTATCGTACATGAAGCGGAAGCTGCAGAAACCCTTTGCAAAATCTGGATGATGAACTGTTCGGGGTATTTTCAAGGAATCCAGGAATCGGTGTATGGTAATGGCCCTGGGAGCAATCAAGTATTTGAATCTCAATGGAGCTTGGTCACTTCCAATGTACCCCGCTATTTCTTCCAATGATGGGGTGAGTTCGAAGTCTGAAAAATGAAACACATTATGTGCCGCATCCCAATGGGCGACCAGTGCCCTGATGATATCCCCCCGAGGCTGAATGTTTAATAAATCCGGAAGGTCTTTCAAATATTTTCTCACTTCGTCTTGCCCTTCGTTACCTAAATCATTCCACCACAATTGCAGCTCAAAAGGGATTTTGGTCATTATTGAAAAAGGCTCATTTATCATCGTGCTCATCCTGCGCATTTATTAAAGCGCTTAAGCAAAAGAAAACTTTTATTTAACTCAAAAAAGAAGAAAGCTATCTATATTATTGACTCAAAAATTACCCCTCATATTTCCAGATGAAGAACTCAATTCTAAAAATTTTAAGATAAAAGACCCGATATTGCGGCACGGCCTTCCCGCGCCTCCTGGGCGAAGATTTTAAGGCTGTGAGGGTCAAAAATCGAAATACAACCAAAGGTGGCTGTTTATGCAAAGCCAGCCTTTCGGCGCCCCGTTTGGGAACATTTGGCTATTGTTGACAAAAACGGCATCACCTGGTTTATTAAAAATTAAAATTTTGATATTTTTGGTTATTTTTGCAAAGGAGAGGTTGGACCCGATGAGGGTTGCCTACGTATCTCACGCCCTGTGAGAATCAAACCATGCGTAGTTCGGGCAAATTAACCGAACTATTTTAAAACATGACTCTTTTTCCATTTTTATTTTTGCATTTCATAAGCGAATAAAACTATTTTTAGAAACAAGACTCTTTTTTCTTTTTCTTTTCAACATATAAAACAACCTATTTTTCCAAGATAAAAATAACAGACTCTATTTTTTTCTTTTTCATTTTCAACAAATAATGAAACAACTTATGTTTTTCAAACTAAAACAACAACTTTTCTTATCCTTTTCTTTATCAACAAACAACTTTCCAAAAATAAAAGACTTTTTTCTATTTTTCTTTGCTTTTTTTTAGTAAAACAAAATAAAATATTTTCCCCCTTTTTTTCAAAATTTCGGCAAAGTTTCGCCAGTAATTGGTCATTGATTTTTTATTTCTAAAATAATCAATTAACTCCCTAACTGATATTTCTTTTTTTTCTCTTTTCTCTCTTTTTCTTCAATTTTCCAACATTCTCGAGATTCAGAAACCGGTCAACATGCAAGTTCGAAACAAATATATGTACAGAGCAAGTAGGATGCATCAGAATGGTCTTTTCATTTCAGGTTGCTAGTCCTAGACGGACTCAACCCCTGTGTTGAGTTCCCTAAGTCAAATGCAATGTGATGCAAATAAGCGTTCCTACTAGGGATCCGGCATGAAGTCACGTTATTCTATATTTAAAACCTGGGTCAGTGTACTAGACTGTGTACCCGAGCGGACAACTCGAATCGAGGAGGGGGCAACTTACCGGGAACCAAAAGGCCATCCGGCTTCGTAACTTGTCCGACCTCTTTCTTATTTCAAGGTATGACACTAACAGAATAGGGAGTCTCAACCAGTAAGCACATCCCCGAAGGTGAAGAGAGAAGGGTGTCGGCACAGTATATACAGTTCAGATAATATCAAAGCGGTAACATTTAGCACATTCAGCACAAAACATGTAGGAAAATCAGATACAATTAAATACAACAATTTTTCTAAGCTCGAATTCTGAACCCTGAACCAGAGATTTTGGGTTCGTTCCCCAGCAGAGTCGCCAGAGCTGTCACACCTCCTTTTTCACCTACCTACACCCCCGGAAGAAGGGCGTAAAGGAGTTTTTCCAATTAAAGGACAATCGGAACAGGATTTAATTATTAATCATTCAGAGTCGCCACTTGGGAGATTAATGGTGTCCCAAGTCACCGGTTTAATCCCGAACCGAGGAAAAATATGACTCTGTTAACAGTCCGCGAACTAGAAATTCGGGTAAGGAATTCTGTTAACCCGGGAGAAGGTGTTAGGCATTCCCCGGTTCCGTGGTTCTAGCACGGTCGCTTAACTGTTGTATTTGATTTTATCTGATTTTAATACATGCTAGCTCATGTGCCTTTTATTAATCTTACACCGCTTTTATTATCATTATTTTTTAAGAAGAATTGCGACGTCGTGAAAATGCGTTTCGAACTGCGTCGCAATCAATGCACCCGTGGTTATCGACACATTTCGACTTCATCGAGATTTGGATTTGGGTCGCATCAATGCGCACCCGAGTTTAAGAAAGTAATTTTAATTAAATCGTGCCTAAAGATACTAACGTATTGTTATTTTTGGGGAAGGCGGTGAAATTCACTAAACAACCTTTCCAAATTCTAATTATTTTCGATAATTATTAACTAAAGTTCAGCATTTATTTATCTTTTTGCGGTGAGACTTGTCTCAATTTGTAAACCTCTTTTCTATCATTATTTATTTTTAAGAATTACGATGTCGCGAAAACATGTTTCGAACCCCGTCGCAATCAATGCGCCCGTGATTGTCAACACATTTCGGCTTCATCGAGATTTGGATTTGGGTCGCATCAATGCGCACCCGAGTTTAAGAAAGTTTATTCAATTAAATTGAACCCAACGATTATAACGTAATATGATTTTAAAGAGGGCCATGGAATTTGCTAAATGGCCCTCCTAATTTCTAAACACTTTAGTAGCCCATTGTTGACAATCCGCGCATGTGACTTATTCCGGTAAGGCGAGTAGCAATTCTGAAGTAGCTACGATCTTCTACTTATTTGTACGCCTCTAAAAGACCAGTTAATTTTGGAAAGGGATTGCAATGAAACAAATAAAGACCAAATTTAAAAAGAAAACTGGGCCTGCCCGTGGCCTCAGCGTGATCCAAACGGCCCAATGGGTTTAATTTTAATGTAGCAATGAACCCTTATACTAAAAATGTGAATGCTCAGAATCTCTAATTGATTTATCCTACACATTGCCTATCACGATCTGCTGTTTTCAATGAATTAAGTCAATCATGCATGAGTTTGCTTCATGATGTCCAACTGATTTCTATACCAATTCCTTAACCGTAATTAAGATCTTCCAAACGATTTCAGCACCTTAAAAACAAAAACAAACCTTCTATTATAGTATGATGATAAAATACCAATGACTAAGCTAAATGTCATCAAACTTGCTCATGGGTTTTCATGTCATGCACACAAGTTTAATTGCTTCTGATGACTAATGGAACTCACATGAATTTCCAGATTAGCCCAGGCCCATGCTCAAAGCCTGTTCAAATGTCCAATTAAACAGTTCTAAACCATGTATCATTCAACATGTAATCTACCCTAATGAACAAGTTTAATCATACACATTCTGCCAATTACATAACAGGAGAGTACACTACTACTATCATCAAAGACACAGGTTACTTTCAGTTGAATAACAGGCCTTGGAACACTTCATTTCAACTTCAACAAACATACATCATTGAGGTTCAGGGAAATGTACCTGGAAATTGGAATATGAAATAGAGAAAAGGTGAGGATTCAGGTATTTTGAACAATAGCAACAACAACCCAGCAACGTGATACCACAAAAACACAGACAGATTACTTCAAAAATTAGAAATGCAAGCCAATTTTCACAGATCAGTCTAACATACCCCTGTCCCTCACAGCTGAGACCCAACACTAATAATGAAACTCTGAAACTGTTTCAGATTTCCATATTTTGATGTTTTATTTTTTGAATAACTCAGAATTGAAATGCCAGCTAAAATAAAAAAAAGGAATGAATGCTCAAATTAAGACTTAAGGCTCATGGCAGAAAATCTGAGAGCAGCCCCCTTTTCCAAGGCATCTAATGCCCTTTTATAGGCAAACCCCAAAGAATAAACTAAGTTCTGATTTTTCTAATTAGTCCCTCCTTACTTTTACTTTGGTCCCTCTATTCTTATCTTGCTAAACAAGTAACTGCAGTGTACTTATTAAAATTTACACTTGAAACCCATTCTAGAAGGTCTTAAAGCATTCCTCTACCCATACAATACCCATACTGCCCTTCCCTATACCTTGATATTACTATCAGAACTACCCTTTTCCATACCCAGATTACCCCTGAAAGCCTCTCAGAATCACTGACCCTACCCTTATCCTTAATAACTAAACCCAGTACCCTAATCCAGTTTGAAACTAACTAAAATCAATCAACTAACAATCAGAAACCAACTAAAGTTAATCACCTAACAATCAGAAACCAACTAACTAGACTGACTGACCCCAACATGTTCAATTAACCAACTCAAATAAGCTAAACGAAAGTAAACTGTGCTCATGCTACTATGATTACATTAAAAGAACTTAAACTAATCAAGAAATTATAGTCATTCAACTAACTAACAAACTCAGCATCAACAATAATTAACAGAACCTAAACTAACACAGTTAAACCAAAGAATAAACAGGAAAATAATGAACAATGACTGCAAATAATACTTTAATCATGCGAGTAAAAGAAACAGTAAAAGAAGAAAAGAAAAACTCACAAAGGCAAAAGGGGCTCCGGCCAGTCATGAATATACGAATCCTTTCAGATTTTTGACGCGTAACATCCCTAACCATGTGTTCTTACACGAGAACACATGGTTAAGGGTGCTACGGTTCGAAATCAAAAGGATTTGATTTTAGGGTTTGGGCCTTGATTCTTAGATCTAATATTTGGGTCGTTTTAGGGTGATTTGAAAGGAAACAACCACAGATTGGTGTTGAGGAAGGGCTGGGGGTTGTAGGGTGTGAATTTGGACCGAGTTGAACAAACTATCAACTGGCCGGAAAACTTCAAATCAAGATTCGAAGTGTTCCGGCATTATTCGAGGCAAACCATCGGGTGTAGTAGCAAGAGGAGGGTGAGGGGAACCCATGGTGTTAATTTCAGGGTGAACAGTGTAGTTCATGTTCACCGTCGGCAAGGGTTTTTAGGGCGGCGCGGATTAGGGTTAGGGGAGAAGGGGTAGGGTGAAGAAGACGATGAAAATGGGGGGTTGGGGGTCTGGTTTGGACACTTAAATACTTGAAACCTCGTTAGTTCCGGACCGTTGGATTGATGAGATCCAACGGTCCAGATCCAAAGGCCTTGAAACGACACTGTTTCATTTAACAGGGGGGCGGACCGGGTTGGGGGTTTGGGCTGGACTGGTTGCAACGGGTTAAAGCGTTTGGGCCTGAAGTATTTCTTTGATTTGGCCCTTGCTTCTCACTTTAATTTCCTTTCTTGTTTTTTTTTCATTTTATCTAATTATTTTCCATTTTGCAATTTTGTAATTATTTTCTGATTTTATAGAACTGCAACAATTAAAGTAAAGTCCTAATATACTTCAAAACTAAAACTGACCAATGCCTAGAATTGTTTAAAAACTAATTCACGACAAATTCATAATAAAAATCATTAAAATGCGAAAGTGAACTAACTTTTTGTGATTTTCATGTTTTATTTTAAAACAAATTAACTCTTAATTGATACTAAAACCTAAATGCAAAAATGCATATTTTCGTATTTTATAGAATTAAAATGCGCAAATAGAATGCCACAAATATCGGAAAATGACACCAAAATGCACAAAAATTGTAAAAAAAATAAAGAAAAATTATTTTGTTTGGGATTTTGGGAATTATTCATATATAGGGCAAAAATCACGTGCTCACAAATAGTATATAAAGTACTGAAGGAGTGTTCTTTCATCATCCTCATCTGCAAGTTGGATTGCCTCGCTCGGTTCATTAGGTGGTTGACTGCGTATAAATTCCCCCACGTCAGATGTGAAGCGAATTGAACCTATATGAAAAATTATATTGAATTAGTATTTCAAAATTTATATAAAAGCAAATCAAAATATTTAATGAAAAGTAAAATACTTACATGTATGTAGTCGAGGCTCGACCCTCCTTTCTGAATCAGTCTCTTTCTTCTTCTTTACAATACGAGTTTCATTGAATAGCTCATCTTGCTTCATTGGCATCATAAAGTTGTCTGGTGGCTTTGGTGATTATCCTCGTGGTACTATTACTCGAGATGAACTTTGATACAGAGAATAACTTGGATACGGTACATGACGGAGTGTGTCTTTGATCAATTGTTTATCTCATTAGCTACAATGATAATAAGAAGGCAATGACATGTGTTTCAAAAAAGTGATGGTGTAGGTAGGATTTAACATTTCCTAAGTAGATAAAAGAGGTTATAGAGGAATTATGTACTTCATTTTCCATGAAGAAAAGAAGTTTGATTGAGAGTGACAAGGTTGATGAAGACGGATGGTTTTCCGTTGGTCGTTGTAGTTCCCATAAAACGTGGATCATAAGAATTTATGATGACAAAGATTATAGGAAGTTTTGTGCTCAACTTTCTTCCAAGTCTGATCCGTACAAGCTTAATGTGATATTGGATGATATTTTTTCAGATTCAGACAATAATTTGACCGACAAAAGTATGGAAATGCTCTTAAAAAGAATTAAAGGTAAAACGTTTTTCTTGGTCGAGAAGGAAGCTAAAAAATATTTTATATTTAATTCTTTTTAAGAGCATTTCCATACTTTTGTCGGTCAAATCATTATCTGAATCTGAACCAATATCACATTAAGCTTGTACGGATCAGACTCGAAAGAAAGTTGAGTACAAAACTTCCTATAATCTCTGTCATCATAAAGTCTTATGATCCCCATTTTATGGGAACTGCGACGACCAACGGAAAACCATCCGTCTTCATCAACCTTGTCACTCTTAATCAAACTTCTTTTCCTTATGGAAAATGAAGTACAGAATTCCTCTATAAGCTCTTCTTTTATCTACTTAGGAAATACTAAATTCCTACCTACACAATCACTATTTGAAACACATGCCATTGTCTTCTCATCATCATTATCGCTAATGAGAATAACAATTAAAGGCACATTCTTCCAGGTACTTTATCTTAGTTATTCTTGGTGTAAGTTCCATTGCATGTCTAATAACGTCATCAACCTCTTCTACAAAATCCTTCCGCAATCTAAAATTCCAAAACATAAACCAAAATTTCAATTCATATCCTAAAGGTTCAACTCATACCTAAAAGGTTCAATTTATATCCTAAAGGTTCAACTCATACATAAAAGCTTCAATTCATATCCACAAAAGTTCAAGTCATATCCTAAAGGTTCAACTCATACATAAAAGCTTCAATTTATATCCTAAAAGTTATATTCATATCCTACGAGTTTAAACTTAAACTAAAAGTTCAATTTATATCCTAAAAGCTTCAACTCATAGCTAAAAGGTTCAATTCATATCCTAAAAATTCAACTCATATCCTAAAAGGTTCAATTTATATCCACAAAAGTTCAAGTCATATCCTAACGGTTCAACTCATACATAAAAGCTTCAATTTATATCCTAAAAGTTATATTCATATCCTACGAGTTTAAACTTAAACTAAAAGTTCAATTTATATCCTAAAAGCTTCAACTCATACCTAAAAGGTTCAATTCATATCCTAAAAATTCAACTCATATCCTAAAAGGTTCAATTTATATCCACAAAAGTTCAAGTCATATCCTAACGGTTCAACTCATACATAAAAGCTTCAATTTATATCCTAAAAGTTATATTCATATCCTACGAGTTTAAGTTCAATTTATATCCTAAAGGTTCAACTCATACCTAAAAGGTTCAATTCATATCCTAAAAATTCAACTCGTATCCTAAAAGGTTCAATTTATATCCTACAAGTTCAATTCACAAGAACAAAACCTAAAAACTATAAGTTATATTTGTATCCTACGAGTTTAAACTTAAACTAAAAGTTCAATTTATATCCTAAAAGTGGGCGACTCGTTGTACTCAAACAAGAGCCACGCAACGATTCGCTTAAGGCCTTAAACATTAACATTGTCTTGAACTTTAAGAGAAAATCCAAATATACTATCATGTGTCTATATTAAATATCTACCTATAAACTAATCAAGATTAAACTAAAAGTTCAATTTATACCCTAATATATATCTACCTATGAATCAAGTCTTTGACGTTAAATTAGTATCTATTGCTTACTAAAATATTGAAGGAGAAATACTCAATAAAGCCTAGCCTAAATATTCAACCCATACCCTAAACCCTAGATTTCTATAAAATGTTAAATAATGATAAATACAATCTAAACCCTAGGTTTCTATAAAATACAGTGTTAAATAATCAATTGAAACACTAATTCTAGGTTGAAACAATAAACAATTGAAACACTAATTGAAACCCTAGGTTTGTAATTCTAACATTGAATTTTTAGGAGGTGGAGAAGGAGAGACGCAATAGCGGCAGAGGCGACGGCGGCAGCTGAGCAGTGGTCGTTGGTGGCGTGGGTGGGGCCTGGTGGTGGGAGTTGGAAGGGGGTGGGGTTTGAGTGTGAGAGAGAAAAGAGGGATTTTGGGAATTTTTTAGAAAGAATGGGAGGGGATCCCGGTTTTGAGAGTTATGTAATTAAAATAGCGACCAGCGTTGGTCGCTATTTTGGTAGGTAAAACAGTTTTGAATTTTTAGAAATAGCGACCAATTTTGGTCGCTATATTCTGACCGTTTGACCAAAATAGCGACCAAAGTTGGTCGCTATTTCAAAATATATATATATATATATATATATATATATATATATATATATATATATATATATATATATATATATATATATATATATATATATATAAAAGCTATATTCGATACGGTATTACCTCATACACTTATACTTAGTGCATAGTATAGCGTAAGTACATATTATATATATATATATATATAAGCTATATTCGATACGGTATTACCTAGTACACTTATACTTAGTGCATAGTATAGCGTAAGTATATATATTGTATATATATATAAGCTGTATTCGATACGGTATTACCTCATACACTTATACTTAGTGCATAGTATAGCGTAAGTACATATTATATATATATATATATAAGCTGTATTCGATACGGTATTACCTAGTACACTTATACTTAGTGCATAATATAGCGTAAGTATATATATTGTATATATATAAGCTGTATTCGATACGGTATTACCTCATACACTTATACTTAGTGCATAGTATAGCGTAAGTACATATATTATATATATATATATATATATATATATAAGCTGTATTCGATACGGTATTACCTAGTACACTTATACTTAGTGCATAATATAGCGTAAGTATATATATTGTATATATATAAGCTGTATTCGATACGGTATTACCTCATACACTTATACTTAGTGCATAGTATAGCGTAAGTACATATTTTATATATATATAAGCTGTATTCGATACGGTATTACCTCATACACTTATACTTAGTGCATAGTATAGCGTAAGTACATATATTATATATATATATAAGTTGTATTCGATACGGTATTACCTAGTACACTTATACTTAGTGCATAATATAGCGTAAGTATATATATTGTATATATATAAGCTGTATTCGATACGGTATTACCTCATACACTTATACTTAGTGCATAGTATAGCGTAAGTACATATATTATATATACTTAGTGCATAGTATAGCGTAAGTACATATATTATATATATATATATAAGCTGTATTCGATACGGTATTACCTAGTACACTTATACTTAGTGCATAATATAGCGTAAGTATATATATTGTATATATATAAGCTGTATTCGATACGGTATTACCTCATACACTTATACTTAGTGCATAGTATAGCGTAAGTACATATTTTATATATATATAAGCTGTATTCGATACGGTATTACCTCATACACTTATACTTAGTGCATAGTATAGCGTAAGTACATATATTATATATATATATAAGTTGTATTCGATACGGTATTACCTAGTACACTTATACTTAGTGCATAATATAGCGTAAGTATATATATTGTATATATATAAGCTGTATTCGATACGGTATTACCTCATACACTTATACTTAGTGCATAGTATAGCGTAAGTACATATATTATATATATATACTTAGTGCATAGTATAGCGTAAGTACATATATTATATATATATATATAAGCTGTATTCGATACGGTATTACCTAGTACACTTATACTTAGTGCATAATATAGCGTAAGTATATATATTGTATATATATAAGCTGTATTCGATACGGTATTACCTCATACACTTATACTTAGTGCATAGTATAGCGTAAGTACGTATTTTATATATATATAAGCTGTATTCGATACGGTATTACCTCATACACTTATACTTAGTGCATAGTATAGCGTAAGTACATATATTGTATATATATAAGCTATATTCGATACGGTATTACCTCATACACTTATACTTAGTGCATAGTATAGCGTAAGTACATATTATATATATATATATATATATATATATAAGCTATATTCGATACGGTATTACCTAATACACTTATACTTAGTGCATAGTATAGCGTAAGTATATATATTGTATATATATATAAGCTGTATTCGATACGGTATTACCTCATACACTTATACTTAGTGCATAGTATAGCGTAAGTACATATATTATATATATAAGCTGTATTTGATACGGTATTACCTCATACACTTATACTTAGTGCATAGTATAGCGTGAGTACATATATTATATATATATAAGCTATATATATATATATATATATATATAAGCTATATTCGATACGGTATTACCTCATACACTTATACTTAGTGCATAGTATAGCGTAAGTACATATATTATATATATAAGCTGTATTCGATACGGTATTACCTCATACACTTATACTTAGTGCATATTATAGCGTAAGTACATATATATATATATATATATATATAAGTTGTATTCGATACGGTATTACCTAATACACTTATAGTTAGTGCATAGTATAGCGTAAGTATATATATATATATATATATATATATATATAAGCTGTATTCGATACGGTATTACCTCATACACTTATACTTAGTGCATAGTATAGCGTAAGTATATATATTATATATATATATATTATATATATATAAGTTGTATTCGATACGGTATTACCTAATACACTTATAGTTAGTGCATAGTATAGCGTAAGTATATATATTATATATATATATAAGCTGTATTCGATACGGTATTACCTCATACACTTATACTTAGTGTATAGTATAGCGTAAGTACATATATTATATATATATAAGCTATATTCGATACGGTATTACCTCATACACTTATACTTAGTGCATAGTATAGCGTAAGTACATATATTGTATATATAGACACACACGCCCGCTTCGTAGTACTATTCATCCCTTGTATTACAAAATTATTAACGACTTACATTTATATTATTTACATAGTAAACACAAAAGTGATTTTTAAATTTGACCATATAGAGACCAACTTTGGTCGCTAACTTTAAATGAATTTAATTTAGCGACCAAAGTTGGTCACTAAATGTACATGAATTTAAATTAGAGACCAAATTTGGTCACTAAAATTTAATCAGATTTATTTATATTTTATATAATATTTAAATTAATAATAAAAATTGTTAAACGTTAGAACTGGGTCCCACATTGGCGACCAACTTTGGTCGCTAAATTTTGAATTATATTTATTTATATTTTATAAAATTTTTACATAAATATATATTTATTAAAATATTATAACTGGGTCCCACTTTAGCGACCAAAGTTGGTCGCTATCTTCTTATCCTTCAGTTAGCGACCAACTTTGGTCGCAAGTTTTAAATTATATATATTTATATTTTATAAGTTTTATAAAATAATAATAAAATTATTAAAAAAATTGTGTGGGTCCCACAACATTGGTCGCTAAACTCAGTGTATCTTTGACCAAGCAAGTCTGACCAGTCCAGTCAACAGTTTGACTAAATTTGCGTCCAAATAGCGACCAACTATTTTCGCTAAATTATTTCAAATATTTTTTTTACTATTTTCGGTAGTTTGGCGACCAACTTTGATCGCTTTTCTTAACAGACCAAATTTGATCGCCAATATTTGGTCGTTTTTTGGCCGAATTCTAGTAGTGATTAGAGATGGGTGTGTAATATTATGAATCCAGAATCACAAAATAAACTTGTTGACGGGGCTATCGAGTTGGCTGCTGATGTGGAGTCCACGAAGGATGCTATTGAGGACAATACGGGAAGGGGCAAACGAGTGAGTCAAATATCTTCAAAGTTACGTGATTATGTGGTGGGACGTGGGTAATGTAGTTATAGGAGGTGGTTATATAAGGCAGAGTAGTGGATTAGGAAAAGTTAGGCAGAAGTTATTGAAAATATTCTCTTCTCATCTATATCTCTGTAATTCAACTTCTCATCTCCTTCTTACAGTTGTTACTCCTGCAACTCTATGTTAATTTCATCATTGTAATTCCCTTTGCATATCAATATTAGTTATTGTTGATGTGGTTAAGTATTATTGGTAGCAACTATTACAACTTCTGTCCTAAATTCTAAAATCTGCTCATTTGAAATGATCTCTTTCCAATGGAGTTTCATAAGAAACACTCTTGAAGAGTAACTATTGGTGTTTGACCAATCCCTTTGATAGTAGTAAGTTTTTTGTCAATCTTAAAAAAATGGTTTATGTTTAATCAATCTTTTGAAGAAATTCTCTTGAGTTCTGAACTACGATAAAACATGTAAAGAAATTTACACTATACAATTAGTTTTATTTGAATAGATAAATAACTTTAAATGGTACTTTCTTCACCCCAATTTATGTGAAGTATTTGATTGGGCACGAATCTATATTTATCCATCTATCTATACTATATTAAGAGTAGGAATCCCTTAATTTAAAAGTTAAATTACTTTTTTACCCTTCTTAATGAAAACCCTAAATAACCTGTTTTTTTATTAAAAAACCTATGCCTACAAACAGCCCCCAACTGCACGTTTTTGATACTCCTCTCTAAAAGTCACAACCCTTCGTTCAAAACTTCTCTTCAAGTTCGATTAATATTTTTATTATTTATAGATGAGTAAACTGTATTTTGGACTTGGACTGAGAAGAATAAGTAAAAAAAGATTAATAGATAATCATGATTGGTTATTTCTCCTTCCACCAAAGAAGCATTTAGAATTTAAAAAAAAACATGGCTTTCAGTGATGCAACAAATTGAAATTCTCTTATGCTTAACCATTGAAAAGATCATCTTTTCCATACTGCCAAGACATGAAGGAAAAATACGAGACATTCTCATAATTATATAAAGGGTGCAATTTGGAGGGATGAATTTCTTCAGAAATTTAGAAGGTTATTTCCTTGCAAGGCGAGACTTTGAATATAGGAATGTCTACAGCGTCAAAGCAACAAATCACAAAGAAAGCCAAAATTCAGGTTTTGTTAAACTCACTCT
Source organism: Nicotiana tabacum (assembly GCF_000715075.1). Lineage (NCBI taxonomy): Eukaryota > Viridiplantae > Streptophyta > Magnoliopsida > Solanales > Solanaceae > Nicotiana > Nicotiana tabacum. The sequence continues at coordinate 17,326,036 of NC_134095.1, read as the reverse complement.
TCTAAAAACTTTAATTCCCTAACTTTGTCAAATTAGAAACATTAGATATAAATTTATTTTATTAAGGAATGACATATATATTAGTTAATATGATAATTAGCATATTCTATTGCTAAATTAATTAAAATTCATCAGTTGACTTATACTATGGTATATACATAATTATGTGAAAGTTTACTTTCAAGTGATACAAAGTGAACTATTTTTTTTGGAAGATCATATCCAAACTTGAAAGTTTAAGATCATGAGATATAAATAATATTTGCATTTAAATGTTATAAATCTTCGACACATGTGTTGTATGTGAATTCCAAATCATTTAGTACACACGATTCTAGAAAATATAATCAATATTATTTAAACATGTTATTCTTTTTGAAAAATAAATTAACATATACTAAATTAATAAATAAGGATAATTTTATAACTAAAGGTAAAGATTCTCTTTTTTTCCAGATGTAATTTGCATGTTAGTAAAGTGAAATCACTTATTGGAAAAAGGCAAAATAGGGGGGGGGGGGGAAGATAATAGTTACATCTAAACTGTGAGTTAAAATTACAGAAGTTTTTTGTGAAAAAAAGTCATTTGAATGTATTACATAGATAAATTAATGTAATTATAAATACATAGGTATCATTATATATGGGAAGATATTGTTGAAAATGACGGTGAAATTTTTGAAAAATTGAAAGATGATAAACAGTCCTAGACTTAATTTTCTGATTTACAAAGGTATTACGCCAATCTTATGTACTTATATATCTTATTTTATGGAGTGAAACTATACTAGTACTAAATTTCTTTATTTATTCTTTCACTAGAAAATTTTGAAAACAAAACACCTGATCATGATTATGAAAAAGCAATCTAAATGGATGATATCCAAAAATGAAAATGAAAAGAGTCGTGCTGATTTTGTTATTTGCTGCCAAAAATGAAAATTAAAAAAAAGTCTTGTTTTAAAATAGTTCAGCTAAAGGGCGAACTACGCCGGTTTGATTCTCACCGGATGTGAGATACGTAGGCAACCCTAATCGGGTCCAACCTCCCCTTTTGCTAAAATAGCCAAAAATAAAATAAAATAAAATGTCAATTGTAAAGAGAGTCATAAATAAGTCGGGTGATGCAGTTTTTGTAAAAAATAGCCGAATGTTCCTAAAAGGGACACCGGAAGGCTGACTTTGCATAAACAGTCACCTTTGGGTCATTTTTTAATATTTTTGCCAGTTGACCCACGCAGCCTTAAAATCTTCGCCGCCGAGGCGCTGAAAGGCCGTGTTTGCAATATCGGGTCTTCTATTTTGAAAAACAATAAAATAAAATAAGAGAGTCATAAATAAGTCGGGTAATGCTGTTTTGTCAAAAATAGCTGAATGTTCTCGAAAGGGGCGCCGGAAGGCTGACTTTACATAAACAACCACCTTTGGGTCATTTTTTAAAGATTTTTGCCAGTTGACCCACGCAGTCTTAAAATCTTCGTCCTCGAGGTGCTGAAAGACCGTGTTTGCAAAATCAGGCTTTAATTTGAAAAAAAAAACAAAGAAAAAAAAGAGAGTCAGTGGGCGATTGAATGCCGTTTGGATTTTTTATCAAAATAAGCCGAGCCAGCTTCGTCAATGTATTAAACCGTTCTTGCCGAGATAGCCTTGGAGTATCTTTCAGTTGTCGAAAGGCTATTTTCATAAAAGAACGGACAAATTTGTAAAGCGCCATAAAATAGAATCTCCTCGGCCTCAAAATTCATGTGAAATTGGGAAGGGGCCACATTTGCAAAAACAGCCATTTGGTTAAAATTAGCAAATAGGGAAAGGAATCTGGCTGTTTGTTTTTGAGTTTGTAATTCTTTTGATTAGGGTGTGGTATGTTTTGATTTTCAAGTCTGTAGGTCGTCTTTTCGTCAAAGTCTGTTAGTATGGTCAGTTTTTAAACCGTTGTAATCATGTTTGTTTTGTTATGAAAATTAAAAAAAAATATTTTATTGTTGTTTATCTTTTATCAGGTAGAACTATGCAAGGTCTGATTCATGCGGGGTCATGACACGTAGGCAATCTCCATAAGATTCGACCGCCACTGAAGAAAAAAGGAATAATAGAAAAAAACAAAAAGAGAATGAGAAATAAAGGAAAGTGCGGGAGATTTTCAAAGGGGCACAATTACAAGAAGCCGGAACGACGCACGTAACAGAAGTGAATGCATGATAGAACGGTTTAACTGCTTAGATGCACTGTATCTCTGATATATGATTATCTGTCAAATGCCCTAACACTAACGTGATGGCTTCACTTTGTTGTGTTCATATATAGAAAAGTGGTTGGTTGTGGTAACTCCTCCATGCAAAGCAAAGTCAAAGGACAATGACACAGAACCTCAGAACCGAGTGGGTCGGTACCGATGACCGACAACAATTGGTCGAACGGAACAACGGGTTGGTAGAAGAAGTGAAAATGCTGAGACAGCATGTGGCAGACATGTATCGGGCGTGGATGGATCGGAAAGCACCACCCCCGCCACCACCTAGCTTCCTAGAATCTGTCTTTACCCGAACACCGAGCATAATGCTAGACGCTCCCCCACACTCTCCATATATAACCGCCTATCACAGCTTTCCCAGCCACCCGAGTAGCTCCATCACTCGCCCTCTAGCTATGTTTTCTCAATGCTTCTCCCCTCCCCAACACCACTTCTCTCTTCGGGACCCTAAAAACCATACTTCACTTTCCAGGTACCCGGCTCCACAAAAGGCCTATCCACCCCCTCAAGCATACCGGAAGCCTCCTGGATCAGGTTTTAAGCCAAATCAGACATTTAGGAACGAGAGGTTGTTGAAGCGAGGAAAGGCTCTCACCCCTATCGGAGTATCTTATGCAAGTCTGTTTGAAAGGCTAAGGCATGCTGGCCTGATTGAGCCGCTCCCCGCATATACTCCAGATCCACGTGCAATAAGCTTTGATCCTGCTGCACGATGCGCATACCACTCCAATGTCAGAGGGCACAACATTGAGAGCTGTCGTAATTTGAAAAGGGAAGTAGAAAGAATGATCCAAAAAGGGCGGATTGTGATCGATGACAGTGACATGGAGCACTCGAATCCTATTGGGAACTTGTTGACTGAGGTTGATGATATTGAAGTTGGTAATGGTCTTGGCAATATTGATGCGAAGCTTAGTGGCTAAGATGTCAGGTTTGATAATTGGGAGGACGCTCCGTTCCTTGGTTAGCAGGAGAGAAGCTTTTGGTGGCTTATTTTGTTGTCATTTCTGTTCTCCGGATTATTCTTAGGGTTGTAATTCGGATATTGTCTTGTGTCAAATCTTCTTATCTTTCCATTTTTGTCATAGCGGTTTGTTTAGTTTTGTCCAGATTTGTTTCGAGATTGTATTCTGGTTTGTTTTGTTTGTCTTGTTATTCAAACCATTTCACCGTTAGTCTAGTGCAAAATCCGGTCTTTTATTATTTCCAGTCATCTTTTCGTTTAGTTCTTTTATCATTTTGTTCAGCGCCGATTCTAGTGACATGACATGCGCGCACAGTTTGGGCTTAATCTTAAAAGTTAATCATAAAACCAGTGTAAGATGAGCGGGATATTTAAAGGTGATAAGAATGATTTGAGATCATTTGAAGCCCAAATCATGAGAAATTGGGGCAAGTAAATGAGAGTATTACCCAACGATGTTATGTATGGATATGGTTATCTTGGTGCAATCAAAAGATGTTACCAATGTTTTCGGCGGTTTGTTTAATTGTGTTGTTTGTACTTGGTGTGTTTTGGAGATTGGAATCACGAAGACATTTTGTTCTGCTATCCAAACACTTTATCCTTCGTTAGCCCTTTGAGCCTTATTTATTTTTCTTTCATACCCCTTTTTCGGAATCAGTAGCAAAGAGTAGAAACACAAATATAAAAAGATAAGAAAAGAAAAAGAAAAAGAAAAAACAAAAACAACAAAAAGAAAAAAGAGAAGAGATAAAGAAAAGGAAAAATGACAACAAAAACAAAAGAAAGTCACAACAAGGAATTGGGAACTACGTTTGACCTGATTCCTCAACAAGGATACGTAGGCGCCTCACGGTTCGGTCATAGTGTAACAAAAATTAAAAAATCCCCAAGCAAGAAACTAGGGCTTTGAGCTTGTTGTAAACAAATATGGTTCCGAAGGTTGTAATTTTGAACCCCAAATTGATTTGTTTTTTAGCCTTTAATACCCTTTCTTTCTAGCCTATCCAAAAACCCACATTACGGTCCAAAGGAAGACCTTCTGATCAGTCTTCAAAAGATGCCAAGTCAGACAAATGAGAGTCTTACCGGTGAACATAACACTCTGATCCACAGCAGAAAGGACTCTAATACCCAACAGAAAAGAAATAAAAAGAGAGCCTTATGGGTAACACCCCAATCCCCAACTGGAAAGTAACACAAATGAGAGAGTCTTATCGGTGAAGATCTTCACGGGCACCATAAGGCGATGAAAGCTGAGAGAGAAACCAAAATGAGAGAGGCTTGATAGTGAAAACCCTTCGGGCACTACAAGTTGAATAATATTGAGAATCATATGGGGAATCACCAAATGAAGATCTTGAAAGACGATTGACGGCAGAGGATAGGCCACATGTGCATGTCATGACCATTAGAGTCGGTATCTGCGTTTGATAGGTGTTTATTTATTGTTTCTCTTGTTAAAGAGTAATCTTTTTCCTTTGTTTTTTATTCGGTTCCTTTTTTGTTTATCTTTCCCCTTTCATAGAAAAATTCCCCAGTAGAGTCTGTTTGGTCAGAACAAGTGAGAAATGACTTCAAAATCTGCCATCAGCTTTCCAATTATGCAAGACTAGATCCGATTAGAACATCCAAATGGTCTAAGTTAGGAAGGAACAAGCGCGAGGCCAGTGTCAAGAAAGATATCCCCAGCAAAAGGAGATTGACAAAAGGATGGGCGAGTGTCAAGAGGGATATCCCCGTCGAAATCAAAGGTTATAAACCTCAAGGCCAAGGCCCGTGGACAAATCAAGAAAGAACAATGCGGAGAGCAATGGGCATGATTTGAGAAATTCATATGAGACTAAAAGGTCGTGGAAATGCCAGTTTCCGAGCTATGCCATAAAAGAAGAGGGATATCCCCAGCAGAAAAGGTTGTTTTCACTGACACGAATGAACAAAGAATGTGGTTTATCAGCAAAACATTGCAAAATCCTCAAGGGCAATCAGCTATCATGGAAAAGATACCTGGTCAGAGGGAAAAACAACGTTGAGAGGTTGGTGAATAAGGAATCGACAATAAGGTCAGAAATTATCACCCAAGTTTCAAGATATCCGAACAACGCAAAGCAGGGCAAGTCGTTCTAAGACCAGCAGGAATATCATCCCCAGCAAATAATATCATCCCAAGCAAGTTTTGATAGTGTAATAGGAACGCAGAGCAGGGAGGGAGAAAGGGAAAAGTCATCCCCAGTAGGAGTATCACAACCAACCACCATATTTTAAACTAACAAATTTTGTTTGATTTGAAACAGGTAAAGGAAATGGCATTGATGACGGAAATGCATGCCACAAGGGAGATTATCAAACTGGGGCAGAAAATTTTCCTTTTATTTAGAAAATTTTCTGGAAGTTGGATACCCATTTGGGGAAGAATAAAGATAGCACCAGTCTCAACGGAAGTGGTCTTTGAATCAGTGTTACCCGCAGCATAACAAGTTTTAATGAAGGAAGTTGTTCCCCAGTGGACAGAACAAAAGGATGAAACTTGTGCTCGGAAAAAGCAAAAGGTCAGTGTCATTCCCAGCAGCCTTCAGAAGAGTGAAGCACTAGTTTTGAAGGAATCAAAATCCCCCAGCAGTGTTATCCTCGACAGTGTTATCCCCAGCTGATAACATTTTATCCCCAGCAATGTTGAGAGAGAAAAGTTTTGAAGGAAGTAGTTTTGGAAAAAAGGGGAAGAAAAGAGATTCCCCCAGTAATATTATCCCCCAACAGGTAAGTAAATAATTCTCCAACAGTGTTATCCCCAGCAGTTTCGAGGGAAGACAAAACAAGTTTTAAGGAAAGCAGTTCTGTAAGAAGATAATTCAGGAAGAAGGAAATAGTTCACGCATAGGAGACGCACTTCCTAAATTAAGATTTCATGCATAGGAGACGCACTTCCTAGTTTAAAATCATTAAAGTTTCACCCATAAGAGAAGCACTTCCTAAGTTTATTTTTACCCATAGGAGATGCACTTCCTAAAAGTTTGTTTTCATCATAGGAGACGCACTTCCTAAATCAATAGTTTAGTCATAGGAGACGTACTTCCTAGTTTTAGTCGCTGAAGTTTTCACCCATAGGAGACGCACTTCCTCCTAAGTTTATCTTCACCATAGGAGATGCGCTTCTTAAATCAATAATTCAGTCATAGGAGACACACTTCCAGGTTGAGTGATTGAAGTTTAAAGTTTTGCAAAAGGTTGTTGTTGAGGTCAGGAGCCCGCCTGGAGAATGGAGGTGTTAATATTTAAGAAAGTTGTTGAGGTCAGGAGCCCCCTGAAGAACAGAATGGCGATTTAAATTTCAAGTTTTGTTGAGGTCAGGAGCCCCCCCTGAAGAACAGAATGGCGATTTGAATAGGATATTTTGGGTTCATCCGCCCTCGAATAGGATATTTTGGGTTCATCCGCCCTCGAATAGGATATTTTGGGTTCATCCGCCCTCGAATAGGATATTTTGGGTTCATCCGCCCTCAAATAGGATATTTTGGGTTCATCCGCCCTCGAATAGGATATTTTGGGTTCATCCGCCCTCGAATAGGATATTTTGGGTTCATCCGCCCTCGAATAGGATATTTTGGGTTCATCCACCCTCGAATAGGATATTTTGGGTTCATCCGCCCTCGAATAGGATATTTTGGGTTCATCTGCCCTCGAATAGGATATTTTGGGTTCATCCGCCCTCGAATAGGATATTTCGGGTTCATCCACCCTCGAACAGGATATTTCGGGTCTATCCGCCCTCGAACAGGATATTGAATTTAATCCTTTCTCCAAAGGACGTTTAATTTATTTCGACCCGAGTGGTCCTTCTTGTATGAACATTGCCAAAACATATGTTTCATAAATCATTGCCAATGGCAATTTATTTTCAAAGTTGTTGATGAGGTCAGGAGCCCGCCTGAAGAGAGGAATGACGATTTATTTTCAAAGTTGTGATGAGGTCAGGAGCCCGCCTGAAGAGAGGAATGGCGATTTATTTTCAAAGTTGTTGTTGAGGTCAGGAGCCCGCCTGAAAAGAGGAATGGAAATTTATTTTCAAAGTTGTTGTTGAGGTCAGGAGCCCGCCTGAAGAGAGGAATGGCGATTTATTTTCAAAGTTGTGAAGAGGTCAGGAGCCCGCCTGAAGAGAGGAATGACGATTTATTTTCAAAGTTGTGGTTGAGGTTAGGAGCCCGCCTGAAGAGAGGAATAGCGATTTATTTTCAAAGTTGTTGTTGAGGTCAAGAGCCCGCCTAAAGAGAGGAATGACAATTTATTTTCAAAGTTGTTGTTGAGGTCAGGAGCCCGCCTGAAGAGAGGAATGACAATTTATTTTCAAAGTTGTGGTTGAGGTCAGGAGCCCGCCTGAAGAGAGGAATGTCAATTTATTTTCAAAGTTGTTGTTGAGGTCAGGAGCCCGCCTGAAGAGAGGAATGGTGATTTATTTTCAAAGTCATTGTTAAGTTCAGGAGCCCGCCTGTAGAACGGAGGTTGTTATATTTTTAAGTTGTTGAAGTCAGGATCCCGCCTGGAGAATGGAGGTTGTGTCATCTTTCAAAAGTTAAGATTGAAGTCAGGAGCCCGCCTGCAGAACAGAGGAATACATTTCAAGACCAAACAGAAGTCAGTAATGAGGAGGGGTACAAAAAAATCCCCAGCATAACAAGCTTTAATGTAGGAAGCAGTGTCTCCAGCAGACAAAACAGAACAATAAAACTTGTGTTCAGAAAAGCAAAGGCCAGTGTCATCCCCCGGATAGGATTCAAAAGAAAAGCACTAGAGGAAATGCAAGCTGACAAGAAAGCAAGGCAACCAGAGCAAATGGAAGATAGATAAGATTTTGTAACTCCTAGCTTAGTCTAGCTTCTTGTTTTCTTTTGGCACGGTGTAATAAGGAGATCAGTAAGGCAGTAGTAACAACACACAGCAGCAGTAACAGTAGAACACAAGTTCCCCGATAGTCCCAGCTACCAAGACTTTCCGAACTACATTAACCTGATTACTTTTTTAGCCAGGGATATGTAGGAGATCTTCGAAGCAAAGGTTCGGTTAAATCTTTTTTTCAAAAAATGCTTCACACGGAGTACTCCAACAGGGCAAAAATCGCTCGTATCCGCTCACTTTATCTTTGCACGAAAGCTCTTTGTGCTTTCGGACAAAGAGGGGCAGCTGTGAGCACGAGATTTTTGCTTCACGGAAACTACTCCAAAAGAAATCGGAAAAATAAAACAAGTTGCCTTCGGGTACAATTTTGAAAATTTGCGTGACATTTTGGTAATTGTTCTGTCCGTAAATGCTCACCTTGCTATAGTTAAAAATAAAAAAATACATGTTGCATGCATTTAGGAATTAATGGTACATTTAGGAATTAATTAACCATAATTTGGTTAAAAGAAAATCACAAAAAAATATGCATGTGTGTTTCTTGTCATTGTGTGATTTTATTTAATGTTTAATTTGTGTGTTAATTATTATAGGTGTTAAATAATATGTGTGTAATTTTATTTTTGATTTTACAATTTATTTAGGATTTTTGTTTAATTTTGGTAATTAAAGAAAGAAGGAAAATGGGTGAAGTATCAAGGAAACTCGGATTGGGCCAGGTGAAACCAAAAATTCAGGCCCAAACCAATTACATTGACCCAGTCCAAACCAGGTCTTTCAGAGACGCCCCCCAAACGACGCCGCATAGGGCATTTGATCTGAGCCGTCCATCCAATCTAATCTAACGATCCCATGGCCTTCCCCAGCACCCAACCCGTTTAAACCTTAGACCGACCCAGTCTCATTTAATTGAGACGACGCCGTTTCCTATTACAAAATAGATCCTGGCCATAGATCCAACTTGATCCAACGGCCAGGATCTAATCTCCTACCCCATATATAAATCCCTCCTCACACCTCACGCCCTCATAGCCAACCCCACCCCTCCTCACTCATCTCTCTCAACACCAGAGACGAACCCAAACCTCCCAAACCCTAGCCGCCCTAAGCCCCCTTCGCCTGAAACCTGGAGACATCTACGCCGTCGGTCACCCCTTTAACACCATAGCACCTCCTTCACTCCCTGAACCCAAATCCCTTACTCCCTTGGCTCGAATCTAGCAGCATCTTCTCGAATCTTCAATCGAAGATTCAAGCCAAGACTCAACCCATGCCAAACCATCCCAAATTGATACCTAACACTCCTCTGACCCCCCTTAGGCCTAAACCAACGAAGGTTGGGTTCGAATTTAACCAGAAACCCTCGAATCCCAAAAACACCCGTGTGAACCCTAGAAATCCAAAAGTTGGGGGTTTGTCCGAATTAGCGGGAGATTGAGGTCTAATAGACCTTAATCTAGGTGTTCTCAACTGAGAACACCCTGATTAAGGTCCATTCGACCTAAAATGGTCGAGTCCACTTGAGCCCTGGTTCCTTTATTCATGAGCTTTCAAAGATAAGTCTTTCTTTTCCTTCTATTCATATTTTGTGTATTATTTATTGTTTGTTTGTATGTTAGTTTAATTGATGTGATTTTATTATATTTTTCTTTCAGTTCTGTTCATCTCCCACAGACCTTTTATTTGGTCGATTTTTCTGTTTGACTGTTAAACATATCTGTATGATGAACTATGTGTTCAACTGGATTAAAACTCATTAAATGTTTTAGATAGGTTCCCTGCTAAGTGTCCAAAAAGTTGAAGTCATTTGGTGACCTGTTTAGTCTATGTTGTTTGTTGATTAGTTGTTACATGTAATAGTTCGTATAGTCAATTAAATAAGTGTCGTCAATTAAAATCGATTAAAAATTAGAGAAGCATGATTTTGTTCGTTTCAGTGTAATTACCAGCATGTTTTTCTCTGTGTTTTCATTGTTTTCTCCCTGTTGATCATCTGATATGAGCTGATCAGGATTGGTTTCCAATTTGATCAACTCACGTCATTTGATTGACACCCCTTGTGATCTGATTTTGAGTTGAGCTTAGGATATGAATTGGGATATAACTGTAAACAATTAGGAGATAGTTAGAAATCAGTTTTGGGTTTGAACTTTTTAATTCCAGACTAGTAAACTTAGGGCAATGCAGTAATATCAGGGGTAGTTTGGGAAGTTTGGGAATTAGGATACCTACTAATTAAACTAGGGCTGCTATTAGACTAAGTGGAAACATCTCTTAATGGGAATGGCACTTGTTGCTGATTTTAAGGGGCTGAAAGGTGCACTAATTGTTAAAATAATCAGCACTAGTATAATGGGTTAATTAAGAAATGAAAAGTAGAATATTAAGTGGAGGATGCACTAACTGAATTTTTTTTAAGAAGCTGTGAATCTGACATAAAGGGGGGGGGGAATTATTTTTTTGGTTAGAAATTGAGAGTTTAAGTAAAGATATAAGCTGAAATTTTCAAGAGGAAATTGGAGAGAGGAGATTTTCATAAATAAAACAAAAAACAGAAATAGGGCTTTTTGAACCTTAAAAATTCCAGAGTTCGAGAGTTTAAACTGAGGAGATCTACTTTCTTTAACTATTGAAAGTCAGAATCAGTTTGTTACTGTTTAAATTGAGGGTCTAGTGTCTTTATTTGGGAGTAGAAAGAACAGAAATTAGAAAATCTACTGTCATATCTCATTTCTGAAAACATTATGTTTTTGCTTGTGATACTGTCGGTATTTTGGTATCATTCCTGGGTTTCTGGTATATCTGTTTGGTTTTTTTGAAAATCACAAGTTAGTTTTCCAGTACTACTGGGATTTCTGATTACTGGTTTAGCGATTACTGCTGTGGATGTTGCGTTGTTGTTTGTTGCACACTTCCTGCTGATCTTCCTCTTCTTTTCTTTTGCTTCCAATATCAGGTACACAACTGACACGCTGGTTACTGTAAACTAAAACATGAAGCATGAATATGAAATGAAGAGTTGAAGTTCTGAATTTATCTTTATTATATTCTGAATTTTATTTGTATATATACATTATTTGGCTTACTCTAATCAAAATCATGTAGCTGTTTAATATATATAGTGGAACATTTGATGGTAGCTTAGCGGACGAACTATCTATGTATTGCCTAAAAAATAAATAAATGGTGTAGTAACTCTGTCTAGTTAATTCGTTATTGTTGGATGATTATCATGTCTCAAAAGCATGTTAATTGATTTAGACTATTCTTAAACATTCAACACTTAGTTCATTAAACGAATAGACCGTTTCGGAACTTGTAGGAATATTGTTTAGCTAAATACTATTGGTTAATTTCAGCATGTAAATGGTCTAGGATTAAAATTAGATTGCCAAGTTTTTTTTTAATTTGACAAACTGTGAACATACCTAGTATAATGTAATTAGGTAGTAACATGAGAATAATATGACCCAGATCCAGTTTTGTGTCCATACACGTTGGGTCTAGGCCCGCATTGGCAATGGACTGCCCTGCTTGCATCATTTTCAGATTTTACGAATCATATTCGGAACCCAACTATAACAACTCGTAAGCATGTAAATAAATTAGGACCTTTTCTCTTTTATTTTTTAGAGACAAATTTAATAGAAAAAATGTAGGTACTTTAGGATTATCCTATTAAAATAAACGATATGAGCCTCACCTAATAAAACGCATAAGTTGTGGGGCCCTCAATAAATGGTTAATAATTGTATAGACTTCGGGATCGGTCGTTTAGCAAATTTCACGGCTTTACCCCAAAATAATGATACGCTAGTCGCTTTAGGCGCGCCTTTAACAATTTATTTTCTTAAACTCGGGTGCAAATTAATGTGACCCAAATCCAAATCTCAACAGAGTCGAAATATGTCGATAACCACGGGTACATTGATATGACGTGGTTCGAGATATATTTTCATAATGTTGCAATTCTCGATAAAAATAATAATAATGATAAAAGCGGTTAAAAGTTAAAATTCGCACATATGTTCAACATGTATTATATCAGATAATCAAGCCGAATATGACAGATGAGCGACCGTGCTAGAACCACGGAACTCGGGAATGCCTAATACCTTCTCCCGAGTTAACAGAATTCCTTATCCGGATTTCTGGTGCGCAGACTGTTAAACAGAGTCAATATTTTCCTCGATTCGGGATTCAACCGGTGACTTGGGACACCATAAATCTCCCAAGTGGCGACTCTGAAATAAATAAATAAATCCCATTTTGATTGTTTCTTAATTGGAAAAAACTCCCTTCCGCGCCCCTTGGCGGGCGATGCGGGCGAAAAAGGAGGTGTGACAATGATAAAACTCAGTTTTGTTCATTTTCCTTCAATCCTTAATGATGTGTGTGAAATTTGTGCTAAGGCAAGGCAAACTAGGCTTCCTTTTCCCATTAGCCAAATCAGGACTAAATCTCCATTTGATCTCATTCAAATAGATACTTGGGGACCTTTTAAGACTACTACATACAATGGTTACAATTATTTCTTGACCATAGTTGATGATTTTAGTAGGGCCACTTGGACCTTTTTACTAAGTACCAAGTGCAATATTTTTTCAGTCCTGAAGTCCTTTATCTACATGGTAGAGAGGCAATTTAACAAGAAAGTAAGGAAAGTAAGATCAGACAATGCTTGGGAATTGAGAAAGGAAACACATGAATCTAATTTTTTTCAGGAACAGGGGATTCTTCATGAAACATCTTGTGTAGCCACAACTCAACAGAATGGGATAGTTGAGAGGAAACATAGACATCTTCTGGAAATTGCAGGAGGTTTACTGTTTCAGTCCAAGGTTCCTCTTCAATATTGGGGAGAATGTGTTTTAATTGCAACATTTTTAATCAACAGGGTCCCTTCCAAAGTGTTGAAAGAGAAGATGCCTTATGCAGTTTTGTTTGGGAAGGAACCTACATATGAGGTTCTCTGAAGTTTTGGATGTTTATGCTATGTCTTAACTCTATCTCAAAATAGAGGAAAGTTTGAACCAAGAGCTAAGGCTTGTATTTTCTTAGGCTATGCACAAGGTCAAAAGGGCTACAAAGTATTGGACAAAGAGACAAAAAGAGTGTTTGTTTTCAGGGACATCAAATTTCATGAAGATTTCTTTCCTTTTCATTCACCACATTCCAATACCTACTTTCCTCCTTGTTTTGACTCCACTAACCATAACCCTATACCAGATATGGCACCACACTATACCTCACTTTCAGGTCCTACTCTTGATTCTCCTTCACATAATCTACTTCCAGTTTCCTCACCACATTCTCCTAATCTTGACATAATTTCTACACATATTTCTAGCCCTATCTCACTCACACTCTTCACTTCATCTTGAAGTTGAATATTCACCAATCCTAGAAGACTCCCAGACTCCTTTCTATTCACCTATTCAACCAATGTCCAGAAATGTGATTCCTACACCACCACCACCTATCAGGAAATTTGACAGAATATCTCAAAGACCTCCTTATTTGAAGGACTATGTGTGCAATGCCATTATCCTTTCTAATCGCACTACTTCTTATTTCACACAGCCTCCTACACCTACTGTCTTCTCTTTTGGGGCTCTTTCTACAATCAACATCTTGTTCACTCACTTTCTACCATATCTAAACGTAGCAGCTATGCCCAAGTTTCCATTCACCCAGGATGGAAATGTGATGACCCAAAATATCATCTTTAAATTAAATAATCATCTCGATGTTTTAAGAACTTGAAAAGAGCTATCAATAATTTCTCAACTTGCGTGCGCAGTTCGTATAATTTTCTGGAAGGTTTTTGTATGAAAAATGGATTAAATTATGAATTAGAGCTTTAAAACTCAATTGAGTTGACTTCGGTCAATATTTTGAGCAAACGAACCCGGATCCAAGATTTGATAGTCCCAGGAGGTCTTTAGGAATATATGGGACTTGGGCGTATGGCCGGAATCGAATTCCGATGTCTCAGGCCCGAGAAATGAATTTTTGAGTAAAATTGTTTTCTGAAAATATTTAAGGAAAATGGAAATGAAATTTGATTAGAAAGTGATGGTATCGGGCCCGTATTTTGGTTCTAGTATCCGGTATAGGTCTTATATATGGTATAAACACTTTCTATAAAGTTTGGTTGAAAACGGACGTCGTTTGACGTGTTTCGGACTCGAAATCAAAAATTTGATGTTTTATGAAATTTGAAAGAATTCTTGGATTTTAAAGCTTAATTCATGGTATATGATGTTAGTTTGGCGATTTGATCGCACAGTTAAGTTTGTAGGATGTTGTTGAGTTAGTGCATGTGTTTGGTTAGGAGTCCCGAGGGCTCGGGAGTGTTTCGGAGGTATCTCAGAGTGATTTCGGACTTGAGAAAATAGCAAAAAATTTGCAGAAATATGGGACTTGGGCGTATGCCTGGAATCGAATTCCGATGTCTCAGGCCCGAGAAATGAATTTTTGAGTAAAATTATTTTCTGAAAATATTTAAGGAAAATGAAAATGAAATTTAATTAGAAAGTGATGGTATCGGGCCCGTATTTTGGTTCTGGTGTCCGGTACAAGTCTTATATATGGTTTAAGCACTTTCTGTAAAGTTTGGTTGAAAACGGACGTCGTTTGACGTGTTTCGGACTCAGAATGGAAAATTTGATGTTTTATGAAATTTGAAAGAATTCTTGGATTTTAAAGCTTAATTCGTGGTATATGATGTTAGTTTGGCGATTTGATCGCACGATTAAATTTGTAGGATGTTGTTGAGTTGTTGAGTTAGTGCATGTGTTTGGTTAGGAGCCCCGAGGGCTCGGGAGTGTTTCGGAGGTATCTCGAAGTGATTTCGGACTTGGGAAAATAGCAGAAAATTTGCAGAAATAGTACCCCATGAACAGTACCAATGAACAGTACCCAGTGTACAGTACCCCGTGAACAGTCTCCCGTGAATAGTAAAAACGCATGAATAGTGCCCCCAAAAATTCTGGGTAGTTAAAGGACGAACAACACGTTTTTTTTTCATTTTTTTGAGTTTCAAACTCGGATTTTGGGCGATTTTGAGGTGTTCTTCACGATTTCAACTCAAGTAAGTGCCCTATACTCGAAAGTGTTCATATTACATAAATCCATGGTTATTTTCATCGTTTAATTCGGATTTAAATGGAAGAAATCAAGATTTTTGCAAAATCTTTCAAAAATGAAAATTTTAGATTTGGAGGTCGAGTTTTTATCGGAATTTGATAAAATTTGTATGGGTGAACTCGTGGTTGAATGGGTTATCGGTTTTGTAAGTTTCGTCGGAATTCAAGACGTGGGGGGCCCACGAGCGATTTTGAGTTAAATTTCGAATTTTGTTGGAAAATTAGTATTTTCATATGGAATTAATTCGTACGATTTATATTGAGTATATTGAATTATTATGACCAGATTTGAAGCTTCGAACAAATTCGCGAGGCAAAAGCTTGTTGGAATTTTGAATTGGTTGCAAAGCGAGATAAGTGTTTGGTCTAACCTTAGCTTGAGGGATTAGGAGTTGTGTCTTAATTGCTACATGTTAATTGTAGAGTACGACGTATAGGCATGGTGACGAGTATCTATACGTTGGTGTCGAGCATGTCCGTGAGTCTTGTATTATAATTGTTATGACTCCGTTGTGGTTTATTGCGCTTCATATGTTATTATCACCATTGTTCCCTTGCCAGGATGTTTGTTTGATATTATTGTTGTCTTGCCAGGATGTTTGTTTGATATTATTGTTGCCTTGCCAGTATGTTTGTTTTGATAGTATTGTTCCCTTGCCGGGATGTTGTTGAAATATTATTGTTCCCTTGCCGGAAAGTTGTTATATTGCTCTTGTTTCCTTGCCGGGATTCCTTGTGATTATTGTTGGCTTGTAACTGGGAGCGGGTGGTACGCTTACCACATGATATATAATGAAATGGGAGCGGGTGGTACGCCTACCACAAGATATATAATGAAATGGGAGCGGGTGGTACGCCTACCACAAGATATATAATGAAATGGGAGCGGATGGTACGCCTACCACAAGATATAATGAAATGGGAGCGGGTGGTACGCCTACCACATGATATAATGAAATGGGAGCTGGTGGTACGCCTACCACAAGACATAATGAAATGGGAGCTGGTGGTACACCTACCACGGGATACATGAAATGGGAGCGGGTGGCACGCCTGCCACGAGATACATGAAATGGGATCGGGTTGCACACCTGCAACAAGATGTGAAAAGAAAGTGAAATATGCTTTTGTTTCCCTTATTCTGGTTAGTGATTGGATTTTGATTCCTTTATAATTCTCTTGATAGTCTATTTTTACTTTTTTTTATATATGTTCAATACTCCAAATTTCAACAATTGTTACATTTTTTTTTAACTCAATTGATTTCTCAACTAAATTTTCCTTAAACCGTTTGAGGTTGTACTTTACAAAAAAAAAGGAATTTCTACTATGTTTTGATTTATTGATTTCCCGTATTAAAGGTGAAGGATTCATTCGATATTGTACTTTAATTGAAAAAGGTATCTTCTTTATCAAATGATTTCTAAAAATAACTTCATATTTTCTTGTTGATTTCCTAATTGGGTTGGAAGTTGTACTCTACTTTATGTTAAGTGAATGAGGCGTCACAAGGTGACATTTACTCGAAAGAATTATATTCGAAAGATGCTTATTTGAAAGATATTTTATTTAAAGGAAATGTATTCGATATATATTCATTGAAAAACATATTATCTTGGAGATTATTACTTGAAGGATTTATAGGCGAAAGATTTATATTTGAAGGACTTGATGAATTGATTGCACTTGTATCTATTATTTGTTGAGAAACATTTATGGTGTTCTTGTGGCCTGCTATTTACATCACTGGTTGGTCATTGTTGTCATCATTGTTATCTTCTTCCTATTATTTTTGTACGCTATATTGCACAGGTTTATTTGGTAGTCTGGTCCTAGCCTCGTCACTACTTCGCTGAGGTTAGGCTAGGCATTTACCAGCACATGGGGTCGGTTGTGCTGATACTACACTCTGCACTCTTTTGTGCAGATCCCAGTGTTGTAGACTTCGGACCGCAGCGAGATTGCTGTTTTCTTGTTCATCAGGCGATCCAAGGTAGTCCTGCAGGCGTCCGCAGGCCTTGGCGCGTCTCCTTCTATCTAATATTCCTGTTTCTTTCATGTATTTCCAGAGACAGTATTGTATTTATTTCTTTCAGACCTTTATTTGTAGTACTCCTAGACAGTCTGTGATGTTGTGACACCAGTCTTGGGTAGATTTGTTATGGTTTGGTATTAGAAGTATTATTAAATATCTACAATGCAGTTTTCCGCTTATTCAATTCTGTTATTATCTAATTGTTGGCTCTTAACCGTTATCGGATTAAAAATGGAAATAAGGTAGATAGTTCAGTTGGTTGGCTTGCGTAGCTTTTACTAGTAGGCGCCATCACGACTCCCGAGGGTGGGAAATTCAGGTCTGTCACACCTCCTTTTTCCGCACCCGATGGGGCGCAAGGGAGTTTTTTCCAATTAAAGGACAATCGAAAGGGGATTTATTTATTTATTTCAGAGTCGCCACTTGGGAGATTTAGGGTGTCCCAAGTCACCAATTTTAATCCCGAATCGAGGAAAAGAATGACTCCATATTACAGTCTGCGTACCAGAAATCTAGATAAGGAATTCTGTTAACTCGGGAGAAGGTGTTAGGCATTCCCGAGTTCCGTGGTTCTAGCACGGTCGCTCAACTGTTATATTCGGCTTGATTATCTGATTTTATACAAATGTGAACTTATGTGCCAATTTTATCTTTTAACCGCTTTTATCATTCAATGTTATTTTTATAGGACTTGCAACGTCGTGAAAACATATCTCGAACCACGTTACATCAATGCACCCGTGGTTATTGACATATTTCGACTCAGTTGAGATTTGGATTTGGGCCACATAAATGTTCACCCGAATTTAGGGAGATATCATTATTAAAGTCGCACCTAAAGCAACTAGCGCATTGTTATTTTGGGGTAGGGCCGTGAAATTTGCTAAACGGCCCGTCCCGGAATCTAAGTATTTAATACATATATTTGGTGAGGGCCCCGCAATTTGTCCCTTTTATTTGGCGAGGCTCGCCTCATTTTTATTATTATTATTATTTTTTTTAAGAATTTACAACGTTATGGAAATGCGTCTCAGACCACGTCACAATCAATGTACCCGTGATTAGAACCACATTTCGACTCCGTTGAGACTTGGATTTGGGTCACATAAATGTGCACCCGAGTTAAGAAGGTAACATTATTAAATACGCGCTTAAAGCAACTAACGTATTGTTATTTTGGAAAGACCGTGAAATTCGCTAAGCGGCCTGTCCCGAATTCTAAGAATTTTAATAGGGTTCCTATTATTCCTAACTTTGCTAACGTATTGTTATTGTTATTAAACCCAACTTCCATTACTAACAAATGAGAAATAAGGTTTAAACGCTAGTAGTCATGATTTTTTTTTATTCAGACGTTCACATACCCATTACAACGAGAGTACATAATATATGCGAGCACATATGTTCGCAACAAATCACCGGATGTCAAATTGCTCCCTTAATAAACACAAATATATGCATAGAAGTAGACATTCTCGTAAAAAAAAACTTAAGTTCACAATATGTTCTCACATTTACTTTAAGCATATGCAGTAACTAATCATAAGATGAACATTTTTAACAAAAAAAAACGAAAATTGCATTGTTGACATTCATCTTAAACCATAATATGCGAATCGAACGAAATGAAACAAAGGACGAAGAACACTAACCTTCGAACCTCGACAAACCTAGAACGACAAATAGCGCCCCCGACGGAACTCAAACCGGATCTCACTGAACAACGACGGAACCTCGGACAAACACCTCGACGTACCGGACCTCGACGAACCAAAGCCGACCTCGATGGAAATAGAAAACTCGGACCCGCAAGTGCTAACAATCTGCCATGTTCGCTGCTACTGACCTTTCTCGACCCAGCAGCTTGGTGCGAAAAGATGAAGCAGGAGGGGTCGAGGGACAGTGACGGGGTAGAAGAACACAGCAACAGCTGCCTACGTTCCGACGAGGGGGGGTGACGACGAGGTTTGCTGGATTTTTGGCTCGGCAGGTGGTTTTGGGGTAGGGTTTGGTTAGGTTCAGGCGTTGGGGGGGAACTGGTTGCGACGTGATGTTTGGACGCTGTGGGTGGTGTTTTTGGAGTACATTGACAACGGGGGGAGGAGCTGGTGGTCGACGGACGTGGGGTGGTGGCGTTTTGGAGTTTGGACGTGAGAGGGTGGCGACGAAAGGTTGCAGGGCTTCAAACGTTGGGGGGGTGCGACTGGAGGTGGAGAAGTCTGTTTGGTGGTGGTGTCAGGGTGGTGTTTGGGGCAGTGGTCGACGGAGGGAGCTCGCAACGGCAACAATGGCGGTTTGTTGATGGTGGTTGGACGTGGAGGTGACGGGTTGCTTCAATGGAGGGAGCGTTAGGGTTTTGTTCTTCTCCTTTTGGAGAAGATGAACAGTGGTCGATGATGGTTTTTCTGGTTTTCGTCGATGGAGAGGAAGCTGTTGGTCGAGGGTCGTTTTTCTTTTTTCAGTAGGTTTTCTTTCTTTCTTCTTTTGAAGAAGAAAGAGGAACAGTAGTTTTCTTCCAAATTTTTCAAAAGTCCTCCCATGCTTTTGCCTTTGTCCGTGTTTTGTAATGTTTTGCCAAGAAAAATGAGCCCCACGCGTGGTGGGGTTCAAGGTTTATGTCCCCCACGCGTGGTGGGGTTCCCCATGTGTCCTGGACACGGTTTATTATGGGTTAGGTCCGAAATTAGGCCTAAAACCGGGTAGTTTGAACCCGAATATTATTCTTTTGCCCGGACCCGAGAAATAGGAACACGTTGCTTAACTAGTCCTATGTAAGCAAAATAACTACCAAAAATAAGACTAGTATTCAAACAAAACTATATCTTTTTAAATATTTTTTCAAGATTTAAAATAGCTACAAAATATTAATAACTATTTTTGTAATTTTCGTTTTTTAAATATTAAGATAAAATATGAAGCAATATTTTTAGTATTTTTCAAAGTTAAAATGACTATAGAATATTAATAAAACTATTTTTTTTTGTAATTTTCGTTTTTTAATAAAGACAAAAATATAAAGTAATATTTTTTGTATTTTTCCAAAATTAAAACGACTACAAAACATTAATCGAATTATATTTTTTTGTAATTTTCGAATTTATATAAAGTACCAAAATAAAGTACAATTTTTGTATTTTTCAAGTTTATGAGAAATACATAAACTAAAATTTATATATATATTTTGTGATTTTTTTTCTTTTTTGCAACGAAATAAAGTAAAATAGTTAAAATGGCTATATTAGACCCAATTTCATATTTATGCTAAAGAAAATGTGAAAATCCTCGGGGAGGGTCAAAAATCACGTGCTTACAGCTGCCCCTCTTTGACTGGAAACACGAAGAGTTTTCCGACAAAGAACGACTAGACGTATTTTTGACCCGACCATTATTTGGAGGGGACTACACTACGGAAAGGGAGGGAATGTGACCGAGCCCTGGTATCTGAGCTGCCTACATATCCTTGGTTATACAGGAATCAGGCCACGTGTAGTTCGGGAATGAGAGAGATGGTAAAGTGTACCGAGGTGAGGAGCCGATTGAGGTGCCGTTCCGTTGAGGTTCCGGTCCGCGGTCCTGTCGTTACAACAAAAAATGAAGACTGAAAAAGACTAACTAAGCCTATCAGCTACTAGTTACAGGGATTCCTATCTGTAAGTCTTCTGAAACTTGGTCTTGAGTCTTGAATGGTGCTTCATACAGACTTCAGATTTGAACCTTGATACTGCTAGTTGTAGGTGCTAGTTCTTGAGCGGACCGCATCTGTTCTCCACTTTCGTACCTTGGGTTCTTTTCCCCTCTTTTCTCCTCTTGTTTTCTTGTGGTTTTTTTTGACCAGCCTTTTGTGAATGCTGGGGATTTTTATTGCTTCCTGCTGGGGATTCCTGTTGTATTCCTCTGCTTTATTGATTCTAAGTGTGCTCCTTTCTCATATGAGCGGGCTTTTGACTTCAACACTTCAATTGTATTCCCTTATTCTCCAGGTGGGTGCCTGATTTCTATTTCTTTTATCCTTGTTCTCCATGTGGATGCCTGATTTCTTCCTTCCTTTGTCCTTATTCTCCCGGTGGACGCCTGATTTCTATTTTTCTTTGTCCTTGTTCTCCAGGTGGACGCCTGATTTCTTCTTCTCTTTTGTCCTTATTCTCCAGGTAGACGCCTGATTACTTCTTTTCTTTGTCCTTGTTCTCCAGGTGGACGCCTGATTTCTATTTTTCTTTGTCCTTATTCTCCAAGTGGACGCCTGATTTCTATTTTTCTTTGTCCTTGTTCTCCAGGTGGACGCCTGATTTCTTCTTTTCTTTTGTCCTTATTCTCCAGGTGGACGCCTGATTTCTTCTTCTCTTTTGTCCTTATTCTCCAGGTGGACGCCTGATTACTTCTTTTCTTTGTCATACAACAAACTCCGTTCTACAGGCGGGTCTCCTATTGGTAAGATTAAACTTAAGAAGTGTGTCTCCTATGGTGAAACTAAACTGAGGAAGTGCGCCTCCTATTGGTAATGACATGCCTGCATTTATACTTGTGGGCGACCTAGAATATGGAATGAACAGACAAAATGTATTCCCGCATTATACTGGTGGGCGACCTAGAACTTAAATGTATTCCCGCATTTTACTGGTGGGCGACCTAGAACTTAAAAGTATTCCCGCATTTTACTGGTGGGCGACCTAGAACTTAAATGTATTCCCGCATTTTACTGGTGGGCGACCTAGAACTTAAAAGTATTCCCGCATTATACTGGTGGGCGACCTAGAACTTAAATGTATTCCCGCATTATACTGGTGGGCGACCTAGAACTTAAATGTATTCCCGCATTATACTGGTGGGCGACCTAGAACTTAAATGTATTCCCGCATTTTACTGGTGGGCGACCTAGAACTTAAAAGTATTCCCGCATTATACTGGTGGGCGACCTAGAACTTAAATGTATTCCCGCATTATACTGGTGGGCGACCTAGAACTTAAAAGTATTCCCGCATTTTACTGGTGGGCGACCTAGAACTTAAATGTATTCCCGCATTTTACTGGTGGGCGACCTAGAACTTAAAAGTATTCCCGCATTTTACTGGTGGGCGACCTAGAACTTAAATGTATTCCCGCATTATACTGGTGGGCGACCTAGAACTTAAATGTATTCCCGCATTATACTGGTGGGCGACCTAGAACTTAAAAGTATTCCCGCATTTTACTGGTGGGCGACCTAGAACTTAAATGTATTCCCGCATTATACTGGTGGGCGACCTAGAACTTAAATGTATTCCCGCATTTTACTGGTGGGCGACCTAGAACTTAAATGTATTCCCGCATTATACTGGTGGGCGACCTAGAACTTAAAAGTATTCCCGCATTTTACTGGTGGGCGACCTAGAACTTAAAAGTATTCCCGCATTTTACTGGTGGGCGACCTAGAACTTAAATGTATTCCCGCATTTTACTGGTGGGCGACCTAGAACTTAAATGTATTCCCGCATTTTACTGGTGGGCGACCTAGAACTTAAAAGTATTCCCGCATTTTACCGGTGGGCGACCTAGAACTTAAATGTATTCCCGCATTATACTGGTGGGCGACCTAGAACTTAAATGTATTCCCGCATTATACTGGTGGGCGACCTAGAACTTAAAAGTATTCCCGCATTTTACTGGTGGGCGACCTAGAACTTAAATGTATTCCCGCATTATACTGGTGGGCAACCTAGAACTTAAATGTATTCCCGCATTTTACTGGTGGGCGACCTAGAACTTAAATGTATTCCCGCATTATACTGGTGGGCGACCTAGAACTTAAAAGTATTCCCGCATTATACTGGTGGGCGACCTAGAACTTAAAAGTATTCCCGCATTTTACTGGTGGGCGACCTAGAACTTAAATGTATTCCCGCATTTTACTGGTGGGCGACCTAGAACTTAAATGTATTTGAAATTGTTTCCCCGTTCTTCCGAGAAAATTTCGACAATCGGTAGAAAGTTTTCTGCCCCGGTTTTTGGTGACTTCCCTGGCGTTGCATCTTGCCGCCATCATCAATCCTTTGTTTTCCTGCAGCAGACAAAAGGATTTAATTAGTTTTCATCGTGGTGGTAGAGGGTGCCCTTCGGGCGGATGATTTTTCCTTTCTTCTCTTTTTCTTGCTCTATGTCCCCATAATTGATTAGTGGGCAAAGCTGCCTGCTGGGGGTCTCTAGCCTGCTGGGGATTGGCTTTCAATTAATCCCCTTTTCTGCTTTCTCTTTAAGCACATGCTGTGGGAGTCTGCTTTTGACTCCCGACACCACTCCCTTTAGGAGCTTACTTCCTCCAAAATTGCCGGGCACGATCACTGCATTGCCTGGGATCGGCTTTTAAGACTGTTTGTAATATCCTGCATTGGGTGAATTCCCCTCCGGTTTCTGGTAGTAAGCTTTGAAAAATCCTTTCAAGACAATTTTTAGGAAAAGAAATAAAAGATAGAAAAAGGAGAAAGTCTTTCTGAACCAATATTTGGTGGGAGAAGAAACTCAAAAGAACTTATCTGGAGGACCTGACTGGTCCCCGTGATCATGACGTGAATCACAGATTCCCGACCCAGTCTATTTGTACCAATGGGTTTTCCCGATGGTCTGATTTGCTGGGGATGATAAAGGAGTGTCCATTTCGTTTCGAATGTGGTAGCTTTTGTGGATCTGTCTTGTCGCCTCATAGTGCCCTTCGAGGGGTTTTCACTAATGAGACTCTCTCTTTTCTCTCATCTCCCGGCGCCTTATGGTGCCTGTGAAGGTTTTCACCAATAAGACTCTCTCATTTCATATCCCTCATCTTACATCGCCTCTCGGTGCCTGTGAAGGTTTTCACCGATAAGACTCTCTCATTTTATTTCTTTCGAGGAATCGGGGCGTTGTAGATACGATCCTCTCTTCTGGGGATTCCTTTGACCATCAATTCATTCCCAGTCTTACGATCCTCTTCTTTGCTGGGGATCGGTGTATTATTCTCGGCCTCATTTGCCTGACTCGACATCTCTTGAACATTGATCGGGAGGTCTTTTGGACGTTGATGTTGGTTTTGGTGTGGAGTTAAAGAAAGGCTATAAAAATGAAAATAATTTGATGGGTGATGTGCTACAACTTTTGGAATCAAACCTTTGTTGGAACTTAAAACATAACCTCTGCCCCAGTTTTCTTGCTTGGGGAATTTATTTTTTACACTTATGTTGCGCTATGTGCGTTACGCACACTGTGCCTATTATGCACACCATGTACATTATGCATCCTATATTCGCTATGATGCATACTATGACCGAGCCGTGAGGCGCCTACGTATCCTCTTTGAGGAATCAGGTCAAACGTAGTTCCCACGGTTTTGTATTTCTTGTGATTTTATCTTCTTCTTTTTTTCCTTCTTTTCATTTTCTTTTTCTTTTCTTTTTCTTTCTTTTTTTCTTTTTTTTTCATGTCTTTTCCATTAGTGATTCCAAAAGAGGGGTATGAAAGAATTACTTAAGGCTCAAAGGGGGAAGCAAGGGTTAAAAGTGTTTGGATAGAAGAAAGAATTGCCTCCGTCATCTCATTATCCAATAAATGCCAAATACAAACAAATAAACCAACAATTGCCATAATTAAAGAAATTATGCATAATATCTCTTGACTGCATCTGAATTGATAGCCATGTCGACACATCTCCCCTCGACATCTGTCAAACACAAAGCACCGTTGGACAATACTCTGGTCACGATATAAGGCCCTTGCCAATTTGGGGCGAATTTGCCTTTTGCCTCGACCTGATGTGGGAGGATCTTCTTCAATACCTGCTGCCCTACTTCAAACTTCCTGGGGCGCACCTTCTTATTATATGTTCTTGCCATTCTCTTCTGGTACAGCTGACCATGGCACACTACTGCCAATCTTTTCTCATCTATCAGGCTCAACTGTTCCAATCGAGCTTTGGCCCATTCATCATCATTAATCCCGGCTTCAGCGACAATTCGGAGGGACGGAATTTCGACCTCCGCTGGTATTACGGCCTCAGTTCCATACACCAACAAATAAGGAGTGGTGCCTATGGAAGTTCGGACGGTAGTGCGGTAACCCAACAAAGCAAAGGGTAATCTCTCGTGCCATTGTCTGGACCCTTCCACCATTTTTCGCAGTATCTTCTTGATATTCTTATTGGCTGCTTCGACTGCTCCATTCGCCTTGGGACGATATGGGGTGGAATTGCGGTGTGTAATCTTGAATTGTTGGCATACCTCTCTCATCAAGCTGCTATTAAGATTCGCACCGTTATCCGTGATGATCACTTTTGGGATCCCAAATCTGCAGATGATATGGGAGTGAACAAAGTCCACCACTGCCTTCTTGGTTACTGATTTGAAGGTTTTAGCCTCAACCCATTTGGTGAAGTAATCAATGGTCACTAGAATGAACCTATGACTGTTGGATGCTGCCGGCTCGATGGGCCCAATGACATCCATGCCCCATGCCACAAACGGCCAGGGTGCTGACATCGTATGTAACTCTGTTGGCGGAGAATGAATCAAATCTCCATGTATCTGGCACTGATGGCATTTCCTCACAAAAGTGATACAGTCGTGTTCCATGGTGAGCCAATAACACCCTGTTCGAAGGATCTTTCTTGCCAATACATATCCGCTCATGTGTGGCCCACAAACTCCAGCATGTACCTCTGCCATAACCGTCGTTGCTTGACTGGCATCTATGCATCTCAACAATCCCAAATTCGGGGTCCTTTTGTACAATACTCCTCTACTGAGGAAGAAACCATTCGACAAACGCCGAAGGGCTCTTTTTTGGTCTCTAGAGGCATGTTCTGGATATATCCCCATTCTGAGGTATTCCTTGATATCATGAAACCAGGGTTCGCCATCTGCTTCTTCTTCTATGGCATTGCAGTAGGCGTGCTGATCACGGACCTGGATGTGTAGAGGATCAACATACATATTGTCAGGGTGGTGCAGAATTGATGCTAAGGTGGCCAAGGCATCTGCAACCTCATTGTGAACTCTCGGGATGTGTTTGAACTTCACCGATCGAAATTGCTTGCTCAGATCATGCAAGCATTGTCGGTATGGTATAAGCTTTAGATCTCGTGTTTCCCATTCACCCTGAATTTGATGTACCAAGAGGTCCGAGTCTCCCAAGACCAAGACGTCTTGGACATCCATGTCAGCAGCCAAGCGCAGACCCAGAATGCAAGTCTCATACTCGGCCCATATTGTTGGTGCAATAGAAGCGTAGTTGAGCCGTAACAGGATAATGCCGTCCTGTTTCAGAAATGAGTACTGCTCCTATTCCAACCCCTTTTGCGTTTGCAGCTCCATCGAAGAAAAGCTTCCAACCCGGTTCCTCAGGTAATTCCAACTCATTCGTATGCATCACCTCTTCGTCAGGAAAATACGTTCTTAAGGGCTCGTATTTTTCATCAACGGGATTCTCTGCCAAATGGTCTGCCAGCGCCTGGGCTTTCATGGCCGTCCTCGTCACATAGATGATATCAAACTCTGTGAGCAGAATTTGCCATTTTGCCAACCTTCCCGTGGGCATAGGTTTCTGAAAGATATACTTCAATGGGTCCAAGCGGGATATGAGATAAGTAGTATACGAAGACAGGTAGTGTTTCAACTTCTGAGCTACCCAAGTTAGGGCGCAACATGTTTTCTCGAGTTGAGTGTACTTGACCTCATGTACTGTGAATTTCTTGCTAAGATAGTAGATGGCTTGCTCCTTCCTTCCTGTGTCATCATGTTGCCCCAACACACAACCAAATGAATTTTCCAAGACCGTCAGGTAAAGAATTAGGGGCTTCCCGGGCTTAGGCGGGACCAATACGGGTGGATTAGACAGATACCCTTTGATTTGGTCGAAAGCCTCCTGACACTCTGCCATCCAACCTATTGCAGCATCCTTTCTCAGCAGCCGAAATATGGGCTCACAAGTTGCTGTGAGTTGAGCGATGAACCTGCTGATGTAATTGAGTCTACCCAGCAAACTCATTACCTCTGTTTTGTTCCTTGGCGGTGGCAAATCTCGGATGGATTCAATTTTGGATGGGTCTAACTCAATCCCCCGTCGACTGACGATGAATCCTAGCAACTTTCCTGATGGAACCCCGAATGCGCATTTGGCCGGGTTAAGCTTGATATCATACCTCCGGAGTCTTTGGAAAAATCTCCTTAGGTATGCTACATGGTCCTCCTGACGCCAAGATTTGATGATCACATCATCGACGTACACCTCGATTTCCTTGTGTATCATGTCATGAAACACAGCAGTCATTGCTCGCATGTACGTTGCCCCGGCGTTCTTTAACCCGAATGGCATTACCCGATAGCAGTAGGTTCCCCATGGCGTAATAAACGCTGTCTTCTCAGCATCCTCTTCGTCCATTAGGATCTGATGATAACCCGCATAGCAATCCACAAAGGATCCGATCTCGCGCCCAGCGCAATTATCGATCAGGATATGAATGTTGGGTAACAGAAAATTGTCCTTGGGACTTGCTTTGTTGAGGTTGCGGTAGTCGACGCACACCCTGATTTTTCCATCCTTCTTTGGGACTGGTACCACATTGGCCAACCACTCGGGATATTGAGTGACCCGAATGACCTTCGCTTGCAACTGCTTAATCACTTCTTCTTTGATCTTTACACTCATTTCTGTTTTAAATTTCCTTAGTTTTTGCTTGACCGGAGGGTATGCCGGGTCAGTGGGCAATTTGTGAACCACTAAATTGGTGCTTAATCCAGGCATATCGTCATATGACCATGCAAAAACATCTTTGAATTCCATGAGGGTTTTGATCAATTCTTCTCTGACATTCGGCTCAATGTGGATGCTAATTTTGGTCTCTTGGACGTTATCAGCGTCTCCTAGATTCACAGCCTCAGTGTCATTCAGGTTAGGCTTGGGTTTCTCTTCAAATTGGCACAGTTCTCGGTTTATCTCTTCGAAGGCTTCCCCTTCGTCACATTCAGATTCATCGTCACAAACGACCTCTTGCATCATTGAGTCGGTTTCAGATTGATTTATTAGACTAGGTCGAAGATCCGCTGTGCATGCCATGTCATTAGAACCAGTAAAAAGAGGACTGTTCAGAAAGAAAAAGAACAAAACAAAATTAAAATGGGACTAAAGAAAAGAACTTTATTAAACTTGCGGGATAAAAGGGTTCACACTTTTACAAAACGAAAGTAAAATTTGGATTACACCCTTGAATAATCCGGACAAAACAAAACACACAAAACATAAATCAAAGCCTACTACCAAGACTCCCCTCGGACAGGAAGAGGAGTAACCGTCCAATTGTTGGTCTTGGCCTTAGGCCCCACAAACTGTATCTCTGCTCTGCTGGACCCTTCTCCAGCCTCCACCACACTGACATCCGCGAATAGCCTCTCAAAACTCTGATTCAGGTCTTCATTTATACCGATCAAAGGTCCTAGAATCTTTGGGACCGGTGACACCTTGGCACTTGCTTTGACAAAAGACCTTGAGAGACGTGGCACTGGTTTAGGCAGAAACCAAACCCTCTTCTTCATTTTTCGCGCTTGCTTCCTATCTGTTGCGGTTGGTTTGAACCCCAATCCAAAAGTTTCCAGATTTTTAGGAAGGGAGACAGGTTGGACAATCCCTTGAAGCTCGACTCCCAGGCCTTTTCCTGGCACAAATCCATTACCCAGCATTTCTGAGACCATCATGACTGTTGCGGCAGCTACCCTAGGGTGCGGGATGATTTCTCCTTCAGAAATTTTGTTGGCCGACCCTGTATCGAAAATCTGGTAGACCCAAGGACCTTTGTCATCAGCGGTCTCTATGAAAGGTACAATGGTTCCGCCCATGGTGCACGTTGTATCCTCGCCGTGTAACACGACCTCTTGTCTTTCCCACTCGAACTTCACCATCTGATGTAGGGTGGAAGGCACCGCTTTGGCTGCATGAATCCAGGGTCGTCCCAACAGCAGGTTATAAGATACTGTGGCGTCCAACACCTGGAATTCCATGGTAAACAGGACCGGACCAATGGTCAGTTCAAGTACAACATCCCCTACAGTAGCTGTTCCGTTTCCGTCAAACCCTCGGACACAGATACTGTTCTTGTGGATCCTTCCGTGGTCGATCTTTAACTGGTTCAAGGTAAATAGTGGGCAAATATTGGCGCTTGAGCCGTTATCCACCAATACTCGAGTTACCACCGAGTCTTCACATTTGACAGCTAGGTATAGAGCTTTATTATGCTCCGTACCTTCCACCGGCATGTCATCATCTGAGAATGTTACCCTGTTCACCTCAAAAACCTTGCTGGCAATGGTTTCCAGGTGGTTTACAGAAATCTCACTGGGTACATGAGCTTCGTTCAATATCTTCAACAGGGCCCGACGATGCTTCTCAGAATGGATCAGTAACGACAACAGTGAGATCTGGGCCGGTGTTTTTCTCAGCTGTTCGACCACAGAATAGTCCTGTACTTTCATCTTCCTCAGGAACTCTTCAGCCTCTTCTTCGGACACAGGTTTCTTGGTTGCAACTGGGTTGGTTCTTCTTAGCTCCACCGGAGCAAAACATCGACCTGATCGAGTCAGCCCTTGCGCTTCACAACTGACTTCTTCCACCTGTTTTCCTTTGTACATCACCACCGCCTTTTCATATTTCCAAGGCACAGCCCTGCTGTCAATCATCGGCAGCTGGACCACAGGCTTTATGGTCACCCGTTCTCTACATACCCCTTTCAACACGACCGCCGGTGTGGGCGGGATCCCTGGTATTACCAACTTGCTTGGCTCGGGTTTGCTTGTTATGGCGGACGGGCTCTTTCCCAATATCACTACCGGCTTGATGCCTTCTCCCTGCGATTGTACACTCGTTCCTCCACTGGTTGAGACTTCTTTCGGGGCGGCTTGGATCATCATCACTGTTTGTGAGGGTTTTCTCAACTCTCCTTCCTCACACACCAACTCAATCATGTGAGTTTCGTGGTGCGCTGGCAGTGGGTTTTGGTTGATGTTAGGAGCTTCTGGTGTCTGGACCTCGATCTTATTGGTGTCGATAAGATCCTGTATGGCATGCCTTAACTTCCAACACTTCTCGGTGTCATGCCCGAGCATCCCTGAGCAGTATTCACAACTTATTGATCGATCCAAATTCTGAGGTAGGGGATTTGGTTCCCGAGTCTGGACAGGACTAACCAAACCCAATTGCCTCAGCTTGTGGAACAAAGCGGTGTAGGTTTCTCCCAACTCCGTGAAAGTTCTCTGCTTCCGCAACCTGTCATTCCTAGCATCTGGATTTCCCCGGAAGCCTGCCCCTGAAGATAGGTGTTTTGTGGTGGGTAGTTATTATGTGGAGCTGGGTATGTGTTGTGGGGAGCCGGCGCACGCCCTTGCGGGCGAACCGGAGGTTGGGCGTATGTCTGGGCTTGATGGACGGTGAAATGCGGTTCTTGGGGTGGATAGTAGTGATGTGGTGGGTTGTATGGGTAGTTTGTCCTGTGAGGTCTGGGTTGGTTGTAGTGTGACCTGCCAGATCCGGACCAACTGCCTGCCTCGATCGAGGCAACTTCTTCTTTCTTTCTTCTCAGCGCACCTCCCGTGCCGCTTTGAATATCCTGGGTCGTTGCCTTGAGTGCCGAGTAGCTCAGGATTTTGTCGGACCTCAGACCCTCTTCTATCATGACCCCTATCTTGACCACCTCGTTGAAGGATTTTCCAACCGTTGTCACCAAGTGACCAAAGTAGGTTGGATCCAATGTCTGCAAGAAATAGTCCATCATCTCTCCCTCTCTCATGGGAGGATCGACTCTAGCTGCTTGTTCTCTCCAGCGGAACCCGAACTCGCGAAAACTTTCCCCGGGTTTCTTCCCAGTTCTCAATAATGTGAGACGGTCGGGGACTATCTCAAGATTGTACTGGAAATGACCCGCAAAAGCCTGCGCCAGATCATCCCACGTGTACCACCTGCTGGAATCCTGCCTGGTATACCATTCTAGTGCAGATCCACTCAGACTTTGGCCAAAATAAGCTATCAGCAGCTCATCCTTGCCGCCTGCCCCCCTCATTTTGCTACAGAATCCCCGCAAATGTGCCATGGGATCACCGTGCCCTTCATATAAATCAAACTTAGGCATCTTGAACCCAGCCGGGAGTTGGACGTCTGGGAAAGGGCACAGATCTTTGTATGCTACGCTGACTTGATTGCCCAGCCCGTGCAAGTTCCTGAAGGACTGCTCCAGGCTTTTGAACTTTCTCAATACTTCATCCTGTTCAGGGGCCTTAGCCGGCTTCTCAATCTCTGCCGGCACTTCCAAATGTGGATTGTAAGCTTGTGGTTCGGGGGCATGAAACGTAGGCTCGGGAGGGTAGTATTGTGTATCGTGAGCCTGAAACAATGGCTCACTGGTCGTTCTTTGCAAAGGGGCTGATGTTGGTCCCACAAAAATGGGAATATTGGGTGTTGGGAGAGGTTGATGGGGTGGTGGAGCTTGGGAATCATGAGGGCTTCTTTCTTGATGATAAAAGGGATTTGGGCGGCTTGTGGAAGGGCCAGAATGAGGGTATTCCGGCATGTGCCCCAGTGTTTCAGGGCTCTTTTGTGTTTTGGCTATGGCTAGCTGCATTGCATTCATCTCTAGTCCCATCCTTTCAATCTTTTCCATCGCTTCTTTTAGCAACTGGCTCATCGGCCTCTCTTCCTCATTACTATTCTCTGAAGTAGTCATGCTTATTGCTACCGGTCCTTTGGATCTGGTTTGGTAAGGGTGGGTTGCCAGAATTCTTTAACAACTAACTGTCTCAACAGACAACAACAAACTTCGTTAGCGTTAGAGTTTAACGGATTTAATCTTAACACATAGAGGATGCAATGCTCCTAGGCAGTTAACCGTTTCTACATGCTTTGCTTTAAACAACATGCGTCATCCCGGTTTGCTCATTTATCCCCTTTTCTTTTTTTTTCTTTTTTTCTTTTTTTTTATTATTTTTCCTTTTTTTATTTTTATATTTTCTTTTCCTTCTTTATTAAAAGCGGTCGAATCTTATGGGGATTGCCTACGTATCACGTCCCCGCGAATCAGACCAGGCGTAGTTCTGCCTTAAAGTAAAGAAACACAAAATTCTTGTGAAATCGTTAAATTCATTCTCAAAATTTTGCTATTACAAATCACTTCAAGCAAAGAATAGCAATAGTACAGACTCCACAGTTCTTGACCCGTTTTGACTAAAAGAAAAGAAAACAACATATGGAAAAGCAACAAAGCCAAATAAACAAGACTCAACCAAAGATTAATTTTCCAACTTAGGGGCCCGCGAGGCATCATTCGGCCTTTCCGCGGCCCTTGGTGTGAGGTCCCTCTGCAGGATTTTCAACTCATTCATGATTCGGTGGACGCAACCCATGATGGAAACAAGGAGGGTCTTCCGAGGCATTTGCTCGCATGCCAGGCATCTCATGTAGATGTAATGCCCAATCTCGTCGATCCTTCCTCGAATGTTGTCCCTTTCTGCGAACAACTGCCTTATCTGTCGGTTCTTCAATCCTAGTGACATCGTCGATCCTTCCTCGATTGTTGGCAAGCTGATCCTGGAACATCTCCATTTGTCTTTCCATTCTGGTCATTGCATCGTAACATCGCCTTCTGTCGGCTTGGGCATCTCGTGTTTGCTTGAAGATCCTCTCTTGAAGAGAGGCATTCGTTTCCCTTAATGTCCCGATGCTCAGTTCATAATCCCTTATGACTTGTTACAGGCGCTGCCTCCGGGCCATTGTACCCTTTGCCCACTTGGTCCGCAATCTTGCTGTGCTAGCCTTGGCTCTTTCCAAATCTTCCTGGCATTCCGCAACCTGATCCTTTAACCCTGCTATCAATCTTTTATCCGCCCGGCTTCTCAGCTAGTTATCAGCCTCCTTTTTCATCCTCCGGATCTGAGCTTTGAGGATCTCGCCTTCTCTGATTAATCTGTTCTTTTCTCCCTTGTGGGCAGCAGACTGTAATTGGCATTCAAACCTCATATCCTGAACTTGTTGCTTCAGTTTGCCTGTTTCGACAAGATATTCCCGCTCTTTGGACAACCAGCCCCACTGCTCTTGTGAAGATTTGGCAAATTCTTGCAGGTGAGGTCTTTTGGTCGGTCTTCCAGATGATGTCTCCCCTTTGTACCAGGCCTGATACCCGGGCGAAACTTCCCCTTTTGCCCGATTCATTACACAAGTATTTGCTTCTAAGTATTGACATTGGCTCCAAATTTGGCGAACCCTTGCTTCAGGAAACTGGCCGTCGGGACTGATCTCAATCACTTGGGTGCTTAGATCCTCGTCTTTCGGCACTATCTGACACCTCCCAAGTTGCCTTAAAACCCGATGCGGCGCGTATGGTTGAATGCTCTTAAGTCCCATTAAGAGAAAATGGGGCCTGGCTGCTGGCATGTATATGACTTCGTCGATCGGTAACCATCCTAGCGCCCACTGTATTTGACTGGCGTTGAGGGTATGGAAATATGAGGTCCATGCTGTGACTCCTTCCGGTAGGTAGGTCTCATTAACTCTGGTATAGAACTCCTCTATGCAGGTCTTTTCAGCGGATCCATGGCTCAGAAACTGGGCTCGGTGACATAGGTGTTCGGTCATCCACATTTGCAACAACAAATTGCAACCCTCGAAAAAGCTTCCTCCGGCTTTGCAAGACGTGAGAGCCCGGAACATATCAGATACTATCATGGGCACCAACGTACTATCTCTCTGTGTGAGCAACGTACTGACGACCCCTGCTATCTTTATGTCAATATTCCCGTCTTTTCTTGGGAATACTAGTAGTCCTAAGAAAGTTATCATGAAAGCAATCCGTCTATGTTCTTCCCACTTTTGACGATTACTTTTGCTGCACAACTGGTTTTCTGGCTTGTCGAATCCTCCTATGTGACCATATCTTTGATATATGAAACTCATGCTGCAAAAACCTTTTGCCAAGTCAGGGTTATGAATTGTTCTGACTATCTTTAAGGAGTCCAGAAACCGGTGTATTGCTACAGCTCTTGGAGCAATCAGATATTTGTGCCTCAAAGGAGTCTCAGCGCTGCCGATATACCCTGCTATTTCTTCTAAAGTTGGGGTAAGTTCAAAATCCGAGAAATGGAAGATATTGTGCGCAGGATCCCAGTGGGGGACTAGTGCCCTTATGATATCTCCTCGTGGCCTGATATCCAACAAACTCGTGAGGCCTTTCAGATGCTTCTTGATTTCGTCATGCCCTTCTTTGCCTAAATCATTCCACCAGAGCCGCAATTGGAGGGGGATTTTATTCATGATTGAAAAGGGTTCATTTGGAGTCGTGCTCATTCTGCACATTTATTAATAAGATTTTAACAAACGAAACTTATTCTGATAAAAAACAAAAATATATACGATTTTTCTCAAAAGGATTTCTGAACACGACCTCTCAGCACTTCATGAACGAAGATTTTTAAGGTTGTGTGAGGGAAAAAAACGAGGTGGCCGTCTGTACCAAGGCACCCTTTCGGAGTTCCTTTCGGGAACATTTGGCCATTTTTTGACATAAGCGGCATCACCCGGACTTGTTTATGACTCTTTTATCATTTTTCAAAAATAGAAATTTCAACATTGCAAACACGGCCTTTCGATGCCTCGGGGACGAAGATTTTTAAGGCTATGTGGGTCGACTGGACCAAAAAAAATGACCCAATGGTGGCTGTTTATGCAAAGTCAGCCTTCCGGCGTCCCATTCGGGAACATTCGGCTATTTATGACAAAACAACATCACCAAAATTAAAATTTGACATATACGTTTTGTTATTTATTTATTTTTGGCTTTTTTTAGCAAAAGGTGGGGTTGGTCCCGATGAGGGTTGCCTACGTATCTCACATCCGGTGAGAATCAAACCCGCGTAGTTCGGGCTGATCATGAATAAGTAAATGAACTAACATTTTTTTTTAATTATTATCATCTTTGTGAAAGAACTACTTTAAAAGAAGAAAGGAAGTATTGATTTTCTTTTTAAAAGAAAGACTTCTAAGATATATTTTTGAATTTTCATTTGTTTTTTTTTCTCTTATTCTAAAAAGAAAATATTTTTGGAATTCTACTTTTAATAAAAGAAATGCTTCTAAAAAAAATATTTTTGAATTTTGAATTTTCTTTTCAATATTTAAAGAAGAGGGAAAATATTTTCGGATTCTTTTTATTATATATATATATGTTTTTTTTTAATAATTAAAAAAAAACTTTCTAAAGAAGTCAATAACGGAAAATATTTTTGGATTTTTGTTTCGAAAACTGGGAGTCTAAAAGAACTTTTCTAGACTTTGCAAGACAAAAATTTTCGCAACAAATAAAGATATATATACATTTTAGGAAATAATGAAAAACCTTTGGATTTATATATATATATATATATATATATATATATATATATATATATATATTTGCAACAAATAATAAACTAATTTTTTAAAAAACAAACTACTTTATTATTTTTTATTTTTATTTTGGCATTTTCATAAACAAATAAATAAATAAAAACCCATTTCAAAACAAGACTCTTTTTTTTATTTTCATTTTTATGGCAAGACAAACTATTTTTTCTAATTTATTTTTTTTGTTTTTTGAAAAACAAGACAAAGCCACTACTCTTTTTTTCTATTTTTCCCTTGCTTTTAATAAAACAAACTAATAAGACACTTTTTCATTTTCTCAAAATTTCGGCAGAGTTTTGACAGTATTTGTGTATTAGATTTTTTTCAAAAATAAACAATCAATTCCCTAACCGCTATTTCTTTTTTTTCAATTTCACAATATTCAAAATATTCAAACACCGGTCAGCGAGACAAAATAAATGCACGGAAAACAAATAGGATGCCTCAGGATGGTCTATTATTTTCAGGTTGCTTGTCCTAGACGGACCCAACCCCTGTGTTGAGTCCCCTAAGTCAAATGCACATGATGCAAACAAACGTTCCTACTAGGGATCCGGCATGAAGTCACGTTATTCTATGTTCAAAACCTGGGTCGGTGTTCTAGACAGTGTACCCGAGCGGACAACTCGAGCTGAGGAAGGAGCTCCTTTCCGGGAACCAAAAGGCCAGCCGGCTTAGAAACTTTCCGAGTCTCTTTTATTCAGGGTATGACACTAACAGAATAGGGAGTCTCAACCAGTAAGCACATCCCCGGAGGTAAGAAGATAAAGGTTTCGGCACAATTTATATACAGTTCAAATAATATTAAAGCGGTAAAAGCATCACTTAGCACATTGAGCCCAAACATATAATAAAATCAGATAATAAATAAAGCCAAATAATAACAATTATTCTAAGCTCGAATTCTTAACCCTGAACCAGTGGTTCTGGGTAAAGAGATCCCCAGCAGAGTCGCCAGAGCTGTCACACCTCCTTTTTCTGCACCCGATGGGGCGCAAGGGAGTTTTTTCCAATTAATGGACAATCGAAAGGGGATTTATTTATTTATTTCAGAGTCGCCACTTGGGAGATTTAGGGTGTCCCAAGTCACCAATTTTAATCCCGAATCGAGGAAAAGAATGACTCCATATTACAGTCTGCGTACCAGAAATCTAGATAAGGAATTCTGTTAACTCGGGAGAAGGTGTTAGGCATTCCCGAGTTCCGTGGTTCTAGCACGGTCGCTCAACTGTTATATTCGGCTTGATTATCTGATTTTATACAAATGTGAACTTATGTGCCAATTTTATCTTTTAACCGTTTTTATCATTCAATGTTATTTTTATAGGACTTGCAACGTCGTGAAAACATATCTCGAACCACGTTACATCAATGCACCCGTGGTTATTGACATATTTCGACTCAGTTGAGATTTGGATTTGGGCCACATAAATGTGCACCCGAATTTAGGGAGATATCATTATTAAAGTCGCGCCTAAAGCAACTAGCGCATTGTTATTTTGGGGTAGGGCCGTGAAATTTGCTAAACGGCCCGTCCCGGAATCTAAGTATTTAATACATATATTTGGTGAGGGCCCCGCAATTTGTCCCTTTTATTTGGTGAGGCTCGCCTCATTTTTATTATTATTATTATTTTTTTTAAGAATTTACAACGTTATGGAAATGCGTCTCAGACCACGTCACAATCAATGTACCCGTGATTAGAACCACATTTCGACTCCGTTGAGACTTGGATTTGGGTCACATAAATGTGCACCCGAGTTAAGAAGGTAACATTATTAAATACGCGCTTAAAGCAACTAACGTATTGTTATTTTGGAAAGACCGTGAAATTCGCTAAGCGGCCTGTCCCGAATTCTAAGAATTTTAATAGGGTTCCTATTATTCCTAACTTTGCTAACGTATTGTTATTGTTATTAAACCCAACTTCCATTACTAACAAATGAGAAATAAGGTTTAAACGCTAGTAGTCATGATTTTTTTTTATTCAGACGTTCACATACCCATTACAACGAGAGTACATAATATATGCGAGCACATATGTTCGCAACAAATCACCGGATGTCAAATTGCTCCCTTAATAAACACAAATATATGCATAGAAGTAGACATTCTCGTAAAAAAAAACTTAAGTTCACAATATGTTCTCACATTTACTTTAAGCATATGCAGTAACTAATCATAAGATGAACATTTTTAACAAAAAAAAACGAAAATTGCATTGTTGACATTCATCTTAAACCATAATATGCGAATCGAACGAAATGAAACAAAGGACGAAGAACACTAACCTTCGAACCTCGACAAACCTAGAACGACAAATAGCGCCCCCGACGGAACTCAAACCGGATCTCACTGAACAACGACGGAAACTCGGACAAACACCTCGACGTACCGGACCTCGACGAACCAAAGCCGACCTCGATGGAAATAGAAAACTCGGACCCGCAAGTGCTAACAATCTGCCATGTTCGCTGCTACTGACTTTTCTCGACCCAGCAGCTTGGTGCGAAAAGATGAAGCAGGAGGGGTCGAGGGACAGTGACGGGGTAGAAGAACACAGCAACAGCTGCCTACGTTCCGACGAGGGGGGGTGACGACGAGGTTTGCTGGATTTTTGGCTCGGCAGGTGGTTTTGGGGTAGGGTTTGGTTAGGTTCAGGCGTTGGGGGGGAACTGGTTGCGACGTGATGTTTGGACGCTGTGGGTGGTGTTTTTGGAGTACATTGACAACGGGGGGAGGAGCTGGTGGTCGACGGACGTGGGGTGGTGGCGTTTTGGAGTTTGGACGTGAGAGGGTGGCGACGAAAGGTTGCAGGGCTTCAAACGTTGGGGGGTGCGACTGGAGGTGGAGAAGTCTATTTGGTGGTGGTGTCAGGGTGGTGTTTGGGGCAGTGGTCGACGGAGGGAGCTCGCAACGGCAACAATGGCGGTTTGTTGATGGTGGTTGGACGTGGAGGTGACGGGTTACTTCAATGGAGGGAGCATTAGAGTTTTGTTCTTCTCCTTTTGGAGAAGATGAACAGTGGTCGACGATGGTTTTTCTGGTTTTCGTCGATGGAGAGGAAGCTGTTGGTCGAGGGTCGTTTTTCTTTTTTCAGTAGGTTTTCTTTCTTTCTTCTTTTGAAGAAGAAAGAGGAACAGTAGTTTTCTTCCAAATTTTTCAAAAGTCCTCCCATGCTTTTGCCTTTGTCCGTGTTTTGTAATGTTTTGCCAAGAAAAATGAGCCCCACGCGTGGTGGGGTTCAAGGTTTATGTCCCCCACGCGTGGTGGGGTTCCCCATGTGTCCTGAACACGGTTTATTATGGGTTAGGTCCGAAATTAGGCCTAAAACCGGGTAGTTTGAACCCGAATATTATTCTTTTGCCCGGACCCGAGAAATAGGAACACGTTGCTTAACTAGTCCTATGTAAGCAAAATAACTACCAAAAATAAGACTAGTATTCAAACAAAACTATATCTTTTTAAATATTTTTTCAAGATTTAAAATAGCTACAAAATATTAATAAAACTATTTTTGTAATTTTCGTTTTTTAAATATTAAGATAAAATATGAAGCAATATTTTTTGTATTTTTCAAAGTTAAAATGACTATAGAATATTAATAAAACTATTTTTTTTTGTAATTTTCGTTTTTTAATAAAGACAAAAATATAAAGTAATATTTTTTGTATTTTTCCAAAATTAAAACGACTACAAAACATTAATCGAATTATATTTTTTTTGTAATTTTCAAATTTATATAAAGTACCAAAATAAAGTACAATTTTTGTATTTTTCAAGTTTATGAGAAATACATAAACTAAAATTTATATATATATTTTGTGATTTTTTTTTCTTTTTTGCAACGAAATAAAGTAAAATAGTTAAAATGGCTATATTAGACCCAATTTCATATTTATGCTAAAGAAAATGTGAAAATCCTCGGGGAGGGTCAAAAATCACGTGCTTACGGGGTCGTGACAGGAAAGCAACTATGGAAGCAGAAATTGCAGCATTACAATTAAACCACACTTGGGATGTGGTAGATTTACCTACAAGGAAGAAAGCCTTACCCTGTAAGTGGGTGTACAAGGTCAAACATCACTCAGATGGGACTGTGTGGAGAGATTAAAGGCTAGACTAGTAGTAAAGGGGAACATTCAAAGGGAAGGAATTGATTATTTTGAAACTTTTTCACCAGTGGTCAAAATGACCACCATAAGGTGTGTTTTAGCTATGGCTGTGAAGAAAGGTTGGGGAGTGTCACAACTTGATGTGAATAATGCATTCCTCCATAGAGAATTGCAAGAAGAAGTTTATATGAAATTTCCAGCGGGTGTTTTTTCACCTAAACCAAATCAAGTCTGTTTACTGAAGAAATCTCTATATGGGCTAAAACAGGCATCCAGGCAATGGTATGCCAGACTTGCAGGTACTTTGAGTTTTAAAGGCTATTCTAGTTCCCTCAATGACTATTCTCTGTTCTATAAAGTGAATGGAGATCTTGTTTCTATCATAGCAGTATATGTGGATGATATCCTACTCACAGAGATGATGCAACAGAGATACAACATATTACTGACTTTCTTCATTCAGAATTTAAGGTGAAACGCTTAGGCAATATTCACTATTTTCTAGGCATGGAAATACTCAGAGAAAAATAGGGGTTCATCATCAGCCAAAGGAAATTTACCTTAGAATTACTATAAGAGTTCAATTGTACAGGAACTCGGATTTCTTCACCAGTGGACCCTTCCACTAAGCTTCAGGCAGATTTGGGACCTCATTTGGATGACCCAAGCCTTTATCGCCATTTAGTTGGTAAACTCAACTATCCGACGAACACCCGACCCGATCTCTCTTTTGTTGTTCTATCTCTAGTTCAATACATACAAAGACCTTGTCTTTCTCATCTTTATGCTGCTCAACGAGTATTAAGATATCTTCGCACAGATCCCTCACAAGGCATTCTATTATCTTTACACCTTTCTTTTGATTTAATGGCCTTTTGCGATGCTGATTGGGCATCATGTCGTGATTCTAGACGATCAGTGAGTGGGTTCTTCATTACCCTTGGCGGTGCACCTATTTCTTGGAAATCCAAGAAACAAGCTTCCATTCTTTGTCATCTGCCAAAGCTGAATATCGTTCAATGCGTCGAGTCACGACAGAAATTACTTGGCATGTTCGCCTTTTGGCAGATCTAACAGTACACCCTACTTTGCCCATGCCTCTTCACTCTGATAGTCAAGCCGCGATTCATATAGCTCGGAACCCCGTCTTTCATGAACAAACCAAATATGTGGAACTGAATTTCCACTTTGTTCGTCAACAATTTCTCTCTGGTTTGATATCTCTCTCTTTTGTTCCATCGGAATCTCAGCTCGCCGATTTATTTACCAAACCCTTATCCGGAGGTTCTCATCGGAGTATTTTGTGCAAGCTGGGGGTCCATTCTCTCCCCTCCACCTTGAGGGGGCATGTTGAAGAACAGAACCCCGTGACAATTTAATGGACGAAGAAGATACAAGGGAGAAGAAGAAGACAGAAGTAGAAGATGCAGCGAAGAAGAAAAACATAAAGTTTCAGAGTTTCCAAAGGAAGTTTTGGACTTATGTCTGAAGCTTTTGGTTATGTGACGTGTCAACATAATAGCCTTTGATATTATAATCCTAAGATCTAATGGTGACCACTGGATTAGGAGGAGAAGGGAAATCTGAGCCATCCATGTGATACAACTGACAAAAGATTTGGAAGCTTCTACACGTGAGTGAGCACATGCCCACATTTTAAAGAATAATTCTCTGTTAAGTTAGTTATACAATTTGCCACTAGAAGATATGACAAGTGTATAGAAATATTTTATTTACATTCTTTGTATCTATCTATAGGATAGGGCTGCATATAAAGAACAGAGTACTATGAATAAAATTACAAGAGAAAATTTTCATAAATCTCAATCTTTCTTTCAATGTCTCTCATAATAATTATTTTAAATTATACAAATAATAGTACTATTTGTAAAATAAATCTTACATGTCATTTCTTGTAATTTGCAGTAAAATCGTCTTTTGAAGAGATTGGTCAAACAAAAATTATTTGTTAACAAAAGCACTTCTCATATGATTTGGCTAAACACAAGATGCTATTAAACTATTTTTTTGAATCTTTATTTTACAGAACACTTTCCAAATTAAGTGAATTTTGAAAATTTCGCCAAATACATCTGAACGTCACTTCCCTTTCCTCAAAAAGTTGGTCAATTATCCTAACTCACTAAATAATTTTTTAAGAACATCAATTTTTTCAAAAGAAATTAGCCAAACAAGTTACTCCAATAAGGCTATATAAGTAATGAGTAATGACTACCTTGAATATGGTTAAAAGAAGCGTTACAAAAAGAGTAAAATCACTCTTTTTAGTAGTATATTTAACACTTTTCATTTGAAATCTTAAAAAGGAAATTAGCGCGGTTGAATTCTGTTGGGGCGCGGGCGCGTTTTGTTTTTGCTATAAAAATACAAATATACTAAACAGTTGTAAAATTGATACATTTTGCACTGTTTGGGTACCAGCCGGGGGAGTGGGTGGGAGGGAAAACCACCCAAATTTTACCAAACTTCGAATTTTAAAACAGCCCCCAAAATCCAAACAAACATATTGGCGGCTTATAAACCCAATAAACCTCTCATTTCTTTCCTCTCCAGTTCGTCAAATCTTCAATTCAACTAATTTTCTCTTGCTTTTCTTTGTTAGTTCTTGCAACTACATATGAAGAAGCAAGAGAAAGAGGCAATAATGGCGGATTTAGAAAATTGTGGCAGAGTTACACGGCTAGCCAAGAAAAGGGCAGCAGAGGCTATGGCCTCACATCAACAACAACACCCTAGTAAGAAACGGGTGGTTTTGGGCGAGATTCAGAATTTTTCTAATCTGGGTGTGAGTCAAATTAAGGGTTTGAACACTGAGCCTAAAAAACAACCCAAATCGAAGCAGCAGCAATCTAAGAGGAAACTGAAAAGGGCTGTGACTAGTAA
The DNA here is from genome assembly GCF_000715075.1 of Nicotiana tabacum. Lineage (NCBI taxonomy): Eukaryota > Viridiplantae > Streptophyta > Magnoliopsida > Solanales > Solanaceae > Nicotiana > Nicotiana tabacum. The sequence goes on along the minus strand of NC_134095.1, from coordinate 17,283,318 downwards.
AATTGATAAGGAGGAGTTGAATGTGGATAATGTTGATGCTAATTACGATGACCCTCAGATGTGTAGTGCTTATGTTTCTGATATATATGATTATCTTCGTAAAATGGAGGTTAGTATATTTTTCTTTGAATTAAATTGAGCTCTTTTATTTACTTCATATTGTTATTATGTTTTTGCATTTGATTAATTATGTCTCATATAGCTGACTTGTTTCAGATCAGTAATGTAGTAGTAATTAGATAGTGAGGGTTTATATAGCAAAAATTATATTTTGGGATTAAGGCGTGGTTATTGTTGTTGTTTAGTGACTTAAAAGAAATTGATTTGGTTTCTTCTGCCTTAATTTGTAAAAATAGACATGCTTGAAAATAGGATCTTGGAGATTGAAATGTAGTTACTTTTATGAATTATTTGAATATTGGCTTTTCGATCGATCTAGAAGAATTAACCCAAATAGCTGTCTATCTAATATCTTAAACTTAAAATAGCCAGCACATGTATAATGTATATATAATTCATGTATAATATATGTGTAGTTGTGTATAATTAATGTTTAATCTATGTATATTGACTAGAAAAAGTAAATATTGAATTTGTCTGGCTGTAATGGTGCTCGGTGTTGTGTTTTGTTGAAATTTGGGTTTTGACAAATTTGGTGGTTTTGTGTTCAGATTGAGGAAAAGAGGAGACCTTTGCCTGATTACTTAGAGAAAGTTCAGAAGGATTTGAGCCCAAACATGAGAGGGGTATTAGTCGATTGGCTAGTGGAAGTTGCAGAGGAATACAAGCTACTTTCAGACACTTTATATCTTGCTGTTTCCTACATCGATAGATTCTTATCAACAAATGTCATCACCAGGCAAAAACTTCAGCTTTTGGGTGTTTCGTCAATGCTCATTTCTGCGTAAGTATCTTAGCTTTGCATTGGATTTAACTCCTGGAATTTTGAGTGTTTATGAATTTTGCTCACGAGTGTATTCTGATTTGGTAATTTACAGGAAGTATGAGGAGATTAGTCCACCACATGTTGAAGATTTTTGTTACATAACGGATAACACATATACTAAGGAAGAGGTGGTGAAAATGGAAGCTGATGTGCTTAAAACACTCAACTTTGAGATGGGAAATCCCACAGTGAAAACATTTCTCAGAAGATTTACTGGGGTTGCTCAAGAAGATTATAAAACCCCCAATTTGCAGTTGGAGTTTTTGGGCTATTACCTAGCGGAGTTAAGCATATTGGATTATAGCTGTGTGAAATACGTACCTTCTTTGCTGGCTGCTGCTGTGGTATTCCTTTCGAGGTTTACACTACAACCTAATACACATCCTTGGAGTTTGGCTCTTCAACAATACTCGGGATATAAAGCAGCGGATTTGAAGGAATGTATTCTTATCTTACACGACTTGCAATTAAGTAGAAGAGGAGGCTCTTTAGCGGCTGTGAGGGACAAATATAAGCAGCATAAGGTATTAATCTAAGATGGTCATTGGTTATAATATTGTAGATGCTTTGTTTAATTTGGTTATCTAACTTGACCTGTGAGTTACTTTTTACAGTTTAAGTGTGTGTCATCGTTGACCTCTCCAGTGGAAATACCAGCTTCATTCTTTGAAGATATGAGACAATTGTAAATTAGGCTTCTGCTTGGACATACAATAGGAAGGAGTAGACTGTGTTCTTGGTTTTGCTTAAACTGGATATCTGGCTAATTGTGCTTTAACGATGCTGCGGACATAGTGTTTGTTTTAGTAGATTTTGCAGTCCTCAGATGTATGTGGTGTTAGGATTACTAACTGGTAGTTAGTAAGATAAGTTTGATTAGATTTTGTAGGTCGGTTAGAAACAGAACCATTGAATTGATTGTGAAGTTATTGATTCCATTTACAAGTCTTGTATTCCAGGGATGATGTTTGGTAGTATTTGATACAGAGAAATCAATCATGTAAAAAGCCTGAATAGCTTCAGATAAAAGAACAGATTGCCCAATTAAATCATTGTGTTCATCTACATTAGTATGTGTACCCATCGCAACAACTACTCTTTTCAGGTTTGCCTTTTTTTAGAAGAAAAGAAACTATGTGCATCAGACAACTCTTGGATACTGTGTTATAATTGTATTTGGAAATAATCCAATGAGGATGATAAAGTTACTAAAATGGCGGAAGATTTCAGATTTCTTGTGATCTTACTTCTGCGATAGGTGTAAATTCTACATATTTGGGAGAATCTATATGTTTCAAACCACATAGCTCTTATAAATTTGATCCTTCATTTTGAAACTCCATACTGTTGATACCACTTTGACATTAGGAATCTTTATGATCTAATTTTTTTTATCCTATACTATGGAATTGCATGATATTAATCCTTCATTTTGAAAGTCATGAAGCTCTGTTCATTTCATGGATCTTTTTCATGAAATGAACTTGTTCGGAAAAGTCATACATACAGCTACAAAAGCAAACACATTGAATAAAAAATGAAAAATTCATAAGTTACTCCCTAAGCTTGTTCAGAAAACTCATTTATAAACTTTAATTTTACGGGCGACTTATTACTCACTATTCTTGTTTAAAGTGGAGCTAATACCACCTCCGAACATATTTAACCAGTTTCATGGCCTGCGGATGTTACATGCATCGACATCATTTTTTCTTGTTTTCTTCTATTTTTTCACATTTTTCTTTTTTACAAAATATTTTTTTTTGTTTAGTTGGGTTATTGTTTGAAAGTGTCTATAAAAAATATGCTCTAAACCGTCATGTGGTGTAAAATTCCTTTTGTGATTTTATTTTTGTTTAGAAAGCACAAATTTTTTATTATTAAAAAATGCCTATTTTTGAGTAAAAATAATTTAGAACTTTTTATTAAACTACTCAAATCTTCATATTAATAAATAACCTTTTTATAACAAGATCCAAGATAATATATTACAAACACATGCCACGTCTTAATTTCAATTAATCATTACCAATATAAATAATAATATTGGTATCAAATTTTGTTGTAACTTAAAGGCTTTATATCTTGTAGAAATATTTCACTATAAACAAAAAGTACGAAGAAAAAAGGCGACATTAACTTTTTTCATGCGTGTATATGTCTATGTCATTTATTAAAAATTGACATTAGGACATTAATTTATTGTGTTGCCCTTGTAACTGAGGGTCTCATATTCACTACCTTAACCTATGTTAAAATATAAGTTTAAAGAAAGTCAACAATTTGATAAATCAATCATAAACAAGACCAAGGCAACAAAGTATCTTAAAGATTCGAGACTCACCTTTGACAATATTTGTTGCTGACATTTTACTAGCTAGCCAATTGATAGTCCCATAATTTTGATAGATAAAATGCGGAATACAAGAGGTGTTAGTTGAAGCACTTCTTCGCCCCTTTCATGCAATTTTACGGTTACGACAAAGCAACCACCTATTTAAAATAATTTATGTGCTTATAGCCTTGTATTGATCAACCTCTTAACAAGCATTTTATCCAAAAATTGAACCACAGCGCGCAATTTCAATCTTCTTTAATTTTACCTCAATTGAGGATTTTGCTAGGGCAAATACCCTGATCCATCTTTCATCCTTTATTAATCCATCGATTGGAACATCTTCACTCTACTCTCCAATTCAAGCAACATCTCCAACTGAAGGTTCTGCTGGGTCAATACCCAAATCGTTGTTCATATCGACTTCCATCTTTCGTCCCCCATTGATCCATCAATGATTGTAACATCTTGCTCTTCCAAATGACAAAGCAACCACCTATTTAAAATAATTAATGAGCTTATACTGATCAACATATTAACAAGCATTTTATCCAAAAATTGAAACACAACGTGCAACTTCATATTCTTCTTTAATTTCAAATATCACCCCAAATCAGATACATGTTCTTGATCAACAATTGGGAGAGACAGAGTATCATTTTGGACGATTTCCTCAAGATTTTCGTCACATTGAAGATTCAAATCCTCAATTACTTACTACAAAAATTTGAATTCGAAAACCTCTAGTATTTTTTCCCTTCTTTTCGGCAGTGTTTTCGTGGATACCCCATTTATATATTGTACTAACAAAAACGGATTTTAGGTTAAACCATTGGATGTGATAGGAAAGTAAAATAAAATAACATATATTTATTTATTAATAAATGCACTAATCGGTCTGAGTAAAAAGAAAAAAAAAAGCTTCGTTTCATTTTCCTCTTTGTTTATTGATGTTCTTAAATTCTTTGTTTGTTTATTTTGACCTTTTAATTTAGTTTTAAACACAAATCCTACCAAACTACCAAGGCTGCCACTATAATTGTTCGGTTTTATGGATTTCATGGCATTCTGAAAGACCGAATTCATTTTTCGTTAAATTTTACTATTTTCAGCTCAATATTATTCCTATAAGAGTTTGTTTAGTCGAAATGATCCCTTATGTTCGAGTGTAGAGTTTTGATCTTTTATTGCCCTAAAAATACCATCCGGAGCACTTATCATTAGCTCTGCAAAATCTGAGGAATTAATCCCAGTACACACTACCACCACCAGTACACCAAAGGGAATTAAGATTGCGACAGAAATACTAAAACTTCACGTGCTTTAGTCAGCTGGATATAACTAAACAGCAAGAGCTATTAAAATAGGTATTACGTAGTCAATAGTAATGTGAACAATTCACAAGGCGTGATTGGGTGCTCATTGAAAATGTCAAATGTTGCAAATTGGAAGCCACCATTTAACAGCCAGTAGTGGACATGAGAGCTAAGACTTTGTTGCCCAAAATCTCTAAAGCCCCAATTGAGAAATATCGTGTCATGTGCCTATTCACCTTGTACACAAAGACGTAGCAAATATTAGACACGAAACTTACGTCCAAACCAACTGGAATGGCGAAACTAAGACTGCAATCTCCCTGCATTTTATCAATAAATCATACCTAGTTCCTTTTCAATTTCTGGCAAATAGTCGTAATTCATTGCCATGAATTCACATTATTGGGAAAATGGGGAACTTTCGTAGATTTATGCAATGGAACAAGACAATGCCTTATAATTTTTCCGCATTTTTATATTCCAAATTTTTTATCCTTCACAACGTGATCGCATAATATTGAAAGTTGTAACGCTCCGCTCATTTCATGGATTTTTTCAGGTTCCATATTAAAAGAAGTCGGGTACCCAACACATTTTATAAATTTCGACCCCCCTTGCGCTGTGAGAGGTGCTTTTTCAAGATACTGCCTCGTTTTCCTACTAAGTACCAAGAACACCACACAGTATATGAATATAAGAAAATAATTTTTTGGAATTTGACGAAACTTTTTCGTGTTTCTAGTTAAATTATTTTATTTCACATTTCTCGTTAAATCAACAGCTACATGTTGCAAAAATTGATGCTAGCAAACTTAAAAGATCCCACAAGTAGGTTCTAAGGTAATATGTACACAAAACTTACCCCTACCTTATGAAGGTAAAGAGAATATTTCTATAAACCCTCAGCTCAAAAGATCAAAACTATATTTAAGATACTATTTTAAACCTATTCTATTTTTATTTTTTCCATTCTCTGTTACTCAAATACCAAACCCAGTTTGTTGTACGAGTGTGTGCGCACTATTTTAGCCGTGTCTCATAGTCATAGAGTTTGCAATAGAGGACGGGAAGTAACAAAAAGAACATCAACCTGATACTAGGGGGACAATGAAATTAAACAACTCAATGTCAGCATTTGAGCAACAAATAAATCATAACAGTGCGGTCACTGCCACTGCAGCTTCCTCACTTCAACGCAGTGCAACAGTCAGTAATTACAGTTTCAGCTCTGCCAAAACCTAAACCTACGTCAGTGCCATAATACTTACCTGCACTATCTACAATGTACTCCAAATATGATTTGTTGAATATTCAGTTTGTCCTACAATTGTACATACGTCCAAGGAGAGTTCTGTCACAAATTAAGGTATTACTTGTTCCAAGTGCTTAAACGATCTCGACCATCTTCAACATTATCTTTGCCTGTTTGTTCCACAACATCTATATCCGAACATCAAAGACACAGACCACATTGTCCGCAAAACAAGCAGCAACCTTGTTGCCTTCCTTGTTCCAGCAAACTTCAAAGATTCCACCATTTCCACTGTAAGTTTTTATGATCTTGGCCTCTTTCACAGACCATATGTTCAAGCATCTATCCAATGACCCGGTTGCCAAGTACTCGCTGTTTGGACTAAATGCAACAGAATACACGGGATCCCTGGGTATACAATGGAAAAAGCCCCAATAAATACTAACAAAAATCCCAGTCACACATAACAAGAACAATAGAAATATTTAAAGATGTACTAACTATCTTTGCTTTTGACGATTCTAATAACTGCTTTTGTTAAAGCAGCAATGACTTCTTCTATGAGACCTTTTAGAAGGTTCAATCACCTCAACACCTTTTTTTCCAAAAAAGACATAAAAAGCAACTGCATAATTACAGCCATTACCTATGGCCATTCAGACTGTGAAGGAGACGGCCAAGTTCTACATCCCATAGCTTCACTGTGGAGTCAAAAGAGGCACTACAGAGGAAATTAAAAGTTCAGCAAAAAGAATAGGCACATAGAATTATAATAATTAGAAGATAAAAGAATAGGCACATCGAATCAAAAAGAATTATAAGATTTGAGTACAACAAAATAAGGTATTCATTGTCTGATGCCCGGATTATCCCCTTGGAGGTGAAGGATTATAGAACATCAAGCACACTTGACAAACGCAAGTTATTTCATAGACAATGTTAAAAATGTCACTAAATGAAGACATATTGATCTTAAATTACAGGGCAGCACTAGTAAAGAAAGAATAGGAACCAATAACAGAATTTCTAATGTGCGGAGATCATGTCTCTGGAGACATTGCAGCTCTATGAAATATAAGAAGTGTAGAGAGAATTACGGGGAAGCTATCTCTCAACTTCCCCCAACTTTTAAAAAATAAAAATAAAAATTAGTCGATCAATCAAGTATACTTCAATCCCAAACTAGTCAGGGTCGGCTATCTGATAATTGCCAGAAGATTCCGACCACTGGCACATTTCTTTCCAATACTAAATAATTGCCTTTTAAGGAGTGGAAAAATAAGAGTAGGATTGATCTTAATTCGAAGGCTATGTCGATGACGATAGGGTTGGTTCAACTGCTTGGATCGCTACCTTGCCATTTTCACCATTAAAGCATTGATAGAAATACAAGCGTCAAATGGTAAAGTGATAGTGTGATACGTTATATTTGCCATGGATGAGCAAAAACAACCTACGATAAGAGGAGGAATGACGCTTAAAGCAATAATTGTCACTTTGTTAGTTTCTCTAGATCACCAAAACTAAGTCCACATATAAAACTACCATCCCTTAGACCCACATCAGTTAGATATAGAGTCTGTTTGACTAAGCTTATAAGCTAGTCAAACTGGCTTATAAGCACCTTTTGGCTTATCTACGCGTTTGATAAACACCCAAAGTGCTTATAAACCAAGAGCTTATAAACTAAAATCAGCCATAAGTCATAAGTTGGTCACCCCCAACTTATGGGCTTTTCAGCTTATAAGCACTTTTAGTTTGACCAACATTTTTACTGGGTTATCCTTAATAATATTTTCTAATTCAGAAAATACTTTTCCCAAAATAAATTTCCCGACTTTCTCTTCATCCCATATTCGTTGTTAATTCTTTTATTTACAAAGAAATATTTTAATTTATAATCTTCTGAAAAAATTCAAGGGTATTTTAGTCATTTTAACATAGGAATAACTTATCAACACTTTTTTATCAAACACATCAACTGCTTATTATTAGTTTCAACACTTCTATCCAAACACATAAATGCTTATTTTAAAAATCAGCTCAGCGCTTAAAATGCTTTTCAGCATTTCAAACTTATCAGCTATTTACAATCAACTAATCCAAATGGGCTTATAATAATAGAACTAGATCTGGTAGAAAGAAGAGCCTTGAAGTTACCACCACGTGCCAGACCATTATGGTAGAAGCAGCAGGTCATCCAACGTATGACCTGTGGCAATATGTAGGATTGTAGCCTACTTCCGTACCCTCAATGTAATGGTGCAGAGTATTTACCTGGCCAGCAACAATTGTTGATTTGGGTTGCTCGTACCAGGGCCAGTTGGACTCCATCGGATGGTATAGATCTCCTAAAAGATTAATACTGTAAAAACACTGATCTCTGATCTGATTAAGCGAATAAAACAAAAACAGAAAAAGAGGAATAACTCAGTATATATGTATATAAACTTAAATGCTGCACCTTGGCATGTTCTTTGAAATCATGCACGCAGGCATCTTGTTTCACGCTCCATATCTGCACAACCAGATGAGAGTTATCGACCAATTTCACAGAGCATCAATTGAAGGTGATTTTTCGAAACAACATATTTGAAATACTATCTTAAAGGAAGTGAAGCTATAAATCAACTTTCACTTAGTCTCTTCCTTGATTACCAATTATTTCTAATTAATCAGAACCTGGAGTTCTGGAATGCGTTTGAACTAGATATTTTTTTGAACTAGCTTAGGATTACTGATTTAGTATTCCAGAATCTAGGTTGAAATGGATTTTTCTACATTAAAGCAGTTAAGCACCACACCTTCTTTCTTTTTTTCCATCAGAGGTTAAGGGTGTACGACAAAGTACGGACATGTGGGAAATTTAGAGTATCCCAAGTTTTACAGAATTAATTTGTCCTAAAAAACAAATTGAGTAGTGGAGAGAAACAGGCCCAAAATGGAGCAGCCAACTAGTCTTGGATTGAGGTGTAATTGTTGTTGTAAGAGGTTAAGGGTGATAATTAAAGCTTATTGATTATCAGAAAACAAATTTATCACGTTCTTTGCAAGACCTAGTTAAGCATGAATTTGTTTACAGATGCAAGACTTCACACAACTATTTGAATATGTTCTATCAATCAGGACCTCCCAAGAGAGAAATAACTGACAGGAGCAGAATTATCAGAAGGGAGAACAAGGAATAGTATGTATTTGTATCAGCTAATCTGTAATGACTAAATTCAGAGTTTAGGGAACTACACGAGGGTAATTAGTGCAGACAACACAACCAGACTGTCCTAATCAGTGCTTTTCTGAAACCTGTGGAGTTGCTATTAATTTAAGGAAAGAGTATGTTAGCAATTACCTTAGCCGTGGTGTCATCAGAGCACGATGCCAACAAGGAGCCTGAGGGGTCCCACTTGATTGCATTGACTTCACTCTGCAATCACAAAGATAAGATCTTTTAGTAATGCTCATAAAAAGAGGACACCATAATTTTACTTATTATTTATCATGCTAAAGTTTTGCATCTGAATGGGACTTATCACAAAATAGTTGGTATGATCTAGAACACAAAAGATTAGAACTACAACTTTCAACTTATAGGGTGAAATTCCAAAAAGATGAAAAAGAAACGACTGTCCGAACAATTGTCGTGCACAGTTGCATGATAATACAAATGCTTGAGAAATCATCATGCAGTCAAACCATTAGTTTTCATGGCCAGAGAAAGGGGTCAAAAGATTCTTTAGCCAATCATCTCACTACCATATGTTTACCTACAAGTTACAACCTCACAGGCATCGAGATACAATGAATACAAGTTGTATCTTAATAATCAGGTATTCAACCAAGGCAACAGAGGTAAATATGTTTTACGATATGTTCACAATTAGACTTTCCCTTTGACACATTTTAAGAGCATTTTATGATGTGATGAGCATAAGCCTCAAGAGAGTTAATATGTCCACCCCTGTGCCTCCCAGAGGTGCACAGTAGACCAGCTCCAATATAATATTTACAGGCAATTGGTAACCAATCAATAACCACATATGGAACAATTTTCCTACCAAAAAGGAAAAAAGAGTACTGGAGCATCACCTGATGTCCTGAGAAAGTTTTGACAGGCCGACTCTCTCCAACTTTACAAACGTAAATCATGTTATCAGTGGAGCAGGTTGCAAAGGAATTGTTGTTTCGCCAATCAACATCAAGAGTCGGAGCTGGAATATAGTTATATATCAATAATGAGAAATAAGAAACAGAAGAAATCAAAGTGAGTAATGGAAAAAAAGCTTAGGAGCATAGTTAAATCAGAACAAAGGAAAAGCACCTGAATGAAATTCAAACTGCTGCTTCCATTCGCCTGACTTTACATCCCACACAATGGCAGTTTTGTCTACACTACCACTAAGGAGATAATCACCTTTCTTATTCCACTTCAACGAGAAGATAGGCCCTTTATGTTTGATTAGAGTATTTACCAGTTCCCCTGGATATGAAGTGACTCGTGAGATCGATCATGAATACCAGCATATAAGTTTGGTGCCATAAGATACTATCATACTACAGATGCCGCAAACAATTAGCAAGGAAAGACCTAAACAGAAGTTAATTTTTTGACAAAAGAATCCAGTTTGATATCTTTTAACAAGTTCTGAATGGACGGAACCATGAGACACAAAGGAAAAAACAAGTCGAAATTGGACCACACACCATGATTATGCACCACTTACAACTTGTAGAAGAAAGAGATTTCTGCAAATGCTTTTTTAATCAGGTGGGCAAAGACTTAGATTAACATTTCGGATTAAGTTGCAGACCCCTTTGAAAGAGAATTAGCTTATTGTTCAGCAAACCAGTATGAATCTGCTATACTTGCCGGAGGAGATGGCCTTCGGCTCACACAGCATGACATATATTGAAGCCGTAACTATAATAATCTCATCAGTTATTGATCTTCCAGGAAACTCATTCATTTCTTCATTTTCTTCGGCCATTTTTGGGCTGCATATGAAGGACACTCAAAGATGTTGAGACAAGGAGGTCTACTGTTAAGAGTCTAGGCCAATTCATCAAAGGGTGTAGCCCAGAATAAGCATACACCCTTCACAGTTTTTTCTAGTAGGAGCAGTGTTGCCCAGATCCTTCGAATTCCTTGCCAGTTGCCACACCCATGTTGATCCAAAAGACTTGGGTGTGGGTGTGGGTGAGGATCCACACTGGAATTGATCGTCCTAATTTTTTGGCCAAAAGTGCTTTTTTTTTACCAAAAGTGCTTTTGAGCAGAAGCAGAAGCGGTTTTTTAGAAGCAGAAAAAAGTAACTTCTCCCCAAAAGCACTTTTGAGAAAAATACACTTAGAAAACTTTTTAAAAACTTGGCCAAATACTAATTGGTGCTCAAAAGTGTTTTTCAAATTAATTAGTCAAACACAAACAAACTGCTTCTCACCAAAAGTACTTTTTGAAAAACACTTTTCAAAATAAATTAATTTGAGAAGCTTGGCCAAACAGGCTATTAGATGCTTTGACTACATCTATGGCCAAGAAGTAAAGGTTGATTAGATATTTGCTTTAAAGATGGTTTATGGCACACACACACACATTGCTATATGAGGTAAACTTATGAATAAAATATTAAGTTTTACCAAGAATTTAATTATACTAGCTTTGATTTAATAACTTCAATAAAAATTTCAAAATATATACTTATATATGTTGCAATATATATTAATGGTTGTCTCTTAACGCTAGTACCCATACTTCTATTTGTATCTCTGAAATCCTATGATTTAGGTGATGACTAATCCGACTTCTAGATCCACACTCGTATCCGAGCACATACTGTAGGAGGCTTCCACAGCTTCCCTCAAGAAGCCAGTGAAGTGCTTGCCAACAATTGCTCAAATGACTTGACATTGATAAGAATATTGCTATTTGTCAATGCCACACTAATCTCTAGTAATCTCTTTAACTTTTATAAAGGTGATACCTAGATCAACTTGCGCCTACCTCGCTATTCTACTAGGTACCTGCTACCTTATAGGGTAACCTTGTCACCAAGACTTAGGCAGAGAAGGAGAAATCACCTCGCATTTTTGGGCCTCTGGTTGGATGTAAACCTTGGACTTATATGACTTTCATTCCACTTTATTCACCACTAGACCACACCCCTGGATGCATTGGCAAGCTCCTGATCCATATCACTTTCTGGTCTTAAAAGAGGTTCACATCTCTCTCAAATTTGAAACTAATGTGCAGGATGCTACCTCTTAATGAGTAGCACAAGGCAGATGGTTTTTTTGAGCCTGTCCCCTACCTTAAAAAACAGACTTGGTTACCTAGTAGGAATCGAGCTTGTGACGGGAACTACGACACATCTCACTTATGCTACCTATGGCGTTAAACCAAGGCCCTAGGGCCAAGTTACGCAGCTGCTGTAGCTAGTATCTAGCTGCAGCTATCCTTTCATTGGCCTCCAGTAACCCCTCCTGATGCAGATCATCTTTTTGGTCTTATAGGCGATTCACGGCTCTCTCAATTTTGGAGACTGATATGCAGGAGGCTACCTTCCAATGAGTAGGCATAAGTTAGGCAGCCGCTGTAGCTAGTATGTTATTCAAACTACCCTTTCAAGGTAATAGATATTTGAAATTCTATGAAGGTTGTTGGATGATAAAAGGGTTCTCTCACATGCTTATTAGAATTGAAACCATGATGCCTCATAGTCCTTCAGGGGGGAAAATTTGCAGGCCTTCCTGAAAGCTGTGTATTAGGATTCTGATAAGGCTTGCCTCTAGAAAGGGAAGTTGAATAAGAACAGGAGAAATGAGGGATGAACGGCATTGAAATTGAGTACGGTAGTAACGTGATTTCAAAAAGATCGATCCTTCATATGAAAATGCTACCAATTTCAGAAAGGTTACAGCCTTTTAGATTCAACTATATAAGTTATCATGCATATTGTAGTACAGTTCGAAAAATTATGTATCTTGCAGATGATGTGAAGTAGCACCCTCTTGGTGCTACAACAATAAACTACTTTACTTCTTCTCCAAAAAAATAAAAAGATCATACAACATAGGTTTCCCTGCCACACAATGGTGTACTCATACATTCAATATCTTCAGTACCAACTTATCTGTTGCATTTTCCGATACCCCATTGTTCAAAAACAGAAAGTGTTAAAACACGATAGCTTACCATCTCGGTTCCAGATTCTAGCTTGACCATCATAAGAACCCGTTGCTAGTAGGTTTCCCTCGCCCTACACAGGGAAGAAGTCATAAGTACAAGATTTAATAAGAATGTACATGAGCACTGGCAATTCATAAGACATGCAGAAAAGAAAAAAGAGAAGCCAACAATAATCTCCAAAATACTTACGTTCCACTCGAGTGTTGTGACATCCTTGCTTTTCTCGTTTGTTCGACCTTTAAAATGCTTCAATACCATGACATCTACAGGCCCATTTTGCATACGAGAATGACAAGGACCATCTCCAATTGTCCAAATTCTAGCAGTAGAATCTCCAGATCTGAGTTGAGGATTTCATATAATTAGCAATAAGAAAAGGTAATCCTAAAAGTAAATGTATCACCGGTCTGGCCCTATAGATGTAAGCCTACCCTGTTCAAGATTTTGGTTTTTAGCATGTCACACTGTTCAAGATTTTGGTTTTTAGTATGTCACACTGTTCGAGATTTTGGTTTTCAGACTATTCTAGATTTAGGTGTAATACAATCTCATTTTTAAATGAATTATTTGCTTAAATGTTGATATTATTAACTGCAAACATTCAAGTCAATGCTGGCATTCCAGTGACAAATTCAATGTACAACTTAAAGCAACTCCTCCATGTAAAAAAGCACATGCAGTCAAGCAGGATTTCTTAGAAGACAAATGGTTGTCTCTGCAAATATCTTCAACCATCTTGGTATGGCACATTCCTCGTATCTCCATTCAAGATAGCAATGATATATTTATTTCCTTATTCAACAGAAAGCCCTGCTGATCAGATAGTATCTCCTTATCCTACTAAGCTCATAGACGGTGATTACTTCTGGGGCATACATTTCTCACTTGGACGAAATCCTTTTAAGTTGTTTCTATGGTATGCCTTACCCCTAAGGTGTGGTGTTTTGCTGTTTAGACTATAAACAAGGTTACCTACTCCCCCCAAGAAGACTACATAACAATAAAGTCTAAAGCAGTCAAGGAGGGCAATAAGTTTCACCTATCTTGGAAAAGAATAATGACCATTTCCAAAGTGCTAAAGCTCAACGAATAATACGAGGTAGGGGTATAGAAATGAAATATCACTGGACTCCTATAGAAGAGCAGCATCAAAAGAGATATTAATGTGCTAACCCAGATGCAAGAAGTGAACCGTCTGGACTCCAGGCACATGCAAAAACCTGTGATAAGTTTGAGAACAACACAATATTGTCATGCTAATACCAACAATATTTACCAAATTAAAAATTGAGAATAATACTAATTTGAGAAGCTGTAGATTATATTTAATCATACCTCGGATGTATGGCCTTCCAAAACCATTACATCAGAACTCGGGATTTCACATGGCAGCGAGGTAGAGCTTGTGCAAACCTCCATTGGCTCTGGATCTGTTTTGCAGCTCCAGAAAGTCAAGTGATTAAGAATTTTATGCTTTATAATGTGATTAACAAAATTCAAACCAAATGTATCAGATGCATGCATATTCCAGGATGGCTTGCAGCTGTAAAGTTCATAAAGATTAGGATATTGAGATTTAATACCTGCAGTCTTTCCATTCTCCTCATGTCTGACAACATCTTTATCTCCATTGGCTTTCGCGTCCATGAGATCCTCACGTGGTTTTTCTTTGTCCTTATTTTTCTCTCTCTCCTTATCCTTCTCAATCTTCTCTCTCTCCTGATCTCGATCTTGCTCTTTTTCCTTCAATTGTTTTTCCTTCTCCCTTTCTCTAGCAGGTTCTCGTCCATGCTCCCTCTCATGGACGTTGTTATCCTTGTCTTTTCCCCTAGGTTTATCTTGCCGAAGCTTTTCCTTTTTTTCTTTTATTATTTTTTGCAGCTCATATACATCCTTCGTGATAAGATCAATGGGTTGTAAGAACTGGAAGTCTTCATCCATATCTGTGTCATCCTGCATGCCTTATTTATTATCAGTCAGTTTGAAGTTCTCAAAAGAGCTTGGACTCGGGACTCAAATGACAAGCATCACGAATTTTGCACTTACATTGCTCAAATTTGCTTCCAATTCAAGATACTGAATTCCCTTTTGTAGAAAGGTAACCAGAGCACCAGGGGGAACTAAATTTCCATCTATTGTGCTCTTATTAATCCCCGCCTCATATCCTAAAGCAAATGCTGAATGCGTAAACCCTGTAAAGCAGTCAGAAACAAGGAGATTCAAGATTGATAGCAAAAACAATAAGGAGTGGTGACTAAGAATATGAAAACAGAAAAATTTAAGAGAATTTTAACTGAGAATGGATAAATAGACAGAACCAAATAAGAGTGATCACCTAATAGACCTAAAACATAAAAGGGTTCATTTAACCAAATATGTCCATCACAGCAACAATTTTACAAGGAATGTATATTTGATTAATTTAATAAAATCACAAAAAAATTGAATGACAATCAAACTCATGGAATTATTGTCCCTAAAGGAGAAGGAAGAGGAGACCCAAGAAAAAGGATCAACTGACACAACACTATTTCATTAGCAACTACTTTGCTTCTACACCCAAGGAGGGCCGTTCAAAATCGAACCGTAACTGTTAATCGGACCGATGGCTTATTCGCTTATTGGTATCAGGTTATCGGGGTAACAGTTGGTGAAAGGATTGAGATTTTATAATTAACGGCTTAACGATTTGGGAGCGGTTTACTCAATTTTCTTATTGGATAAACCATTAACCCGTTAAGAATTTTTATATTTACATATACATATCTTTAATTATGCCCATTAACTATATGTGGAACTACCACCTCTGAAGACTTCAAAAGGATTTTATATATAAACACACCACCTAGATGTACATGCTTGATTGTATATAAGTTTTCGATCAGTTTGACCGGTTTTCAATCTTTCCTTTTTTTTTGACATAAAAAAGTTAGCTATGCAACCAAAAGAAATCGGGGTAACAGTTGGTGAAAGGATTGAGATTTTATAATTAACGGCTTAACGATTTGGGAGCGGTTTATCTCAATTTTCTTATTGGATAAACCGTTAACCCGTTAAGAATTTTTATATTTACATATACATATCTTTAATTATGCCCATTAACTATATGTGGAACTACCACCTCTGAAGACTTCAAAAGGATTTATATATAAACACACCACCTAGATGTACATGCTTGATTGTATATAAGTTTTCGATAAGTTTGACCGGTTTTCAATCTTTCCTTTTTTTTTTTGACATAAAAAAGTTAGCTATGCAACCAAAAGAAATACTTATAAAGTTATAAAAAAAAAAAAATATACTTATAATAAGTGCATTAATGCAGTACAAACTACAAAGTGTTTGACAGACTATCATATAGCAACAACAGATGGTAACAAGCTTGGTAAACTAAAGTGCAGTACATACTAACAAGGTAGTCGAGACACTTTATCAGGCTTGGCCGTTTGGTATTCACAAGACTAGAATTGTTCAAAAAATTTTTATTTGGTTTAGCCAATAAACCACCCGATAATCGTTAATCTGATACCAATCTGCCAGTTGTCTTATTGGATGGCTAGCGGATTACTACACTTATAATCCAATAACGGATAAGCCGAACCGATAAGCGTAATTATCCGCCTGATAAGCACCCTTACAAGGGTGCGACTTAGTGGTCAATGAAATGCGTTAAGTAGCATGAAGTCTCAAGTTCAAATCCTACCGGAGGCAAAACTACTTGATGATTTTCTCCCATCTGTCCATGCCTCAATGGATAGAATTATATGATACATGTACTAGTGGGAGGTAGCAGGTACCCCATGGAATTAGTCGAGGTGCTCGCGGGACCGAACACCACGATTATCCCAAAAAAACTACTTTGCTTCTAAATGAATAACATAACATGCACATGAACATGAAGTACTCTATTGAGCCTAGAAAATTTACATCGAACAGAAACTATTCTCAAAGGAACATGTCCAAATCAAACGAGAAAGATATAATCTCAATTAGCCATCCAATTTTTAGCTTGTTAAAATAACCACCCTCAACTAATTGATATTATGTAGAAAACAATATGTGGTTTGGCCATAATTCACATTGGATGAAGCAGAATTTTTGTGCTAGGTTAGAAATATCCTTTTCAAACACATTCGCGGTGAAACCTCCAATCTACCGAAACATTTATTAATAAAGGTGTGCAAAACAATCATAAATTGAAAGCTAACATCAAACTCGTTAGTTAACAACAAGTTTGCCTTTCTCAGGGAATAAGATCCATCACATATCAAATCACTTGAAAGTGCCACAAAAAAGGAACAACCTGATGCACAAATCATGCCGCATTCACAGAGGTTTCGGGGAAGGGCTGTAAATAACCTACCCTAATGCAAGCTTTTGAAAGTGCCACAAAATTACAAATTGTTCTATCCTGCATTTGCTTGAAGCCATATAAACATCGTCTCATTGTTCTATCTCTTCCTTTGATAACAAAAAGAAGAAACTGAGCATGCAAGCTTCCTTGAAAACTAACAGACCCTTTTGGTGAGCAAAGGAAGTCATGTTCATCCTTTTGATCGAAAATGACTTCCTTGTGGAAAATAGGGAAAATAGCAATTTTCGTCCTTGTGATATGACTAATTTCTAGTTTCGGTCCATGTGATATTCAACTAAGCAATTTTAACCTTCAATCAAATGAAGTGGGTGATTCTAGCCCAATCACTAATGAAATTTGATTGAGAAAAACAACATGTTAATACAACAAGGGGCAATTTAGGTATAATAGTTAAAATATTTTTAAATAACCTAATTCTGTTTGAAAAGGTTAAATATCTTCCCATGACATCTTCCCCAAAGGTGGAACTGAACGGAGCTACTCAATCGTCGGAATCACGAATACACATTGCCACCTCGTCTGGCCTTACAAACTACACCTTCATTATTTCTACTTTCGTTCTCCTTAGCCAACAACTAAATTGCCATGCACCCTCCATTTGTAAGAAACAAGTTCAGATGTGCAAATATACAACATCCGTCCGATAAGTCAGTGAAATAATAAAGTTTTAACAACAAAATCAGCTTGATCGGAGCCTGTATAGAAAGATTGAAATTGAAAAAACTGCAAGAATCCTCGCTCGAACTGAGCAAAAATTGAGAAGAGAACTCGAAATTTGACAAAATCGAAGGGAAAAAACACTCTAATAAGAAATTAGCCATGAGTTTCCTCTTGAGGTTTCATCAAATTTAGTTAAGCGTTGCATATTGATTCAAGCAAAAAGAGCATTTAAAGACTAAAAATTTAGAAAAGAAACGTATGGTTCATAGGTAAATGTACAGGTTCATGGTGTTATCACGTGAATTTGCAATGACTAATGATCTAGACTCGATATTCATGTAGCTTGCCACGTGAGTCTGTAATAATGAACCTGAATATTATTTTTGTACAACTAAGAATGCGTTATGTACAATCAAATTGAAAACAGTAACCTCTAAGCCAAAGAGTAATATGCATAATATTCAAATCACCCTTCCTAGTAGTAGATTTTCTGTTAAAGACCTTTCGCTTCCATTAGTGAGGGACTAAAATCCCTCACTTTCTTTAACTGAAGGTTAAATGCACTAAGTCAAATATTATAGGGATCAAAACTGGAATAACACAATAATACAGGGATAAATAATGTTATTATGACTTTCGTCATGCCAAGTAGGGTAGAAGGTTAGTAGATAAACGGGAGTGTCTCCTTTCCATGTTGGTAGCATTAGTATTATAGCCCGTTTGGCCAAGCTGCAAAAATCAACTTATTTTGAGAAGTACTTTTTCTCAAAAGTGCTTTTCTCAAAAGTACTTTTGGTGAGAAGCCGTTTGTGTTTGGCTAATTAATTTTAAAAGCACTTCTGAGTAGCAATTAGTGTTTGGCCAAACTTTAAAAAACTGCTTTTAAGTGTATTTTTCTCAAAAGCGCTTCTTAAAAAAGTGTTTTTGGAGAGAAACTACTTTTTTCTACTTCTTCAAAACTGCTTCTACTTCTCCTCAAAAACACTTTTTTTCCTTTCAAAAGCTTGACCAAACACCTTAATTTTAGAAAAAAGCCCTTTTTTTTTGGATGACCGAGAAATCCGTCTGGGGCCGATACTTTGGACCAGCCCCAGCCTTCAAAACTCGATGGATAATGGGTCCGCCCCTCTACCCTTACAACAACAACAATAACAACGACCCAGTATAATCCCACAAGTGGGGTCTGGGGAGGGTAATATGTACGCAGACCTTACCCCTACCCCGAAGGGTAGGGAGGCTGTTTCCAGGAGACCCTCGGCTCAAAAAACAATAGGAGATGATATATTAGTACCATAAAAATGCGTAATAAAAATAACAACAATATATAAGAGATATGAAATATGAAATATAGGATACTAAATACGAAAATACGAAAATACGAAATAGATGGCTGGTATAGTACAACTAGAAGGTAAAGCCCTGCCTCAATAGACGACCAATGACATTCCTAGTCTAACTCCTAACTGGATAGTCTCCCTCTATTGTGTTGTAGAAATATTCACACTCTCCCCTAACCTACAACCCTAATGCTCGACCTCCATAAATCTCTATCAAGGGCCATGTCCTCAGTAATCCTAAGTCGTGTCATGTCATGTCTGATCACCTCTCCCCAATACTTCTTAGGTCTCCCTCTACCTCTCCGCATGCCCACTACAGCCAGTCGCTCACACCTCCTCACCGGTGCATCAGTGCTCCTCCTCTGAATGTGCCCGAACCATCTGAGTCTCACTTCCCGCATCTTGTCCTCCATGGGGGCCACACCCAACTTCTCTCGAATATCTTGAACCCATTACCTAAGACACAAATCCACCACCCTTTGCCACTTGAACTAGGCCCTGGGGGCTAGAAAAAAAGCACTTTTGACCCAAAAAAAGTGCTTCCGCCTCAAAAGAAGCTTGGCCAAACAGGCTATTAATCTCTCATTTTCATACCTTCTTATCCATACGTTTCTTTTACTATATGTTGATCCTTTCGCTTCGATTATTCTATGACTCTGTCACCTTATCACCTTATCTGATTGCTGATACTACTTGTTGTGTTTGCTTCCTTTACTCTTACATTGAGTCGAGGGTCTACCGGAAATAGCATCTCTACCCTCACAAGGTAGGGGTAAGGTCTTCATACACTCTACTCCCCATACCCCACTTTGTGAGATAATACAGGTTTTTTTGTTGTTGTTGTTGTTGACTTCCAAAAACACACATAGGGATAGATCTTTCCTTATAGCTTCTCAATAGTTATAATTAGAAAAATATAAATTACTCAAGTCCGATTCACTCCTCAAATTGTTCAAATTGCATTCCATAAGCAACACAAGCCAAACAAGTTGGCAAGGAGGGTAATGTAAACAAGTGTTCAAGAACAAAACCAGGCAAAACATAACCTAACCTATAAACCTAGTTGAACGTGAAGTTCAAAATCCAAAAAATATAATTCATGAGGAAACAATGGTGGGTCAACAAAATTAGTGACATAAAGTCAAATTCTTTTTTTTTTTGTTTATAGTACTTATACAAGAAAACAGTTCACAACAAAAAATTGATAGTAATATTAAATGGGTAATTCAAGTTAATACAATATTAATCATGTGTTTGAAATATATATTACTTTGGATCTTGTGGTAAAAAATATTCATTAACATAAAAAATTAAGTAATTCAATTCAAAGTTCTAATAAAGATTTTGTACTTTTTTGCCTCCGAATTTCAATATTGTCTAAGTCAAAATAACATAAGAAAATATATCTTTTGGGGCCCCAAAATATCGGGGCCTAAAGCAAAGGCTTCACTAGGAGCCAACCTTTTGAGGTAGCAATTATTAATTGAACCCTAAGAAGGACATACCTGATTCTTGAAGGTACCGGAAAACGAGGTAGTTCAGCTCCGATGAGGTAATAGAGATCATCCTTGCGACTCGACGCCGGCGAAAACAAACACCATGTGCTTTGTCTCCCGAGAGTAGTGAAAACGAAAAAGAGGCTCTGTGTGTGTGTGAGAGAGAGAGACGTTATTATAATTAGATGTGTTTTTCTGCACCAAAGGTCATCGTCATCGTTTAGAATTAGGAATCAACTGTAAATACCGAAATGACTATAATACCCTCGGTGTGCAGGCCTTTTTTGGGTTATTAAATTTGGGCCGCCCAGCCCATTAATATGGTTTAGTTTTTTTTTTTTAATTCCTATACAGTTTTCCAAACTTTATTAACAAAAATGTTCACGTTTAGTTATTTACCCGACCTAAAAAACTCTTACCTACAAAATATATACATTTGTTTAAACTAGAATCCTTTCTGTGGTAATCTTCCTTATTTAGACGCGGGAATCTGGGATCGCGTATTTTTCTTCAGAGATTTTACCAACGCAATCATCGCACCTTAATCAAGCCATTGTATTTGTAGATTCTTACTATCACGACGATTCCTTTGATAATCAAGTTCTATTCTTTGATTTTCTTTGGGTTTTCATAAACGAAGATTTTGAAAAAAAATTGCAAACAATTAGCTACAATTGTAGTGAATTTTGCGACATAATGTCAAAATTAGCGATTATGCTCCAGCTAAATGATCACTGGGATAGCGTTGGGAGATGCAAAGACTTTGATGTTGATGGAATTGTAGTCAGTGAAGATTCAAATTATAGTCAATTGAATTTCGCAATTGTAGAGCATCTAATAATCGATACCTCCGCAAAAATCATCGAAATCAAATATACTGTCAACGAACGTTGTCCACCAATGAAAATTCGGAACGATATAGGAATTCGAATATATATGGAGACAAAAAAGGAAAACAAAAGCTTAGGAATGTATTTGTTGTGTATAACAATGCGTGATTTCGATTTGGAATACAGTATCTCAAATTCGAGCACAATTGCAGGTTTGCTCTATTTTTTCAGTGCTGATGTTGTGTCGATTTCACGTGTTCTACAATTTACTACAACTTATCTACAATAATACTACACAACAAATGTAGTTCAACTGTTATGTCTCTTCAAGTATTCTGTCAAAAATACTGAACACATTAATATACACAGGTCTGAATTGTAGATTCTTTTAATTGAGTGCAGGTTCATCTGATTATCGTATGTCTTCGTGGTACAATTGTCAAAGAATTGTAACACTATTGGATAAGTATTAGGAACAGTGGAGTTGATTGATATGCCAACATCTCCGGCAATTGTGGAATATGAAAGTATCATAATAACAGAACATACACCAAATGTTATTGAAGTAGGCCAAGTTTACCAAGATAAACAAATAATTGTCAGTGCAATGAAGCATTATTCTGTTATGAATAAGTTTCAATTTAGGGTGAACAAGTCTAGTGCAAGAAGGTAGGAACATTTCATTTGTCAAATTCATATTTTTGTATAATTTGTAATTTATTTGTATATAAATTTTATATAAATTATTTAATATAAGATTTTTATGCTTAAACAACCTCGTATTTTGTAGATACATTTTTCATAACATTTTTTAATTATTTTTATGTTTTAGCTACTGCCTCGTATGTGTTGGGTCAATTGTATGTGGAACTTCAAGTCCACCAGCATAAACGAATCAGCATTGTTCAAGGTTAGAAAATTCAACAGCTTGCACACATGCTCTTTGATGGACAACATATACATACAATACAAAGCTACTGCCATGGTTGTGACCAGCATGGTGATGCCAAAATATGCGGATCCTAAGACAATACACACACCAAAAGACATACAAACTGATATATTATCGGATCATGGTGTGATCTTAACATACATGCAAGCTTAGAGAGAAAAGAAAAAGGCTTTGGAATTTTTGAGAGGTCACCCTGCTGATTCCTACAGTCACTTGCCGAGTTATTTATATATTCTGGAGAAGACTTATTCGGGATCGGTAGTAAAATTGCAGAAGAGTGAAGATGACTGTTTCTTGTACGCATTTGTTGCACTTAGTACGTCCATCAAGGGTTGAAAGTAGTGTAGGCCAGTTGTAGTAGTTGATGGCACCTTCTTGAAGTTGGCATATAGAGAAATCATGCTAACAACTAGCACAATGGATGCAACAAGTATTGTAGATTAATTGTAGAAATATTGCTATAAAGTTGTTTATCAGTCCGTATTTTTTACACTCTAAAGTTTTATTACAGAAATTGAATTTCTTTTTGCTACATGTGTGATAGATAGCATATTACTACTGGCATACGTTGTTGTTGATTCAAAAAATGACGCATCATGGAGGTAATTTTTTGAGCAATTCAAACATGCATATGGTGAAAAACCAAATATATATGTTGTTTCAGACCAAAATAAGAGTATCTTGAAGGCAACATCTACTGTTTATACCAGCATGCCACATTATGCTTGCATGTGGCATATTTGGATAAATGTAAGGTCAAGGTTCAAGAAGGGTCATTTAAAGTTAAGCGAATTATACTTTGCCATGGCACGATCATACTCACTTGATAAATTTAATGAAAGAATGTCAAAGATTAAAGAGATCGACACGCATGTTAAAGCATACCTATACGATATTGGCTATCATAGATGGTCTCGAGTACATGATACGGTCAACAGAACGTGGACGATGAAATGAAACATTGCAGAATCATTGAATATGGTAACAAAAGACGCAAGAGAGCTGCCCGTAGTAGAACAATTAGAGAACATGAGGACTCTTCTTGAATGTTGGACTAATGAAAAGTTATTGAATTCAAAGGGTACGTTCACATACCTTGGGAAAAAATATAACAAAGAGTTGCAGGACAACAGGACATTACGCAAAAGATGAGAGTAAGCTATAGTAGTAACATCAGATCATAGATTCCATCAAACTAAATATCACGTGCTTTGGCGGCTTTGAGGCACAGGAACGAGTCGTATGAAAACTATTGTTCTCTTTATTATACGAGGGAGAGTCTTTTGAAGACGTATGAAATACCAGTAGACTCGCTGCCTGATGAAAGCAAATGGAATGTGCCAAAACATATAGCTGAAGAAGTTGTAATACCACCTACTGGGAAAAGACAACTAATGAGACTACAAAAACAAAGATACAAACCATATGATGAAGTGAATGCAAAGAAGTACAAGGTGTCATGCGGAAACTGCATCGTAGAAGGGAATAACAAATGATCTTGTATGAATGCTCCCAAAAGGAAATAAAAACTGGTAACTGACAAGATTTTTTTTTCCTGAGTATTGTTGATGATAATCTGTCCTTTAAGACATAGGAAGTTGTAATTGTATTGCCAATTTGAATAAAGACTTTCTCCTATAATGAAATATTTGATAAACAGATTTCAACTCTTAATGCAATTGGTTTGTAGTTGTTATGTTCAAATACTGAGTTTATTTATTACTTTTCACTAACAGCACTGCTTTAAATTGAATGGATTATATTTTTTTTGTATAACAGTTGTAGACATAATTGTAGTTAAACTGTAAAAAAATTATATAGGTACAATATCGAGATCAAGTACTAACAACTTTCAACTAAAAAAAGCCACAAATATTTTCTATTCTAAGTAGTAGAATATCTAGACAAAATAACAAAACAAAAAGATAAAACAATTGTATCACAATCTGCCACAAATAAATTGCAGCTGACTTGTTCTTAGTTAACATTTTATCTACAACTTTACATCAACTTAGCTACAACTAAACACTTTAACTATAATTTTTCTACTGAGAAGGGCAACTAATTCTTCCTTTTCCGGACTTGTGTTCTCTCATTCACAGCTGGTGCACATTTTATTCTTGCTAATCTTTCGGTTACCTCACTTTAACAAATTGCACCAAGCTCTTGCTTTTTCTTAGCATAATCCTAAATAGCGTTCCATAGCGTCTACGGTGCTGATCAATATCATAAAGGTCTTCGTTTGAAATCGATAGCTCTCCAAAGCTGACATTGTCACGACCCAAAATCCACTAAGGGTCGTGATGGCGCCGGACACCACTGTCAGGCAAGCCAACACCAAGAAATTAATTAGATTCTCATTTTAGTATTTATTGAAATCATTTCTTTTATATATTAAACAATAAATAATGAAATTCACTGAAATAAAAATAATGTCTTTAACAAACTTAATAATGAATAATCCCATAATCATCCCAGAATCCGGTGTCACAAGTGCATGAGCTATTTCTAGGAAACCATATAATACAATAACCGTTCGGAATACAAATTGGACAGTAGATAAAATACAATATAGTACCCAGAAGAAGACTCTGCTGGTTGCGGGTCATCTCGAGGAGTGCAGCTCACCTAAGTTTCTGTATCAACCATGTCGTTGCGCCGAACTAGGCCACTAGATATACATAAACATGTGCAACAAAAATACACAACAAGTGTAGTATGAGTACAAAAACAACGTGTACCCAGTAAGTATCCCATCTAATCTCGAAGAAATAGAGACGAGAGGTCGACTTCGACACTTACTAGTGGTCCAATAATAATATACCAATAATATAGTAAATCGAGGATTTTCATAAAAAAATGTTGTAACTCAATAGCATGAGGCAAGTAAACAATTCTTTCGTTTATAGGAAATTTCCAAATTCATTTTCATCATTTATACATTTATCTCAGGCCAGGGAGAACAAATATCAATATCTATGAATCTCAAGGCAAGCAATACAAGCATGCACAAATCATGCCGAGGTCGTACGACTCGATCCAACAAATATTTAAACTATGCACTGCAGAGGGTCGAATGGCGCGAACCATAGATGTATCTATTACCTCGCTCGCGAATCATACATGCGACACAGTCAAATATAAATAAACAATCACCCCGCTCGTGAATCATACATGCGATGCAGGTCACATAGAAACACACATTCAAACAGTCAATCAAGACCTCATCAGGGAAACAATTATTCAAGGAGGTATCAATTTCTCTTTTACAATTCGAGAAAATGAAGTTTAACTCTTTTAGAAAATCATTTACCACTTCGATACAATTAAAGCAATTCAAACTGTCAATAAGGTTACAATTATTTCAAGTAAAGCATGCTTTTGGGTCCTGGACTACCCGGACTTAAGCATAATAGTAGCTACGCACGGACTATCGTCACCTCGTGCATACGTAGCCCTCACTAATAGAAGCACATATCCAATTAATTCACCTATGGGGACAATTCCCTCTTACAAGGTTAGAAAGGAGACTCACATCGCTCCGAAGTTTCATAACCAGCATTTCACGCCCTTCCGAAGACTCAAATCGATGCACAATGCTCCAAAACTAGCCAATAATTATGCAAACCCAGTAATATATGTTCAATTACTCATAATAATCCAATTTATAATAATTTCTAACCTCGATCGAAAAGTTGACAAAATCACCCTCGGGCCCACGTGCCCCAATTCCGAAACTTTTCGAAGATAAGTTTGTCCACAACCTCACGAACTCAAATATATAATTTACTCTCAATTTCATGTCCAAAATTGTGGCCAAAAATTCAAGAATACCAATTTTCTAGGGTTTTCCTCAAACCCCAAGTTTCTAATAATTTTCATACTTCAATCTGTATCAAAATCATGTATTTAACTTATAATGAGTGGGAACAACTTACCTTGTGATATTTGAAGAATATCTCCCCTTGAAGCTCTCCAAAATCTCCCCAAGACAAATGAAAAATGGGAGAAAAATGGCCAACTCCCGATTTTTAAAAGAACCCTTCTGCCCAGGCGACTTTCGCATCTGCGGTCCATTAGCCGCTTCTGCAACGCCTTCTTCGCATCTGCACCCTTCCCCGCTTCTACGGCCTTCACCTTCGTACCTGCGCGCCCGCAGGTGTGCCCAAACGTCCACTTCTGCGACTTCCCCTTCTCCAGTCCTTTTTCGCTTCTGCGGCTTCCTTCTCGCTTCTGTGGGCTCGCACCTACGGTGCCCACTCCGCAGGTACGATTACACCAACAGTCTTCCAACTTCAGCAGCTCCTCAATTCCAAACCTTGATCCATTAACCACCCGTAATCAACCCGAGGCCCATGGGATCTCACCTAAACATACCAATAAGTCCTAGAACACCATACGAACTTAGTCGAGCCCTCAAATCACACCAAACAATGCTAAAATTACGAATCAACCCCCAATTCAAACTTAAAGAACTTGAAACTTCAATTTCTACTTTCGATGCCGAAACCCATCAAATCACGTCCGATTGACCTCAAATTTTGCACACAAGTCATATTCGACATTACAGACCTACTCCAACTTTCAAAATCGAAATCCGACCCCGATATCAAAAAGTCCACTCCCGGTCAAACTTCTCAAAAACTTCCAAATTTCTAACTTTAGCCAAACGACTCCAAAATGACCTACGGACCTCTGAATCCACTTCCGATCGCGCTCCCAATGCCAGAATCACCATATAGAGCTATTCCCAGACTCAGAATCCTAAATGAACATCGATAACACTGAAATGCGCTTCAATCTAGATTTATGAAATTCGTCTAAAAATGCTAACTTCCACAATAGGCGTCGAAACGCTTCCGGGTCATCCAAAACCCGATCCGGACATACGTCCAAGTCCAATATCATTATACAAACTTGTTGGAACCTTCAAATCTCGATTCCGAGGTCGTTTACTCATAAATCAAACCTTACTCAATTCTTTTAACTTAAAGCTTCCGAAATGAGAATTTTCTTTCCAATTCAATTCCAATCTTCCCGAAATTCAATTCCGACCACACGTACAAGTTATAATACCTTAAGTGAAGATGATCACGACCACGAACTGCCGAACGACGCGCTAGAGCTCAAAATGACCGGTCGGGTCGTTATATTCTCTCCCACTTAAACATACGTTCGTCCTCGAACGTGCTGACAATTGCGCTGGAGTAGTCTGAAATTACTAGTTAACACCTCGTGCACCTACCCGTGCTACCACAACTTAGTTGAGCACATTAGCTCGATCAAATCTGAAGATACCCTCTTTCATTTAGGCATATAAGCCTTAGAGCCCAGTTCCAACATCTGGAATTCTCTGCCATGCCTGCTTCCAACCTACGAATACCGTATCAATCACTACACGATGCACAAATACGAGATTGCATACCTTTGTTGAATTCTCACCATGCACCACATCATTCACGGACCATAATAACATTCTCTGATCATAATAACCGGTATCTCTCGAATCTGATGCTCACAATGCACCTCATGACATATATAAATCTTGTCCCAACTTTTGCAATACCACCACGATGGAAGAGATGTGTAGAAATTCATAACCAACTGCCGAGTCGACAAACCATTGAGTCTATACTCTTAACAAGAATCATTACTTCATTCTGAACTAAATAATGGTATTTGCTCTTTAATATACTTCATATAATCCGATCACACTGCTCCTAGATCCAACAATCTTGTCTCACCCAGTACGAACTGCTCAGGCAATAAGCTACCCAGACATGACCAAAAGTCTCATATGATGCCAAAATGTGCCGATATGCCCCAAACTTGAACGTGATACATAAGGAAATCGAACTCTGGAAGGGACTATTCAACTCACGCAACTAATATGAACTTTCTTCAGAAAATGGGAAACAAAACACACAGAAACTAGAATATAGAAATCTGTACTCAACATCATACCGTTGCAGCATGCAACCCGATCCAATCAACATACCTATGGCGGCGTACCACCTGATATACACATAGAACTCACATAAGGATATACACATCGAGCTAAATTGCTCACTACTACTAAATATCGAATATCGGCCACAATCACGCTAAGTGCCTAATACCATCCTTACGGAGACATATAACACCATAAGCTACAAAACTCAAGCATAATAGAGGTGCGATATATGACCTGAATCTCAAGAGCCATCCTGCTCACACAACGCCATCGCTACGGAGAACCTCAACACATAAGAAATTTATCAAGCCGTTTTGCAACTCACACGGCACCATATAGTATTACATGAAATAGCCGACGATGAAATAACATCCCATGTCTGAATACTCCTCCATGAGGAGTGATATGCTGAAATGAACTCATCTAGCCTGATATAAAGCCCATATTCATATTTAAATCCACTCCCAGACCACAAGCCGATTATGATCGCACTGTACTAGGCAAATAACCTTTCAAGGGTCCATAAATACCCCTTTTTCCTCTAACTCACAAGAACAACCATCATAATCGGAGTAAACCTCCACAGTCCATAACCTAATAAACTGCGTGCCCTCCAGGCATAAATTCTCAAATTAGTGATACTATCACAATCTTCACACTTTGTTTAAATCTTTAATCAATCAAGTGACTACATGTCACACTTATACAGTCTTCCCGTGAGGTACGCTCCCACTACCTTCCACACTAGATAATGAGTCTACACATCTATACCACCGGTCACACTAATGTTGTAAAGCATATAAAGAATTCGTAACAAAGATGCAAAGCCTCCGACAAAAATACCAATCTCAGGTGACGTTGAAGACAATACTAGCTTACTCCAAACACCCAATTCCCCTTCCTGCTCATTCGAGCTCGTGACATCCTCGTCAAACACCGAACCACAACCTAGATCCTCACTTTCAAATCCCATACCGCTCGCTCCACCTAACAAGCCAATATGTTATAGCGCAAGAATTTCATCATAACTCCTCAACCACTAATAGGGTGAACACTTCATCACCTAGAAACTTTTACTTAACTCATTCCAAGAGAACCCTAGCAACACACGAGTAACTTCTCATAACCGTAGGACATTCCAATCCTCAAGTAGTGGTCTGAACCACCATAACCCTTCCGGGATCCGCTTATACATAACATGCCATAATACTTGAATACTTCTAAATAAAATCAATCACGGCGGCCGTCAAGCCTCACACGCCGTCATGAATCACATGCATAACTTAATCGCGCTAAAGGAACTAATCACTACCACCAATATGCCAATTCCACTATGGCTAACCGATCTAACTTCTTCCCATTTCTCCTTGATTGCCTTAGAAATAATAATAACTCCATTCAACACATCACACACTCAATTCGCACTCATCCCTAGTGGCCTTGTATCACGAGACCATGATGTCTCAAATCCCACGAACTTCTCATACCTTCCTTGGGCGCATATTCACATCCTCAATTGATACACCCATTCCAATAATCCTTCTATGAATCCGAAGTCTGTTTCTCTCATTCACTTAAATGCTACACTGCAAGCCAAAATTATCATAGGACATTCAGAGCCTCTTATCACGATCTGCTGTAAAAGCTCGGTTCTTAACCACATCGAGGGCTTGAAATCCTTAAGCACCGCATTTTAACCTTCGAATTCACTAGGACCGTTGTTGAGAGTCACCCACTCTGCCTTGGTTCCGAATATGATCAACTCCAAGGCTCTGCTGGCACATGAACACCCATCTCAATGAAGCACCCGATTGAATCACTTTCCTTGTAAATCACCTCTGTACGAAGTATAAATCCTGAATCTTCCCAAAGCCTGAACATGAGTCAATAAGGCCAACTATAACACACCTTTATCAATTTCTTTACTCAAATTACCACTTATGTTCTTTTCCCTTAGCTGTTATAACTCACCAATACGCCGATAACCCAAAAACCCACAAGTAGATAAACATGCAACCCAATCGTAGGTGGTGGGACTCTCCCACTTAGCTTGAAGCTACTATTACACAACTCTGGAACCCACCAAGATTCTTTCTTCATTGTTGACATGATCTTACACAACTAACCCGCCAAATTCCTCGAAATCCTTCTATTAGCATTTCATAAACACTTTGAATCTCTAGCAACGTTCACATATTCGACTTCTTATTGGATAGTCCACAAAATCCTTCACAGAAGCTTCGTGAACTATGCGACCACTGACCTGCTCACAGAAGATAACCCATATGTGGAAATTACACGCCGACATCTTCCAACATCGCTGCACGGGGTACAATCACTACGACATCAATAACTCATCCTGAGCCCGTGCTCATTCACCAACTATACTAGTCCGTTCACTTCTTATGGACATCAACTAAATGTGCGACAATATCTTCCAATTTAAAGTTATATTGCATCCTTCTTCGTATCAAGCAACTCCCTTTCAGTTGCATCCAATCTCCCGCTGTATAATAGCCAATATTTCAAATTAAGCCCGTGGACTCAATCACCGTTCGCTAAAATTCCCAAATCACCCTAAGCTTTTCCTCAAGGTGTGTAGTTATCCTGCCATTGAACTCATATGCTACTATGCCACTCTCCCACTTTGGTCAAACTCACTCCTTTAAGCAACTACTCGACTTTCGCTTCTTACACCTAGCCTTCTAGAAATTTAACCACCGCCTGATACTTCCCACATACCCTTCCTCATCCTTTGCTGCCTAGTTGTTGCCTTAGATCAATATCTATCTCTGTAGCACTTGAACCGGTACATCGCTACTAACTTCAACCCTTTTCGAAGATCATCCTTCTCGAGCCGTCGCATTAGAAATACCCATTCAATCCTAAACCACCGCACCCTATGATCTCTGACAGCCACTTCTCCAATACTATCTCACAATATCCTGCCCAAAGGCAAATTATAGAAGACCATAACACCAACGAACTTAATATATTCAATCGAGGACGACGACACCACGTCGCATTTAAAAATTCCACCACACTCGAAAACACCAAGTTTAGTCTGATTGCCTTTCCTCCACAGAAAATAAAATACTGAATCTCTGAATCGTGCTCTAAGTAAACCTCCTTTCAAGTCATTCATTGCACCGACACATAGGCAAACATCCTACCATCACATCAATACTACACGATAACCATTCATAAGCATCATAGCAACCTGTGTATAGCCTCAAAGCTCTCAGAAGTACAGCTACTGAGCTAAAATGAAAGAATATCCTTCCGCAAGGTGACGACAATAGCCCAAACAACTTCGCAGGGAGAAACATCCTGCACCTTATCTGTAGTACCAATAAAATTCCTCAATTCCTAATTTATAATAAGCGCTTCACATCGCGTAAGATGGAATAAGAAGGAAACAAAGACATAAGCCTAAAAGGAATCAAACTGCACGATGAGGAACCAAGAAGGGAAGTGCTCCTAACAGCCCTGTAGCCTCTCAAAGATAAGTACAGACGTTTCCGTACCGATCCGCAAGACTCTACTAGACTTGCTCATGACTCGTGAGACCTACGTGAACCTAGTGCTCTAATACCATGTTGTCACGACCCAAAATCCATAAAGGTCGTGATGGCGCCGGACACCACTGTCAGGCAAGCCAACACCAAGAAGTTAATTAAATTCCCATTTTAGTATTTATTGAAATCATTTCTTTTATACATTAAACAATAAATAATGAAATTCACTGAAATAAAAATGATGTCTTTAACAAACTTAATAATGAATAATCCCATAATCATCCCAAAACCCGGTGTCACAAGTGCATGAGCTATTTCTAGGAAACCATATAATACAAAAACTGTCCGGAATACAAATTGGACAGTAGAGAAAATATAATACAGTACTCAGAAGAAGACTCTGCTGGCTGCAGGTCATCTCGAGGAGTGCAGCTCACCTAGTCTCTGTATCAACCATGCTGTTGCGCCAAACTAGGCCACTAGACATACATGAGACTGTGCAACAAAAATGCACATCAAGTGTAGTATGAGTATAAAAATAATGTGTACCCAATAAATATCTCGTCTAATATCGAAGAAGTAAAGACGAGAGGTCGACTTCGACACTTACTAGTGGTCCAATAATAATATACCAATAATATAGCAATCGAGGATTTTCATAAAGATGGTTGTAACTCAATAGTATGAGGCAAGTAAACAATTCTTTCATTTATATGAAATTTCCAAATTCATTTTCATCATTCATACATTTATCTCAGGCCAGGAAGAACAAATATAAACATCTATGAATCTCAAGGCAAGCAATACAAGCATGCCCAAATCATGCCGAGGTCGTTCGGCCCAATCCAATAAATATTTAAACTGTGTACTGCCAGAGGGTCGAATGACGCGAACCATAGATGCATCTATTACCCCGCTCGCGAATCATACATGCGACGCAGTCAAATATAAATAAACAATCACCCCTCTCGCGAATCATACATGCGACGCACACCCATTCAAACAGTCAATCAAGACCTTATCAGGGAAACAATTATTCAAGGAGGTGTCAATTTCTCTTTTACAAGTCGAGAAAACGAAGTTTAACTCTTTTAGAAAATCATTTACCACTTTGATATGATTAAAGCAATTCAAACTGTTGTTGATACCCAATTTTTCCCTTTATATTTTCAATACTATGCTTTGGCATCAATTAATATTTTTCATAAAATTTCTGCATTTTAAAAACATTTTAATTAATTTCTCCCAGCATTTTATTTATAAAACAATCACTGATTGCATCACAAATAGTTTTATAATAATTTTGTGACTTAATTTTATCATTTGCATTTGTATTGAGTTTCAATTATTTCACAAATAACCACATCTATATTTTTAGGATGCAATTGCAATTACTGCAATTATAGCCTATGCATGCATTATTATATTATGTTGCCATAAAATAGTCTTTTATATTTTTAAAATATTAAGTAATTATTTTAAAATATTTCCAGGCATGAAAATTATTTTTACAACCTATTAGCTATTTTTAAAAATTATTTTATCAATTAAATAGGTATTTGATAAATGGCCTTCTTATTTTTCGGATTTAGCCCAAATTAAAAAATTCAAACCCCTATCCCACCAAGACCAGGCCCAAACCAAATCCTACCCGGCCCCAAACCCTCTAAATCCTGGCGATTGATCCTAGAGATCAACAGCCACCATCACTTCTTACCAAATTTACCAAATGACCCCCCCAAACCTAACCATTCTCACCAAACAGTCGCCCTGAAACCCTCTCCTCTCTAATTCTCTCTGAAACCAAGCTTAACCCTATCCGCCGCCACCCAAAACCAGCCCTAATCCCTTGATTCCTACCCGATATATGGCTTCCCATGGCTGTACGAGGCCTCTACTTGTCTCCTATCTGCCCTGGTTGCTCGATTGTGTGGTTTTTGTGGAAGGACCTCGAAGAGATCTAGTCCAGATCTCGTTCAAAACTCTTCAAAAAGTCTGTCTATGGGTTGTGAGTGCTTTCTATCAATGTTTCACGGCTCAAATCTTTGATTCAAGGGCCAAATTCTCTTTACCCTCTCTTTTTCTTTGAAACTTAGTATTTGGACTTTGAATCCGTCCAGATCCTTGTAGATCTGGAATGAGCTGAGTTCATCAGTGCTTTTTCCTTAAGGCTCCTTCATTTCTTTACTGATTAATTGATTTCTGAACATTTTTGTTATATTAGGATTTGTTTTCTTGTTCTTTGTTGGTCGAACCTCTGGGTATCTAAAGTATTTTCAAACTTCCATGGCTATTTATTTAGGTTCTTTTACTTCTTTACTACTAACTGATTTTAAAGCACTACGCTACTTTAGATTTCGATTTCTATGATTTCTGTTGTTCGAATCTCTGTGTGTTGACATGCTTTCAAGTTTTCCATGGTTGTTTCCTTATTTAAGTGTTTTCAAATTATAGTTCTTACCAGACTCCTCTTCAAGAGGGTTTTTCTACTTTCAATATTTTATCTGTTTATCTCTTTACGTGTTTGGTTAACTTCTATATGTGTGAACCCTAGATGTTCTGATGGTAACACTGATTTCTTCTATTATGTTTCTTTCTGTGAACTAGTCATATTAACCGACTTTATTTTGGGTTTGAGTGATTTTCCTGTTAAATCCAGTATTCTTGGGGATTTTATCGCTTAATTGATTCCTATTTAGGGAATTTGAATGATTCTTTCTTGGTTAAAATCATTATTTTCCGGGATTTTCTACTTGTTTACTTATTGTGGCTAATTACCCTTGCCTTAATTAGTTGTCAGTATTGGGGATTTGATGGACTCCTTATATGATTTGATGTTGATTTATTACCTTACTTAAGTCCCAATTCTGACCGTTAATTAATTGCCCCAATTAAGGGGTCTATTTCGGACTTCTTTTTATGGGAATTTGTCACGACCCTAAACCCGGGCCCGGTCGTAATAGCGCCTCTCGTGAAGACAAGTCTAGCCGATACTTTCCCATTTCTGTTTTAAGCAGTTAAACAATAAGAATTAAGTCTACAACATAGTAAATAATCCAAGAGTAAGTAGTGAACATTACAGTTTGCGGAAATAAAACCCAACACAACCCGATATCGGGGTGTCACTAGTCATGAGCATCTATCGATTCTAACACAAGTCTGAAAAGTCTACAGAGCTATTACAAAGTCACTAATATGGGAAAAGAAATGAGGTAAGGGGGAGAAACACGGGACTGCGGATGCCATGCAGCTACCTCATGAACTTTGAAGTCTGCCGGGAGCTCTCAACTCTCGCCAGCAGGATCAGCAACGCCTGAATCTGCACACTGGGTGCAGGAGGTAAAGTGAGTACTCCAACTCAGTGAGTAATAATCATAAATAAACGACTGAGAAATATGAAAACACGTAAGGCACATTACAGGCTATAATGAAGCAGTGAAATCAGTAGAAATAGTGAATCAGTAAAGATATGTAAAATCATTTAAGTTCAGTTTAAACTTCATGAAATGCCTTTTCAACAATTAAACAAAATGACAGGCAAATAAGAAATATAAACACATAAAGGTTCGCCCCTCGGGCACAATGTCAACAAATCCGCCCCTCGGGCAATATCTCAGAACAATACCAGCCCCTCGGGCTATATCTCACATCACAATGGGTACCTGCGCTCACTGGGGGTGTGAAGACTCTTCGAGGGCCCCCTTACGGCCCAAGCGCAGTATCAAGCCATCTCGTGGCGTCATCACTAGGCTCTCGGCCTCATATCACAATCAGTATTTCCTCACAACATAGGCCCTCGGCCTTACTCAGTCAGAATCTCACAACCAGTCGGGCAACAGTAAAACATAGTGCTCAGCCCAAAATATCTTTTAAAACATCATTTAAGTGTTAAAGTAGAGTAAACATGGCTGAGTTATGAAAAGCAGTAGAATATAACATGACTGAGTTCAAGTATAAAGTCAAAACAGTGAGGAAATATCAATAAAAATCCCCTAAGGGTTCAAATAGTTAGCACGAAGCCCAAATATGGCATTCATCCCACAATATAATGATAGCAAATAGTTTTCAGTCAAATACGCGGTAAAATAGTCATTCGGGATGGACTAAGTCACAATCCCCAACAGTGCACGACCCCACGCTCGTCATCTAGCGTGTGCATCACCTCAATATAGCACAATGATGTGCAAATCCAAAGTTTCATACCCGCAGAACATCATTTACAATCATTACTCACCTCAATCCGGTCCAAACTCTAGCCCACGACGCCTTTGCCCCTCGAATCGGCCTCTACTCATGTCGAATCTATCCAAAATCAGAATCACGACGTCAAATATGCTAAGGGAACAAAGCCCATGCAAAAATAATCAATTTACAACATAAATCCCGAAATTACCAAAATCCGACCACCGGGCCCACGTCTCGGATTCCGATAAAATTCACATCACTAGATTCCTTATCACTCCCCCAATTCATTCGTAGAAATAGCATCAAAATCCAACCACAAATGACCCCTCAAATCCCAAATTCTAGGTCTCCAATTACAAGCTCTAGTTCTTCAATTTTAGGCTTAATTTCCATGATTAATTAGGTGGAATTCACATAAGAATCGAGTTTTAAGTCCATGAATCTTACCTTTAAGTGATTCCCCTTGAATCCCTCTTCAATCATCTTCAAAAAGCTCCAAAAATGATCAAAGATGGTGGAAATAAACCCCAAAATCGCGGACAAGACGACTATTTAAACATTCTGCCCAGGCCTGAAATCCTTCTTCGCGAACGCGGTCAACGCCTCGCATTCGCGAAGCACAAACCAACTTTGACC
The DNA here is from genome assembly GCF_000715075.1 of Nicotiana tabacum. Classification (NCBI taxonomy): domain Eukaryota; kingdom Viridiplantae; phylum Streptophyta; class Magnoliopsida; order Solanales; family Solanaceae; genus Nicotiana; species Nicotiana tabacum. The sequence continues at coordinate 17,246,344 of NC_134095.1, read as the reverse complement.
AAAATTTCCTCTTCGCGATTGTGACCTGCCCATCGCAAATGCGATGCTTCCTCAGACAACTCTTCGCGAACACACCCTTTCACTCGCGAACGCGATGAACAATTTGACCTCGAACCCAGTTGACCACTTTCGTCTACGCGATCGCGAAGCTTCACTCGCGAACGCGATGCTCAATCCCTCAGCCCTTCACAAATGCGGAGCCTTCCTCGCAAACGTGAAGGCTAAAATTCCATCCTTCACCAGCTAACCCTTCGCGAACGTGAGGGCCTACTCGCAAACGCGAAGGCCATTTTCTCTACAACACTGATCAGCAATTTCTGCAATTCCAAACATCATGGAATGGTCCGATTTTCCACCCGAAACTCACCCGAGGCCCCCGGGACCTCAACCAAACATTCCAACATATCCCATAACCTCATTCAAACTTGTTCTAATCTTCGGAACGCTCAAAACAACATCAAAACACCAAATTCGTATCGGATTCAAGCCTAAGAATTCCAAAATCTTCTAAATTATGCTTTTGATAAAAAACCCAACCAAATCATGTCCGAATGACCTAAAATTTTGCACACACATCCCAAATGACACAACGGAACTACTGTAACTCTCGAAATTCCATTCTGACCCCTATATCAAAATCTCACCTATCAACCAGAAATCGCCAAAAATCCAATTTTGTCAATTCAAGCCTAAATCTACTCCGGAACTCCAAAACTCATTCTGATCACGTTCCTAAGTTCCAAATCACCTCCCGAAGCTAACCGAACCATCAGAACTCACGTATGAGCCCTCTAACACATAAGTCAATATCCAGTTGACTTTTCCAACTTAAGCTTCCTCAAAAGAGACTAAGTGTCTCAAACCTTATCAAATCCTTTCCGAACCCGAACCAACCAACCCGATCACATATAGAGCCGATAGACAAAGCAATAAGAAGCAGAAATGGGGGAAACAGAGTGGTAACTCATGAGACGACTAGCCGGATCGTCACATCCTCCCCAACTTAAACAAATGTTTATTCTCGAACGAGTCAAGAAACATACCTGAAGCCTCAAACAAGTGAGGATATCTGCTCCGCATCTCCTACTCGGTCTCCCAGGTAGCCTCCTCCACGTGACGACCTCTCCACTGCACTTTCACTGAAGCTATATCCTTTGATCTCAACTTTCGAACCTGACGCTCCAAAATAGCTGCTGGCTCCACATCATAAGTCAAGTCACCATCCAACTGAACCGTGCTAAAATCCAGAACATGAGATGGATCCCCAATATACTTCCGGAGCATAGAAACATGAAATACCGGATGCACACTCGACAAGCTGGGTGGAAAAAAAGCTCATAAGCCACCTACCCAATCCTTCGAAGCACCTCAAAAGGCCCAATAAACCGAGGACTCTATTTACCTTTCTTCCCAAACCTCATAACACCCTTCATCGATGAAACCTTCAATAGGACCTTCTCGCCAACCATGTAGGACACATCCCGAACCTTCTTGTCAGCATAACTCTTTTGTCTTGACTGCGCTGTGCAAAGCCTATCCTGAATCACCTTCACCTTGTCTAAAGCATCCTGCACCAAGTCTGTCCCCAATAGCCTAGCCTCACCCGGCTTAGACCAACCAACTGGAGATCTACACCGCCTCCCATGCAAAGCCACATATGGAGCCATCTGAATACTCGATTGGTAGCTGTTGTTTAAGCAAACTCTACAAGCGGTAGAAACTGATCCTATGACCCTCTGAAATCAATGACACAAGCGCACAACATGTCCTCCAATATCTGAATAGTGTGCTCGGACTGCCCGTCCGTCTGAGGGTGAAAAGCTGTGCTCAACTCAACCTGAGTACCCAACTCTCGCTGCACAGACCTCCAAAACTGCGAAGTAAACTAAGTGCCCCTATCGGAAATAATGGAAACTAGGACACCATGCAAACGAATAATCTCCTGGATGTAGATCTCTATCAACCGCTCTGAGGAATAAGTAGTACATACAGGAATGAAATGCACGGACTTGGTCAGCTGATCCACAATCACCCAAATAGCATCAAACTTCTTCAAAGTCTGTGGAAGTCCAACTACAAAGTCCATAGTGATTCGCTCCCACTTCCACTCTAGATATCTATCTGCTGAAGCAAGCCACCCGGTCTGTGATACTCATATTTCACCTACTAACAACTAAAACACCGAGCTACAAATCCCATAATGTCTTTCTTCATTCTCCTCCACCAATAATGTTGCCTCAAATCCTGATACATCTTCGCGGCACCCGGATGAATGAAATCCCGCGAGCTATGGGCCTCCTCCAGAATCAACTCACGAAGCCCATCTATATTGGGCACATAAATCCGGCCCTGCATCCTCAACACCCCATCATCACCAATAGTCACATCTCTAGTATCACCGTGTTAAACTTTAAGGAAGACCAAGAAACCACACAAGCCAATACCCGATTGGGCTCCGAAATATCCAACCTCATGAATCGATTGGCCAAGTCCTGAACATCAACTGCAAGAGGTATTTCCCCAACTGGAATGTATGCCAAACTCCCCATACTCACCGCCTTTCGGCTCAAAGCATCGGCCACCATATTGGCCTTCCCCGGATGGTACAATATAGTGATATCATAATCCTTAAGCAACTCCAACCACCTCTGCTGCCTCAAATTAAGATCCTTCTGCTTGAACAAGTGTTGGAGACTACGATGATTAGTAAACACCTCACAAGACACACCATACAAGTAGTGCTTCCAAATCTTCAATGCGTGAACTATGGCAGCCAACTCCAAATCATGAACATGATAGTTCTTCTCATGGGGCTTCAACTGACGAGAAACATAAGCAATAACTCTACCCTCCTACATCAATACACAACCAGTACCAACTCTCAAAACATCACAATACACGGTATATGAACCTGAACCTGATGGCAAAACTAACACTGGAGTCGTGGTCAAGGATGTCTTGAGCTTCTGAAAGCTCTCCTCATACTCATCCGACCATACAAATGAAGCACCCTTCTGAGTCAACTTGATCAAGGGCGATGCGATGGATGAAAATTCCTGAACAAACCAGCGATAATAACTCGCCAAACCAAGAAAACTGTGAATATCTGTGGCTGAGGACAGTCTGGGCCAACTCTGAACCGCCTCTATCTTCTTCGGATCAACCTGAATACCCTCGCTGGACACCATGTGCCCCAAGAAAGCCACTGAACTGAGCCAAAACTCACATTTGGAGAATTTTGCATAAAGCTTCTCCTCCCTCAATCTCTACAACACAACTCTCAAATGCTCCGCGTGCTCCTCCTGAATATGCGAATACACCTGAATATCATCAATGAAGACTATGACAAATGAGTTGAGATAAGGCCAGAACACGCCGTTCATCAAATGCATGAACGTTGCTGGGGCATTCATAAATAGAACTGGCGTACCCCAAGGTGACACACTAAACCCCTTATCAAGGAGTTCCTGAAGCTGCTCCTTTAATTCCTTCAACTCTGTTGGTGCCATATGATATGGCGGAAGAGAAATGTGTTGAGTGCCTGACACTAGGTCAATACCAAAATCAATATCCCTGTCCGGTGGAATGCCCAGCAGGTCTGCATGAAACATATCGGGAAAATCCCTTACAACTAGAACAGAATCAATAATGGGAGTCTCTACACCGACGTCCCTCACAAAGGCTAGATACGAAAGACAACCCTTCCTAACCATACGCTGGGCCTTCAAGAATGAGATCACTCTACTGAGAACATAATCAGTCAAACCTCGCCAATCAATTCGTGGCACACCTGGTATAGCCAATGTGACTGTCTTAGCATGATAGTCTAGAATAGCACGAAATGGAGATAGCCATTCCATGCCCAAAATGACATAAAAATCCACCATACATAATAATAAAAGATCCACTCAGGTCTCCAGACCCCCAATAGTCACCACACACGATCGGTACACACAGTCTACAATAACAGTATCGCCCATCGGTGTAGATACATGAACAGGTGAAGCAAGAGACTCACGGGGTGTACCCAAATAACAAGTAAAGTATGATGACACATAAGAAAAGGTGGAACCGGGATCAAATAATACAAAGGCATCTTTGTGGCAAATTGAAACAATACCTGTGATGACAGCATCGGAAGCAACAACATCGGGTCTAGCTGGAAGTACATAGAAATGGGCCTGACTGCCACATGCTTGACCTCCCCCTCTAGGGCGACCCCTAGCTGATTGACCTCCACCCCTAGCTAGCTGGGTGGGTGGTGGTGAAGTAACTGGCACTGAAGCCGATGATTGACCCTCTACTGAGATGAACTCGCAAGATGACGAGGACACTGCCTCCATATATGGCCCATCTCTCCACACTCATAACAACTCCCAGGTGCTGGAGAAGGGGACTGAAGGGAACCCCTTGCATCGGAGTGACTAGCAGATGCACCTGACATAGAAGAGCCCAGAACTGATGGAGCACGAGATGAACTTTGAGCTGGAAGGGCACTAAGTGATGATTGGCCCTGATGAGAACTGTGAGAACCATGACCCGATGACTCCCCATGATAACCTGGGCGAGCTAGCTGAGCATGCCTGAAGGGACGACCTCTGCCATGCTGAAACTGACCTCTCGACAGAGCACCACTATAACTACCAGATCCTCAAGGCCTCTTGGCCTCCCTCTCCTCTCGCTCCTGGCGACGAACAGACTCAATCTCACGAGCAATGTCCACAACCTCCTCGAAAGTAGCACCCATCACTATCTCCCTTGTCATGAGAATACAGAGCTGATAAGTGAGGCCATCAACAAACCTCCAAATCCTCTCTCTATCTGTCGGAACCAACCAAATAGCATGACGAGCTAACTATGAGAACCTCATCTCATACTGCGTTACAGTCATCTCTCCCTGACACAACACTTAAACTCCCTACGCAGCTCCTCTCTACTAGACTGCGACACGTACTTCTCCAGAAAGAGAACGAAGAACTGCTGCCAGGTAAGAGGTGCTGTACCCACAGGCCTACGCCTTTCAAATGCCTCCCACCAAGTGAAGGCAACTCCAGAAAATTGATAAGTAGTGAAAGCGACCCCGCTGGTCTCCAGAATACATGCTGTACGAAACATCCTCTAACACTTATCCAAGAAACCCTGGGCATCCTCGCCCTCTACACCACTGAAGGTCGGAGGTTGAAGTATACCAAACCTCTCCAACCTACGCTGCTCATCCTCTAGCATGGCAGGAACTACATAGTCTTGAGCAGCTGCAACCGGCTGGGCCAGATGTTCCCCCAACGTCTAAAGTCCGTGCACCACCTGCTCAGGTGTGCGAGTGGCAGGAGTTTGATTGCTTCCCCCAGCCTGAGAAGTAGCTGCGGCTGTAGTAGCTGAGACCGCCTGAGCTAGGCCAGTCCAAACCGATAGAATCTAAGCCAAGGCTTCCTAAAGACCCGGAATCACAATGGGCACAGCTGGTGCCTGAGCTGGTGCTACTGGAGCGTCCATAACTGGAACCTGATCCTGAACTAGGGCGGCTGGTAGATCTGCAGGTGCTGCCTTAGCTGCTGTGTGGCTTCAATACTCTTCAAAAAGCTCCAAAAATGATCAAATATGGTGGAAATAAACCCCAAAATCGCGGACAAGATAACTATTTAAACATTCTGCCCAGGCCTGAAATCCTTCTTTGCGAATGCGGTCAACGCCTCACGTTCGTGAAGCACAAACCAACTTTGACTAAAATTTCCTCTTCGCGATTGCGACCTTCCTTCGTAAATGCGATGCTTCCTCAGACAACTCTTCGCGAATGCACCCCTTCACTCGCGAACGCGATGAACAACTTGACCTCGAACCCAGCTGACCACCTTCCTCTACGCGATCGCAGAGCTTCACTCGCAAACGCGATGCTCAATCCCTCAGCCCTTTGCGAACGCGGAGCCTTCCTTGCGAACGTGAAGGCTAAAATTCCAGCCTTCACCAGCTTATCCTTCGCGAACGCGAGGGCCTACTCGCAAACGCGAAGGCCATTTTCTCTACAACATTGATCAGCAATTTCTGCAATTCCAAACATCATGGAATGGTCCGATTGACCACTCGAAACTCACCCGGGGCCCCCGAGACCTCAACCAAACATGTCAACATATCCCATAACCTCATTAAAACTTGTTCCAAACTTCGGAACACTCAAAACAATATTAAAACACCAAATTCGCAACAGATTCAAGCTAAGAATTCTAAAATCTTCTAAATTACGCTTTTGATAAAAAAAACCAACCAAACCACGTCCAAATGACCTGAAATTTTGCACACACATCCCAAATGACACAAACAAACTACTGCAACTCTCGGAATTCCATTCTGACCTTTATATCAAAATCTCACCTATCAACCGAAAATCGCCAAAAATCCAATTTCGCCAATTCAAGCCTAAATCTACTCGGGACATCCAAAACTCATTCCAATCATGCTCCAAAGTCCTAAATTACCTCCCAAATCAAACCGAACCATTGAAACTCACATTCGATCCCTCTAACATATAAGTCAACATCCGATTGACTTTTTCAACTTAAGCTTTCTCAAAAGAGACTAAGTGTCTCAACCTTACCAAATCCTTTTCGAACCCGAACCTACCAACCCGATCACATATAGAACCGATAGAAAATGCAATAAGAAGTAGAAATAGGGGAAACAAAGCGGTAACTCATGAGACAACTGGCCGAGTCATCACAAAATTGACTCTGTGATTGATTAATTTCTCCTAATTGATTGAACTATGATTCTTTACCTTATTTGTTGTACTCTCTAAAGTGATATATATACACTCTCATTTTTCTCCTTCAACACACGAACATTAGTTCATCAATTACTCTTGCACTCTAAAAAGGTTCTCTGTTCTTCCTGTTACTTGTAATCTTCACTAGTCTTACCGGCTGTAAGCCAAGGCTAGAAATTGTGCAACACCTGCCTTACATCTTGTGTTCTCTTTCCCTTAACTGGTATGCCTCTAATTAAATTTAAGAATCTAAACCTATGTGTTTATTTACTGCCTTAGTTCATCAGACCTGAGTTCATTCCTACTTCTGTTTACTGCTTATCTAGCATGCCTAATACACCTTGTTCAATATGTGATTAACATATCTCAACTTACTTGTCTATCTACTGTTTATCTAACATGCCTAAATTCTGCCTAGTTCCATATATGATTAGCATGTCTAAATTATACTTGCCTGTCTATTGTTTATTTAGTATGTCTAAATCTTGTTTTGATCAGCATGCCTACACTATGTCTTCTTGTTGATAATTGCTTAGCCTTTCCCTTCAAGTTCTTGCCCATTCTATTTTGCTCATGCTAAATTATCTAGTCTCTCCAGGGCAACTCTAGTTGTGTTGTTTATGTGCCCTCAACATGTTTCTGCCGTGATCTTTGCTTCATGTTTCAATGACGTACATTATATCTAACCTATTAGTACTGTAGAACCCCTCGAGAATTCTATGTACCCTATTATTTATATGCTCCACTATACACTAAGGAGTATTCTATGTGTCCCCAAACCCCTCTCTCCTTGTGTAGAATCTGTTTGTCAAAGTATTTTCTGAAGCTGTTTGTTTTGTGACTTGTGTTCTGATTGCAAAATATTTTCCACGCTTTTCTAACTGCTGTTTTACCACCAAAACTAGTACTAATTTTAAGAAAATCTTTTCACTCCTAAAACCCCTCTTCATACTGTTTACAAAAACTCTTTCAAATCATGTCAAACACTCTCACTTATTCTTAGGTTATTAAGTCCTGCCCCTCTGGTATGTGTACTGCTTAGAGGTCCCTGAGATCTCTATGAATTCTGCCATATCAGGGCTGGCTCTTCCACACTGCACATAATCAGTCTTTATTTGAGAAAGTCTGGGTGTGAGCACTGCCCGAGATCCTTGAGGTCCTTAGGGAACTCTGACACACCTGGACACAAATGTGGCAATGAATCTTAGGCATTTGAGACTAGTGAAGGCCTGATACACCAGGATTTGCTTTAGGCCTACTTCAGGCTCCCTATAGCTTAATTTCTATTCTAGTTATGTAATTTTTATTCAATCATTGGTCTGTAATAATTAATTGTAAACAGATAATGGGGTGACTAGTAAAAAGGGAGGGTAATTGTAAATTGTGGGTAAAGTTGGGTGGATAACATGCCTATAGGGTTTATTGTGATTTACATGTGGTGTGTTAGACAACCTGCCTATAGGATTTCTTCCCATAAGGAATAAAATAACTAAGATTCATTTTCCATTACGGCATATATTCAAATTTGTCTCTTTAGAAATCATGCCTATATGATCTAAAATCAGCTTTAATCATAGAAATCATGCCTATAGGTTCTAAAATCAGTTTAAATTAGAACTCATGCCTATAGGGTCTAAAATCAGTTTAACTCACACCTGTAGGTTCTGAATCAGTTTAATTAATTATCCTACTAGGTTTTTTAATAGCCTTCAATATTGTGTTAATTAATATCACTAGAAAGCATGCCTATAGGATAAAAGACTTCAAAATGCTTCCCAGAATTGTGGCTGCATATACGCACTGAGGCAAGCCTTAGGGCGTTAAATAACTGTGAAACCAGTTCTATTTATATGTGAAATTATCCAGGTTTAACAAGCTATAAAACCAATAGGCAAATTGGTTAGGATCCTGCTACTTCCCTTAAAAATTATAAACGTTGCATGTTCTGTTTTGTGATGTTCATCTAGATATTATGTTATTAGGATTTCTGAACTTCTTTTGAAAATCTGTGTTTTAGACGTGCTGTTTGATTGCCTATATACATGCGGAGGTAAATATGAGCCTTTTAACTGTTTGTCCCTATTTGCTTGTCCTATATGTTATTTGTGTGTTGCCTAGATTTTTACCTTTTAAAACCCTAGGTCGTCTAGAGCTGTCCAGATTTAGAGGTCCCAAATTCCTCCAGGACTATAAGGAAGGGACGAGTAGTAGCACGCTTGAGGTCGTTAATTAAAATTGCTCATATAACCACTAACGGGAGGGTAATGGGTAGTAAAAGGATATGATGACCTGCGCGTTAATGTCACGTGTAGCCCCTCTCATTGAGGAGTGATTACCGGGCATTGCATGAGTATGATCCTGTAGGCTAATCAACCTAGGACTTCCCTTTCCCAATTCCATATGTGTTTAAACTCTCTGAACTTTCTTTTCTTTACGTATACATAAGCTGTCCAAATCTCTTTACCGTCATTATTTAAACTTCCTTGATCATATATGCATTTAGATGGGGAAAGCCACTTTAGTTGAAAATACTTGCTTGCTTGTTAGTTGACTAATTCATATAGTTTAAGTTCGGCCGGGAGCCACCATTGTGGACTGCGAGGGGTGCTTAACACCTTCCACTCAAGATTATTTCGAGCCCTTACCCTAATATCTGGTAATGTAAACTAGTTACATGAGTTAATCGCTCTAGATGACCTAACACACCATAATCCGTTAGGTGGAGACTCTTCAGATACCTAATTTCCAAAAGGAAACGAGTTAATCCTCCATGAATGTCGAAACCCCGACTTCCCCGCAAAAGGGAAAAAAGGGGCACGATAGCATGGCGACTCTGCTGGGGATATTTTAGGCTCTTACTATAACGAACTTATTTTGTGAATTAGTCCATACATGCTCTATCCTGCGTACCCTTTCCCCTTATTTGAATTTAACTATCTATTTTCATGCATTTATGATTTTTTTATTTTCCTGAAACTGACTTGTCTCTTTGTTTTCTTTTCTGTAATTGTCTTTTAATTATTTAAATACTGCATTTATTATTTTTCTTACATGCAAATACTTGACAACATGCTATTTATTGTTGTATAAATCATGCTCAACATCATATTCCACTCGTGCGTAATCAATCCTATAGCAACACTTGATGAGTGTTTGCGCTTTTCCTATATATCACCCTTTAAATTTGGAAAAGCGTATTTGCGGTAAAACTAGTCGATCAGCGGTGTGTTCGACGGTTCCATGCCTTTACCCCTCAAGTTGTCCGCTTGAGTGTCCCAGTCTAGACCTCCATAGCAGCCTTACTCGGATTAATTATACATGCATCATGGTCAAACCTAGCCGGGTTAATATGTTGTCCGCATAATAACCCTTTAAGACAAGCCTTGTCCAAAAGTCCATCGGATTTTCCATAATCCCAACGGACGTAACCATGATTATGTGCATTAATTTGGAGAAATAAATGACGATGTGCTAATCATTACTGTATAAATAGACGAACCTGGAGGGGGAAAGGGCCTAACTCTCTCTTGTTTTGCAGAAAATGAGGCACGAAGTCCCTAGATTTGGTATGGTCGGTAGCATACCTCCACTTTTGATAGATTGGTGGAGGGATCTTCCCTCAAGTGGTCAAAATCATGTGAAGAGAGTCTTAGGGAATTTTCCATCACTATTGGATCTTCAACCAAACAAGATGCTAATCGAGGCTGCCACTCCATTTTGGGATAAGGAGAGGGCTGTGTTCTGTTTTGGAGACATAGAAATAAATCCCCTTCTAGAAGAAATAAGGGGATTTACTGGGTTGCCTTGGGATAGCCCTGGTCTGCTAGAACTTAAAAATCGTACCACTAGAGGGTTCCTTAAGATGATGGGACTGAAGAAAAATGATGACTTGGAGTGACTGAAAAACTCCTACATACATTTTGATTTCCTTTATGAAAGATACGGTCACATCAGCTCTTACCGTATTTTTGATGATAAGTTCTCAATCACTTCTTTGGGTTGGGTCCATCGCAGGGTCTTCGTGTTCATTGTGTGCTTCTTGGGTATGCTAGTATTCCCAATCCAATGGGATAGAATCCATACTAGGCTGGCCATGGTGGCAATAACTCTGATGGACGGGATCGAGGGGCAGACATATACTATTGTCCCCATGATTATTGCGGATATGTACCAGGCCTTAGAACGCTGTCAAAATGGATCCAGATTCTTTGAGGGTTGCAACTTGCTGTTACAAGTCTGTCCATTAGAACATCTCCAAAGGGGCCAATACCGCCAAGAGTTTCCACGAAGGCATTTGAATGATTACATAGCCTTCCACCACCCTAAAAGAATGACTTACAAGTCGGACATGTTCGATCAACCTAAGGATGCTGTAGGATGGGTGCAATTTTTCAACAAGCTGACTGATGACCAGGTTCAGTAGATGTTCGAGTGGTTCCCCACCGACGAGTTCATTATGAGATCCAGAGATGTCCCATATTTGGTACTGATTGGGTTAAGAGGGATATACACTTATGCTCCCCTTAGAGTTATGAGACATGCAGGTAGGAGACAAGTCATACCACGGGTTGCTAAGATTAGCCACTTCAGAGCAGATTTCAAGGGTGATGCCATCCCATATAAGAATGAAGCGCAACATATGTGGACTTTGAAGATCATTGTGGAGAAGGATACCATCGAGCCGGACAGATACCATGCGGGTCACTTATTCTTTTACCCCTCATGGTTGGATAATATTCTATCAGAGTTTTTGAGCCAAGGGTTGGTCCAGGAAATAGGGTCATAGATGAGTTTGCCGAAGCAGAGGTGAAGTACAACAAGCTGCGGAAAAGAGTTCGAGAGTCTGAAGCTAAGCATATGGCGCTTCATAAGGCTGACATGGAAATTATTAACGACTAGAAAGAAAGAGCTATTAAATCCAGCGAGAGGCTGGAATATCTGGAGTACAGTTTGATGGAATTGGAGGGGACGATGAGGAAGATGGTCACCGACTGTCAGAACACTGAAGGAAATGAATGAGGGCATCTGGCAAGGGCATTCCTACTGCTGAACCTGCACGAGTTGGGAGAGTTGATCGACAACAGCATCCGGTCTGGAGAGGGTCCTTCTAAGACCAAGTAGATTAGATTTACTTGCTTTCCTTTTCAAACGTAATAAGGCCAAGTGCCATTAGCAACATTATTTTATTTAGTTTCGTTTTGGGGCATTTATTTTTACATTAATGAATTGAGGAAATTATTGGCACTAAATCTCTCCAAATTTATTTGTCACTAAGCCTACCTCAGGCACAACGAGGCTCCCAAATTAGGAAGCGAATTTATATTCCCACGATATTGTTTAAATACTGCAAAACATTTCAGAATCCTTACTGACTTGTTTATCTTTTTGTTTTTCCTTATTCTTTATTCCCATCCCCCAAGGTTGGTTCGCTCATACTGGCATCATCAATATATCACACTAGATCTAGAGGCCCTTCACCTCTTCTTCCTCCAAGAAATACAAAGAGCAAATGGAAAGCTAAAATGGATGACCTAAGAGGTATTCGAAAAGAGAATGTGGAAAATGTAGAAACTTCAGACGGTCGGAGTACTCCAGCAGCAAAAGATCTAATTTTGAGGTTGGAACAAAAGATATTAGAGTTACAGGGAGAACTTGAGCAGGTCCGCAACTTGGCAAACTTATCACTCACCTTGAATGTCCCCGACATCAACCAACAAAATACAAAGAACCCAGCACCTCCCCAAAACCCACCAAACCAACATTCACAAAATCCTCCTGCACCGCATCAATATACAACCCCACCTCAAAATCTCAATCCTTTATCGATACCGACTCGCTACAACACAATCATCAACCAATCCAGTACCCACCAACCACTATTTATCACACTCCCTAGAATACACCACAACCCATTCCTGATCCTCAAAACTGAACCAATGACCACCACTACACCCAAGCACCTGACACTCACCAAAACAACCCTATATACGTAGAAACCGTACCTCATTCTATCTAACCGACCTCCTATACACCAGAATTTGCTAAGAATGACCTGCTCATCAAGAACATGGCTGAGGAACTCAAGAAGTTGACAAGTCGAGTTCAGGTGTCGAAGGAGGCAAAGGGATAAAAGGTTTGAATTATGAAGACTTATGTATGCAGCCAGATGTAGAATTGCCAGAGGGTTACAAACCTCCCAAGTTCGAGATGTTTGATGGTACAGGTAATCCTAGGGTCCATCTGAGGACCTATTGTGACAAACTTTCTGGGATCGGAAAAGATGAAAGGATCCAGATGAAACTCTTTATGAGAAGTCTTACGAGAGATGCTTTGTCCTGGTACATCAACCAGGATCCTAAGAAATGGTCCAACTGGGTAAGTATGGCGTCTGATTTCATAGACTGATTCAGGTTCAACATAGAAAATGCACAAGATGTTTTCTACATCCAGAACCTCAAGAAGAAACCCACCGAAACTTTCCGTGAGTATGCTACACGATAGAGGTCAGACGTGGCCAAGGTCAGGCCATCTTTGATCGAGGAACAAATGAACAAATTCTTCATCAGAGCACATGATCCGCAATATTATGAAAGATTGATGGTTATTGAAAATCATAAATTCTCTGATATCATCAAATTCGTAGAAAGAATCGAAGAAGGAATCAAGAGCGGGATGGTGACAAACTTTTAGGCATTACAGGCCACAAACAAGGCATTACAATCAGGCGGCATATCAAAAAAGAGAGACATTGGGGCAGTAATGGTGGCTCAAGGCCCGAAATCTCCACTTACATATCAAACATCTCCACCCACATATCAAACACTTCCACCCACGTACCAAGCACCACCACTCACATATCAACCTTCATCTCCCAGATATTCCCAACCGGCCTCTGCCTATCATACCTATAATTCCCAACCATCTCATTTCCAATCACCTCCAACTCGCCAAAATTATCCAAGACCATGACCCAATTTTGACCGCAAACTACCTAGACAATATACCGCTATTACTGAACCCATAGACCAGCTGTATGAAAGGTTGAAAGCCACTAGTTACATCACCCCTGTTCCCGCTGTGGCATTAGAGAATCCATCCCAATAGGTCAACCCAAACAAAGCCTGTGCATACCATTCCGGTATGAAAGGTCACACCATTGACGAGTGTTGAACATTGAAAGACAAAATCCAGACACTGATTGACAATAAGGTTATACAGGCAAAAGAAGCTACACCCAATATCCACAACAACCCTCTCCATGATCATAGAGGTGGTGGGATACATGTGATAGTGACAAACAAAGAGTGGGATCCTGAGGGGTCAATTGGGCTTATTCGAGAAGGCGATGACTTTAAACCTGCAGTCACACTTACTCCTATTGTTGTACAGACCCAGTCACTAATCGAGGTTGAGGTAGATGCACCAGTTCCATTTGAGGTAGATGTAGCTCCACCTGCAGCCACCCCTATTCCATTTGAAGTGGAAGTGGCCACACTTTTCAGAGTGACAGTATCTCCCACACCTCCTTTCAACTCAAAAGCAATACCCTGGGATTACGTTGCTGAAGCTAGGCAAAAAGGAAAGGCAAAGATGGAGGAATCCGATGTCGCACAAGGAATGACTAGGACCGGAAGAATCTATACACCTGAACACTTAGGAGGACCAAGCAAGGAGGCCACTACCAAGTAGCCTGTCATTGAAACAGGTCTGGATGACCTTTGGAGGAAAGTACAAGCAAGGGAATATTCTGTCATTGATCATTTGAACACAACCCCAGCCCAGATATCCATCCTGTCACTGTAGCAAAATTCAGAGGCGCACAAGAACACTTTGGTGAAGGTGTTGAGTGAAGCTTATGTACCCAACAATATCACCTGCAGAGAGATGTCCAATATGGCAGGACATGTGCTGGAAAGTCATAAGATAATCTTCCACAAAGATGAGCTACCGCCTGAGGGGTTAAATCACAACTGAGCGTTGCATATCACATTGCAATTCGAAGACAAATTCATCGCTAGGGTTTTGCTTGATGAGGGTTCAAGCCTCAACATTTGTCCATTGGATACTCTGAAATAATTGGGCAAAGGTTTCCATGAAATACGGGCAGGAAGCATGAATGTAAAAGCCTCGATGGGTCTCAAAGGGCCACGATTGGGGAGATTAATCTTTGTTTACAAATGGGGCCAACTTGGTTCGACGTTGAATTTCATGTGCTCGACATATTAGCCCCATACAATCTTCTGTTGGGCCGACCATGGATACAACTGCTGGGGCTGTGGCTTCCACACTATATCAAGCAGTGAAATTCGAATGGAACCATCAGGAGGTGATCATTCACGGAGACGGGAGTAACCCCATTTACACTAGTCAAACCATCCCGGTTGTCGGGAATAGAAGAAGTCTAGGAGGGGAAACCTATCATCATATCGAATGTGTCAATGCTGTTGAGAAAGACAAATGGTGGAGCAACAAAATAGAAAGCATACTGGCATGGTCTGGGTATGAACCCGACAAAGGGCTTGAGAAGAATCTCTAGGGTATTACTAAACCGATACAGCTGAAGCGTCATGGCAAGAGTATACATGGCAAGAGTATAATGATTAGTCGCCTCCATGGCACAAACCATATTACCCTCTCCAGCAACCAGTGCCACATCTGGATCAAGCTTTTCACCAGGCTGATACGATATGGGGAACTGCAGAAGAAGAAGCATTATCTGGGCTAAGGAATCTGTTCTTAGAGGAGGAAGACATAGACTGCAGTGCAAAAATTAAGGAAGAGGAGGAAGAAGGCCTCACTATTCAGATTGTGGAGAAGGGAGCTATTCTCAAGAACTGGACCGCCACACCATCCCGGGCCCGTCGAGTCCTTGGGTAGTTTGGCAAATTTTATTTCTATAGCCATTCTAGGCATTTAAGATTTTCAGTAATTTTGTTTTAAAGACTTACTTGTTTCAAAATAAATGCTCGATTTATCGAACCGTACTTGTCTGAGTGTTTTTTAGTTTTAATCAAATGCATTTCTCTTTATTATTCATTATTATCTTCAACACTTTTCTTTCTACAACATTATTATTACTTTTTCTGATGAACCGGTGACTGTGACATGTAACGAGGCAACACAATATGAGGATAATGATTCGGATGAAGAAGATGAGGTACCTGAGGAAGTTGTCAGGAAGGTTGAAAACTTTAAGAATAAGCCTAAGATCAACCTGGACGAAACCAAAATAGTATATTTGGGGAACACTGAGATCGTCAAACAGACTCGTATCACCATTCACTTATCGCCGACAGAGAAAGAAGAATATATTCATTTCTTAAAGGAATATGAAGACATCTTCGCGTGGTCATATGATGACGTGACTGGTCTGAGCACGTCCATAGTGGCTCACAAGTTGCCTACTAATCCCATGTGTCCGCCAGTAAAGTAGAAACTCAGAAAGTTCAAACCATATATGAGCCTAAAAATCAAGGAGGAAGTTACTACGTAGATCAAAGCCAAAGTTCTCAGGGTGGTTGAGTACCTAACCTGGTTAGCCAACATTGTGCCAGTTCCGAAGAAAGATGGAAAAGTCTGAGTATGTATTGACTATCAAGACTTAAACAGAGAAAGTCCCAAGGATGACTTTCCACTTCCAAATATACATATCCTGATCGACAATTGCACCAAGCATAAACTCCAATCCTTTGTAGATTTCTTTGCGGGTTATCACCAAATCTGGATGGATGAAGAAGATGCAGAGAAAACAGCTTTTATTACACCATGGGGGGTGTACTACTACAAGATGATGCCATTTGGTGTAAAGAATGCTGGGGCTACTTACATGAGAGCCATGACGACCATCTTCCATGATATGATACACAAAGAAATAGAGGTGTATGTGGATGACATCATTATCAAATCCAAGAGGGTTGCGGATCACATAACGGACTTGAGAAAGTTCTTTGACAAGTTAAGGAGTTACAACTTGAAATTGAACCCTGCAAAGTGTGCATTCGAGGTTCCTGCAGGAAAGTTACTGGGATTTATTGTCAGTCATCGAGGGATCGAGCTGGATCCATCTGAAGTCAAAGCTATTCAGGAATTACCACCACCTAGGAGCAAAAAGGACATGATGAGCTTCCTAGGATATCTCAACTATATAAGTCGCTTCATAGCACAGTCCACAGTCATATGTGATCCCATCTTCAAGATGCTGAGGAAAGATTCCAAAACAAGCTGGACCGAAGATTGTCAGAAAGCTTTCGACAAAATCAAGGAGTACCTATCCACACCACCAGTTCTGGTCCCACCAGAACTAGGACGAACTTTGCTACTCTATATATCTGTATTGGATGGAGCCTTCGGATGTGTCATGGGACAACATGACAAGACAGGGAGGAAGGAGCAAGCCATATACTACTTGAGTATGAAGTTCACACCTTACGAAGCATGGTACTCTCTGTTGGAGCGTACCTGCTGTGCTTTGACCTGGACAGCCCAGAAGTTGAGGCATTACTTCTGTGCCTATACCACATACCTCATATCCAGGATGGACCCTTTGAAGTACATATTTCAGAAACCTATTCCAACTGGGAAGTTAGCCAAATGACAGATACTGTTGAGTGAGTTTGATATCGTCGACGTAACTCAAAAGGCGGTCAAAGAACAAGCATTGGCAGATCATATTGTTGAAAATCTGGTGGGAGGAGAATACGAACCCTTGAAAATGTATTTTCTTGACGAAGAGGTGTCATTTGTAGGAAAGGACATTAGCGAAGCACACGACGGTTGGAGGATGTTCTTTGACGGACCTGAAAATTTCAAGGAAATAGGCATTGGAGCGGTTTTTGGTATTAGAAAATGGACAACATTATCCGGTATCTGCTAAGCTCAAATTTCCCTGTACCAACAATATGGCAGAATATGAAGCCTGCATACTAGGACTCAACCTGGCAATTGACATGAATATTTGGGACCTGCTGGTAATCAGTGATTCAAATTTGCTTGTGCACCAGGTACAAAGAGAGTGGGCCACCAAGAATTCTGAGATATTGCCATATCTGCACCATGTACAGGAATTGAGAAAGAGGTTCGCGAAGATAGAGTTCTGGCATGTGCCCAGAATTCAGAATGAGTTTGTCGATGCGTTGACCACTTTGTCATCCATGATATAGCATCCAAATAAGAATTTCATCGACCCTATCCCAGTGAGAATTCATAATCAGCCGGCATATTGTGCCCATGTTGAAGAAGAAACAGATAGAAAACCATGGTTCCATGACATCAAGGAATATTTGGCAAAATGAGAATATCCAGAGCATGCGAACCACACTCAGAAACACACACTTTGAAGATTGTCCAATCACTTCTTCCACAGCGGAGGAAATCTGTATAGAAGAACTCCTGATTTGGGATTGCTAAGATGTTTCGACGCAAAAGAAGCCTCTAAAATACTTGAGGACATACATGTTGGGACCTGCGGCCCGTATATGAATGGTTTTGTCTTGGCCAAGAAGATACTTAGGGCCAGTTACTTTTGGATGACTATGGAGATAGATTGCGCCCAGTATGTCCAAAAATGCTACTAATGTCAAGTGCATGCCGATATGATAAAAGTGCTGCCAAATGAGCTCAATGCAACAAGCTCACCTTGGCCATTCGCCGCCTGGGGAATGGATGTCATCGGTTCGATCGAACCCACAGCTTCAAACGGGCACAAGTTTATTCTAGTGGCCATTGAATTATTTCACAAAATGGGTAGAGGCTACATCTTACAAAGCTGTAACCAAGAAAGTTATTGCAGACTTTGTCAAAGATCGTATTGTTTACCGATTTGGAGTTCTCGAGTCCATTGTTACTGATAATGCTGCCAATCTCAACAGTGACTTGATGAAAGCCATGTGTGAAACTTTCAAAATCAAGTACAAGAATTCCACAGCCTATAGACCTCAGATGAATGAAGCCGTAGAAGCCGCCAACAAAAACATCAAGAAGAAACTAAGGAAGATGGTAGAAAACCACAAACAATGGCACGAGAAGCTACCCTTCGCTTTGATGGGATATCGCACTACAGTTCGCATATCAATCGGGGCAACTCCCTATATTGGTTTATGGTACCAAAGCTGTCATCCCAGCCGAGGTAGAGATTCCTTCTTTAAGAATGATACATGAAGCTGAACTCAGCGATGCAGAATGGATAAGGAGCCGCTATGAACAATTAGAACTTGTAGATGGAAAAAGAATAAACGCAATATGTCACAATTAGCTTTATCAGAATAGAATGTCCAGAGCTTTCAACAAAAGGGTCAAACCAAGGCAATTTGCACCAGGATAGCTGGTACTGAAGAAGACCTTCCCACATCAAGATGAAGCCAAAGGGAAATTCTCTCCCAACTGGCAAGGTCCTTACATGGTTCACAAGGTGCTAACTAAAGGAGCACTCATACTTGTAGAAATGAACGGAGAAATTTGGCTAAAACCACTCAATTCAGACGCAGTAAAGAGATACTATATTTAGATTGTTTACATTTCCTCCTCTGATGTAATTGAACTATGCTTGACATGATTCCCATTTAAGAGGGGATACGTAGGCAGCCTTGTGGGTTCAGTCATATCATAATAAAATTTCCATTTCCCCCAAGATCAGAAACTGGGGCAGAATTTTGAGGAGGACCCTCAAAATTCCGGAGCAAGTCCAGCCAATGCCAACACATGCCAGACGGTCAGAAATCGGCTAAGAAACTGGGGCAGAATTTTGAGAAGGATTCTCAAAATTCCGAAAAAGGTTCAACAAAGCTCGCAAACGACCGAAAGATCATCTACCAAACTGGAGCAGAATTTTGAGGAGGACCCTCAAAATTCTAACATGAGAAAGATGCAATGTCTCTGAAATGTGTTACAGTCACTAGTTCATCTGAAATTACCTGATATTTCAATATGTTTCTAAAATAACTCTATTTTTATCAATAATTGCATATTTTCAAAAACCCTATTTCTGTAACCGTCAGGTGTTACCCATGGAAACTCAAACAAGGCCCTCAAACGAAGGAAAGCAATGCCACCGAACAAAGGCACGAACCATCCTCCCCCTCACAAAATTTACAATTTTTCTTTTGAGAGCAGGCACATCTGACGTAACGGTAACATCTGCAAATATATACACGTAACAAGATCACTATCAATCGGGACATCAGACACCGAGTATATCTCAAGCTAAGAAATACACTACTCTTATTTACTACTCGTTCTTTGCATGGGACTAAGCCCTGTCCCGTATACTTGCATGAGGCTAATCCTTGCCTCCATATCTGCATGAGGCTAATCCCTGCCTCCATACCTGCATGAGGCTAATCCCTGCCTCTATATCCGCATAAGACTAATCCCTGCCTCCATATCCGCATGAGGTTAATCCCAACCTCCATATCTGCATGAGGCTAATCCTTGCCTCCCTATCTGCATGACGCTAATCCCTGCCTCCATATCTTCATGAGGCTAATCCTTGCCTCCATACCTGCTTGAGTCTAATCCTTGCCTCCATATCTGCATGAGGCTAATCCTTGCCTCCATACTTGCATGAGGCTAATCCCTGCCTCCATATTTGCATGAGGCTAATCCCTGCCTCCACATTTTTATGGGACTAAGCATTGTCCCTTCTTGCATGAATATTGCTTTATTCCGGTACTATCTATTTGCTTTTCAATCGGGCTAAGATCTGCCCTTCATTTCACAATACTAAGCATTGTCTTGTTAATATCATATTATTATATCTCATGGGTTGAAATATCGCCAATCTATCCAAAGGCGTCATAGTCTAAAAGGCATCTTCCTCATAGCCGGAAGACACCATGCCATGGCCTGAGGATCTCTCAAATTTGCATATCATTATTCAAAGGCGACATGGTTTGGAGGCACCATTTTCATGGCTCGAGAACATCATTTCATGACCTGCGAATCCCTCACTAAACAATTCATGGCCCAGGACATCATGGTCTGAGGACGTCATCCTGAACCGTCTGAAGACTGCTTTCATGGTCCAAAGGGAATTTGCATCATGTTTAAAGTTTTTGCACAAATACATATTTGTAGCATATCTTTATCTGTAGGTGACCAGTAAGCAACCACTATCTCGGCAGGAGTGACCTTAGTCTAATTCCTTCGCTATCTCAAACTTGACCATTCACCATAACCACTCTTGCATTCATCCCGCAATCCCGTGTTTGTTCTTGTAATGACTTCATCTGTACATTTAGCCGATGGATCCAGAACTACAAATGACCTGATTATTATAAAATCAGGGATATGTAGGCAGCTCAAAGACCAGAGTCCGGCCTCTATCTTTCAAAACATCCCATTCGGTCAAAATTGACCATCATTTCTTTACCCGAAAACTCTTTCATCCTTCTCAGGTAAAGAGGGAAAGCTGTTGATACCCAATTTTTTCCATAATATTTTCAAAACTATGCTTTGGCATCAATTAGTATTTTTCATACAATTTTTGCATTTTTAAAACATTTTAATTAATTTCTCTCATCATTTTATTTATAAAACAATCACTGATTGCATCACAAATAGTTTTATAATAATTTTTGTGGATTAATATTATCATTTGCATTTGTACTGAGTTTCAATTATTGCACAAATAACCACATTTGTATTTTTAGGATGCAATTGCAATTACTTTGCAATTATAGCCTATGTATGCATTATTATATTATGTTGATAGAAAATAGCCTTTTATATTTTTAAAATATTAAGTAATTATTTTAAAACATTTTCAAGCATGAAAATCATTTTTTACAACTTATTAGCTATTTCTTTAAAATTGTTTTATCAATTAAATGTGTATTTAATAAATGGCCTTCTTATTTTTCGAATTTAGCCCAAATTAAACAATTCAAACCCCTAGCCCACCAAGACCAGGCCCAAACCAAATTCTACCTGGCCCCAAACCCTCTAAATCCTTGCCGTTGATCCTAGAGATCAATGGTCACCATCACTTCTTACTAAATTTAACCAAACGACCCCTCCCAAACCTATCCATTCTCACCAAACAGTCTCCTTAAAACCCTATCCTCTCTAATTCTCTCTGAAACCAAGCTTAACCCTATCCGCTGCCACCCAAAACCAGTCATAATCCCTTGATTCGTACCCGATCTATGGCTTTCCATGGCTGTATGAGGCCTCTCTTGTCTCCTATCTCCCCTGGTTGCTCGATTGTGTGGTTTTTGTGGAAGGACCTCGAAGAGATCTGGTCCAGATCTTGTTCAAAACTCTTCAAAGAGCCTATCTATGGTCTGTGAGTGCTTTCTATCAAAGTTTCACGGCTCAAATCTTTGATTCAAGGGCCAGATTCTCTTTACCCTCTCTTTTTCTTTGAAACTTAGTATTTGGACTTGAATCTGTCCAGATCCTTGTAGATCTGGAGCGAGTTGAGTTCATCAGTGCTTTTTCCTTAAGGCTCCTTTATTTCTTTATGATTAATCGATTTCTGAACATTTTTGTTATATTAAGGTTTGTTTTCTTGTTGTTTGGTGGTCGAACCTCTGGGTATCTGAAGTATTTTCAAACATCCATGGCTATTCTTTTGGGTTTGTTTTACTTCTTTACTACTAACCGATTTTAAAACTTTACGCTACTTTAGATTTCTATTTCTACGATTTCTGTTGTTCGAATGTCTGTGTGTTGGCATGCTTTCAAGTTTTCCATGGCTGTTTCCTTCTTTAAGTGTTTTCAAATTAGAGCTCTTACCAGACTCCTCTTCAAGAGATTTTTTCTAATTTCAAATTTTTATCTGTTCATCTCTTTACTTGTTTGGTTAACTTCTGTATGTGTGAACCCTAGATGTTCTGATGGTAATAATAATTTCTTCTATTATGTTTCTTTCTGTGAACTAGTCATTAACTGATCTATTCAGGGTTTGAGTGATTTTCCTGTTAAATCCAGTATTCTTGGGGATTTTATCGCTTAATTGATTTCTATTTAGGGAATTTGAATGATTCTTTCTTGGTTAAAATCAGTATTTTTCGGGATTTTCTACTTGTTTCCTTATTGTGACTAATTACCCTTACCTTAATTAGTTGTCAGTCTTGGGGATTTGATGGACTCCTTATATGATTTGGTGTTGATTTATTGCCTTACTTAAGTCCAATTCTGACCGTTAATTAATTTCCCCTAATTAAGTGGTCTATTCCGGACTTTTTTTTATAGGAATTAACTATGTTATTGATTAATTGCTCCTAATTGATTGAACTATGATTCTTTACCTTATTTGTTGAAGAGAGGAGAGGAAGGGAGAAGCGAACGGTTTTTGATCATTTTATTGACGAGATTTTCAATGAAAGCTGAGATGGAGTAAGTGTGAAGAGTCAACTATTGCCCTACTTTTCTTATTTCTTAGAAGAATGGCCCCGGTATACTCCTAAAAAGGGGATTCTCGCTCTACTAAATCGAAAGAATGACTCTCGCGTTTGGTGCAACCACTTAGTGAGGAGACAAGACCGGAGAGAAGAAATTCTCGCAAATAAGATATAAGACTCAAACTCTGGAAGCCGACCTACCAACAAACATTGTGGGAGAATACTCTTCACCATCATCAGAAAATGTTGTCTTGCCGGCTGTAAGCTGAAGGCTAGAAACTGCACAACACCTATCTTATATCTTGTGTTCTATTTCCCTTATTTGGTATACCTCTGATTAAATTTAAGAATCTAAACCTATGTGTTTATTTACTGCCTTAGTTCATCAGACCTGAGTTTATTCCTGCTTCTGTTTTCTGCTTATCTAGCATGCCTAATATACCTTGTTCAATATGTGATTAGCATGTCTCAACTTACTTGCCTGTCTAATGTTTATCTATCATGCCTAAATTCTGCATGGTTCCAAATGTGATTAGCATGTCTAAATTATGCTTGCCTGTCTATTGTTTATTTAGTATGTCTAAATCTTGTTTTGATTAGCATGCCTACACTATGTCTGCTTGTTGATAATTGCTTAGCCTGTCCATTCAAGTTCTTGCCTATTCTGTTTTGCTCATGCTAAATTATCTAGTCTCTCTAGGGCAACTCTAGTTGTGTTGTTTATGTGCCCTCAACATGTTTCTGCTGTAATCTTTGCTTCATGTTTCAATGACCTATATTATATCTAACCTATTAGTACTGTAGAACCCCTTGAGAATTCTATGTACCTTGTTGTTTATATGCTCCACAATACACTAAGGAGTATTCTATGTGTCCCCAACCCCCTCTCTCCTTGTGTGGAATCTGTTTGCCAAAGTGTTTTCTGAAGCTGTTTGTTCTGTGACTTGTGTTCTAATTGCAAAATGTTTTCCATGCTTTTCTAACTGCTGTTTTACCACCAAAACTAGTACTGATTTTTAGAAAATCTTTTCACTCATAAAACCCTCTTCATACTGTTTAAAAAAACTCTTTCAAATCATGTCAAGCACTCTCACTTATTCTTGGGTTACTAAGTCCTACCCTTCTGGTATGTGTACTGCTTAGAGGTCCCTAAGATCTCTCTGAACTCTAGCATATCAGGGCTGGCTCTTCCACACTGCACATAATCAGTCTTTATTTGAGAAAGTCTGGGTGTGAGCACTGCCCGAGATACTTGAGGTCCTTAGAGAACTCTGACACACCACGACACAAATGTGACAATGAATCTTGGGCATTTGAGACTAGTGAAAGCCTGGTACACTAGGATTTGCTTTGGGCCTACTTCAGGCTCCCTATAGCTTAATTTCTATTCTAGTTATGTAATTTGTATTCAATCATTGGTCTGTAATAATTAATTGTAAATAGATAATGGGGTGACTAGTGAAGAGGGAGGGTAGTTGTATACTGTGAGTAAAGTTGGGTAGATAAATGCCTATAGGGTTCATTCTGATTCAAATGTGTTTTTTGTTAGATAATATGCCTATAGGATTTTGCTTTGGTCAAATAAGTTCCGCCTGCTTTACTTTACATGATTAGACACCATGCCTATAGGGAATAAAATAACTAAGGTTCAGTTTCCATTACGACATATATTCAAATTTGTCTCTTTTGAAATTATGCCTATAGGATCTAAAATAGCTTTAATCATAGAAATCATGCCTATAGGGTCTAAAATCGATTTAAATTAGAATTCATGCCTACAGGGTCCAAAATCAGTTTAACTCACGCCTGTAGGTTCTGAATTATTTTAATTAATTATCCTACTCGTTTCTTTAATAGTCTTCAACGCTGTGTTAATTAATATCACTGGAAAGCATGCCTATAGGATAAAGAACTTCAAAATGCTTCCCAGAATTGTGATTTCATATACGCACTTAGGCAAGCCTTAGAGCGTTAAATAACTGTGAAACCAGTTCTATTTATATGTGAAATTATCTAGGTTTAACAAGCTGTAAAACCAGTAGGCAAACTGGTTAGGATCCTGCTACTTCCCTTACAAAAAATAAACGCTGCATGTTCTGTTTTGTGATGTTCATCTAGATATCATGTTTTTAGGATTTCTGAACTTCTTTTGAAAATCTGTGTTTTAGACGTGCTAGTTGATTGCCTATATACATGCAGAGGTAAATATGAGCCTTCTAACTATTTGTCCCTGTTTTCTTGTCTTAAATGTTATTTGCCTATCGCCTAGATTTTACCTTTTAAAACCTTAGGTCGTCTAGAACTGTCCAGATTTAGAGGTCCCAAATTCCTCTAGCACCATAAGTAAGGGACGGGTAGCAGCACACTTAGAGGTCGTTAATTAAACTCGCTCATATAACCACTAAGGGGAGGGTAATGGGTAGTAAAAGGATATGATGACTTGCGCGTTAATGTCACGTGTAGCCCCCCTCGTTGAGGAGTGATTATCGGGCATTGCATGGGCATGATCCTGTAGGCTAATAAACCTAGGACTTCCCTTTCCTACTTCCATATGTGTTTAAACTCTCTAAACTTTCTTTTCTTTACGTATACATAAGCGGTCCAAATCTCTTTGCCTTCATTATTTAAACTTCCTTGATCATATATACATTTAGATGGGGAAAACCACTGTATCTGCAAATACTTGCTTGCTTGTTAATTGACTAATTCATATAGTTTAAGTTCGTTCGGGACCCACCGTTGTGGACCGCGAGGGGTGCCTAACAACTTCCCCTCAAAGTTATTTCGAGCCCTTACTCTAATCTCTGGTAATGCAAACTAGTTACATGAGTTATTCACTCTAGGTACCGTAACGCACCATAATCCGTTAGGTGACGACTCTTCAGATACCCAATTCCCAAAAGGAAACGATTTATTCCCCCATGAATGTCGAAACTCAGACTTCCCCGCAAAATGGAAAAAGGGGGTGCGACAATTGTCGATAAGGTTACAATTATATCAAGTAAAACATGTTTTGGGTCCTAGACTACCCGGACTTAAGAATAATATTAGCTACGCATGGACTCTCGTCACCTCGTGCATATGTAGACCCCACAAATAGAAGCACATATCTAATTAATTCACCTATGGGGACAATTCCCTCTTACAAGGTTAGAAATGAGATTCACCTCGCTCCGAAGTTCCATAACCAGTATTTCACGCCCTTTCGAGACTCAAATCGATACACAACGCTCCAAAACTAGCCAATAATTATGCAAACCCATTAATATATGTTTAATTGCTCATAATAATACAATTTATAACAATTTCTAACCCTGATCGAAAATTTGATAAAATCACCCTCGGGCCTACGTGCCTTGATTCCGAAACTTTTCGAAGATAAAGTGTCACGACCCCGGTTCGCTCTCTGTGAACTATCGTGATGGCACCTAGTATTTATGACTAGGTAAGCCTATCAATGCGGAAAATAAACAAAATTGCGGAAGAAATAATTAAAAATCGAAATAGTAAAATAAAACAGTGTTTAAAATGTCGCTCGGCATACACAATAACAACTCACAAAACTAATAACATTTCCCAAAACCCGGAATCTCATGATCACTAGCCTTTGAATGTCTACATGCATCTAACTCCAAAATATCTAACAAAGAAACGAAAGTACAAAAGGGCTTTCCCTTAAAGGGAGAGTAGAAAGGGACTCTTCGGTCTGCGGACGCGGCAGATATACCTCGGAGTCTCTACAAGTGCCTCGTTTCACGCGTGATAAGTCTGAGTGGAGGTACCTGGATCTGCACATGAAAAACATGCGTAGAAGGGGCATGAGTACACCACACCGGTACTCAGTAAGTGCCAAGCCCAACCTCGGTCAGGTAGTGATGAGGAAGGTCAGGGCCCTACTGAGATTAAATGAGATATAAGGTATAACAATATAAGATAAAACAGTATAGTTGAAAGATAACAGTAGGAATTAATACAGTTTATAAGGCTAAAACCAACTGAAACAGAAACAAAAGCAATCACAAGGAATACCACTCTTCACAAAGATAATAACCGGGGATCTCTCAATATCCCGAGGATCTCTTAGTACCCCTCAATATATGGCAGAGATCTCTTGGTATCCCGAGGATCTCTTAGTATCCTCAATATATACTAGGGATCTATTGGTATCTAGAGGATCTCTTGTTATCCTCAATATATGTTAGGGATCTCTTGGTATACCGAGAGTCTCTCGGTATCCTCAATATACGCACTGGGGATCTCTCGGTATCCCGCACTTCAGTTCAAACCATAAATACGTACATGGGATCTCCGGGGATGCCATCCCGTAGTCCAAAGTAAAATACACAGCAATAGCACAAAGAATACTCAATTAAACTCAACTTCATACCAAGGTAAAATAGGTAATTCTAACCTAGCATACTTCACGTAATACAAATAAGACAGTTTAAGCAAATAAAGCAATTAAGTCAATTAGACATGCTTCCCTAAGCTAACAGTAGGCTTAAAATCCAAGTAGTATAAGCAGGAAAGGAAAAATACATTTAAAGCTACTTTAGTGAAAATAGGATTTCCAAGAATTAGAACAAGTACACACTCGTTACCTCACGTACAAGGCATTTTAGTTATCACAATACCAAATCCTAAGGGGAAAGTCCCCCACACAAGGTTAGGCAAGCCACTTACTTCGAACCAGCTCAAAATCCATCCGAAACCATGCTCTTTCCACGAGTACTCGACTCCAAATGTCCCGAATCTATTCAATTCAATTGCATAATGTAAATAACACTTTAATAACTGATTCTACATATAAATTCTAAGCTAATACACGAAATTAGATAAAATGACCAAAATGCCACTCGGGCCCACATCTCGGAATCGGGTAAAATTTATATTCTCAGAATCCCCATACTCTCACAAGTTCATGCATACCAAAATTATCCAAATCCAAGGTCAAATTCCCAATCAAAATTCGAATTCTAGGTCTAAGAACTTTCTTCCAATTTTCATCTCCAATCCGAAATTAAATGATAAAACTAACAATAGAATAGTGGAGTACAACTAGAAAGGAATAAGATATTGTTACCCAATGATCGCATCTGTGACTCAATTTTCACATCTGTGATACCGCTTCTGCGGTCAAGGGAACCGCTTCTGCGGTTCTCACTTAAAATTCCCTCTCTGCAACTGCGACCCATATGTTGCATCTGCGGTCGCGCAGGTGCGGTAACACATCTGCTTCTGCGGTTCCTGCTCACTTTCCTCTTGGCCGTTTTTGCAGCTTGGCTCTGCATCTGCGGGAATCACATCTGCGGCCTCTCAACCGCAAATACGTTTATGACAGCAGCCCAAAGACTTCAGCTATAAACTCCAACTTCCCATTAACCACTCGAAATCATCCCGAGGCCCCCAGGACCTCAACCAAAAGCACAAACAAGTCATATACCACTATTCAAGCTTATACCAATCTTCCAAACACCTTAAACAACATCGAATCAACCAATTCGCATCAGATTCAAGCCTAAGAACTTCAAAAACTCACAAATACACTTTCGATCAAAAAGTCTATCAACCTCATCCGAATGACCTGAAAATTTGCACACACGTCACATCCAACACTACGGAGATACTCCAACTTCCGGAATTCCATTCCGACCCTCTGATCAAAATCTCACTGTTGAACCGGAAACTTTAAAAATTCAACATTCGATATTTCAAGCCTAAATTAGCTACGGGCCTCTGAAACACAATCAGAACACGATCCTAACCCAAAATTACCCAACAGAGCTAACGGAACCATCAGAATTCCATTCTGAGGCCATCTTCATACTGTTCCGACTATGGTCAAATTTCCAAAACTTAAGCTCTCAGTTAGGGACTAAGTGTCCCAAAACTCTTCAAAACTCCAAATAATTCCTCCGGGCAACTCATAATAGTAGAAATAAACACGAGGAAAGCCCGTCATAGGCAAAACCCTAAGTAGAACCCGCTCTCCAACCATATAGGAAACATCATGAACCTTTTGGTCCGCGTAACTCTTTTGTCTGGGCTGGGCTGTATGGAGTCTATCCTGAATCACCTTAACCTTCTCCAAAGCATCCTGAACCAAGTCTGTGCCCAATAATCTAGCCTCACCCAGCTCAAACCAACCCACCGAGTATCTACATCGCCTACCATATAAAGCCGCATACGGTGCCATTTGAATGCTGGACTGATAGCTGTTGTTGTAGACAAACTCTGCCATTGGCAAGATTTGATCCCAAAACCCTCCAAACTCAATCAAACATGCACAAAGCATATCCTCATGAACCTGAATAGTGTGCTCAGACTGTCCGTCCGTCTGAGGGTGAAATGTTGTGCTCAACTCCACCCGGATACCCAACTCATGCTGAACGGCCCTCCAGAACTGCAATGTGAACTGAGTACCTCTATCTGAAATGATGGAAACTGGAATACCATGCAGATAAACAATCTCCCGGATAAAAATCTCCGCCAACCGCTCCAAAGAATAAGTAGTACACACAGGAATGAAATGCGCGGACTTGGTAAGCCGATCCACAATCACCCAAATAGCATCGAACTTCCTCAAAGTCCGTGGGAGCCCAACTACAAAGTCCATGGTGATTCGCTCCCACTTCCACTCTGGAAAATCTTTATCTACTGAAGCAACCCACCCGGTCTCTGGTGCTCAAACTTCACCTGCTGACAATTGAGGCACCGAGCTACAAACCCAACTATGTCTTTCTTCATCTGCCTCCACCAATAGTGCTATCTCAAATCCCGATACATTTTTGCGGCACCCGGATGAATGGAATACCGCGAGCTATAGGCCTCCTCTAAAATCAACTCCCAAAGAACATCAACATTGGGTACACAAATACGACCCTACATCCTCAATACCCCGTCATCATCAATAGTCACATCTCTGGCATCACCATGCTGAACCTTGTCCTTAAGGACAAGCAAATGAGGGTTATCATACTGACGCTCCCTGATACGATCAAATAAGGAAGACCGAGAAACCACGCAAGCTAGAACCCGACTGGGCTCCGAAAGATCCAATCTCACAAACTGGCTGGCTAAGGCCTGAACATCCATCGCCATAGGCCTCTCCGATGCTGGTAAATAAGCCAAACTCCCAAAACTCTCTGCCAGACGACTCAAAGCATCGACCGACACATTGGCCTTGCCCAGGTGATACAAAATAGTGATAACATAGTCCTTCAGCAACTCTAACCACCTTTTCCAGTGCAAATTAAGATCCTTTTGCTTAAACAGGTGCTGCAAGCTCCGATGATCAGTATAAATCTCACAAGGAACCCCGTACAAATAATGACGCCATATCTTCAAGGCGTGAACAATGACAGCTAACTCAAGTTCATGGACAAGATAATTCTTCTCGTGAACCTTCAACTGTCTGGACACGTAGGCAATTACCCTACCGTCCTGCATCAAAACCGCTCCAAGTCCAATCCTCGAGGCATCACAATAGACAGTATAAGACCCCAAACCTGTAGGCAATATCAAAACTGGGGTTGTAGTCAAAGCTATCTTGAGCTTCTGAAAGCTCGCCTTACACTCTTCCGTCCATTAGAACGGAGCACCTTTTTGGGTTAGCCTGGTCATAGGGGTTGCAATCGATGAAAACCCCTCCGCAAAACGACGGTAGTAACCCGCCAAGCCAAGAAAATTGCGGATCTCTGTAGTTGAGGATGGTCTGGTCCAACTATGTACGACTTCTACTTTCTTCGGATCCACCCGTATACCCTCACTTGATACCACGTGACCCAAGAAAGCCACGGAATCCAACCAAAAACTCACATTTCGAGAACTTAGCATATAAATTCTTTTCCCTCAGAGTCTGGAGCACTGTCCTTAGGTGTTGCTCATGATCTTCTCGACTCCGGGAATACACCAGAATATTATCAATAAAGACAATGATGAATGAGTCAAGATATGGCCGGAACACACTGTGCATCAAATGCATAAAGGTTGCTGGGGAATTGGTCAGCCTAAATGACATAACAAGGAACTCGTAATGACCATACCGAGTCCTAAAAGGAGTCTTCGGGATATCTGGATCCCGAATCTTCAATTGATGGTACCCTGAACGCAAGTCAATCTTAGAAAACACCTTTGCACCCTGTAGCTGGTCAAACAAATCATCAATACGAGGCAAAGGATAACGGTTCTTCACTGTAACTTTGTTCAACTGGCGATAATCAATGCACATACGCATAAAACCATCCTTCTTCTTCACAAACAAGATAGGATCACCCTAAGGTGCTATACTGGGCATAATAAAACCCTTATAAAGCAATTCCTGTAACTGATCCTTCAACTCAGGAGAAGTCATACGATACAGAGGAATAGAAATGGGCTGAGTGCCCGGCAACAGATCAATTCTAAAATCAATATCTCTGTCGGGCGGCATGCCCGGAAGGTCAGCTAGAAACATATGAGAAAAGTCCCGTACTACTGGGACTGAATCAACGGAAGGGGTATCAATACTGACATCTCTCATATAAGCTAGATACACGTCAGAACCCTTCTCAACCATTCGCTGAGCCTTAAGGAAGAAATAACTCTACTGGGAGTGTGATCTAAAGCAACCCTCCACTCAAAACGCGGTACACCTAGCATAGCCAGCGTCACGGTATTGGCGTGACAATCAAGAATAGCATAATGGGGAGACAACAAGTCCATGCCCAAGATAATATCAAAATCAACCATGCTGAGCAACAATAAATCGGCTCTGGTCTCAAAACCACTAAGAGCAACCAAACATGACCGATAAACGTAGTATACAACAAGAGAATCTCTCACAGGAGTAGAGACATAAACATGGGAAGTCAAAGAATCCCGAGATACACCTAAATGCGGAGGAAAATAAGAAGACACATAAGAATAAGTGAAGCCTAGATCGAATAGAACTGATGCATCTCTGTGACAAACTAGGACAATACCTATGATGACAGAACTAGAGGCAACAACCTAGGTATGGGTAGGAAAGGCATAGTATCTTGCCTCGCCTCCCCCTCTAGGGCGACCTCTACCTCCCCGACCTCCACCCCTAGCTGGCTGAGCAGGTGGGGTAGCAACTGGTGCTGTGATTATAGCCTGAGAACTCTGCAGGGCACGCTATGGCTGAGAAGTCTGTGGAGGTGCACTCCTCCCAAGTCTAGCGCAATCCCTCACCACATGGCATGTGTCACCACACTCAAAACAAACTCTGGGAGGACGTGGCGGCTGTGTCTGGCTCGAGCCAGTTCTACTAGATTGACCTCTGAAAACACCCCACATAGGAGGCACACTAGATACTAGAGGTGCATAATAAGGCTCCTAAGGCCTAGGAGGAGCTGGAATACCACTAGCTGCTGGAAGAGCTGAATGAATGGGGTGATTCGTGTAACCTCTACCATGACGACCTGCAGTTGGGGCACGTGCCCCAGAATAATGGCTCGACTCTCGAGACCTCTTGGCCTCCCTCTCCTCTCTCTCCATAGCATGCATACCCTCAATCCTCCTAGCACTGCTCACCACTTGCTGATAAGAAATATCCATCTCCAACTCACGAGCCATGCTAGATCTGATGCTGGGAATAAGCCCCTCAATAAACCGGCGAACCCTCTTGCGAACAGTAGAAACTAAGGCTGGGGCATGTCTAACCAAGCTAGTGTAACAGACATCATACTTAGAGACAGTCATAGTGCCCTGGCGCAAATGCTCAAACTCTGTGATCCATGCGTATCTGAGGCTCTGAGGAACAAACTCAAACCAGGTCCAAGTCAGTGAAGCTGCCTCATCCAGACTGTCTAACTCATAGGTATGCCACCACTCATAGGCAACTCCTCGAAGATGGAAGGTAGTGAAAGAAACCCCACTCGATCCTGATATACCCATAGTGCGGAGGATACAGTGACACTCCTCCAGAAATACCAAGGCATCATCTGATTCTAACCCACTGAATACATGAGGATCATACTTCTTGAACCTCTCAAGTCTCCACTGCTTATCCTCTGAAGTCGCTGCCCTGTTCTCGGGCTGACCTAGGACTATAAGTTGTACAGGAATAATCTCCAGGACCTGATAAACATGCACTCGCTGCTTAGATGTGCGGGCAACAGTCTGTGCTCCTCCCCCGGCCTGATATGTAGCTGCAGCAAGGGGAAGAAACCCTGCTTGAGCCAAAGTGGTGTACATGCTCATGAACTATGCCAAAGTCTCCTGAAGAGCTGGCGTGGTAGTAGCAGTAGGCGTGTCAGGTGCCTGGCTCTGACTGGCACTATTGGTGACTCATCGGCGGTAGCTCGCGCGAGTGCTCTGGCTGCATTGCATGCGAGTCCTTGGCCTCTACCCCAGCCCCGGCCTCTGACAGTTGTAGTAGGGGGCGTAGGTGCCTGATCATCTCGGGTAGCATGTGTCCTCACCATTTATGAGAGAATAGAAGACAGAAGTTTAGAATTGTGATATCAAAATCTCGCACTACCAAATAAAATAAAGTGGAATTTTCCTAACAGTTACATAGCCTCTTGTAGATAATTACAGACGTCTCTGTATCGATCAGCGAGACTCTAATAAACCTGCTTGTGATTCATGACTCCTGTGAACCTAGAGCTCTGATACCAACTTGTCACGACCCCGGTTCGCCCTATGTGAACCATCGTGATGGCACCTAGTCTCTACGACTAGTAAGCCTATCAATGCAGAAAATAAACAAAATTACGGAAGAAATAATTAAAAACCAAAATAGTGAAATAAAACAGTGTTTAAAATGCCACTCGTCATACACAATAACAACTCTCAAAACTAATAACATTTTCCAAAACCCGAAATCTCATGATCACAAGCCTTTGAATGTCTACAAGCATCTAACTCTAAAATATCTAACAAAGAAACGAAAGTACAGAAGGGCTAATACAAAAAGGGAGAGTAGAAAGGGACTCTTTGGTCTGCGGACACGACAGATATACCTCGGAGTCTCTACAAGTGCCTCGTCTCACGCATGATAACTCTGAGTGGAGGTACCTAGATCTGCACATGAAAAACATGCAAAGAAGGGGCATGAGTACACCACAACGGTACCCAGTAAGAGCCAAGCCTAACCTCGGTCGGGTAGTGACGAGGAAGGTCAGGGCCCTACTAAGATTAAATGAGATATAAGGTATAACAGTATAAGATAAAACAATACAGTTGACAGATAATAGTAAGAATTAATACAGGATAATAAGGATAACAACAACTGAAACAGAGACAAAAGCAATCACAAGGAATACCACTCTTCACAAATATAATAACCGGGGATCTCTCAATATCCCAAGGATCTCTTAGTACCCTCAATATATGCTAGGGATCTCTTGGTATCCTCAATATATACTAAAGATCTTTTGGTATCCCGAGGATCTCTTGGTATTCTCAATATATGCTAGGGATCTCTTGGTATCCCGAGGATCTCTCGGTATCCTCAATATACGTGTTGGGAATCTCTCGGTATCCCGCACTTCAGTTCAAACTATAAATAAGTATAGGGGATCTCCCGGGATGCCGTCCCGTAGTCCCAAAGTAAAACACACAGCAATAGCACAAAGAATACTCAATTAAACTCAACTTCATACCAAGGTAAAATAGGTAATTCTAACCTAGCAATCATGTAATACAAATAAGGCAATTTAAGCAATTAAGTCAATTAGACATGCTTCCCTAAGCTAACAGTAGGCTTAAATTCCAAGTAGTATAAGCAGGAAAAGGAAAAATACATTTAAAGCTACTTTAGTGAAAACAGGATTCCCACAATTAGCATAAGTACGCACTCGTCACCTCACGTACAAGGCATTTCAATTATCACAATACCAAATCCTAAGAGGAAAGTCCCCCATACAAGGTTAGGCAAGCCACTTACTTCGAACCAGCTCAAAATCAATCCAAAACCACACTCTTGCCACGAGTACTTGACTCCAAATGGCCCGAATCTATTCAATTCAATTGCTTAATGTAAATAACACTTCAAGTAACTGATTCTACATGTAAATTCTAAGCTAATACGCGAAATTAGATAAAATGACCAAAATTCCCCTCTAGCCCACATCTCAGAATCGGGTAAAATTTATATTCTCAGAATCCCCATACTCTCACGAGTACATGCATACCAAAATTATCCAAATCCAAGGTCAAATTTCCAATCAAAATTCGAATTCTAGGTCTAAGAACTTTCTTCCAATTTTTCCCCAATTTTCATCTCCGATCCGAAATTAAATGATAAAACTAACAATAGAATAGTGGAGTACAACTAGAAAGGAATAAGATATTGTTACCCAATGATCTTCTCTTCAAAAACCCCACAGAATCGCCCTCTCCCGAGCTCCAAATCAATTTCTAACTTTTTTGAAACTAAACCCTTGAATTTTGATTTTTCTGCATAGCAAAGTCACATCTGCGGCTCAATTTTCACATATGTGATACCGCTTCTGCGGTTAAGGGAACCGCTTTTGTTGTTCTCACTTAAAATTCCCTCTCCGCAACTGTGACCCATATGCCGCATCTGCGGTCACGCAGGTGCTGTAACACATCGGTTTCTACGATTCCTGCTCACTTTCCTCTTGGCCATTTCTGCGGCTTGGCTCCGCATCTGCGGTCTCTCAACCGCAGATACATTTATGACAGCATCCCAAAGACTTCAGCTGCAAACTCCAACTTCCTGTTAACCACCCGAAATCATCCCGAGGCCCCCGGGACCTCAACCAAAAGCACAAACAAGTCATATACTACTATCCAAACTTATACCAATCTTCCAAACACCTCAAACAACATCTAATCAACCAATTCGCATCAGATTCAAGCCTAAGAACTTCAAAAACTCACAAATACGCTTTCGATCAAAAAGTCTATCAACCTCGTCCGAATGACCTGAAATTTTGCACACACGTCACATCTAACACTACGGAGCTACTCCAACTTTTGGGATTCCATTCCGACCCTCAGATCAAAATCTCACTATCGAATCAGAAACTTCAAAAATTCAACTTTCGGAATCCGAACATGCTCCTAAACCCGAAATTACCCAACAGAGCTAATAGAACCATCGAAATTCCATTCTGAGGCCGTCATCACATTGTTCGGACTACGATAACATTTCCAAAACCTAAGCTCTCAATTAGGGACTAAATGTTCCAAAACTCTCCGAAACTCCAAATAATTCCTCCCGACAACTCACAATAGCAGAAACGGACACGGAAAAAGCAGTTAATAGGGGATCAAGGCGTAAATTCTTAAAATGACTGGCCGAGTCTTTACATAAAGTTTGCCACAACCTTACGAACTCAAATATATAATTTACTCTCAAATTCATATCCAAAATCATGGCCAAAAATTCAAGAATACCAATTTTCTAGGTTTGTCCTCAAACCCAAGTTTCTAATAATTTTCATACTTTAATCCGTATCTAGAATAAGTATTTATACTTTAATCCGTATCTACATTATGTATTTAACTTATAATGAGTGGGAACAACTTACCTTGTGATACTTGAAGAATATCTCCCCTTGAAGCTCTCCAAAATCGCCCAAGACAAATGAAAAATGGGTGAAAAATGGCCAATTCCCGATTTTTAAAAGAACCCTTCTGCCTAGATGACTTTCGCCTATGCGGTCTATTTGCCGCTTCTGTGGCATCTTCTTCGCATCTACGCCCTTCCCCGCTTCTGCGGCCTTCACGCAGGTGCACCCAAACTTCTGCTTCTACGACTTCCCCTGCTCCAATCCTTTTCCGCTTCTGCGACTTCTTCCCACTTCTGCGGGCTCGCACCTGTGGTGCCCACTCCGCAGGTGCGATTACACCAGCAGTCCTCCAACTTCAGCAGCTTCTCAATTCAAAACCTTGATCCGTTAACCACCCGTAATCAACCTGAGGCCCCCGGGACCTCACTCAAACATACCAACAAGTCCTAGAACACTATACGAACTTAGTCGAACCCTCAAATCACACCAAACAATGCTAAATCATGAATCAACCACCAATTCAAACTTAAAGAACTTGAAACTTCAATTTCTACTTTCGATGCCGAAACCCATCAAATCACGTCCGATTGACCTAAACTTTTTCATACAAATCATATTCAACATTATGGACCTACTCCAACTTCCGAAATCAAAATCCGACCCCAATATCAAAAAGTCCACTCCCGGTCAAACTTCTCAAAAACTTTCAAATTTCTAACTTTAGCCAAATGACTCCAAAATGACCTACAGACCTCCGAATCCACTTCCGATCGTGCTCCTAAAACCAGAATCACCATACAGAGCTATTTCTAGACTCAAAATCTCAAACGGACATCGATAACATTGAAATGTGCTTCAACCCAGATTTATAAAATTCTTCCAAAAATGCTAACTTCCACAATAGGCGTCGAAATGCTTCCGGGTCATCCAAAACCTGATCCGGACATACTTCCCAGTCCAATATCATCATACAAACCTGTTGGAACCTTCAAATTCTGATTTTGAGGTCGTTTACTCATAAATCAAACCTTACTTAATTCTTTCAACTTAAAGCTTCCGAAATGGAAATTTTCTTTCCAACTCAATTCCAATCTTCCCAAAATTCAATTCCGACCATGCGTACAAGTCATAATACCTAAGTGAAGCTGCTCATGGCCTCGAACTGCCGAACGACGCGCTAGAGCATAAAATGACCAGTCGGGTCGTTATAGACATATTCTGCAAATGCCGCCACATATACACCACAATCACTGTAAAAAATAATAGGGATAAAGATTTAGCATTCAGTGTAAAATACAATTGTTTAAATTGAAGGAAAAGCAGCACATACAGTGATCCCTCTTTTTACTGGGGTATCTCACCGACCAACCACTGAATGTCAAGAGGATCAGTAACACCTTTTTTAATGTATGCCTTTGTGTTCTTGTAGTTGATGTCTGGACGCTTGCCATTGAAGTCGGTGCATGACAAGTAAATGGGGGATCATAATAGCAAACTTGTCGACAACAGATTCAATAAGTTTGTGATTACGTGAAGAGACCATAGAGTCATAAACATATAGAATCCTATCGGTAATGTCAAACACAACCAACAACCAATGAAATTTCTCCACAATGGTTATGGGCATAATCACAAAATCAACTTGATCCCATGCAATATTTGCAAGTAACCTGTACCCCAGTATGTATTCTGATACGACGTCCTGGGGTTTGACTACAACAAACTTCTTATCAACATGAACGTTAATGTACCTCTAATAAATTTGTTCAATTCTAGTCTTGAAAATATAATCAGTTGCTGTCAACCGTATTTTATTTTGAGGATCATACTTTTCTCTCTTCCTCAAATAGTATTAAATAACATCAATGTGCTGCAAAAAAATAGATTTCATTATTTCTCAATGCTTCATACAATTTAACTACAATTTTCAAATAAAAAATTACAGAATTCTAAAATAACAATATACTACAACTAATCATTAAATTCTACTGGGGTATGTGTGTATCGTGTCATTGAGGACTTACTTGGGATGTGCCAAAGTATAAAATCACTCCTTTTTATCAACTTTCTCTACTCCAGGATCATACCACGACTTGAGATGGTTATCTTTTAAAGAATAAGGTGCCTTCCTCCTATTAAAACATATAGCAACTTCAATTATTATGTAGTTTCAACTGGAAATCAAAAAATTGTATTCATTCGCTAATATTAAAAGTTGTATAATCTAACCTCTTTGAAACTGTGTCGGTACCAGCGTGTAACCACATATTGAATTCTTCCAACAAGTCAGGATCAACATCGTCGCCAATAACCCCAGTAAATGAATGCTTGATGAGGAAAATTGGAGGTCCAACACAAGTGTTTCCCCCAGAACTGTAATAAAGGGAGAAAGGGGGATCTGGCATGCTTTCTATGCTGCCTTGTTCTTCGTTGATGCACATGTGTTGTTTTATCTTCATTAAGCTCGCCGAACTTAACAATCTGGGAGAAGTTTTTTTTGGCAGCTCAAAATCATCAAGTGTTACGCCCCTTTTTCCAGGCCTGGAGTCATTGTCCGAATCACCTACATTGATATAGTCAACTGGTTCACCTTCAAAATTTAAAATAAAAGAACAATATTGTATGTTGGTTGAATCAGTTCTTTTTATAAACCTGTTGTTCTTTTCCTACAATTATATTGTAACATATAATACCCCTTTAATGCTGACGGCAATCGTCTCCTTGTTGTATAACATTTGATTGTTGAATGGGAGATTGCAAATACGTAGTCTCCTTCTACTCATTTAAGTGATCTCCTTGTATGCCAACTTTAGCATCCTGTTTTGGGGAGTCGACATGCATAGTTTTCTTCTCCGTTACAATAAATGTATAAAAATTAATAAAATTGTAGATAATTTGTAACAAACAGAAACAATAGTGTAGAAAAATTGTAGTTTAATTGTAATAAATTTGTTGAAATATTATCTTATAGCTGAGATGCAATATGTATTGTAAAATCTTTTGATAAAATATACTAAATCATACGTGCAGTTTCTTCATCCAATGCCCTTTGAAATTGGGAAGATAAGTCAACACCTACATAAATATTCTCCTTATTTTGAATGTCATTCATTTGTCCTATAGCTAAGAAAATAATTGAAAATATAATGTAGATTATCTGTTGGTAATTTAGGCTATATATAGATATAATGTAGGTATAATGTAAAAATAATGTAGATATAATGTAGAATATAATTGTATTAAAATTGTTAAGATACTTGTTTTACTGCTGCTAAACAACACTGGTTTATCACTATTGCCCGAATTATGTTGATTGTTCTTTTCTTTGTAATGCACATCATTTTAGCATCAATATTATTATCCTTTTGACTGTTTATTGCCTTTAAAACAGATTTAATGAAATCATTAAGTAGCTATCGAATGCTACCTAGTTCTTCAAAAACCTAAAGAACAAAATATTGTTATAATGTATCTTACAATTAGAGGCTTACATATATAAAGAAGACTAAAAATTAAGAATTAGGTATACCTCTTTCTTGAATGTTCCAAGGTCTGAACCCACCTACGTATTAAAATAGAAAGAGTTAACAAAATAATTTGCATAACATAAATTAAAGAAGCCGGCTAGGATTATGTATAGATGTTACCTTATCAACATCTTTTTGTAATTTTTTTATTTATTTCACAATAGCTTTCTTGTCATCTATTCTCATTGCCTGCTTATGTCCAGATGGAGGTGGATCATCTATCGGATGCTCGGCCTCTGCTTCAGCTTCTTCAAGTATGTATTCAACTTTGTCTAGCAAAGTCATTCTTGAAAGCTCTTCTGGGCTTCAAGTATGTTGGTGAATTGAGTGGAAAAAAAAGTGAGGGACATAGTAGCAATATGTATAAAATGTGTAGATAATTTGTATTAAATTGTCTGTCCAGAAGTGAAAAATATTTACCTTGATCCATGATGGATTGAACATTCTATCTTCCAATGCAGATAACCATATCTTGTTCTTACTAGTTGTCCAGTTAAGTATGTGAAGGATCGAATTATCAACCCTTGTAGTTGTATCAGTGTTGACTATAGAGTAATACTCATATAACTATATTTGCATAGCGTGTGCAAAACCTTGAATGAGATAAAAATGTACAGAAGGATTGAGCTTGTTCCTAACGGACAAAAGCAATTGAGTATAAGCATCGATACCCCATGCGTAATTCGCATACTGCCCCAAATCCCCTAAGTAGAATCTAAAATGGTCTATCAAACCTAAATTATCTTTGTTCGGAGGACAGATGAAGAATTCTATTAGATAGAGAATACACAGCTTGAGTGCATCCTCATCATTCACCTAACTACGGTTGGTTACAATATCTTTCAAGTATGACTTCTCAACTTTTTTCTTATTCGAAAATAGCTTCTCATTATTTTATTATCATACTTAGTTGTGT
The DNA here is from genome assembly GCF_000715075.1 of Nicotiana tabacum. NCBI lineage: Eukaryota > Viridiplantae > Streptophyta > Magnoliopsida > Solanales > Solanaceae > Nicotiana > Nicotiana tabacum. The sequence continues at coordinate 17,205,314 of NC_134095.1, read as the reverse complement.
AACCAAAGTCTATCACTTCTATAAAATATATAAGGCCAGTGATACGGGCAAACTCCCTCAACCTAAAGTTTAGCCTCTCCCCCTTTATCTCTGCTGAAAAAAAGTCAGAATCATATGCGTTCAATTCATACTTCATGAGAAGATGAATTGCCTGGTTTTGAATACATATTTTGCGCAGGGAAAGAAAATATCCAAAACATGTCTTCTTAAACAACTTTAGCCCATTTTCAGACAATAACACCTTGATTTGGCCAGGAACACCATGGTTGGATAACGTCTGGAACCTAGTGATGCCATAATCAACATGATGTGGTGCAAAAAATCTTCGATTCTGCACCAAAGGAAACAGTAAGTTAATAAAAATTGTTTGAATAACAGAAAACAAAATAAAACATTTCTACTACAATTTAACTATAATTAGAGAAACATTAATACATTGCATATAAGTAAGTTATAAATTCAGTAAACATATATAACAACTAACTACATTGAAGCTACAAATACGCTGATAAAATTATGTTCAAAGCAAGAAATTATAAAGTAACAACTAGACATAATATATACAATTTCTTTACAGAAAATAAAACTAACATATACAAAATAGAGCAAATAATAACCAATAAAACCAACTAAATCATGTAGTACATTACCTAACAAAACGATTTACAATAATATACAAGAAATCTACAATCTATAAGGAATGTAGAAAAGTTTATAATGTACAACAAATATACACAATATAGATAAAAATTTTACAAATACAAAAATACAAAAAATATTTATTGTCATGAGATTTAACTTTAAAAAAAATTATAAATGTGTTTACTAAAATTTTACCTTCTCCAAGAACTGTTTGGGGTTTTGGGTATTTTTGAACCTTCTTCTTTTTTGAAGGTTTGACAGTAGGAGAAACTCTGATTTTTTTTGCAGCTTTCGGGATAAATTCTTCTTTACGAAATCATCACTGCGAGCAATTTTTTTACCCTTCCGCTTTGCTGATTTAGCAGATATCGAAGCTTCACAAGCATTCTTATCATGCTTAAAGTTTGTTCGAGCTTCTGCCCTAGCTTCACGAGGGGAAAGTTGGGACTTTGTCCCTGCTTTTGCATGTACCGATTTCACTGCTTTTTTGGGTGAATTATGTGAGAAAACACCTAAATCAAAAGTTGGAATATCACTAACATTAGATTTTTTAGGGATAATCTTCGGAACTGCTTTCTTCTTCATTAAAAGGGAAGGAAAATTAGTACCAACTACTATTTTGGGAGGATTTAGAGTTAGAATTACGAAAGAGAGAGAGAGAATTTTGAAAAAAAGGGAAGACGGGCATTAATGGAGTGAGATAGTGCAGAAACGTGGGGGTATGGAGAGAGAAACTTGGGGGAAGTGAGATATGTACATTAGAGAGATAATATGAGTTAATTGATTCTCATTAAATTCTTAAAATGTATATAATTGGTAAATTGTATATGCCTATATAATTAAATTAAAACTTGAGTAGGAAGGGTAATAACAAGTCATCACTTGCTTTTAATTGAATTCGGTGTTTCCAAGGCCTTGAAAAACTCATTTAGAGTCACCTTGACTTGCGTGCACAGTCCGGGCGTGTAGCCGGAAAGCTTAGGTATCAAATTTTGTAAAAAATGATAAGTTTTGACTGTAAAATGAATAAAATTGACTCCAGTCAATATTTTGGGTAAACGGACGCAGATCCACGATTTGACGGTCCCGGAGGGTCCGTAGGAAAATATGGGACTTGGGCGTATGCCCAGAATCAAATTTCGAGGTCCCGAGCCCGAGAAATGAATTTTTTTAAAGGAAATTATTTTCTAAAAATTTTATTAAAGAAAGTTGAAATGAAATCTGATTAGAAAGCGATAGTATCGGGCCCGTATTTTGGTTTCGGCGCCCGGTACAGGTCTTACATACGGTTTAAGTCATTTTTGTAAAGTTTGGTTGTAAACGGACGTCGTTTGATGTGATTCAGACTTAAACTGCTAAATTTGATACTTGATGAAGTTTGAGAAAAAAATTCTTGATTTTGAGGTTTGATTCATTTTTATTAAGGTTATTTTGGCGATTTGATCGCACGGATAAGTTTGTATGATGTTGTTGAGTTAGTACGTGTGTTTGGTTAGGAGCCCCGAGGGCTCGAGTGTGTTTCGGATGTGTTTCGGCAAGTTTTGAACTTAGGAAAAAGTTGCAGATTCAGATAAATTGCAGGTCTATGAAGCCAGGTCTCGCGGTCCGTGGTGGAGCTCCGCGACCACAATCTTTTTTATGTGGTACACGGTGGAGCTCCGCAGCTGCAGTCCAAGGTGGAACTCCGCGGCCGCAGACCTTTTTATGCGGTCCGTAGAGAGGGTCTGAGGGGAGTATATTTAAACGGACCTTTCAATTATTTTCCACTTTTCAAAAACCCTAAAACATAAGAGGCAATTTTTCAAACAACCTTTCTTCTCCAAATCAATTGTAAATCGTTTTTAACTAGTTTTCTTCAATCATTAATATCTTTTGACATGATTTTAACTTAAAATCAAGATTTTCATGGGGGAAATTGAGTGTTTTGGGTAGAACCTCGGTTTTTCAAAAATTGGGGATTTAGACCTCGACGTGAGGTCCGATTTCAAAAGTATTTATATATTTGGGTTCATGGAGGAATGAGTAATCGGATTTTGGTTCGAACCTTGGGTTTTGACCATGTGGGCCCGGGGGCGATTTTTAACTTTTTGGGTAAAACTTTGGAAAACTCATTTCCATGCATTGGGGTTGATTCATTTAGCGTTTATTGATGTAATTAAGTAATTTGTGACTAGATACGAGCGAGTTGGCGGTGGAATCGAGGGGTAAAGCTATAATTGATCCTTGAGTTGTGTTCGTGGCGTCGAGGTAAGTGTTTGGTCTAACCTTAGCTTTAGGGATTAGGAGTTGTGTCCTATTTGCTATTTGCTTCTTGTCGAGTACGACGTATAGACATAGTAACGAGTATCTATACGTTGGTATCAAGCATGATCGTGAGTCTTATATTGTGATTTTCATGATTTCGTTGTATTATTCATGCCTTGGTGAAGATTTCTAATTGTTGTATAAAGATTGTGAAAAGAATTGTGACTTATGAATATTGAGGAGCGTTGACTCAAGTTGTATAAGCGAAATTATGAAAGTATAAGTGACAGTTGAACTTTTAGAGCATTGGCTCGAGTTGTGAAAGTATAAGTGATAATCGAACCTCTAGAGCATTGGCTCGAGTTGTGAAGTGAATTGTGAAGTAAAATTGAGAAAGAGAAGAGATCATATGCTGACACCCTTGTCGGGTTATTGTTGATTTATTTGTTGTTCCCTTGCCGGGATTTAATTGTTTAATTGTTGTTCCCTTGCCGGGATTTAATTGTTTAACTGTTATTCCCTTGTCAGGATCTCTATTACTATTTTGTTTATTCCCTTTCCCCTTTGCTTGTGATTGTTCTTTTGGGTGAGGAAGAGTATTAAAGCACGAAGGGTGATGCCGTGTATTGTTTGTTATTGTGAGGAAAGAGTATTAAAGCACAAAGGGTGATGTCGTGCATTGTTTGTTATTGTGAGAAAAGAGTGTTAAAGCACGAAGGGTGATGCCATGCCACACGACGTACCATTCCGTGCCAATTCTATTAATTATATGGTGAGGAAAGAGAGTAAAAGCATGAAGGGTGATGTCGTAGACCTGCATGCGTCCGTAGGCCCTGACGTCTCCCTCTATCTCTATTTCCTGTTTTTTTCTTTTGCCCAGAAACAGTGTATTGTATTTCTTCAGACCTTGTATGCAGTAACTCTTAGACGTTCTGAGACACTGTGACACCAGGTTTTGGGTATTTGAGGTTTTGAAAGTTGCAATAGACGTAGACTTAAGTTATTTAATTGTTGACTTCCGCTTATTTACTTAAAATTCCGTTCTTATCATGTTATCGCCTTGTGTTTGTTAAAATGAAGCAATATGAAAGTGTAGTAGGTAGTTAAGGTTTGGCTTGCCTAGCTCCCATTAGTAGGCTTCATCACGACTCCCAAGTGTGGAAAATCCAGGTCGTGACAAGTTGGTATCAGAGCTATAGGTTACATGGGTCTCATAGTTCACAGACAAGCTTAGTAGAGTCCGAGCGATCGGTACGGAGACGTTTGTATTTATCCCTCAGTGGCTACAGAGTTAGGAAAAACTTCAAATTCATTCTTTCCTGTCGTGCGGTTTTGTTTCTCAATACTAATTGAACTTCTACTCTATTCTTTCGCAGATGGCAAGAACACGCGCTTCCTTATCCTCCCCTCAGCAGCCCGAGCCCCCAGCAGCAGCTCCCATGAGGGGTAGAGGGCGAGGCCGAGGTAGGGGCAGATCTCAGCCCCGAGCAGCAGCCCCAGTGACGGAGCCTCAGGTTGATTTTGATGAGGAGGTTCCAGCTCCAGCAGTTCCGGTGGGCCCAGCTCAGGTCCTAGAGGGGTTTATTGCTACCCCAGTTCTTCAGGATGCTCTGGTCCGATTAGTGGGCCTCATGGAGAGTGTCAACCGAGCAGGCTTGCTTCCTGTAGAACCAGCCGTCTCTCAGGCTGGAGGAGGAGCCCAGACTCTTACTACTCGCACTCTGGAGCAGGTAACTCCTCAGATTCAGACTCCAGCGGTTCAGCCAGTTGGAGTAGTACAGCCGGGTGTGGTAGCTCAGACCGGTGATAGAGTGGCTATGTCTGCCGATGCTTTGTGGAGACTGGATAGGTTCACCAAGCTCTTCATTACTACTTTCAACGGTGCATCTACTGAGGATCCCCAAGATTATCTAGACAACTGCCACGAGGTTCTCAGGAATATGGGCATTGTTAAGACCTATGGGGTCGATTTTGCTACATTTCGCTTGCCTGGATCTGCCAAGACTTGGTGGAGGGATTATTGCTTAGCGAGACCAGCCAGATCGCTAGCCTTGACTTGGGAGCAGTTTACAGTGTTATTCCTGGAGAAGTTTCTCCCCGTTACTCAGAGAAAGGCCTATCAGACGCAGTTTGAGCGCCTCCAGTAAGGTTCTATGACTGTTACCCAGTATGAGACCAGGTTCATCAACTTAGCTCGCCATGCTCTCATCATACTCCCCACAGAGAGAGAGAGAGGGTGAGGAGGTTTATTGACGGTCTCATTCAGCCGATTTGTCTTTAGATGGCTAGAGAGGCTAGGAGTGAGATTACTTTTCAGGAGATGGCCAATGTGGCCCATAGAGTTGAGATGGTTCTGTCACATGAAGGCGGTTATAGGTCAGATAAAAGGCCCCATCATTCAGGCCGATTCAGTGGTACCTCATCTGGAGGTCAAGATTCGTATGGTAGAGGCCATCCTCCTAGGCCCTTTCAGTCAGCGCTCCAGGTTTCTCATGGTACTTCAGGTGGTCGTGGTCCCCAGATGCAATATCCCGATCAGTAGTCCTACAATGCACCACCGCTTCAGAGTTTGCGGGGTGGTCATTCAGGTTGTCAGGGATAGTAGTCTCAACAGTCGAGGGCTTGTTACACTTGTGGTGATACAGGTCACATTTCTAGGTTTTTCCCTCGAGCACCGAGAAGCTCTTAGCATCAGGGTTCTCGTGCTATAGTACAGGCACCAAGTGTTCCACAGCCCGCCCAGCCAGCTAGAGGTGGGGGTAGAGGTGCTAGAGGTGGAGGTAGAGGCACTAGAGGTGGAGCTCAGGCCGCCAGAGGTGGAGGTCAGCCAGCTGCAGGCCGTCCCAGAGATGTTTAGAGTGGTGGGACTCAGCCCCGAAGCTACGCCCTTCCAGCCAGACTCGAGGCTGAGGCTTCAGATGCAGTTATTACAGGTACTATTCTGGTTTGTAATAGAGATGCTGTAGTGTTATTTGATCCATGTCTACCTACTCATATGTGTCATCTTATTTTGCACCGTATCTGGTCATGCCTAGTAATTCATTGAGTATTCCTGTTTATGTGTCTACACCGGTGGGTGACTCTATTATAGTAGATCGAGTCCATCGTTCTTGTATTGTGGTGATTGGGGGTCTTGAGACTCGTGTAGATTTGTTGCTTTTAGACATGGTCGATTTCGATGTTATATTGGGGATGGACTGGTTATCACCTTACCACGCTATCCTGGATTGTCATGCCAAGATTGTGACCTTAGCCTTACCGGATTTGCCCCATTTAGAGTGGAGAGGGACTCCTGATCATTCTACCTGCAGTGTTATCTCGTACGTGAAGGCTCGGCGTATGGTCGAAAAGGGGTGTTTGGACTATTTGGCATATGTTCATGATTCTAGTGCTGAGGTCCCTTCTATTGATTTTGTGCCCGTTGTTTGAGAGTTTCCTGATGTTTTCTCTTCAGACCTGCCAGGTATGCCACCCGATAGGGATATTGACTTTTGTATTGATTTGGCTCCGGGTACTCAGCCCATTTCTATCCTACTGTATCGTATGGCCCCGCCGGAGTTGAAAGAGTTGAAGGAACAATTGCAAGACTTGCTTGAGAAGGGTTTCATTAGACCTAGTGTTTCCCCTTGGGGTGTGCCGGTGTTGTTTGTTAAGAAGAAGGACGGATCGATGAGAATGTGTATTGATTACCGGCAGTTGAACAAGGTTATAATCAAGAATAAGTATCCATTACCGAGGATTGATGATTTGTTTGATCAGCTTCAGGGTGTCAAGGTATTTTCAAAGATTGATTTGAGATCTGGCTACCATCAGTTGAGGATTAGGGCATTCGATATCCCTAAGACAGCTTTCTGCACTCGGTACGGGCATTATGAGTTCCTGGTCATGTCATTTGGGTTGACCAATGCCCTAGCAGCTTGTATAGATTTGATGAACTGAGTGTTCAGGCCTTATTTGGACTCGTTCGTGATAGTTTTCATTGATGATATTTTGATATATTCCCGCAACCGGGAGGACCAAGAGAAGCATCTTAGAATGGTTCTTCAGACCTTAAGAGATATTCAGTTATATGCTAAGTTCTCGAAGTGCGAGTTTTGGTTGAGTTCAGTTGCATTTCTGGGTCATGTTGTATCGGTAGAGGGTATTCAGGTTGATCCGAAGAAGATTGAGGTAGTCAAGAACTGGCCTAGACCAGCGTCAACTACAGGGATTCGGAGTTTCTTGGGATTGGCAGGCTACTACCGTCGGTTCGTGGAGGGGTTCTCATCTATCGCAGCCCCGATGACCAGGTTGACCCAGAAGGTGCCCAGTTCACATGGTCAGACGAGTGTGAGGCGATCTTTCAGAAGCTCAAGACATCTCTAACTACGACACCGGTGTTGGTTTTGCCCACAGGTTCAGAGCCTTATACCATTTATTGTGATGCATCTCGTATTGAGCTGGGCGCAGTGTTAATGCAGGATGACAAGGTCATTGCCTATGCTTTGAGGCAGTTGAAGATTCATGAAAAGAACTATCCGGTTCATGATTTGGAGTTGGCATCAATAGTTCACGCGTTGAAGATTTGGAGGCATTATCTGTATGTCGTGGCATGTGAGGTGTTCACTGATCACAAGAGTCTTCAATATTTGTTCAAGCAAAAATAGCTGAATTTGAGGCAGAGGCAGTGGTTGGAGTTGTTGAAGGATTATGATATCACTATCTTATATCACCCGGGAAAGGCCAATGTGGTGGCCGATGCCTTGAGTGGAAGTCAGCCAGTATGGGCAACCTCGCTTATATTCCGGTCGGTGAGAGACCGCTTGCTTTGGACATTCAGGCTTTGGCCAATCAGTTTGTGAGGTTGGATATTTCTGAGCCTAGTCATGTATTGGCCTGCACGGTCGCTCGTTCTTCTTTATTGGAGCGTATCCGTGATTGGCAGTTCGATGATCCCCGTTTGTGTATCCTTAGAGACACGATGCAGCGTGGAGATGCCAAGTAGGTTACCTTAGATGATGATGGAGTTCTGAGGTTGCAGGGTTGAGTTTGTGTGCCTAATGTGGATAGGCTCCGGGAGTTGATTTTATAAGAGGCCCATAGTTCCCGGTACTCTATTCATTTGGGCACTGCAAAGACGTATCAGGATTTGCGGCAACATTATTGGTGGCGGAGAATGAAGAAGGATATCGTTGCATATGTAGCTCGGTATTTGAATTGTCAGCAGGTTAAGTACGAGCATCAGAGGCATGCGGTTTGTTTTAGAGGATTGAGCTTCTCGAGTGGAAGTGGGAGCGGATCACCATGGATTTCGTTGTTGAACTCCCGCAGACTTGGAGGAAGTTCGACGCAGTATGGGTCAATGTTGATAGGCTGACCAAGTCAGCGCATTTCATTCTTGTGGCAGTCTCCTAGTCATACGAGAGGTTAGATGAGATCTATATCCGGGATATTGTTCGTCTTCATGGTGTGCCTGTATCTATCATTTTAGACCGAGGTACGCAGTTTACCTTGCATTTCTAGAGAGCAGTTCAGCGAGAGTTGGTCACCCAGGTTGAGTTGAGTACAACATTTCATCCTCAGACGGATGGGCGGTCTAAGCGAACTATTCAGATTCTTGAGGATATGCTCCGAGCTTATGTTATTGACTTTGGAGGCTCGTGGGATTAGTTTTTGCCTTTAGCAGAGTTTGCCTACAACAACAGTTACCAGTCGAGTATCCAGATGACTCCTTATGAGGCTTTATATGGTAGGCGGTGTCGGTCTCCGGTTGGATGGTTTGAGTCGGGAGAGGCTCGATTGTTGGGTACGGATCTGGTTCAGGAGGCTTTGGACAAGGTCAGGATTATTCAGGATAGGCTTCGTATAGCTCAATCCAAGCAAAAGAGTTATGCAGACCGTAAGGTTCGAGATGTGGCTTTTATGGTTGGAGAGCGGGTATTGCTCCGAGTGTCGCCTATGAAGGGAGTGATGAGATTTGGGAAGAAGGGCAAGCTTAGCCCTAGGTTCATTGGCCCATTTGAGATTCTTGATCGAGTGGGAGAGGTAACTTATAGACTTGCGTTGATGCCAAGCTTATCAGCTGTGCATCCAGTGTTTCATGTGTCCATGCTTCGGAAATATCACAGCGATCCATCCCACGTGTTAGATTTCAGCACCGTCCAGTTGGACAAGGACTTGTCGTACGAGGAGGAGCCGGTAGCCATTCTAGACCGGCAGGTTCGTCAGTTGAGGTCGAAGAGTTTCCCTTCTGTTCGCATTCAGTGGAGAGGTCACCCCTTGAGGCATTAACCTGGGAGTCCGAGTCCGATATGCGGAGCCGTTATCCCCATCTTTTCCCCTACTCAGGTACTTCCTTCTTCTGTCCGTTAGAGGACGAACGATTGTTTTAGAGGCGGAGTCCAGGCCTTGAAAACCTCATTTAGAGTCACCTTGACTTGCGTGCGCAGTCCGGGCGTGTAGCCGGAAAGCTGAGGTATGAAATTTTGTGAAATATGATAAGTTTTGATTGTAAAATGAATAAATTTGACTCCGGTCAACATTTTGGGTAAACAGACCTGGATCCGCGATTTGACGGTCCCGGAGGGTCCGTAGGAAAATATGGGACTTGGGCATATGCCCGAAATCGAATTTCAAGGTCCCGAGCTCGAGAAATGAATTTTTTTAAAGGCAATTGTTTTCTAGAAATTTTATTAAGGAAAGTTGAAATGAAATCTGATTAGAAAGCGATGGTATCGGGCCCGTATTTTGGTTCCAGGCCCCGGTACAGGTCTTATATATGGTTTAAGTCATTTCTGTAAAGTTTGGTTGTAAACAGACGTCGTTTGACGTGATTCAGATCTAAATTGCTAAATTTGATACTTGATGAAGTTTGAGAAAAAAATTCTTGACTTTGAGGTTTGATTCATTTTCATTAAGGTTATTTTGGCGATTTGATCACACGGATAAGTTCGTATGATATTGTTGAATTAGTACGTGTGTTTGGTTTGGAGCCCCAAGGGCTCGAGTGTGTTTCGGATGTGTTTTGGCAAGTTTTGAACTTAGGAAAAAGTTGCAGATTCAGAGAAAGAAGCCAGGTCTCGCGGTCCGTGGTGGAGCTCCGCGACCACAGTCCTTTTTATGCGGTCCGCGGTGGAGCTCCGCGGCTGCAGTCCGTTTTATGCGGTCGGCAGTGGAGCTCCGCGGCCGCAGACCTTTTTATGCGGTCCGCGGAGAGGGTCTGAGGGGAGTATATTTAAACGGACCTTTCAGTTATTTTCCACTTTTCAAAAACCCTAAAACATAAGAGGCGATTTTTCAAACAACCTTTCTTCTCCAAATCAATTGTAAGTCGTTTTTAACTAGTTTTCTTCAATCATTAACATCTTTTGACATGATTTCAACTTAAAATCAAGATTTTCATGGGGGAAATTGAGTGTTTTGGGTAAAACCTCGGGTTTTCAAAAATTGGGGATTTAGACCTCGACGTGAGGTCCGATTTCAAAACAATTTATATATTTGGGTTCATGGGGGAATGGGTAATCGGATTTTGGTTCGAACCTCGGGTTTTGACCATGTGGGCCCGGGGTCGATTTTTAACTTTTTGGGTAAAACTTTGGAAAACTCATTTCCATGCATTGGGGTTGATTCATTTAGCGTTTATTGATGTAATTAAGTAATTTGTGACTAGATACAAGCGAGTTGGTGGTGGAATCGAGGGGTAAAGCTATAATTGATCCTTGAGTTGTGTTCGTGGCGTCGAGGTAAGTGTTTGGTCTAACCTTAGCTTTAGGGATTAGGAGTTGTGTCCTATTTGCTATTTGCTTCTTGTCGAGTACGACGTATAGACATAGTAACGAGTATCTATACGTTGGTATCAAGCATGATCGTGAGTCTTATATTGTGATTTTCATGATTTCGTTGTATTATTCATGCCTTGGTGAAGATTTCTAATTGTTGTATAAAGATTGTGAAAAGAATTGTGACTTATGAATATTGAGGAGCGTTGACTCAAGTTGTATAAGCGAAATTATGAAAGTATAAGTGACAGTTGAACTTTTAGAGCATTGGCTCGAGTTGTGAAAGTATAAGTGATAATCGAACCTCTAGAGCATTGGCTCGAGTTGTGAAGTGAATTGTGAAGTAAAATTGAGAAAGAGAAGAGATCATATGCTGACACCCTTGTCGGGCTATTGTTGATTTATTTGTTGTTCCCTTGCCGGGATTTAATTGTTTAATTGTTGTTCCCTTGCCGGGATTTAATTGTTTAACTGTTATTCCCTTGCCAGGATCTCTATTACTATTTTCTTTATTCCCTTGCCCCTTTGCTTGTGATTGTTTGTTTGGGTGAGGAAGAGTGTTAAAGCACGAAGGGTGATGCCGTGCATTGTTTGTTATTGTGAGGAAAGAGTGTTAAAGTACGAAGGGTGATGTTGTGCATTGTTTGTTATTGTAAGGAAAAAGTGTTAAAGCATGAAGGGTGATGTCGTGCCGCACGACGTACCATTCTGTGCCGATTCTATTGATTATATGATAAGGAAAGAGAGTAAAAGCACGAAGGGTGATGCCGTGCACATTTTGATTATATGATTGTTTTGGTGAGGACGAGAGTAAAGACACGAAGGGTGATGCTGTGCACATTTTCATTATATAACTGCTTTGGTGAGGCTGAGAGTAAAAGTACGAAGGGTGATGCCATGCAATTTTTGATTTCTGCTTCCCTGTTGATATTCTAGTTATGTTGTTCCTTTACTTACTTGATGTCTTTCTATTCGGAACTATTATCTCCCCCACAACATGTTTTCCCCTCCCACATTGACTGATTATTTATGTATTTCTTTTCCGTTGTATATATATATGAACTGCACAGGTTTATTTGGTAGTCTGGTCCTAGATTCGTCACTACTTCGCCGAGGTTAGGCTAGACACTTACCAGCACATGGGGTCGGTTGTGTTGATACTATGCTCTGTACTGTGTGCAGATCTAGGAGCAGGTTTTGGACAGTAGTTGGAGGGCTTCCTTCAGTCCACTCGGAGACCCAAGGTAGACCTGCATGCGTCCGTAGGCCCTGACGTCTCCCTCTATCTCTATTTCCTGTTTCTTTTTCTTTTGCCCATAAACAGTGTATTGTATTTCTTCAGACCTTGTATGTAGTAACTCTTAGACGGTCTGTGACACTGTGATACCAGGTTTGGGTATTTGAGGTTTTGATAGTTGTAATAGACGTAGACTTAAGATATTTAATTATTGACTTCCGCTTATTTACTTAAAATTCCGCTGTTATCATGTTATCGCCTCGTGTTTGTTAAAATGAAGCAATATGAAAGTGTAGTAGGTAGTTAAGGTTTGGCTTGCCTAGCTCCCATTAGTAGGCGCCATCACGACTCCCGAGGATGGAAAATCTGGGTCGTGACAATAACATTTCAAATATAGTAATGTAAAAATCCCTATGGTTTAATGTGTTGATACACAGTCTCAGATTAAATTTATAGGCAAAAAATCAGAAATAGCCAGGTTCACAACTAATAATAGCCACAGTTTCAAAAATAATTGAAATTTAATTATTTTTTTTAATGCAAAGATAAAATCTGAATAAAAACACCCTTAAAAATTCGAAAATATTTTTGCATAATATGTTGGAGTTCCAATTTTTTACATATGAGATTCTAACATCTAGAATTTCATAATGTGCTAGAGTTCCAACATAATATGCTGGAAGTTTATACACATGAGCTCAATAATCCAGCATATTATGTTGAAACTTTTCGTGTGCTGGAGTTCGAATATAATATACTGGAAATTTATACGCAACAACTCCATTATCAAACATATTATGTTGGAACTTTTCGTGTTTTAGCAACATAGTGGTGGCTATTTTTTTAATGACTTTACAAATGCTAAGTATTTTTTGATTAACAGTCCAAAAATTGACTAGCCCATACTATTTTTACAAATCGTCTCACATAAGGAATGGAGATAATTTGGACGTGCAACTCTTTTAAAAAAGTTTTCTGTATTTTTTCAATTGATTACGAGGACTAGGAGGGTGTTTGGCTAAGCTGGTTAAACTGATTTATAAGTATTTTTTTGGCTTATTTATGCGCTTGGTAATTACCTAAAGTGCTTATAAGCTAAAATCAGTTATAAGTCATAAGTTGGTCACCCCTGACTTATAGTTTTTTAGCTTATAAGCACTTTTAGTTTAACCAAGGCTTTTTACTAGTTTATCCTTAATAATTACTCCCTCCGTTTCAATTTATGTGAACCTATTTCCTTTTAAGTCCGTGCCAAAAAGAATGACCTCTTTCCTTATTTGGAAACAAATTACCTTTACACAATGTTTTATAGCCACACAAAATATATGTGCCTCATTTTACACCACAAGATCCAAAGTCTTCTCTCTTTTCTTAAATTTCGTGCCCAGTCAAATGGGTTCACATAAATTGAAACGGGGGGAGTATTTTCTAATTCACAAAATATTTTTCCCAAAATAAATTTTCTAACTTTCTTTTAATTTCATATTCGTTTTTCATCTTTTCTTTACAAAGAAACCTTTTAATTTATAACCTTTTGTAAAGTTTTAAGGATATCTTAGTCATTTTAATAAAAGAACAACTTATCAACATTTTTCTACCAAACACATCAACTGTTTATTATAAGTTTCAACACGTCTATTCAAAGACGTAAATGCTTATTTGAAAAATCAACTTCAACACTTAAAAACGCTTTTCAACACTTCAAGTTTATCAGCTATTTACAATCAGCTAATCCAAACGGGTTCTAGTTATTTCGTTTAAACAAAACAAAAACTTGTTTAATCTTGAGGCGTTTTCGAAAATTTTTTCTCGAAAAAGAAAATCTATATTTTTTTATCCGGACATGTTTTTCCCCAGAATTTCTCAAAAGAAAAAAAAAAAAAACTCATACTCTGTGGCTAGAATAATAACACTGATTATGGATCTCAATTGTATACTTCGAAATTTTTTAAAATATAATAACATAATTCTATGCGCCGTTATAGGCACAAATGAGCGACGAATTAAGGGATTATTATCTCAAAAGAATCAGGACCTCAATTTAGTAACTCTATTTCTGATTGTTCACTCGAATTTAGAAAAAAATTAGTTGTACTCTCTAGTATAATCTCAAGCTTAATTGGCACAGGACTATTCCTGCTGGCTGAGAATTGACCACTCGAATCCTGTACTACTTATGCAGATTATTCGCTATCAGATCCTTTTTTCCCCCAAATTTGGATTCAGAATTACATGGACGAATTATAGTTCCAATATTTCACAGAAGACAAAACAAAAGAAGTCTTCAAAAGAATACATGAAATGATCGATTGTGCTGTGACACTGAAGATTTCAGAGTTCTCATCATCAAAGATTCAAGACATTGATTTTTGATACTACTAACTTTTCCCATCCTTTGAGGAGTAAAGTATTAGTAGTACAAAATCTGAGCATTGCAGAAATAGCTATAAAAAGTATAAGTTGACTGCTTTCTAAAGCCAGACAAACTCCAACCAGACAAAAATAAAGCACTAGAAGCCACGCTTGTTCGCATATATTACGTAATTTAGACAAGAGATTAGCCTTATTTTAGGGGACTGAAAGCGAGAGAAGCAAAAAATTTATAGGAAAAGTTCTCGTGAATCACAAAGAATATAGTATACTCCCTTTTACCATAAAGTATAAAGAAGACAAAAGGAAAGACCTTCCCATCGCGTGTTGTCTCCCTTTTTGCAGGAGGTTATAGTACTCCATAAATTTAATTTATTGCAAAAAAAGTTATAATACTCAATAAATTAATTTTATGTATACTGTCAATACAATTTTCTTGCATCATTCGTGTGTTTTATCCTTTTATAACAAGTTACATTTCTTATTTTTTTGTCTATTAATCTAATTTAGTACTATGTGTTATTACTTGTATTTATCTTAGGTGACTTGATGGTATGAAAAATAAAGGTTTATGTCATAGAGACGAAGTTAGGATGTGAAGTTTATGAGTTTAGTATTCTAATCTTTTTAAGTTATTTGGTTCTAAACTAATAATTTGATGAACTAGTTTGACTTGACACAAAGTTTAAGAAGAAAAAAAAAGACTTTTGAAACATATGGTCTTAAAAGTTTAAGGGTTAAAAGGTTTGTGTGGACATGATATTTGTGTGGTTATAAAAACTTCTAATTAAGGGTAAAATGAGTAAAATAAAGAATTTAAAGTTGAATTATTTCTAATTGTAAAAATATATTTCTTTTAACGAATTAATCAAAAAAGTGTGTCATCTAAATTGAAACAGGTATTTGGCTCCCCCACTCATCAGTATATAGAAATCATGCAATAAACTTGTGCTCAATAAAGCCATGCTCGTCTTTTTCCTGTCTCAACTTTCTCCATTTACTATATCCATTCAGTCTAAAGTTTGGCTATTTTTCCACACTTTCTGTTTGTGGGTTCTTCACTCTTTTAAAGTTGGACCCCAGAAAATCTCTATTTTCTTCCTCGGATTACCCACACATAGTCCACTCATAATAGTAAAAACCTCTATTTTTTTTTTTTTTAACTTTTACTCTCTGTTTTGGGAGGCATAATGCAAATTAAGCAGTCTCGACCAGTAGGGTTGTTTCAGAGCTGGCTAGTGATTCTGGTTTTTCTATCCTTGCTGTTTGTCTCTGCAGCGAAAAACAACACGGTGGTGGCGCAGAAACAACCAGAGGAAGAAGAGGCGCAGCAGCCGCAAAATTGGAAGCTGAGGCATTCTCTTGATGTGTTCTTTCCAAGTAAAAGAAGAGTCCCTAATGAATCAGACCCTCTTCACAATCGTTGACAATTAAGCTCCGAGTTTCACTTTTCTTCACGCAAATGGTTTGGTTATTGAGTTCTGTTGATTGATCAGCATTTTGCTCGAGTCATGTCTCGGAGGCGGATCCAAGATTTTAATTCTATAAGTTCAAGATTTCAGCTTCGACCATTGAATCCATATCCTTGTTTGAGTTATGGATTTATAGCTCAAAATTTTCAGCAATTTTAATGAATTTTATACTGATAATCCGCCACTCCGTGTCCCTGTTCCCCACTGGATTGTAAATAGTTTTGAGTGATTGTTAAATTTTTATGCTAGCGAAATGATGATAGAACCTCGTGAATTGCATTTCTGATAAGAGTGCTACCTTTCAACTCTTTGCGTGTTACTTTACCACTAGCAGTAGGTATTTTATCATCTCTCCTTTTTATAAGAAAAAGATTGTGCAAAGGTTTAATTTTGCCTTTTTCTTCATGTTTTCTGTACTTTGAGGAGATTTGGGTTCACTATATATATATATATATATGGGTGTGAGATTTTTACCTTCCTATACTATATATGAAATTTTATTACCCTCTTTAATTAAGTTTTAATTTAATTACATTATCATATACAATTTACTAATTATTTAAAAATAAGTTTTAAATGAGTATCCCTTTATATTAGGAATTAAATAAGTAATATTAATTATTTCCTCATCTCTTTATTCATTCTCCTCTCTCTCTCCGTCACTCTCTCTCCCTCTCTTTGTCTCTCTATCTCTCCTTCTTTGTTTTTCCCCAATTTTTCTTCCTTTGATGGTTTGTGTTTTTAATGCTTTCTTGTTGTATATAGTTTGATGGAATTCATCGATAGTTTTCAATCGTTTTTCTATAGAGTTTTAATTTAGCAATTTCCTTTCATATTGCACAATTGATGATCGAATTAAAATTATTAATCAATAAATTTTGAAGGTGTTTGATTCTCTACCATCGATAGCAATTAAAAAACTTCGTTACTTTGAATTCGAATTTGGAGTTTTCAAAAACTATTATTTGTTTGGATTGGGTGTTGTTGCAAACAATTGAGAATGTTCTTTGGAGTTTATATCTCAATTTTGAGGGTGTTTGGTAAAGATTAAACTTGATTTTGGCCGAATTTCAGATTGAAAATCGTTAAAGAAGAAGGAGAAGAAGACGACGTGACATATAATATACTTACGAAATTGTATTATAGTTGTTATGTAAATTGTATTTGTGATGACCTTTTACTCGTTTTGAAAGTAAATTCTGTGTTCCGAGGCCTTAAAACCCTCTTTTTGTCTCACCTTGATTTGCGTGTGCAGTCCGGACGCGTTTCCGGAAAGCTTTCATGTGAAAACTAAGTAAAATAAGAAAATTGACTTTTAAAATTACTTAAAGTTAACTTTGGTCAATATTCTTGGTAAACGGATCCGGACTCGTGATCCGACGGTCTCGTAGGGTCCGTAGTAAAATATGAGACTTGGACGTATGCCCAGAATCGAATTCCGAGGTCCCAAGTCTGAGAAATAAATTTTTGAAGGAAATTGTTTAACTGAAATTATAAGAGTTTTTGGAAAAGAAAAAATATTTGAAATTGATGGTATCGGGCCCATATTTTGGTTCTGGAGCCCAGTACAAGTCTTATATAATAATTAAGTTGAATCTGTGAAGTTTGATAAGAATCGGAGTTCGTTTAGTATAAATCGGACCTTTATTTGAGAAATTGAAAATTTTGATGTTCTTGAGTGATTTCATGGATTTTGATGCTTAATTCATAGTTGTTGATGTTATTTTGATGATTTGATTGCACGATCAAGTCTGTAAAATATTTTTAGGTTGGTGTGCATGTTTGGTTTGGAGCCCCGAAGCCTTGGGTGAGTTTTGGATAGGCAACAGAGTGAAATTTGGATTTAGAAATAATTGCTGGTATCTGGTATTTTTGCTCAGGCCTCTGATCTCGCAATTAGCTTTGTCACACCTCCTTTTTTACCTACACCCCTGTAAGGGTGTATAAGGGAGTTTTTCCAATTAAAGGACAATCGAAATGGTATTTATTATAAAGATTCAGAGTCGCCACTTGAGAGATTTATGATGTCCCAAGTCACCGGTTGAATCCCGAATCGAGGAAAATATTGACTCTGTTTAACAGTCCGCGAACCAGAAATCCGAGTAAGGAATTTTGTTAACTCGAGAGAAGGTGTTAGGCATTTCCGAGTTCCGTGGTTTTAGCACGGTCGCTCAACTATAATTTTTTGGCTCAATTATCTGATTTTAAACAATTATGAACCTATGTGCAAATTTTAACTTTTTAACCGCTTTTAGTCATTTTTAGGAGTATTGCAACGCTGCTAGAACACGTCTTGAACCACGTCACATAAATGCACCTGCAGTCTTTGACATATTCTAACATTGTTGAGATTTGGATTTGGGTCACATGAAATGCACACCCGAGTTTAAGGAAATTAATTTAAACAGTGCCTAAAACAACCACGCACTTTCAAGTTTGCGAGGGCCATGGGAATTCGCTAAATGGCGCACCTCGATTTCCAAAGAATTAAGATTCATCCAGTGGTGGCCATAGGTTATATATAATCCAAATGTGTGAATGACACGCCTCAAAACTATTCAACTAAAAGAACTAGGGAGATACGTAATAAAAAAACTAATTTGAAAATAACTATCATAACCGCACCACGAAAACAATGCCCTTGATTTAATTATGTGCCTAAAGCTTGATCACCATATTCATAAGTTGTTTGTTCTCTTCCTATGCTTGAGACCAATTGTATGTGTTTAAACTTGCAAAACGGTTTACGTGCAAAATTAAGGAAATATGAATACCATTTGTTTTATGAAATAACCATCACTCCACCCAATGCAAACTCAACTTTGTATATCCTCTTTTAAAATGCCGAAGTCAGTACTCATAAAATCTGTTCGTACTAAGTACACATTTGGCATTTGCCTATTTATTAACATCACAATTTTTATCATGTATAATGCACCGAAATTTTTACACAATTAAGCAATCATCACTTCAATCTAGACAAACTCATCACATGAACCAAAACCGCCTTCCAGATAACTTCTACACGTTCATTTCTAGTCCAAATCCTAACCATTCTGTTAATTCGCTTGTGACGATTGGGTTTAGATGAACAAAATCAAGCCAATTATTGTCCAAACTTGTGAAAACTATTTACAATTAACAAATCTATACTTGTAATAATGTCAACATCACTTTGTTATAAGAAACGAGTTAATTGCACTCCTAAACTAAGATAGGCAATTTATTATCAAGAAAGAAAACTAGTTTACCAAATTGATTTGACAGACAAATTCATACTACATGTACCACGAACACACAACTGAACCTCTCAGAATACTCCAATACTTTGAACATAATGGACTATATCAATTCTCCTCTAACTCATGGTTATCCCAATAGCTGTTATCATACAAGATTACATACGAACAAGAGCACTTATCTCACACAGAATTAAAACAAAGCTCCGATGTTTAACGAAGTATATTATTTTAGTTCCTTGATAGTTCCATACTACCATACACTTAGCTAACATGGTTTAAACACAAAACTTAGCTAATGGTCAATATTCTACCAAGTTCCCCATCTCAGCAGTTCAAAACCAGCTATAACCAATGAACTTCAAAAGCAAGTAAAATTACTATTGAGCTATACTAACTTCAACAGAGGCAAATTAACTAATAGCTCCCGTTGAGCATATGACATGTCAATTAACTAAAAAAACAAAACTGAAATTAAACTAATCGATTTCAATGTGCAGAAAACATATTTGGAACTCCGGATTTCATTTCATTGCAATACCAAAACTTGAGCGAGATAAGTCCAGGGACATGTACCTGAAATATGAAACGTGGGAAAACAAATGAAAATCAGTAGCGAGCAGTATAGCAGCAGAAACTTCAACGACCAGTAGAGCCAAGTTGAGCAGAAAGTTATGTGCAGCAGGCCCAAAAAAAGTTTGATCGAACAGTAAACTTTAACACGTCAAAACCAAACTTTCACAAACTCATCTTTATCTATTTTTACTCCCCGACGAGTTAAATGTTCTTTCAGAGATTAGAAATATCAAAAATGCAAAGTGATCGATGAAACAGTAAAACAATATAGCCCTTTTAATTTCAGATTGTTTCTCTTCAATCTCTCTGTTTATTCCTCTCCGCATTCTCTCACTGTGTTTTTCAGTATCTTCAGAGTCAAGCCCCCTTTCTGTATGAACTTAGTATCTATATATAGGCATTCAACTCAGTGCATTCCCCACTTTCAATTCTACTTTTCATTTCTTAACTATCCACTAGCTTAGTGCTTTCTTAATTAATTCAGTAATGTAATTTCTACCCTACCACCCATTTAGAAGCTTCTCCAGTTAGGTGACAATTAAATAATTCCCACTGTTATCTTAAAGTTCCCTTTTTTTAAAACTTGAAATTCATGGACCAAGCTGAACCCAATTCACATCATTTAATACAAACAAAATCTACCAGCAGACTGCTTAAGCTCTTAATACAGAAAAACGAATCAATTTCAGCCTTTCAACGAAAATTATCAGGAATCAATTCAACAACTACTGTTATACGAGTTTAAACTACTGAGCAACAAAACAAAATCCAAATGAAATCAACAAACAACCTATTAATTCGAAAAGAATTAAACTAAAAACAAAATCATAGAACAACTGACCAAATAACATTCTAACAACAGAAAGGAGTAGAAGAAGATAATAATAAAAGAAAAAATAGAAAAAAAAATTAAAACCAGGAATACCTACCAAGATTGATTGAACACCGTCTCAAACTAGACCTTCAATGATCTTCAAATTTGTGGTCGGAATAGACCTTAATCGAGTGTTCTCGACCGAGAACACACAACTAAGGTCGATTTTGACCTCAAACCTTTAAACACATAATAATTTGGATTTTGGGATTTATGGTTCGTTTCTTTAAATCCAGATTCGAGGGATTCCCGGGATATTCGAGGGATAAGGTTCATGGATTTGGAAAGAGGGGAGTGAGGAGATTCTATGGTGTAAAGATGGAGGAGATTGGGTTAACTAGGGTTCAGAGGTCAAATTTCGATCGAAGATTCGACGATTTTGGCCGTGATTCGAAAGGAACAGTTTGAGGATTTGAGATGATGAGGCAAAGGAGAATCAACAGTGTTAATTTGGGGCTGTTTGGGACACCAAAACCGTCGTGAGGCGATTTCCGGTGGGCGGGAGGCGGCGGTTCATGGTGGCGTTCTGTTAGGTCTCTGAAGAGATGGGGGGAATGGACGGGTTTGGGGGGTTGATATATTGAAAATGTTTGATTTAATTAGGGTCGTTGGATATTTGGAATCCAACGGCTCTGATTAGATCATTAATGGAAACGGGGTCGTTTTGGTTTCAACTGGGGCGATCCGGGTGTGGGAATGGGTCGGGTTGTGAGGAAAGCTTTGGATCGTTCGATATAGATGAACGGATGGTTGAGATCCGTTGAGATCGAAACGACGTAGTTCTGTCCCTATACTACGTCGTTTCGATGGTCTTAGAGAGTGGACGTTTGAACCGGGTATGAGGTTTGTGTTGGGCTGGGTTAATTGGATTTAACCGGGCAAATGGAATTGGGCTTATGGATTTAATTATAAATGGCCTCACATCCCTAATTTCTTGTTTCCCTTTCTTATTTTTATTTTTCTTTTCAATTTTCCTTCTAATAAAAAAAAACCTTGACCAAATTATCCTAAAAGCTAACTAACTCAAATAATTAAATTAAAAGAGAGTCACACAATTGACATTAAATACTTAAAAATGTAAAGTACGTTATTTTTGTGAATTTTTTATTTTTGTAAAAATAACATTTTACTAAATTAACCAAGAATAAAAAATCAAATCCTAAGTGCAAATGCTATATTTTTGGTATTTTTTTTAATGCATTATTAAAATTAAATATGCAAACAATCAAGAAAATTGCACAATAATTCCTAGAATAACACATAATTAAAGAAAAGGCCTAATTTTGAGAATTCTTTTGGAGTAATTCGTATGAGACAAAAATTACGTGCTCACAAGCTTCGCAATTGCGAAGTGGACAAGCTTGGTAAATGCGACTCCAGTGTCGCAAATGCGAACCAAGCCTGGGCAGGCCCTTTTCGCAAATGCGAACACTGGGTGGGAATTGCGAAGCCCTCCCAATCGCAAATGCTATATTTCCTTTGCAATTGCGAAGGTGACAGGATTTTCCCATGGTTGCAAATGCGACAAATTCTTTGCATTTGTGAAGACAACAGGTTCCAAAGGGGTTCGCAATGGTCGCAATTGCGACATCTGCACCCGTGTAAATCATAACTTAGATGAAAACTCTTCATTTTTCAAACTCCCTCAAACCCTAAGCTCTCTTGGGCGATTTTCTAAAGAAAATTTCTTCTCCAAATCAATTGTATGTCGTTTCTAACTCATTTTCTCCAATCTATAATATCTTTTCACATGATTTCAATTCAAAATAATGAGTTTTCATGGGGAAAATTGGGTGTTTTGGGTAGAACTTAGGATTTTCAAATTTTGGAAATTTGGACCTCGATTTGAGGTCTGATTTCAAAACAAATTATATATTTGAGTTCGTGGGTGAATGGATAATCGGGTTTTGGTTCGAACCTCGGGTTTTGACCATGTGGACCCGAGGTCGATTTTGACTTTTTGGGAAAATCTTTAGAAAACCTATTTTCATGCATTAGAATTGATTCATTTAGCATTTATTGATATTGTTAAGTAAATAGTGGCTAGATACAAGTGAATTGGTGGTGGAAACAAGAGGTAAAGTGGTAGTTGAGGCTTGAATTGTATTCGTGGCATTAAGGTAAGTGTTTGGTCTAACCTTAGCTTGAGGGATTAGGAGTTGTGTCTTATTCATCCGGTACTCTATTCATCCGGGCGCCGCTAAGATGTATCAGGACTTGCGGCAACATTATTGGTGGAGGAGGATGAAGAAGGATATTGTTGAATATGTGGCTCGGTGTTTGAATTGTCAGCAGGTAAAGCATGAGCATAAGAGATTTGGTGGTTTGTTCCAAAAGATTGATATTCCTGAGTGGAAGTGGGAGCGTATTACTATAGATTTCATTGTTGGACTCCCACGGACTCAGAGGAAGTTCGATACAGTGTGGGTTATTGTTGATAGGCTGACCAAGTCAGCACATTTCATTCCTGTGGCAGTTTCCTATTCTTCTGAGCGGTTGGCAGAGATCTATATCCGGGAGACTGTTTGTCTTCATGGTGTGCCCGTGTCTATCATTTTGGACCGAGGTACACAGTTTACCTCACATTTCTGGAGGGCAGTTCAGCGTGAGTTGGGCACACGGGTCGAGTTAAGCACAACATTTCATCCTCAGACGGACGGCCAGTCCAAGCGTACTATTCAGATTTTGGAGGATATGCTCCGAGCTTGTGTCATTGACTTTGGAGGCTCGTGGGATCAGTTCTTGCCTTTAGCGGAGTTTGCCTACAATAACAGCTACCAGTCAAGCATCCAGATGGCTCCTTATGAGGCTTTATATGGTAGTCGGTGTCAGTTGCCGGTTGGGTGGTTTGAGCCGGGAGAGGCTCGATTATTGGGTACGGATCTAGTACAGGATGTCTTGGACAAGGTCAAGATCATTCAGGATAGGCTTCGTATAGATCAGTCCAGGCAAACGAGTTATGTCAACCATAAGGTTTGTGATGTGGCATTCATGGTCGGCGAGCGGGTGTTACTTCGGGTGTTGCCCATGAAGGGCATGATGAGATTTGGAAACAAGGGCAAGCTAAGCCCTAGATTCATTGGTCCTTTTGAGATTCTTGATCGAGTGGGAGAGGTGGCTTACAGACTTGCATTGCCGCCGAGTTTATTAGCCGTGCATCCAGTGTTTCATGTGTCCATGCTTCGGAAGTATCACGGCGATCCATCCCACGTGTTAGACTCCAGCACTGTCCAGTTGGACAAATACTTGTCTTATAAGGAGGAGCATGTAGCTATTCTAGACCCGTAAGTTGGTCAATTGAGATCGAAGAGTTTCCCTTCTGTTCGTGTTCAGTGGAGAGGTCAGCCTGCCGAGGCAGCTACCTGGGAGTCCAAGTCCAATATGCGGAGCCAATATCCTTATTTTTTCTCCGACCCAGGTACTTTTCTTATGTCCGTTCGAGGACGAACTATTGTTTTAGAGGTGGAGATTGTTGAAAGTAAATTCTGTGTTCCAAGGCCTTAAAAACCACTTTTTGTCTTACCTCAATTTATGTGCGCAGTCCGGGCGCGTTTCCGGAAAGCTTTCATATGAAAACTAAGTAAAATAAGGAAATTGGCTTTTAAAATTACTTAAAGTTGACTTTGGTCAACATTCTTGGTAAACTGATCTGGACCTATTATCTGACGGTCTCGTAGGGTCCGTAGTTAAATATGGAGCTTGGGCGTATGCCCGAAATCGAATTCCGAGGTCCCAAGCCCGAGAAATGAGTTCTTGAAGGAAATTGTTTACCTGAAATTATAAAAGTTTTTGGAAAAGAAATAATGTTTGAAATTGATGGTATCGGTCCCGTATTTTGGTTCCGGAGCCCGATATAGGTCTTATATAATAATTAAGTTGAATCTGTAAAGTTTGGTAAGAATCAATGTTCGTTTAGTATAAATCAGACCTTTATTTGAGAAAATGGAAATTTTGATGTTCTTGAGTGATTTCATGAATTTGAGGCTTAATTCATAGTTGTTGATGTTATTTTGATGATTTGATCACACGATCAAGTCAGTATGATGTTTTTAGACTTGCATGCATGTTTGGTTTGGAGCCCCGAGGGCTCACGTGAATTTTGGATAGGCCGTGGAGTGAAATTGGACTTAGGAGCAATTGCTGGTATCTGGTATTTTTGCCCAGGCCTCTGATCTCGTAATTGCGAGATCAGTCTTCGCAATTGCAAAGTGGACAGGCTTGGTAAATGCGACCCCAATATTGCAAATACGAACCAAGCCTGGGCAGGCCCTTTTCGCAAATGCGAACACTGGGTGGGAATTGCGAAGCCCTCCCAATCGCAAATGCGATGTTTCCTTCGCAATTGCGAAGTGATAGGATTTTCCCATGGTCGCAAATGCAACGAATTCTTCGCATTTTCAAAGACAACAGGTTCCAAAGGGGTTCGCAATTGCGACATCTGCACCTGTATAAATCATAACTTAGACGAAAATTCTTCATTTTTCAAATTCCCTCAAACCCTAAGCTCTCTTAGGTGATTTTCTAAAGAAAAGTTCTTCTCCAAATCAATTGTAAGTCATTTCTAACTCATTTTTTCCAATCTATAATATCTTTTCAGATGATTTTAATTCAAAATCAAGGGTTTTCATGGGGGAAATTGGGTGTTTTGGGTAGAACTTAGGATTTTTAAATTTTGGGGATTTGGACCTTGATTTGAGGTTCAATTTCAAAATAAATTATATATTTGAGTTCGTGGGTGAATGAGTAATTGGGTTTTGGTTCGAACCTCGGGTTTTGACCATGTGAGCCCGGGGTCGATTTTGAATTTTTGGGAAAATCTTTAGAAAACCTATTTTCATGCATTAGAATTGATTCGTTTAGCATTTATTGATATCGTTAAGTAAATTATGGCTAGATACAAGCGAATTGGTGGTGAAAATAAGAGGTAAAGCGGTAGTTGAGGCTTGAATTGTGTTTGTGGCATTGAGGTAAGTGTTTGGTCTAACCTTAGCTTGAGGGATTAAGATTTGTGTCTTATTTGTTATGTATTAATTGTTGAGTACGGCGTATAGGTGTGGTGACGAGTATCTATATGTCGGTGTCAAGCATGCCCGTGAGTCTTATATTATGATTGATGTGACTCCGTTTGTATTGTTCATGCTTAATATGATTATTTCTAATGCTGAACAAAGTTTATGGAAGTATTCTTGGTAATTGAACGTTGTAGAGCATTGGCTTAAGTTGAGAATTGAGTTGTGAAGTAATTGTGCAAAAAAAAGAGGTTTATGATATTGTCTCCCTTGCCGGGATGTTATTGCTTTTGATATTGTCTTCCCTGTCGGGATATTATTGATATGCTATTGTTCCCTTGCCGGGATATTATTGATATGCTATTGTTCCCTTGCCGGGATTCTATTGTGATATCATTGATTCTCTTGCTCAAATTGCTTTGTGATTGTTGCTTGGGTGATGAAGAATGTAAAGCACGAAGGGTGATGCCGTGTGTGATTTTGAGAGTGTTAATTTACGAAGGGTGATGTTGTGCCGATATTGTGAGGTAAAATCACGAAGGGTAATGCCGTGCCGCACGATGTACAATGTCGTGCCATGATATGAGTGATAATGCACGAAGGAAAATTTCGTGTCATGATTATGTGAGGTAAAAGCACGAAGAGTGATGTCGTGCCAATTATATTGATTTTTATGGCAAGGATAAGAGTAAAAGCACAAAGTGTGATGCCGTGCACTTGTCATTGATTTCATTATTTTGCTTGTAGTTGAATTTTGGTGTTACATATGTTTCTTTACTGAATTTCTGTTTGTACAGGATATTTTCCCCGAGCATGTTTCCTCATTCCCATCTTTAACTGCTAGTTTCTGTTACTATTACTTGCTGTATATGATATAACTGCACAAGTTTATTTGGTAGTCTTGTCCTAGCCTCGTCATTACTTCGCCGAGGTTAGGCTAGATTCTTACCAACACATGGGGTCGGTTGTGCTGATACTACACTCTTCACTGTATGCAAATCCCGGTGCTGGAGCTTTTGGACCACAATGAGGTTGCTGCCTTCAGTCCATCAGTAGACACGAATTAGTCCTGCAGGCGTTTGCAGGCCTTCCCCTTCTTATCTAGTTTTCTTCTATTTTTTTACTATTTTAGAGACAGATATGTATCTATTTTGTTCGGACCCTATTTGTAGTATTCTTAGATAGTCTGTGAAATTGTGACACCAGTTCTGGGTAGCTTATATTTATGGATTTGTATCATTATTATTTTAAATTGTTATATTTCATTCTTTCGCCTTATTATTTTCGCTGTTTATAAAATGTTAACTCACAATTGTTAAGGGATTAAGAATGAAAAGGGTAAAATAACTGAAATAATTGGCTTGCCTAGCTTTCACTAGTAGGTGCCATCACGACTCCCGAGGGTGAAAAATCCGGGCCGTAACAGTATTTAAGTTGTATTATGTTGTAATTATATTTTTTTATTTATTTAAATATTGTATGTAAGTTGAAAAATAATTGTATAATGCATGAATCATTGTAAGAGATTTATATTTAAGTTGTAAATACTATCTTTTTACATAAAGTTGTTGATATGTATCAAAATTGTATTAAGAGAGAAAGATTTGATTTGAATTTTAGAGAGGAAGAAGAACATACCACATACAAAATATATACAAATCAGATACAAAATACATACAAAAGACATTGTATAAAATTTGTATGAAAATTGTATTTAAGTTGTATGATATTGTAAATGTATTAACTAGATAAAAATAATGTATGAAAATTGTTGATAAGTTGTAAATATGTTGTATGCTGTATACTATATAATCAGTTGTATAAAATTTATTTTTAGATATATTATTGTACCAAATTTGTATGAAAGTTATTTTTTTAATTTGTAGATATATCAAATTTGTACGAAATCTAATTCTTTCTTACCGAAAGAATTAAATTTACGAGCATCGTGTTAATACTCCTACCTAATAGTACTAGTTAAAAGTCTTAATACTTAAAAAAAAAAACAGTTAATGTCACCCTAATTAATAGTGATAAAAAGAATTAGTTTGAGAGATTAAACTTTCCTTCTCTTGGCCATCGTTGCCATCTCTATGCTGCATGAATTGAAGGGATTTATTGGGTGAATAAAGTGAATGGTCAAGAATGAATCTGCTATTCAAAACCTAGAGGTTTTCTTGTATTTGTATATATGGTAACGTTTTTTTTGTTAACCTTTTTCGCTTATAGAAAGAGGAGATGAGAGAAAATAGGAAAAGGATATAATTAAGTCCATTAATTTAAGGCACTAATAATGAATAGTATACGGAGAGAGGGGGCAGAAAATAGGGAAAGAGAAGAGGAGAGAAAAAAGGAAAATGGTATAATTTAATCCCCTAATTTAAGGCACTAATAATAGATTGTGTATAAATTGTAAGCAAACCTTATTTAGGGCGGGTAATTTTCAAAACTGGGATAATTTTGGTAATAAGGTTTCATATAGCGTATAGGAAAGAAAAAATTCTTATATATATAATTTTTTTTATAGTAAACATACATGCGGGTAAGTATTTATCGTGTAATAATCTATATTTCCTCTTTTTTGGAGTTGGGTGTAGGGATGTGCACGGATCGGATTTAGCACATTTCGAATTCGGATTTTGGATTTCAGATTCTAGAAAATGCAATTCGAATTCGATCCGAATTATATCGGATTTTAAAGTTTTGACCGGATCGAATTTCAGATCGTATTATTATGCCTCAAAGTTGCAAACTAATATGTATATTTTCTTTGTAAAAGAGGCATTACATTAAGAAAAATTCATATTTATACAGTTATGAGAGTACTATGGTGCCAATATAGCTAAATATAGCAATTGTAAATGTAATAACTTCGAGGAAGATGTAAAGAAAGTACTGACTATCAGAAATTAAAGTGTAGTATTTATACATTGCCTAATTATTTTGGATTTCGGATCGGATCGGATTAAAATATACCAATTTGAATCCGATCCGAAATTTTAATAAACACAATTCGAAATCCGCTCCAATCCAAAATTCGAAATCCGATCCAATCCGAAATTCGAAATCCAAAATTGAATGAACTGGTACGAATTTCGGATATCCGATCCAAATAAACAGCCCTAGTTGGGTGCAGGTCAATTGAAATTCACTTGGACTTGAAATGATTTAGCTATCAAATTGTTTTTGTTAAGGTTTTGAAGTAACTATTAATATTGACATAATGATACTGGCTAATGACTAGGTTGGCAATATCTCACACAGTCCTATAATGCAACTACCCATGATTAGAGGCAAGAATCGAGTTGTAAGCTAAAAAGATAAAGACAAATCAAAAGAGTGTTAAATGTGAAAAATTAATGCATTCAATCAGACTCCGTAGTGGTGGAAGTTTAAGCAAGAGCCACTGAAAAGAATTTTGTTCAGTTTCATATATATGAGTGTAAGATTTTTTTATGGTTTTCCATTTTTTTTTTTTGGTATTTGGCGCAAGTAAATTCTGATGCACTTGATCTCGAAATGAATCTCAATCAAATTGTTTTTACACAAAGTTTTGAAGTAACCCTTGATATATATATTGATATTAGTGTAATATAATTGTACGCACTTTACGCGATTGAATTTTTTTAATAGCAGTGTCATAATGTAATTAAAAAATTAATCTTTATGAATCAATCGTTGGTCATGATTCTATCATCTTTTCACTATAAATTCATCATTCTAAATTCTTTGACAGAAAGATTATGCAAAGATACATTTCAGATAAAATAAAACAACCTATTCAATTAATCATATATGAACTTGAGTAGGAAAAATAGAAAAATAAATATATAATGAAACCAGAAAAATGGTAATGCAAAAAATCCTACTGATATAAAGCTGAGATTGTCACTCCACTTATTTTTTCTTCCTTTAATGTCTTTTTCTTAAAAAATATTTCCTTTATGTGAATTGTTGAGACTTATGTTTCATAAAATTGCCATTTTTCTCATATATAAATTTTTTTCAAAAAGGTAAAAAGGATATGAAATAATAAGAAAAGACATAAAAAAAAGGAAAAAATCAATTAAAATTAAATGGTTGATAAAACTGAAAATTAAAACGTGGTAGCAAGCTTTTCCATTACAAAAAGGTTTACTACAGCCAAGTGGTCACAATCTTCATCTTTGTGGCATTTTGGTGGAATAAATCCCTTTTTAAAACATAGTAGATTTGTCATCAAATATTAGTCGTTTTGTGCCATGGTCAATTTATTATTTCTTCTAAGCATGATTAGAAAAAGAAAATGCGACGTAAAGAATTGGTTCATCAATAAACTACTTTTTCAACCAGTATATTGAAGAATGAGAGTATTATTTATTATGAATAAGCAAGAACCCATTGTTAATATTAAAGAAAAAATAAAATGAGAGAGAGGGCCATGAACCTATTGAAGCAATTAAAGATGCATTCTCCACTATTAGAGAGAGTGACACAAATTTATTGTAACAATCAAAAGCATCACAGTAGACTTCAAGGGTACTTTGTCCATTTTTGAAAATGCTTATCTTACCCTTCTTACAATTTGATAAAATTTTTACACGCTTTTATTGTCCAAAGTCCAAACTAGAAGTGTCAATGGATATTTAAAAATCGATTAAATTGAACGAACCGTACCGTATCGTATCGAACTGATTTTTAGATTTTTTTTGATAAACTATAGGTTTTTATATAAATTTATAAACGTATCGATAATTATGGTATATTTTTTATTTTATGAAAATAAATCGAAAAAACCAAACCATACCGAATAAATTTATATGTAAAAAATATAATTATGTATAAGTTTAAAAATAATAAAGCATTATTCCTTAGGATTTCGAACTATGAAAACAATTACAAGCCAATAAGTAATTAAACTGAAAATCCTATTCCTATTGAAATTAAATTATTTCGAGCATATTCACTAGCAAGACACAAGGTATTTTAGCGATTATGAGTAGCAAACTAAAATTTATTGAATATGTTTCCTTTCGTATGATTCAGAAATATCTTTTTGAATATTTAATCTATTCTTGTCTTAGCTTCATTAATATCTTTCCACTCGTGTGATTTATATTTTCTTTGTATTTCCTTAGTTTCTTTTACGATGCTGCAGAATAGTTGGTGGATCTATACTTTGGTCATATTTCATATTTTCTCAAGTTATCATCCTTTAAACGGTAAAATTGTCTAGAGATTTTTGATAAGTCCTATAAAAGTACGCATATTATTGCATTCTTCTTCTACTAGTGATTTTTACATGACATTAAAAAAATTCGAAAATTAACCGAACCATACCGATACTGAAGAGAAACTGACATGACCAGGGCGATTTTGAAAAGTCTAATTTTGATTATACATAATATAATAACCAAAAAATTAATATGGTACAAATTTTATATATAAAATAACAGGCCGAACCGAACCATTGACATCCTAGTCCAAACAATAGCTTCATTTATGAGAAATTGCTGTTATATTTTAAGAAACTTGCTTCTTCATACACCTTTTAGTATTCCAAATTAATGCAACTCCCTTTCCACTTCCTGAGCCTTTAGAGAATAACGTTTTATTACTAATATTTATTTTCTTTTCTATGTTTTAACTTGGCAATGAACGTAAAATTCAACAAATAGGGAATATGGTTAATTGTCTAATTAGGAAAAAAGGGGAATAGTAAAAGAATGAGAGAAGAATAACTCCTTCTCTTGGCAGACGAGAGGTGCCAATAATCTTTTCTTTCACCATGTCAGCTTGTGTTATTGTGAAAATCTAATACCTATGTAATGACTGCATAATAAGTAGTAAAATAAATAATAAAACAAAGAATAATAAAAATGAAATAAAACAATAAAAGTGGAAGAACAATATTGCAGAGAAAGAGAGAGAGGAAATTCTTATTGAATTTTGGGGTGGTTTACAATGGGATAAGACCCCCCTATTTACAGGGGAAAAATGACTTAGCCACAAAGTAAAACTCTCTACAAGGTAGACATTCACTCTAAAAAGAATTCTATTCATAACACTCCTCCTGGAATGTCTACTCGATAAGTAATGTGCTTCATTAAAACCTTAACTAAAATAAAACCCAATGGGAAAAAATAAATTCTAGAAAAGGAAAAAGAGTACATATATCTAACAATACGCCTTTTGGTTGCCTCATTAAAAACCTTGCAAGGAAAACCCAGTGGGACACAACCTTGTAAGGGAAAAAGAGTGCAACACGTATTAAACTCCCCCTGATGAGAGCATCATTTCACATCCTTGAGCCTTCACATCCCAATCTTGTGTACTAGCTTCTTGAAGGTTGACGTCAGTAGAGATTTTGTAAATAAATCAGTCATATTATCACTTGAACGAATCTGTTGCACATTGATATCACCATTCTTTTGAAGATCATGTGTGAAAAATAACTTTGGTGAAATGTGCTTTGTCCTATTTCCTTTTATGAATCCTCCCTTCAATTGAGTTATGCATGCTGCATTGTCTTCATACAAAATCGTGGGCAGTTTGTCGCACTTCAAACCACATTTGTCTCGAATAAGATGTATTATAGACCTCAACCACACACATTCTCGACTTACTTCATGAATAACAATTATCTCAGCATGATTAGATGAAGTAGCCACAATTGATTGCTTAGTCGATCGTCAAGATATAACAGTGCCTCCACAGGTAAACACATAACCTGTTTGAGATCGAGCCTTGTGTGGGTCAGATAAATACCCAGCATCAGCATAACCAACAAGATCAGGACTGCAATTACTACTATAAAATAAGCCCATATCGGTAGTTCCTTTTAGATACCGCAACATGTGTTTGATTCCATTCCAATGTCTCCTTGTAGGAGCAGAGCTATATTTTGCTAAGACATTAACTGAAAAAATTATGTCAGGCCTTGTAGTATTAGCAAGATACATTAGTGCACCAATTGCACTAAGATATGGTACTTCAGGACCAAATAGCTCTTCATTCTCTTCTTGAGGTCGGAATGAATCCTTTTTCACATCAAGTGATCGAACAACCATCGGAGTACTTAATGGATGTGCTCCATCCATGTAAAATCGTTTCAATACCTTTTCTATATAGGCAGATTGATGAATAAAAATTCCGTTTGCCAAATGTTCAATTTGCAAACCAAGACATAATTTTGTCTTTTCGAGATCTTTCATCTCGAATTCCTTCTTTAAATAATCAATTGCCTTTTGGAGTTCTATAGGAGTTCCAATAAGGTTTATGTTATCAACATATACGACATGTACAACAAATTCCGATGTTATTTTCTTTATAAAAATACATGGGCAAATGACATTATTTATATAGCCTTCCTCTAATAAATATTCACTAAGACGATTATACCATATTCGTCCTTATTGCTTTAGACCATACAACGATCTTTGCAATTTGATTGAAAATATTTTCTGGGACTTTGAATTATTTGCTTTAGGCATTTTGAATCCCTCGGGAATTTTCATGTATATGTTATTATCAAGTGAGTCATAAAGGTAGGAAGTAAGCACATCCATTAAATACATGTCAAGCTTTTCATGGACAACAAAACTAATGAGATAATGGAACGTTATAGCATCCATAACGGGTGAATATGTCTCTTCATAATTGACACCAGGACTTTGTGAAGATCCTTGTGCAACAAGGTGTGCCTTATATCTTTGTACCTCATTTTTCTCATTCCTCTTGCATATAAAGACCCATTTATAGCCAACAGGCTTAACACCATTAGGTGTTTGACTACAGGCCCAAAAACTTCACGTTTTGTAAGTGAGTTCAACTCTGATTGGATTGCTTTTTGCCATTTTGGTCAATCACGTCTTTGTCGACATTCTCCAACATATTGAGGTTCAAGATCATTACTATCTTACATAATGCTAGATGCAACATTATGTGCAAAGACATAATCCACCACTATATCCAATCAATTCAAATTTGTCTCAATATCGATTGGATTTATTGACAGTTCCTTATTTTCTTGAGTCTCGGACTCAGTGGATTCCTCATGAATCTCAGAATTTATTAAATCTTGGATTTCTTCATGAGATTCTTTCGTAGTGTCATTTTGATCATTTGTTTTCCTTTTTCTAGTATTTCGATCTTTGAAACCTAATGGTCTGCCACGTTTTAGGCGTGCTTTTGACTTATTAGCTATGACACTAGAAGATTGTACAACAGGGACATCAATACAGATTGGAACATTCACTACAAGGATATGTGATTTTGTTATCCTTTTCAAATCCGTAAATGCGTCTGGCATTTGATTTGCTATTCTCTGCAAATGGATAATTTTTTGCACCTCTTTTTCACAAATAGAGGTACATGGATCAAGATGAGATAATGATGGATTTTCCACAAAATTTCCCGTTTGGTTTCACCAACTTCTCCCCCTAATTTTGGGAAAAATGTCTCATCGAATCGACAGTCGGCAAATCGTGCAGTAAACAAATCCCCCGTTAATGTTTCGAGGTAGCGAATAATGGAGGGCGATTCAAACCCAACATATATTCCTAACCTTCTTTGGGGACCCATTTTGGTGCGATATGGCAGTGCTACATGCACATATACTGCGCATGCAAAAATTCTTAAATGGTATATTAGGTTCATGACCCAAAACTAATTGCAACGGGGAATATTTATGATAATTTATCGGTCTGAGACGAACTAGCATTGCTGCATGTAAAATGACGTGACCCCAAACAGAAGTGGAAAGCCTCGTTTTCATGAGTAACGGTCTTGCTATCAATTGCAGATGTTTTATTAAAGACTTTGCAAGACCATTTTGAGTGCGAACATGAGCTACAGGATGTTCCACTTTTATCCCAATTGATAAGCAATATCATTAAATGCTTGGGATGAAAACTCAGCAGCATTATCAAGTCTAATAGACTTAATTGGATTATCGGGAAATTGTGCCCGTAATCAGATTATTTGTGCCATTAATTTTGCAAACACGAGGTTGCGAGATGACAATAGGTACACATGAGACCATCTAGAAGATGCATCTATTAAGACCATAAAATATCTAAACGACTCACTAGGTGGGTGAATAGATCCATAAATGTTCCCTTGTATATGTTCTAAAAACGCAGGGGACTCAGTCCCAACCTTTGTTGGTGATAGTCTTATAATTAACTTGCCTTGATAACAAGAAGTGCAAGAAAATTCATTATTTAAAAGAATCTTAAAATTCTTTAATGGATGCCCATTTGAGTTTTCTATAATTTGTCTCATCATAATTGATCCAGAATGTCTCAATCGATCATGCCAAAGTACAAAAGTATTGGAATCAGTAACCTTTTGGTTTACAATAGAATGTGCCTCGATTGCACTAATTCTTGTCCAATACAGGCCACAAGACAAAGATGAGAACTTCTCAATAGCCCTTTTCTGGCCAGGGACATTTTTGGTAATGATGAGATATTCAAGATTATTCTCATCTATTGTCTCAATATGATATCCATTTCAGCGGATATCTTTAAAACTCAACAAGTTCCGCTTAGACTTGGAGGAGAACATTGCATTCTCTATAATAAGTATTGTTCCCTTAGGCAGAGTTATAGTAGCTCTTCCAGAGCTTTCAATTAATTTACTACTACCAGAAATTGTAGTAACATCTGCCTTACACATACTTAAATGAGAGAAATATTTCTTCTATTTGAATATTGTATGTGTCGTACATGAATCAACTAAACAAATATTTTTACAATTGAACTTTGATCCAAGTTTGCTTTGTGAGATATTCCTATTTGCTTCCCATTATTTGACATACAAAAGAAATATATGAATAAATATTAGTATGTTTAGAGGAAAAAATAGGAGAATAACAGAGTTAAATCAATAATTCAATAATGACCTTGTAATGCAATTTCGAGCAAACTCTGATTATGATACAAACAAATACATAGCTAAAAATAATGAAATTATGAGTACACTACACATGACTAATACAAGTACAATAAATTTATTTACATTATATAACTTATTTGATTTTGTATTTACAATAAATTGCATTTCACTCGGTTTAACATAACAAAATTAAACTGAACAGTGTAAAAATTATTAAAATAATGACCGTACAGCGTTTTCTTGTCGTCATTAGACAGATCATTTAAATCAAATACCTTTGATGCATATTAGTCATAAGTACATATCTGTTTTATCCATATATATGTCATAAGTTGGAAATCTTTTTGTATTCATTAACTGACACATCTATATTTTGTGAGCAACAACATTTATATGATTAAATTGCAACTCTATAGATCCTAACAACATAAACATCGTTGGCTTCTTGGGATTTGACAACGAACCTACACTATTTAGTAAAACAAATAATATTAATTGATACTAATCACTACTACTCATGTAAAGAATTATGATTGCATGATATTGTTTACTAACTACTATGAATTGGCAAAAATAAAATTTAAACTACTCAATCATCTTTAACCACGGATCCATCACTGATCAAGTGATCTATTTTTCCATCAGGGTGCTCAAAGAAGTCTGCCACATCCAAGTGGGTGATGTCAAAATCATTGTCAGAGATAGAATTGGCTTCAGGACCTTTATTGTTTAGAGATGCTTGATAAAACTCAACCAAATATCTTGGTATACGACAAATATTTGCCCAATGTCCTTTTCCACCGCAACCATAACATTCAGTTTCTGAACCATTTGCCTTTGGCTTCTCATCTTTTCCTTTCCACTTTTGGTAGTTATTTTTCTTTGGAGGGTGATTAACACCAGGAAAATTTCTTCCTTGTCCACGGCCACGACCATGACCACGACCACGACCACGAATAGGGCCACGGCCTTTTTCACGCTTAGCGTAATGGGAATACACCTCATCCACTTCAGGCAATGGTGTAGACCTAGTGGGTCGATTTTTGTGATTTCTCACGAGCAAGTCATTGTTTTGCTCAGCCACAAGGAGAAGACAAATCAGCTCAAAGTACTTCATAAAGCTTTTCTCTCTGTACTGATGTTGCAGGACCATATTGGAGGCATGAAACGTTGTAAATATTTTTTTAAGCATATCATAGTCAGTGATAGTATCTCCACAGAGTTTCAATTTAGAAGTAATTCTGAACATCGCAGAATTATATTCAGAAACAGACTTAAAGTCTTGGAGCCTCAGATGAGCTCAATCATATCGTGTTTGTGGAAGAGTGACCAACTTTAAGTTGTCATATCTTTCCTTTAAGCCATTCCACAGAACAAGTGGATCTTTGACTGTGAGATATTCTATTTTCAACCCTTCATCAAGTCGATGACGCAAGAAAATCAATGCCTTAGCATAGTCTTGGGTGGATGCTTTAGTTTTGTCTTTAATGGCGTCTCCAAGACCCATTGCATCTAAATGGATTTCAGCATCCAATACCCATGTCATATAGTTCTTGCCCGAAATTTCAAGGACAACGAATTTTCTTTTCATAATGTCAGTCATAATTAAAAAGATGAGGAAAGTTATACCTTAATCTTCTCAAAGAGCTTCTTAAGACGGTAGAGTCTCGTACTGATAACGTAAAATAAAACAATAAAAGTAAAAGAACAATATTGCAAAAAAAAAGAGAGAGAGAGGAAATTCTTATTGAATTTTGGGGTAATTTACAATGGGGTAAGACCCCTCTATTTATAGGGGAAAATGACTTAGCCACAAAGTAAAACTCTCTACAAGATAGACATTCACTCTAAATGGAATTCTATTCATAACCAAAAAATTATTGTTACATGCCAAAATAATATTAAAAGTGCAATAAAATAGATCATTACATCTCAAATAACAATGAATAAATTAAATTGATAGATAAATAAGCAAAAAGGAACCTTCAAATTCGGCATTTTCTCAGGGTACCAAATTAATAGGAGATGCTAGATGTGATAATTTCAAGAAAAGAATTGAAGACAAAATAAGAATGAAGAGAAGAATAAACACATTCCCAGTAAAAGAAAGGATTCTTTGTCAAATGATTATTGAGGGATTCTTTCTCCCATAATTGTTTTATATATTATTCTTATATTTGCCTCACAGAAACAAAACTGATGCGACTTTTCCTAATTAATTGCAACGGTTGATTTGGATTAAACAGATTGCAACGACTAAAATGAATTGAACGGAAAGTTTTTGTTGGTAATGATAATGCAAAGCCAAAAATTTCATTGTGGTCCCTTTTCCTTTTTTACTTATTTGTCTTTTGTGAAAAATAAAGTGTCCCTCATTGGTCGTGGAAAGTCATTTCCTTCTCTTTATATTGAATTACTCTTTGTTGAGTTTGTAAAGAGCTAGTAAAAGGGAGTGATCTCGCGCTGTCGCGTACATGAAAAATTGGTCCTGAAGGCAAAATGGATCGATTTGCCCCTGTGCGCGAGATATATAACACCTTTTTCATTTCATAACCCCCAAATTAAATTCTCCTTCGGGTAACAAAACACTAACGACCACCACTTTGTACAAAACACTTCCTGATCTGTCAAAGCTTGAGCGCCTTTAGATGGAAATAATTATAAGCGTTGGTCCTAGAAATTTTTAATTTTCTTTGAACAATTAGAAATTGATTACATTTTGTTTAATGATCCTCCTGTTGATGTTGTTGCTGATAGTTCTAATGCTGCTACTACTGTTGTTGCTGATGATGTTGCTAAGAAGAAATTTGAAAAGAATAATAAAACTATTTGTTCGAGGACATCTGCTTAACCATATGACTAACCCTCTCTTTGATTTGTTTATAAATTATAATTTTGCTAAAGTCATATGGGACAGTTTGGAGAACAAATATGGTGCAGATGACGCGGGAAAAAAGAAGTATGTGGTTGGAAAGTTGATCAAGTTTCAAATGGTTGATGATAAGCTAGTCATGGAGCAGGTTCACGAGTATGAGAACTTAACTGCTGATGTTTTGAATGAGGGCATGGAGATGTGTGAGATTCTTCAGGCTAATGTTCTGTCTGAAAAGTTTCCATCTTCCTGGAGTAATTACATGAATCAATTGAAACACAAAAAAATTAACCTTTCAAGAACTGATCAGTCACATGAGGACTAAGGAAGAAAACCATCTCAAAGATGAGGAGTCTGAATGGCTTAAGGATAAGATGAAATTTCCTTCTCTTAATTTTTTTAAAGCTAACCTTGCGGAATCTTCTAGCACTTTTGTGAAAAACATGTTTAAAGAAAGGATATATGAAGAAGCAGAATTACTTCAATAAGCTGGAGGGCCATATTCAAAAGTTGAAAGGACCTTGCTATGTCTGCGGAAAAATTGGTCACAAGGCTTTTTAGTGCAACTAGAGACAAGGAAAAAGCCCAAAGAATGGAGGAAAAGCTCCAGTCCAAGCTAACCTTACAGAGGGTGGTGATGTCATTGCTGTTGTGGTTGTTGAGGAGAACATGGTGTCTAACAAGACTGACTGGATACTAAACACAGACGCTTCAAGGCACCTTTGCACCAACAAGGAGCTGTTTTACGACTTTGAGTAATCTGCTAATAGCGAGTGTGTATACATGAGTAACTCCACTACAACTGGAGTTATGGGTAAAGGAAAAATTCTCCTCAAGTTAACCCATACGTAGAAAGTGGATATTGGGACTTGTCTGTGTCACGACCTGGATTTCCCACCCTCGAGAGTCGTTGTGATGACCCAAAAGATCATCACTTGTTTTAAAAATAAATTCTGCATTTCGAGGCCTTAAAAACCTTTTTAGCATCACCTCGATTTGCGTGTGCAGTCCGGGCGCGTAGCCGGAAAGCCATTATGTGAAAAATGATAAATTTTGATTTTATAATGAATTTAAGTTGACCTCGATCAATATTTTGGGTAAACGGACCTGGACCCGTGATTTGACGGTCCCGGAGGGTCCGTAGGAAAATATGGGACTTGGGCATATGCCCAGAATTGAATTTCGAGGTTTCAAGCCCGAGAAATTAATTTTTAAAGAAAATTATTTTCTAGAATATTTATAAGTTTTTGAAAATGAAATGTGTTTAAAAATTTGATGGTATTAGGCCTGTATTCTGGTTCCGGAGCCCGGTACAGGTCTTATATATGGTTTAAGTCGAGTCTGTGAAATTTGGTAAGAAACGGACTTGAAATGACATGATTCAGACCGTATTTGAGAAAATTGGAAAATTTGAAGTCTTAAGTGATTTCATGATTTTGATGCTAAATTCATAGTTGTTGATGTTATTTTTGCGATTTGATCACATGAGTAAGTCCGTAGGGTATTTTTGAGGTAGAGTACATGTTTGGTTTGGTGCCCCGAGGGCTCCAGTGAGTTTCGGATAGTCGTCAGAGTGTTTTTGGACTTAGGAAAAATT
This sequence comes from Nicotiana tabacum, assembly GCF_000715075.1. Classification (NCBI taxonomy): domain Eukaryota; kingdom Viridiplantae; phylum Streptophyta; class Magnoliopsida; order Solanales; family Solanaceae; genus Nicotiana; species Nicotiana tabacum. The sequence continues at coordinate 17,165,546 of NC_134095.1, read as the reverse complement.
GCAGAAACTGCTGTTTGCTGGTGTCCAGGTCCTTGTGCTATGCGATCGCATAGGTATGTTCGCGATCGTATAGTGTAATTTCAGGTGGCCCTATTTTGTTCTATGTGATCGCACAACTTCTTCCGCGATCACGTGGAGTAAATTCTGGGGGGTCACCAGTTGTTCTATGTGATTGCATTGATTATCCCGCTATTGCAATGGGTTAAACCAAGCCTGGGAAGGGAACCATTGTTCCTCTATGCGATCGCACTCCCTAGTCCGCGATCGCAGTGCCCAATCCCCCTTACCCTATGCAATCGCATACCCTTGTTCGCGATCGCAGAGACCAATTTTGCCCAGTCATTTAAACAGTAGCAGAACACATATGAGATTTAACCCAAAACTCATAACTTCTTCTTCCAAACTTCAAATTGGGCAATTTTTGAAAGAGAACTTCACCACAAATTCATAGTTATGTATTCTTAGACTCATTTTCTTCAATTTTCATTAACACCAATTGGATTTCTAGGCCTAAATCATGTTCTTAAGGGTAAAAAATTAGGGATTTGGATAGAGTTAGGGCTTTTTGTGTAATTGGAATTTAGACCTCGTTTTGGGGTCGGATTTTGGAACTAATTACATATTCGGGCTCTTGGGTAAATGGGTGAACGGGTTTTGATCTGAACCTCATATTTGGACCAAGCGAGTCCGGGGTCGATTTTTGACTTTTTGGGAAGAATGATAGGAAATCTATAATTAAGCATTGGAATTGAATTGTTTAGCATTTATTGATATTGTTGAATCAATTTGGACAAGATACGAGTTGTTTGGAGGCGAATTCTAAAGGAAAAGTGGTGTTTGAGGCTTGAGTTGGCCGTGAAAGTTCGAGGTAAGTGTTTGGTCTAACCTTAGCTTGAGGGATTAGGAGTTGAGTCTTATTTGCTACATGCTAATTGCGGAGTACGACGTATAGGCATCGTAACGAGTATCTATATGTTGGTGTCAAGCATGCCCGTGAGTCTTGTATTGTAATTGTTGTGACTCCGTAGTAGTTTATTGTGCTTCATATGAGGATTTTCATTATCGTTCCCTTGCCAGGATGTTGTTGTCATATTATGGCTCCCTTGCCGGGATGTTGTTGTTATAGTCTTGTTCCCTTGCCGAGATGTTGTTGTCATATTCTTGCTCCCTTGTCGGGATGTTGTTTTTATAGATTTGTTCCCTTGCCGGGACGGTATTGTTAAATTATTGTTCTCTTGCCGGGATTCTTTTATGATTGGTATTGATAAATGAAAAGGAAGCGAGTTGCATGCCTGCAACGGTAACATATGAAATGGGAGCGGGTTGCACACCTGCAATGGTAACATATGAAATGGCAGCGGGTTGCACGACTGCAATGGTAACATTTGAAATGGGAGTAGGTTGCACGCCTGCAATGGTAACATATGAAATGGGAGCGGGTTGCACGCCTACACGGTATTATATGAAATGGGAGCGGGTTACACGCCTACAATGGTACTATGTGATTTGGGACCGGGTTGCATGCCTGCAACGGTATTACATGTGTACTTGTTCCTTGTTTCCTTGTCTTTTGCTGGTATTATAGTTATGGCGTCCTTACATTTCTCCACTATTATTTTGTTGTTACCTGCTACTCCCCACAGTATGTTTCCCCTGCCCAATTTTAGTTGTAATTATCTGCTTCTATTTTCGTCGTATATGATTTAACTGCACAAATATATTTGGTAGTCTAGTCCTAGCCTCGTCACTACTTTGCCGAGGTTAGGCTAGGCACTTACCAGCACATGAGGTCAGTTGTGCTGATACTACACTCTGCACTATGTGCAGATACTGATACCGGAGTGTTTGGACCGCATTGAGGGCGCTGTCTTCAGTCCACACAGGCAACCCGAGGTAGTCCTGCAGACGTCCGCGGGCCTTGGCGTCTCCTCCTATCTTTTCTCTTTCTCTTTTTACTTATTCAGAGATAGACTTATGTATTTCATTCAGACCTTGATTGTAGTATTCTTTGACAGTCCGTGACTTGTGACACCAAATTCTGGGTAGTATTGTACTTCAAATTATGTAGTAGTGTTTGGTTGGAATATTAAGTTTCGGCTTCCGCATTTCCGATTATTTAATCTTATTCCGTTGTTTAATCACTTAGTATTTTACATTGTTTAATATGTTTAAATAAAAAGGGAGATGAATTTGAAATATTCGGCTTGCCTAGCTTCCACGAGTAGGCGCTATCACGACTCCCGAGGGCGGAAAATCCGGGTCGTGACAAGTTAGTATTAGAGCCCTAGGTTACGGACAAGCTTAGTAGAGTCTGAAAGATCGGTATGGAGACGTCTGTATTTATTCCTAGAAGCTATAGAGTTAGGAAAAACTTCACATTATTTCTGTCTTGTCGTGTTGTTTGGTTTCTCAATGCTAATGGAATTTCTACTCTGTTCTTTCGCAGATGGCGAGAACACGCACTTCCTCATCCACCGATCAGCAGCCCGAGCCCCCAACAACAGCTTCCACGAGGGGCAGAGGGAGAGGCCAAGGCCGTGCTAGAGGCCGAGGTAGGGGCAGACCTCAGCCTAGAGTAGCAGTACCAGCGGCGGAGCCTCAGGTTGACTTTGATGATAAGTTTCTGTTGGCCCAAGAATAGGTGATGTTTTGAAGACTAATAAAAGAACTCAGACATGGACCAGGTCCATCTTGTGAAGCACAGTCATGATCAACCTGTACATGTGAGATGCACGTGAAAGAGATAAGTCTAACTGATCAAGCTACAATATCTCCTAATTTGATCGAAAAGGTTGCATATTGGATAAGGAGAAAAAGACTCCTTACATGAAGAGAATACAGTTTAGGATAAAGATAGCGTTAGAGTTTGAGATCATCATGAACTCTTCTACGATAGAAGAATAGCAATTGAATCTCACTCAAACTCTGATTACTAACCTATTAAATGTCAATCCTGTTCTCTTTTACAGGTAATGCACATAAGTAAAAGTTAAACTTAAATTGAGAGCAAAAGAGCAAGGTGATTTTGCAAGCAATTTATGTGCGATTTGAGTGTGCAATCCTGAAGCTACTTGAATGAGAGTGAAGGACCAGTTCCATTGTGTCTATCTTTTATTCTAGTTCAATTGTAGTAGGTGATTTAACATTGTACCTTTTAGATTTCATAGAAGCAATTGTATTAGGTACCTAGAGTGTTCAAGTTATAGCTAACTTGAAGTTGTCACAATAGTTGAGGCTGTGTGCCACAACGGGATTAGAGTTAATCCTTAGGTTTATAAAGAGTTTTTGTAAATGCTGTTTTGGCTTAGTGATTTTAGTGGAAGTTTGGGAAAATCCTACTGAGTAGTAGGTCGTGATTTTTTCACCTTTTGAGCCAGGTGTTTTCCACGTAAAATAGATGTGTTCTTTATTTTCTATATTTATTATTCCGCAAACAATAGTAGTTGGAACACCTAGAAGAACCAGGTTCTTCTATAGTTCAATTAAGCAAAAATTGGGTGCCACACAAATCACCCCCCTCTTGTGTGGTATTGACGCTTAAAACATTAATTAGTATCAAAGCGGGTTTTCCTTGAAGAGGCTAATACCTTAAGAAAAGATCAAAATGAGTGCACCACCTGGAAACTAGGAAGGGCAATCCACTGCTAGGCCTCCACTCTTTAATGGTCAGTACTATTCTTGGTGGAAGAATAGGATGAGAGATCACATCATAGGAGAAGACTATGAATTCTGGGACATAGTCATTGATGGTCCCCTGACAACTACAAAGAAGAATGCTGAAGGAATGGATGTGCCAAAGACAAGAGCTGATTGCACTGCTAAAGACTTGAAGAAATGGGAGAAGAATGCCAAGGCCAAGAAATGGCTTATGTGTGGACTGGGTCCAAATGAGTACAACAGGATTCAAAGCTATACCACTGCCAAGGAAATATGGGACACCTTACAAGTGGCCCATGAAGGAACTCCTCAAGTAAAGATCAAGAGGAACACTACTATATTCTCAATATGAGAATTTCACTATGAAAGAAGGAGAATCTATCCAGGAGATGTACACAAGGTTCACAACACTAACCAATGAACTTAAATCTCTTGGGATAATTATCCTCAAAGAATACAAGGTTGAGAAAATCTTGACAAGAGTATTACCAGTGACTTGGGAAAGCAAAATTACTACTATTCAGGAATCTAAGAATATTGCTACCCTCAAGCTGGATGAACTGATTGGAAACCTCACTGCCTATGAATTGAGAAGGCAAACCATGAAAATGGATTCACCAAAGAAGGAAAGAAGTCTAGCTCTCAGAATAGCTAAAGGAGCAGATCTGGAGGACGATGAAATGGCCATGATCACAAGAGACTTCAAAAAGTATTTGATGAGAGGAAAGGGTTCTTCTAGAGGTACAACCTTCAACAAACCAAGGGCTCCTAAGAAACAGACCAACGAGGGTTGCTACAAATGCGGTAAGATTGATCGCATGATCAAGAACTGTCCTCAATAGGAAATTGAATGGAAGAAAAAAAGTGCTGAACGAAGGAACAGGAATAAGGAACATGTTCAACCCAAAATAAATAAAGGTTCAACAAAGGCTATGGTTGCTGCTTGGGGAGAAACATCAGATGAGGACTCAGAAGATGAAGTTGGAGACGAACAAGCACTTATGGCCATCAGAGAATTAGATGATGAACAAGATGTTAGTGTCCTTCATCTCAAAGACAAGATTAAATTCCTGTCTAAAGAAAGGTTGTCTGAGCTATTGCTAGACTTCATTGATGAGTTTGAGATAATTAACAATGAGAAGGAAGATCTATCTAGGGAGTGTGTGATCTTAAAAGCCTAGTGCAAAAATCTAGAATCTAGGGTTAATGAGAGTGATAGTAAAAATACTGAGTTGAAGAACCAGGTTCTTGAATTTGACACCAGTGTCTTAGAACTTAGGTCTGAAAACTTAAAGCTGAAACTAGAAACAGGTAAAAGGAAAGCTGATTACACACATCTCGCCCTAGAAGAAAACTTAGGAAAAATGAAGGATGAGTTGTACATGAAGGATGAGAAGATAAGAGTCTTAAAAGAAGACCTAGGGAAGGTAAAGCATGAACTATATAGAACTTGCAAATGGAATAAGGCTTCTGATGCACTTTCCTTGCTAAAAGAACATCACAGTAGCAACAAAAAAGGACTTGGCTATAGGACTCAATCACCTAAATGGGACCCTAAAAGCAAGTACCTCACTCTTCCTAAGAACAAAATTTGCACACACTGCACCAAGATTGGCAATTACAAAAATGAATGTAATGCAAAAGAAAAGGCCAGTCAAAAGAACAAAGCTTTTGTTCAAGAGAAAAATAGGCTGCCTAGGTAGGCTAAAAGGAATTTGATTTACCCTTTTACCTATAGAAAGGGACCCAAACTAGTTTGGGTTCCTAAGACTAACCCTTAATTTCCTTTTGCAGGTCCAAGTGAAGGGAAGCAGCCAAATATGGTACGTGGATAGTGGCTGCTCAAAGCATATGACTGGAAACAAGAACCAGTTCCTTTCACTTGAGGACTTAAAAGGAGGTAATGTCTCCTTTGGAAATGGGAAGAAAGGTGAGATTATTGGAGTTGGAAAGGTAGGTAAGATAGACTCACATTCCATTGAGAATGTCTACTTGATAGATGACTTGAAATATAGCTTAATCAGTGTGTCACAACTGTGTGACAGAGGTAACCTTGTAGCATTCACCTCTGCCAAATGCTTTGTGATTAACCTTACCACTGACAAGATTGTTTTGCAGGGAAAAAGAGTTAACAATATTTACATTGTAGATTTGTCCACTCTTTCAGAAAATGAACTCACTTGCTTAAGTGTGTTGGATAATGATCCCCTCCTGTGGCACAAAAGACTTGGTCATGCTAGTCTGAATCAACTCAACAAATTAGTCTCGAAGGACATGGTGATAGGGCTACCTAACATCAAGTTCAAGGAAGACAAAGTTTGTGAGGCCTGTGCAAGGGGGAAGCAGGTAAGATCATTCTTTAAAAATAAGAAAATGGTAAGCACAACCAAGACATTGGAACTGGTTCATATGGATATCTGTGGTCCAATGAGAACATTGAGCAGAGGTGGTAAGAAATATACGATGGTTCTTGTTGATGATTATTCTAGATTTACCTGGGTACTATTGTTAACATCCAAAGATGAAACATTTGACATGTTTACTGCTTTTGTTAGAAAGACTCAGAAACAACTAGGTAATCAACTTGCATCCATTAGGTTTGATCATGGAACTGAATTTGAAAATGCTAAGTTTGCTGAATTTTGTGATGAACATGGTATAGATCATAACTTCTCTACCCCTAGGAATCCTCACCAAAATGTAGTAGTTGAAAGAAAGAACAGGACCGTTGAAGACATGGATAGAACTATGCTTCTTTCTAGTAAACTGCCCCACAACTTTTGGGCTGAGGCTGTAAACACTGCATGTTATATTATCAATAGATGCATGACTACACCTCTTGTAGAGAAGACTCCCTATAAGTTACTTAAAGGGAGAAAACCAAATATATCCCATCTTAGGGCATTTGGATGCAAGTGCGTTGTGCATAATAATGGAAAGGACTCCCTAGGTAAGTTTGATCCTAGAAGTGATGAAGGAGTATTTTTGGGATATTCTTCACATAGAAAAGCATATAAAGTGTTCAATAAAAGAACTTTGTGTGTAGAAGAAAGTGTGCATGTAGTGTTTGATGAAACTAACATTCTTTCTAAGAGACAAGAACAAGAAGATGAAGCCATTGGTCTGGTAAAGGATTTGACTGATGTCTCAGCACAAGTTAAAGTGGCACCAAAAGAAGGAACATGTGATGGAATAGGTTCGTCCATCCAGGGCAACCTGACAGGGGGAACTGATCAAAGAGGAATTGAAACCAATCCCCTAAAAGAACTTGTTCATGACCCTGTTCCTCAGCAACGGAACATGGAAGAAATATCTAGCAGAAATCAGTTGGTTGTGAAACCTCACAAGTATCAAAGTTCTCATCCTATTGAGAACATAATCACTGATCCAACATCTGGAGTCAAAACTAGATCACAATTAAAGAATCTGTGTGCTTTTGATGCCTTCGTATCTCTTATTGAACCTAAAAATGTTGTTGAGGCTTTGTAGGATGTAGATTGGGTGAATGCAATGCAAGATGAACTCAATCAGTTCGAGAGAAGTTAAGTTTGGCATCTAGTTCCAAGACCCAAGGACAGATAAGTTATTGGCATAAAATGGGTCTTCAGAAACAAACTTGATGAATATGGAACTGTTACAACAAACAAGGTAAGACTGGTGGTCCAAGGTTATAGCCAAGAGGACGGTATAGATTATGATGCGACTTTTGCTCCAGTTGCAAGACTAGAGGCAATAAGAATCCTCATAGCCTTTGCAGCACACATGGAATTCACTCTCCATCAGATGGATGTCAAAAGTGCCTTCCTGAATGGCTACCTAAAAGAAGAAGTGTTTGTGAAACAACCTCCAGGGTTTGAGAGCAAGGAATGTCCTGAGCATGTGTGAAAATTAGACATGGCTTTCTATGGACTCAAGAAGGCTCCTAGAGCATGGTATGAATGACTGTCCAAATTCCTGCTTGAACATGGCTACAAAAGAGGTAAAATTGATAGTACCCTATTTTTAAGGGAAAAAGGTAAGGATCTCCTTGTGGTACAAATATATGTTGATGACATAATCTTTGGGGCCACCACTGATAAACTAAGTAAGGATTTTGCCAAATTAATGGGGAGTGAGTTTGAAATGAGCATGATGGGTGAACTTAACTTTTTCTTAGGCTTACAGATCAAACAAAGCCCAAACGGAACCATGATCCATCAGTAAAATATGCAAAAGAGCTGATCAAAAAGTTTAAAATGGATGAATTAAAGAAAATAGACACCCCCATTGCAACTGCCACTAAATTTGACATAGATGAACCCGGTTCATTAGTTGATCAGAAGTTGTATAGGAGTATGATTGGTTCACTTTTGTATCTTACTACTAGCAGACCTGACATAGTTTTCAGTGTAGGACTTTGTGCTCGCTTTCAGGCTAATCCAAAAGAGTCTCACTTGAATGTTGTCAAGAGGATACTAAGATATTTGAAAGGCACCACTGATCTGTGTCTTTGGTACCCTAAAGGTAGTAATTTCAATCTAGTAGGATATGCTGATGCTGATTATGCAGGTTTTCTTGTGGATAGGAAAAACACCTCAGGTATGGATCACTTTCTTGGTTCATGTCTTGTATTATGAGCCACTAAAAAGCAAAATTCAGTGGCCTTATCCACTGCTGAGGCTGAATATGTTGCTGCTGCCTCTTGTTGTGCTCTATTGTTATGGATCAAACAGCAGCTGCTAGATTTTGGCATTGAAGTTGGTTGCATTCCTATATTCTGTGATAACACTAGTGCTATAAGTATGACAAAGAACCATGTTCATCATAAGAGGACTAAGCACATAGATATTAGACACCACTTCTTAAGAGATAACTATGAGAAAAGATTGATCTCCATAGAATTATGTGCTACTGATAAACAAATTGCTGACATCTTCACTAAAGCACTGAGTAGAGAAAACCTTGAGAGGAACAAGTTGGAATTAGGGATGATTAAGATCACCTAATAGGTCCAGCTCATAATGTACAATGAAAAAAAATGATTTTTTTGGCTAGTAACTCTGAACTTGTGTAAATATCTAGATTAATTCTTACTCAGCTTCATACTTTAATTAGTATACTCCTGTGACATGTGTTAATATGACTCACTGATCTCTTACAAAAAATTTTCTATTATGACATTTGAGGCATGTTCAAGAGAATTATAAATGAAGAACCTGGTTCATCAGTATGGATTCATATGAAAGCTAAGGTATGTTTTCTATATTCTGCACAATTAGAAAGATTAATATTTAAATCATGAGCAGAAGTCCTATAATTATTCAATTCCTAGAAAATTCTATCCGTTAGCTTTGAACTAGTTCCGTCTGCCTAGAACTCTAAACCGAAGAATTGCCTAAAATCTAGGGAAGATAAAACGATCATTCAAAATCTGGAATTTTAGGGTGATTAGACCTCTAATTAACCACTGCCAAAAGCTGTCGTTACCTATTAAATGTGTATTTCTCTTTAAATACACATCATTTCTTCTGTCTTCTCCATAATTCTAAACCGTCAAAAATTCTTCTTCATCTTCACTTGCCCTCTTCTCCAAATCTCCAATTCACAAATTCTCTCAAGAAACCAACGATCATGACCAACCCACAGGACAATCCTGCAACTCCTCCACCACCCACTCCCTCAAATTCATTTATACCTCCTCCACCTAGTACATCACCAAAACCCAAACTGAGAAGGGTGAAAATGCTTGCTCGAAAGACAGTAGTGTCTAGGGCTTAGAGGAAGAAATTAAATGAGAAGTTGAAGGCAAGCCAGACCTAAAACTCCAATTCCAGTTCTGATTCTGACTCATATCAATCCTCCACTAAAGGGGAAGGACCTAAGTCTTCTGACTCTGAAAAGACTTAAGAATCTCCTTCCAAGGTAATTTTTTCTGTGTCTGAAAATCTAGAAACTAGGTTTGTTCTGGTTGGGTCTGTTAAGGATGTAGAATTACCAAGGTTACGAAGGAGTGGAGGTAAAAGGAATTCTGAAAAAGAAAAAAAGAGAGAGGGTGCATATGGTGAAGAGAGGGGAAATGAGAAAAAAGAGGTGCCTACTATCTGTGGAGTGGAACAAGAAAGGGTAGAAGAGAGTGACAAGAAGTCAGGGGAAATGGTTCTGGGGAAGCTGCTGAGGGGCTGATTAATCTGAGCACACAAGGTGATGAATCTGGTTCATCTACTAAAGAGACCCTAGCAGACTTGCTGAAAATGGTTGGGGCAAGCTATGACCCAAAGAAACGCAGAACTCCCACACCAAAAGCCCCAGTGTTCCTAAGCCTTCCAAGAAAAGAAATGATTCACCCCCACCAACTACTGTACTTCCATCACCAAAGGGTAGAGCTACAAAAATCAGGGTGAGGCAGAGTGAGAGTGATCTCCAGAAAGCTCTAGATGAGAGTAAGAAGAAAAGGCTGGCTAAAGGAAAGGGAAAGGGAAAGGTTGCGGAGTCCTCAGTGGATGTGGAGGTTGAGGAGATGGAACAGGTCCATCAAGAGGAAGTTCAAACAGTGGAGGTTCAGACCTCCAAGCCCAAAAAGCCCAAGACTTCTTCCAAGAAGTCTTCCTCTGTGTTTGAGGCTACTGAACCTTCCCTAGCCAAGACGACAAGGTCTGCTGAGAAAGGAAAACAAGTGAAAATTTCTGAAGATGAAGAATGGAGTGGAGAAGAAGTAGAAGATTCTGATCGTGACAAGGACAAGGTTACCATGTTTGGCAAAAGAAATATCTAGAAGGGTAGACTGCTGAAAGACCTGGTGGAGCTAGGGATGATGAGACTGGTGGATGCCTTAGCTGCTCAGGGGTGGAAGGACAGGGTCCTTCAGATGGATGGTAGGCTAGCCAGGAATGAAATAATTGAGTTCATGGCAAATGCAGAGGTTCAGGATAGCAAGGTCAGTAGTCTGATGAAAGGGGTCCAAGTGTCCTTTGATGCAGAAAAACTTAGAGAAATCCTTGATATACCCTCTAAAGGGTTTGATGATTATACAAGGCAAAGGTGGCCTTGTCTGGACTCCCTTCCTAATGCACTTGATATTACCAGGAGATTTTGTAATGCATAGAATGTGAATGAAGCCAGGGTTGTTCAGAAAAGTGAACTGAGGCCTCAACACATGGGCTTGTTTGAATTTGTCAACAAATGCTTATTGCCCAAGCAGGAGAGAAGACACATCGCCAATTACTTGGACCTGGTTCTTATGGAGTGCCTGGAGAGTGGAAAGCAAATCAATTGGCTTGCCTTCATTATCAAGCTGCTACACAGGGTCATAAATGGCTCCAAGGCGCATGCTACTCCTATGGCTTTATTCTAACCACGATTCAAGATATGCTCAATGTGCCTCTGAAGAAATGGTAAATGGCCTCAAAAAAAGAATATTTTGGCATCAACATTCTAATTGCTTATGACTACTTAGTCGGTACCATCCCAAATGAACCAGGTTCATCCAAGAAGACTCCTATCAACAGCAAAGTCAGGGCTCTGGTTCAGGAATGTGAAGCCAAGGATGCTGAGATATCTAGGCTCAAGGCTCGTGTGGCAAAGGTGGAATCTGAGAGGGATACTCTCAGAACTGAGCTTACCAAATAAAAGGAGAAGAATTATGAAATTCTTCATAATATGTTGAACCTTCTCCAAGCCCAAAACCAACCCTCTAGCTCCTCCAAGCCTTAGGATTCCTAGCGTTTGTCTTCAGAACTTGTCTAGTACCTCAGTGACCCAGATTAGGGATTTTTCTATCTTTTTTCTCATGGTTTAAATGTTTTTCTTTTTGGTTGTGGGTTGTGATGGAAACATATCTCTATCAATGATAACTACTGTTTTGCTCTTGTTCAATGTTAATCTTTCCTTGATAGTTTAAATATGTTTGCTTGATTACTGATGATTAAACCATGAGTGCACTTGCAGTTGCCCTAGTGGCCATGAGTACTTATTAAAATCTGGATCTCACACTATGCAACTTTTCGATGATGCCAAAAGGGGGAAGAGATATCATGCTTTACATATTCTGAAAAAGTGATATTTATAACCTAATTAACCTGGTCCTTGATGATAAGTGAATTTACTAAACTTTGTATTGATGGTTAAGCTGAGTGCTTACAGGATCCATATAAGTAAAAAGCACATAGTTTGTCATCATCAAAAAGGGGAAATTTGTTGGCCCAAGAACAGGTGATGTTTTGAAGACTGACAAAAGAACTCAGACATGGACTAGGTCCATCTTGTGAAGCACAGTCATGATCAGCCTGTACATGTGAGATGCACGTGAATGAGATAAATCTAACTGATCAAGATACAATATCTCCTGATCTAATCAAAAAGGTTTCATATTGGATAAGAAGAGAAATACTCCTTATATGAAGAGAACATATTTTAGGATGAAGATAACGTTATAGTTTGAGATCATCATGAACTCTACGATAGAAGAATAACAATTGAATCTCACTCAAACTCTGATTACTAACCTATTAAATTTCAGTTGTTCTCTTTTACAGGTAATGCACATAAGCAGAAGTTAAACTTAAACTGAGAGCAAAAGAGCAAGGCGATTTTGCAAGCAATTTATGTGCGATTTGAGTGTGCAATCCTGAAGCTACTTGAATGAGATTGAAGGACTAGTTCCATTGTGTCTATCTTTTATTCTAGTTTAATTGTAGTAGGTGATTTAACATTGTACCTTTTAGATTTCATAGAAGCAATTGCATTAGGTTCCTAGAGTGTTCAAGTTATAGCTAACTTGAAGTTGTCGCAATAGTTGAGGCTGTGTGCCACAACGGGATTAGAGTTAATCCTTAGGTTTACAAAGAGTTTTTGTAAATGCTGTTTTGGCTCAGTGATTTTAGTGGAAGTTTGGAAAAATCTTACTGAGTAGTAGGTTGTGGTTTTTTCACCTTTTGAGCCGGGTGTTTTCCACGTAAAAATCTCTGTGTTCTTTATTTTATGTACTTTTTATTCTGCAAACAGTAGTAGTTGGAACACCTAGAAGAACCAGGTTCTTCTATAGTTCAGTTAAGCAAAAATTGGGTGCCACACAAATCACCCCCCCCTCTTGTGTGGTATTGACGCTTAAAACATATGGTTCCAGCTCAGATAGTTCTGGTGGGCCCAGTTTAGGTCCCAGAGGGGTTTATTGCTACCCCAGTAAACCAGGATGCTCTGGTCCGCCTAGTGGGCCTTATGGAGAGTGTCACTTGGGCAGGCTTGCTACCTGTAGCACCAGCCGTCTCTCAGGCTGGAGGAGGAGCCCAGACTCCTGGTACTCGCATTCCAGACCATATGGCTCCCCAATTTCAGACTCCAGCAGCTCAGCCAGTTGGAGCAGTTCAGCCGTGTGTGGTAGCTCAGACCGGTGATGGAGCAGCTCTGTCTGCCGATGCTTTGTGAAGATTGGACAGGTTCACCAAGCTCTTCACTACTATTTTCAGCGGTGCATCTTCTGAGGATCCCCAGGATTATTTAGACAGCTGTCATGAGGTTCTCAGGAACATGGGGATAGTGAAGACCAATGGGGTCGACTTTGCTACTTTTTGCTTGTTTGGATCCGCCAAGACTTGGTGGAGAGATTATTGTTTGGCTAGACCAGCCGGATCAATAGCTTTGACTTGGGAGAAGTTTACTCAGCTATTTCTGGAGAAGTTTCTCCCTATCACTCAGAGAGAGAGATCTATCGGAGGTAGTTTGAGCATCTCCAGCAGGGTTCTATGATCGTTACTCAGTATGAAACCAGATTCATTGACTTGGCCCGTCATGCTCTTATCATACTTCCCACCGAGAGAGAGAGGGTGAGGAGGTTCATTGAGGGACTTATCTAGCTGATTCGACTTCAGATGGCTAATGAGACATGGAGTGAGATTTATTTTCAGGAGGCTGCCAATGTGGCCAGGAGAGTTGAGATGGTTCTGTCCAAGGGGGGTGGTCAAGGGTCTGACAAGAGGCCTCGTCATTCAGGCAGATTCAGTGGTGCCTCATCTGGAGGCAGGGATTCGTATGGTAGAGGCCATCCTTCTAGGCCCTTTCAGTCAGCACTTCAGGTTTCTCACGGTGCTTCAGGTGGTCGTGGTTCTCATATGCAGTATTCTAATCAGCAGTCCTATAGTGCACCACCAGCTCCTATCAGTGCACCACCACTTCAAAGTTTCCAGGGTCGTCAGCCCCAGCAGCCGAGGGCTTGTTTTACTTATGCGACACGAGGCACATTGCTAGATATTGCCCTCGAGCACCAAATAGTTCTCAACAACAGGGTTCTCATGCTATGATACAAGCACCAGGTGTCCCACCGCCCGCTTCGCCCGCTCCGCCAGCTAGGTGTGGGGGTAGAGGTGCTAGAGGTGGAGATAGAGGTATTAAAGATAGAGGTCAGGCAGCTAGAGGTGAAGGCCAACCAGTAGCAGGCCGTCCTAGAGATGTAGTTCAGGGTGGTGGGGCCCAGCCCCGATGTTATACTATTCCAACCAGGCCTGAGGCTGAGGCTTCCGATGCAGTTATCATAGGTACCGTTTTGGTTTGTTGCAGAGATGATTCAGTTTTATTTGATCTAGGGTCTACGTACTCCTATGTGTCATCTTATTTTGCACCGTATCTGGTCATGCCTAGTGATTCCTTGAGTGCCTCTATATATATGTCTACACAGGTGGGTGATTCTATTGTGGTAGATCGAGTCCATCGTTTGTGTATAGTTGTGATTGGGGGTCTTGAGACTCGTGTAGATTTGTTACTTCTAGACATGGTTGATTTTGATGTCACATTGGGGATGGACTGGTTATCACCTTACCACGCCATCTTGGACTGTCATGCTAAGACTGTAACCTTAGCCTTGCCGGGTTTACCTCGTTTAGAGTGGAGAGGGACTCCTGGTCATTCTACCTATAGTGTTATCTCTTATGTGAAGGCTCGGTGTATGGTCGAGAAGGGGTTTTTGGCCTATTTGGCATATGTTCGTGATTCTAGTGCCGAAGTTCCTTCTATTGATTCTGTGCCTGTTGTTCATGAGTTCCTGAGGTATTTCATTCAGTCCTGTCGGGAATGCCAGCCGACAAGGATATTGACTTCTGCATTGATTTGTCTCTGGGCACTCAGCCCATTTCTATCCCTCCGTATCGTATAGCCCGACCTGAGTTGAAAAGTTGAAGGAGCAGTTGCAAGACTTGCTTGAAAAATGTTCCATTAGACCTAGTGTTTTGCCTTGGAGTGCGCCGGTCTTATTTGTTAAAAAGAAGGCCGGATCGATGAGAATGTGCATAAATTACCGGCAGTTTAACAAAGTTACAATCAAGAATAAGTATCTATTACCGAGGATTGATGATTTTTTTGATCAGCTTCAGGGTGCTAAGGTATTTTCAAAGATTGACTTGAGATCTAGCTACCATCAGTTGAGGATTAGAGCATCTGATATCCCTAAGACAATTTTCCGCACTCGGTATGGGCATTGATGATATTTTGATCTATTCTTGCAGCCGGGAGGAGCATGAGCAGCATCTTAGAGTGGTTTTTTAGACTTTGATGGATAGTCAATTGTATGCCAGGTTTTCGAAATGTGAGTTCTGGTTGAGTTCAGTTGCATTCTTGGGTCATGTTGTATCAGCAAAGGGTATTCAAGTTGATTCGAAGAAGATAGAGGCAGTCAAGGACTGGCCTATGCCCACATCAGCTACAGAGATCCGAAGTTTCTTGGGTTTGACAGGCTACTATTGTCAATTTGTAGAGGGATTTTCGTCTATTGCATCCCCAATGTCCAAGTTGACCCAGAAGGGTGCCCAGTTCAGGTGGTCGGACGAGTTTGAGGTGAGCTTTCAGAAGCTCAAGACAGCTTTGACTACGACACTGGTATTGGTTTTGCCCATAGGTTCAGGGCCATATACAATTTATTGTGATGCATCTCGTATTGGACTTGGTGAGGTGTTGATGTAGGATGGCAAGGTCATTGCTTATGCTTCGCATCTGTTGAAGATTCATGAGAAGAACTATCCGGTCCATGATTTGGAGTTAGCAGCTATTGTTCACGCATTGAAGATTTGGATGTATTACCTGTATGGCATGGCGTGTGAGGTGTTCACAGACCACAAGAGTTTGCAGTATTTGTTCAAGTAGAAGGAGCTAAATTTTAGGCAGAGAAGGTGGTTGTAGCTATTAAAGGACTATGATATCACCATCTTATATCATCCGGGAAAGGCCAATGTGGTGGCCAATGCTTTGAGTAGGAAGTCAACCAGTGTGGGCAGTCTTGCTTATATTTCGGTCGGTGAGAGACCGCTTGCTTTGGATATTCAGGCTTTGGCCAATCAGTTCGTAAGGTTGGATGTTTCTGAGCCCAGCCGCGTGTTAGCTTGCATAGTCGGTCGTTCTTCATTATTGGAGCGTATCCGAGACCGGCAGTATGATGATCCCTATTTGTGTGTCCTTAGAGGCACGGTGCAACACAGAGGTGCCAAGCATGTTAGATTAGGAGATGATGGAGTTCTGAGATTGTAGGGTCGAGTTTGTGTGCCTAATGTGGATGGACTCCGAGAGTTGATTTTAGAGGAGGCCCATAGTTCCTGGTACTCTATTCATCCGGGCGCCGCTAAGATTTATCAAGATTTGCGGTAACATTATTAGTGGCGGAGAATGAAGAAGGACATTGTTGCTCATGTGGCTCGGTGTTTGAACTGTCAGTAGGTTAAGTACGAGCATCAGAGACCTAGTGGTTTGTTCTAGAATATTAAGATTCCTGAGTGAAAGTGGGAGCGTATCACTGTGGACTTCGTTGTTGGACTCCCATGGACTCAGAGGAAGTTCGATGCAGTGTGGGTTATTGTTGATAGACTGACCAAGTTAGCATATTTCATTCCTATGGCAGTCTCCTATTCTTCCGAGAGGTTAGATGAGATTTATATTTGAGAGATTGTTCGTCTTCATGGTGTGCCCATGTCTATCATTTTAGATCGAGGTACGCAATTTACCTTACATTTATGGAGAGCAGTTCAGCGAGAGTTGGGCACACGGGTGGAGTTGAGCACATCGTTTCGTCCTCAGATGGACGGGCAATCCGAATGGACCATTCAGATTTTGGAGGATACGCTTCGAGCTTATGTCATTGACTTTGGAGTCTCATGGGATCAGTTTTTGCCTTTAGCGGAGTTTGCCTACAACAACAGCTACCAGTCGAGTATCCAGATGGCTCCTTATAAGGCTTTGTATGGTAGGCGATGTCGGTCGTCGGTTGGATGGTTTAAGCCGGGAGAGGCTCGGTTGTTGGGTACGGATCTAGTGCAGGATGCCTTGGACAAGGTCAAGACCATTCAGGATAGGCTTTTTACAGCCCAGTCTAGGCAAAAGAGTTATGCCGACCGTAAGGTTCGTGACTTGGCATTCATGGCCCGTGAGCGGGTATTGCTTCGAGTGTCGCCTTTGAAGGGAATGATGAGATTTGGGAAGAAGGGCAAGCTTAGCCCTAGGTTCATTATCCCGTTTGAGATTGTTGATCGAGTGGGGGATGTGGCTTACAGATTTGAGTTGCCACCGGGCTTATCAGCCGTGCATCCAGTGTTTCATATCTCCATGCTTCGGAAGTATTACGGTGATCCATCTCATGTGTTAGATTTCAGCACATAGGACAAGTCCTTATCCAACTGCCGGTCTAGAATAGCTACCGGCTCCTCCTCATAGGACAAGTCCTTATCCAACTGGACAGTGCTAAAGTCTAACACGTGGGATGGATCGCCGTAATTCTTCCGAAGCATGGACACATGAAACACTAGATGCACGGCTGATAAAATCGGCGGCAACGCAAGTTTGTAATCCACCTCTCCCACTCGATCAAGAATCTCAAAAGGACCAATGAATCTAGGGCTTAACTTGCCCTTATTTTCAAATCTCATCACGCCCTTCATAGGCAATACTCGAAGCAACACCCGCTCGCCGACCATTAATGCTACATCACGTACCTTACGGTTGGTATAACCCTTTTGCCTGGACTGAGTTGTACGAAGCCTATCCTGAATGATCTTAACCTTGTCCAAGTCATCCTGCACTAGATCCGTACCCAACAACCGATCCTTTCCCAACTCAAATCATCCAACCGGCGACTGACACCGCCTACCATGTAAAGCCTCATAAGGAACCATTTGGATGCTCGACTAGTAGCTATTGTTGTAGGCAAACTCCGCTAAAGGCAAAAACTGATTCCACGAGCCTTCAAAGTCAATGACACAATCTCAGAGCATATCCTCCAAAATATGAATAGTACGCTCAGACTGCCCGTCCGCCTAAGGATGAAATGCTATGCTCAACTCGACCCGTGTGCCTAACTCACACTGAATAGCCCTCCAGAAATGTGAGGTAAACTACGTACCTCGGTCCAAAATGATAGAAACGGGCACACCAAGAAGACAAACAATCTCCCCGATATAGATCTCGGCTAACCTCTCATAAGAATAGGAAACTGCCATATGAATGAAATGTGCTGACTTGGTCAGCCTATCAACAATAACCCACACTGCATCGAACTTCCTCTGTGTCAGTGAGAGTCCAACAACGAAGTCCATAGTGATACGCTCCCACTTCCACTCAGGAATCTCAATCTTCTGGAACAAACCACCGGGTCTCTAATGCTCGTACTTTACCTGCTGACAATTCAAACACTGAGCCACATATGTAACAATATCCTTCTTCATCCTCCCCTACCAATAATGTTGTCGCAAGTACTGATACATATTAGCGGCGCCTGGATGAATAAAGTACCGGGAACTATAGGCCTCCTCTAGAATCAACTCTCGAAGTCTCTCCATATTAGGCACACAAACTCGACCATGCATCCTAATGTAACTTGCTTGGCAGCCCCCATGCCGCACCATGTCCCTAAGGACACACAAATGAGGATCATCATACTGCTGATCTCTGATACGCTCAAATAATGAAGAATAAGCGACTGTACAAGCTAATACATGGCTGGGCTCAGAAACAACCAACCTCACGAACTGATTGGCCAAAGCCTAAACATCTAAAGCAAGCGGTCTCTCACTGACCAGAATATATGCCAGACTGCCCATACTGGATGACTTTCTACTCAAAGCATCGACCACCACATTGGCCTTCCACGGATGATATAAGATGGTATTATCATAGTCCTTCAATAGCTCCAACCACCTTCTCTGCCTCAAATTTAGCTCCTTCTACTTGAACAAATACTGTAGACTCTTATGATCCGTGCACACCTCACATGACATGCCATATAAATAGTGCCTCCAAATCTTCATCGCGTGAACAATGGCTGCTAACTCCAATCATGAACTGGATAATTTTTCTTATGAATCTTCAACTGTCTCGAAGCATAAGCAATGACCTTGCCATCCTACATTAACACCGCACCAAGTCCAATACGAGATGCATCACAATAAACTATATATGGCCCTGAACCTGTAGGTAATACCAACACCAGCGCTGTAGTCAAAGTTGTCTTGAGCTTTTGAAAGCTCGCCTCACACTCGTTCGACCACCTGAATTGGGCACCCTTATGGGTCAACCTGGTCATCAGGGCTGCAATAGATGAAAACCCCTCCACAAACTGATGGTAATAGCCTGCCAAACCCAAGAAACTCTGAATCTCTGTAGCTGATGCGTGTCTAGGCCAGTTCTTGACTACCTCTATCTTCTTCAGATCCACCTAAATACCCTTTGCTGAAACAATGTGACCCAAAAATACAACTGAACTCAACCAGAACTCACACTTCGAAAACTTATCATACAACTGACTATCTCTCAAAGTCTGAAGAACAACTCTCAGATGCTGCTCATGCTCCTCCCAGCTGAGGGAATAGATCAAAATATCATCAATGAAGACTATCACGGATGAATCCAAGTAAGGCTTGAACACTCGATTCATCAAATCGATAAAAGTTACTGGGGTATTTGTCAACCCAAAGACATCACCAAGAACTCATAATGCCCGTATCAAGTGCAGAATGCTGTCTTAAGGACATCGGATGCCCTAATCCTCAACTGATGGTAGCCAGATCTCAAGTCAATCTTTGAAAATACCTTGGCACCTTGAAGCTGATCAAACAAATCATCAATCCTCAGCAATGGATACTTGTTCTTGATTGTGACCTTGTTCAACTGCCGATAATCTATACACATCCTCATCGATCCGTACTTCTTCTTAACAAGCAATACCGGCCCACCCCAAGACGAGACACTAGGTCTAATAAAGCCCTTATCAATAAAGTCTTGCAACTGCTCCTTCAATTCTTTCAACTCAGGTGGGACTATACGATATGGCGGGATAGAAATGGGCTGAGTGCCCGGAGCCAAATCAATACAGAAGTCAATATCCCTGTCGGGTGGCATACTCGGAAGGCCTAAAGGAAATACCTTAGGAAACTCACGAACAACCGGCACATAATCCATAGAAGGAACCTCGGCACTAGAATCATGAACATATGCCAAATAGGCTAAACATCCCTTATTAACCATACGCCAAGCCTTCATATATGAGATAACCCTACAGGTAGAATGACCAGGAGTTCTTCTCCACTCTAAACGAGGTAAACCTAGCATGGCTAAGGTCACAGTCTTGGCATGACAGTCCAAGATAGCGTGGTAAGGTGATAACTAGTCCATCCCCAATATGACATCAAAATCAACCATATCTAGAAGTAACAAATCTACTCGAGTCTCAAGACCCCTAATCATAATTATACATGAACGACGGATATGATCTACCACAATAAAATCACCCACCGGTGTAGACACATATGCAGGAGCACTCAAGGAATCACTAGGCATGAGAGATACGGTGAAAAATAAGATGACATATAGGAGTACGTAGATCCTGGATCAAATAGAACTGAATCATATCTACAACAAACCAGAACAGTACCTGTGATAACTGCATTGGAGGCCTCAGCCTCAGGCCTGGCTGGAAGAGCATAACATCGGGGCTGGGCCCCACCACTCTAAACTAAATCTTTGGATGACCTCTTGCTGGTTGGCCTCCACCTTAGCAGCCTGATCTCCACCTCTAATAGCTCTATCTCCACCTCTAGCACCTTTGCCTCCACCTCTAATAGCTATACCTCTACCTCTAGCACCTTTGCCTCCACCTCTAGCTGACTGAGCGGGCGGTGGAACACTCGGTGCCTGAACGATGGCAGGGGAACCCTAATGCTGAGGGTTGCTCGGTGCTCGAGGGAAAAATCTAGCAATATGCCTCGTGTCGCCACAAGTATAACAAGCCCTCGGCTGATGAGACTTCTGACCCTAACGGCCTGAATAACCACTCTGAAAACTTTGGAGCAGAGGTGCTGTCACGACCCATATTTCCCACCCTCGGGAGTCGTGATGGTGCCTACTAGTGAAAGCTAGGCAAACCAATTAATCCAATTATTTAACCATTTTCATTTTTAATCTCTTCGCAATTCCAAAACAACATAATAAGAACATCGGAAATAATAATAACAAAAATAGTGCGGAAGATGAAATTTGATAATTTAGATTAATACAACCGCGGAAGTTTAAGTACAACTCTACCTAGAATTTGGTGTCACAATTTCACAGACTGTCTAAGAGTACTACAAATAAAGGTCCGAAAGATAAATACAAGCTGTTTTAGAAATACATAGAAGAAACAGTATATAAAGATAGAAGGAGACGTCAGGGCATGCGGACGCCTACACGACTACCTAGGGTCACCTGAATGGACTGAAGACAGCACCCTCACTGCAGTCTAAAAGTTGCGGCATTAGGATCTGCACACAGTGCAGAGTGTAGTATCAGCACAACCGATCCCATATGCTGGTAAGTGCCTAGCCTAACCTCAGCGAAGTAGTGACGAGGCTAGGACTAGACTACTAAATAAACCTGTGCAGTTAAATCGTATACGACAGAGAAATAAAAGTAGGAATATACTGGGAAACATGGTATGGGGACATCAAATAATAACAGATAAATATAAGGAACACCAAAGTTCAATTACCAACAAGAAACAGAAATAGAACAAGTGCACGACATTACCCTTCGTGCTTTTACTCTCATTCTCACCATAAGAATCAACATAATCTGCACGGTATCACCCTTCGTGCTTTTACTCTCATCCTCACCATAATAATCAACATAATCGGCACAGAATTGTACATCGTGCGGCACGACATCACCCTTCATACTTTTACCTCACAACATTGGCACGACATCACCCTTCGTGCATTAACACTCTCAAAATCATACAAGGCAAGGGAACATAGTACAACAATCATATCCCGGCAAGGGAAACAATATCAAAGCAATAATATCCCGACAAGGGAGACAACATTAAAACAACATCCCGACAAGGGAGACAATATCATAATCCTCTTTTCTTTTTCACATTTACTTCACAACTCAATTCACAATTTGAGCCAATGCTCTATAATGTTCAATTGCCAATAATACTTCCACAAATCATATTACAACTTGAGCCAACACTCCTCAATGTTCAACAACTCATAATACTTTCACAAGTCTTATTCATCAATAGAAATCAATATATAAAGCATGAACAATATGAAACGGAGTCACATTAATCATAGCATAAGACTCATGGACATGCATGACACCAACGTATAGATACTCGTCACCATGCCTATACGTCGTACTCAACAATTAACACATAGAAAATAAGACTCAACTCCTAATCCCTCAAGCTAAGGTTAGACCAAATAGTTACCTCGATGCCACTAACATAATTCAAGCCTCAACAAACGCTTTACCTCTTGATTCCACCACTAATTCGCTCGTAGCTAGCCACAAGTTACTTAACTATATCAATAAATGCTAAATGAATCAATTCTAATGCATGAAATAGGTTTTCTAAAGTTTTCCCAAAAAGTCAAAAATCGACCCCGGGCCCATATGGTCAAAACCTGAGGTTCAAACTAAAATCCGATTACTCATTCACCCATGAACTCAAATATATAATTTCTATTGAAATCGGATCTCAAATGGGGTTGGTTGTGCTAATACTATACTCTGCACTGTGTGCAAATCCCGGTGTAGCAGCTTTTGGACTGTAGTGAGGGTTTTGTCTTCAGTCCATTCAAGCAACCCGAGGTAGTCCTGGAGGCATCTGTAGGCCTTGGCGTCTCCTCCTATCATTTCCTTTCTGTTTTTGCTTATTCAGAGACAGATTTGTGTACTTCTATTCAGACTTTATTTGTAGTATTCGTAGATGGACATTGTGACACCAAATTCTGGGTAGAGTTGTACTTAAATTTCCGTAGTTTGTATTAATTTAAATTATCACATTTCGTCTTCCGCACTATTTTGTTATTATTATTTCCGTTGTTCTGTTACATTGTTTGGAATTTCTAAGGAATTAAAAATGGAAATGGTAAAAAAATTGGAATAATTGACTTGCCTAGCTTGCACTAGTAGGCGCCATCACGACTCCCGAGGGTGGGAAATCTGGTTCGTGATAAGTACACTGATAGGAGCTGGCGGTGCACTATAGGGTAGTTGATCAGAATATTGCATATCAGAACCACGGCCACCTGGCGCACCATGAGAAGCCTGAAGTGCTGAATGGAATGGCCTGGAAGGATGGCCCCTACAAACGAATCCCTGCCTCCAGATGAGGCACCGCTGAACCTGCCCAAATGACGAGGCCTCTTGTCAGACCCCTGACCACTCCCCTTTGATAGAACCATCTCAACTCTCCTGGCCACATTGGCCGTATCCTGAAAAGAAATCTCACTACTTGTCTCCTTAGCCTTCTGCAATCGAATAGGCTGAACGAGTCCCTCAATGAACCTCCTCACACTCTCTCTCTCTTAGTGGGAGGTATAAGAAGAGCATGATGGGCCAAGTTAATAAATTTGGTCTCGTACTGAGTAACAGTCATAGAACCCTATTGGAAACGCTCAAACTACCTCCGATAGTTCTCCCTCTGAGTTATAGGAAGAAACTTCTCCAGGAATAGCTGAGAGAACTGATCCCAAGTCAAAGCTGGTGACCCAGCTGGTCTAGCCAAACAATAATCTCTCCACCATGTCTTGGCGGATCCTGACAAATGAAAAGCAGCAAAGTCAACCCTATTGGTCTCCACTATCCCCATGTTCCGTAAAACCTCATGATATCTGTCCAAATAATCCTGGGGATCCTCAAAAGATGTACCGCCAAAAGTAGTAGTGAAGAGCTTGGTGAACCTGTCCAACCTCCACAAGGCATCAGCTGAAATAGCTGGCCCCTCACCAGTCTGTGCCACAACACCAGGTTGAACTACCCCAACTAGCTGAGCTGCTGGAGTCTGAAACTGGGGAGCCATCTGATCCAGAGTGCGAGTAGTAGGAGTTTGGGCTCCTCATGTATCCTGAGAGACGGCTGGTGCTACAAGAAGCAAGCCTATCTAGGTAACACTCTCCATAAGTCCTACTAGATGGACCAGAGCATCCTAAAGTATCAGTGTGGCAATGAACCCCTCTAGGACCTGCGCTAGTCCTGCTGGAACTGTCTGTGCTGGAACCTTATCGTCAAACTCAACCTGAGGCTCCGCTACTGGTGCTGCTGCTCGAGCTCTGGGCTGAGCCCTGCCTCTGCCTCGGGCCCTAGCACGGCCTCGACCTCTACCCCTCGCATGAGCTGCTACTGGGGGCTCGAGCTGCTGGTCAGCTGATAAAGCGGTACGTGTTCTCACCATCTGCGAAAGAACAGAGTGGAAGTTCAATTAGCATTGAGAAATCAAATCGCACGACATGAAAGAATAGATGTGAAGTTTTTCCTAACTCTGTAACCTTTGGGGATAAATACAGACGTCTCCGTACCGATCCCTCAGACTCTACTAAGCTTGTCCGTGAATTGTGAGACCTAAGCAACCTAGTGCTCTGATACCAACTTGTCACGACCTAGATTTTCAATCCTCGGGAGTCGTGATGGTGCCTACTCGTGAAATCTAGGCAAGTCGAGTATTATAGATTCATTAACCCTTTTACTTAGCCTTTTTAATAGTTCAATATAACAATTGATCAACAGCGGGATAATTGTAATAAACAGAAATGCGGAAGACGAAAACTAATAGTTTAACCATATACGAGTACAGAATCCAACATACAACTCTACCCAGAATTTGGTGTCATAATGTCACGAACTATCTACGGATGCTACAAATAGTTGTCTGAAAGATAAATATAAAGTTGTCTCTAAAATACACAAGAGAAACAGAATAGAAAGATAGAACGAGACACCAAGGCCTGCGCACATCTGCAGGATTACCTCGGGTCTCTGCCACTGGACTGAAGGTAGCAACCTCATTGTGGTCCAAAAGCTGCAGCATCGGGATCTGCACACAGTGCAGAGTGTAGTATCAGCACAACCGACCTCATGTGCTAGTAAGTGCGTAGCCTAACCTTGGTGCATTAGTGACGAGGCTAGGACAAGACTGCCAAATAAACATGTGCAGTTATATCATATACAACAAGTAATAATGACAAAAACTAGCAGTTAAAGATGGGAAGGGGAAACATGATCGGGGAAATATCATGTACAAACTGAAATTCAGTAAATAAACATACAGAACACAAAAATTCAACTATAAGCAAGAATAAGGAAAACAAAGACAAGTGCACGACATCACCCTTCGTGCTTTTACTCTCGTCCTTACCATAAGAATCAATATAATCGGCACGGCATCACCCTTCGTGCTTTTACCTCACATAATCATGGCACGACATTATCCTTCGTGCATTATCACTCATATCATGGCATGACATCACCCTTTATGTTTTTACATTTACAATATCGACACGGTATCACCCTTAATCAATTAACACTCTCAAAATCACGCACGACATCACCCTTCGTGCTTTACACTCTTCCTCACCCAAGCAACAATGACAAAGCAATTTCGGCAAGAGAATCAATAATATCACAATAGAATCCCGGCAAGGGAACAATAGCATATCAATAATATCTCGGCAAGGGAACAATATCATGAGTAATAATATCCTGACGCGGGAGACAATATCAAAAGCAATAACATCCCGGCAAGGGAGACAATATCATAAACCTCTTCTCTTTTCCACAATTACTTCACAACTCAATTCTGAACTTGAGCCAATGCTCTACAATGCTCAATTACCAAGAATACTTCCATAAACTTTGTTCAACATTAGAAATCATCATATTAAGCATGAACAATACAAACGGAGTCACATCAATTATAATATAAAACTCACGGGCATGCTTGACACCGACATATAGATACTCATTCCCACACCTATACATCGTACTCAAAAATTAATACATAGCAAATAAAACACAACTCCTAATCCCTCATGCTAAGGTTAGACCAAACACTTACCTCAATGCCATGAACACAATCAAGCCTCAACTACCGCTTTACCCCTCGATTCCACTTCCAATTTGCTTGTATCTTGTTACAATTTACTTAACGATATCAATAAATGCTAAATGAATCAATTCTAATGCATGAAAATAGGTTTTCTAATAATTTTCCCAAAAAGTTAAAAATTGACCCCGGGCCCACATGGTCAAAACGCGAAGTTTGATCCAAAACCCAATTACTCATTCACCCACGAACTCAAATATATAATTTGTTTTGAAATCGGACCTCAAATTGAGGTCCAAATCCCCAAAAATTAAAAATCCTAAGTTCTACCAAAAACATCCAATTCCCCCATGAAAACCCTTGATTTTGAGTTGAAATCATGTAAAAAGATGTTATAGATTGGATAAAATGAGTTAGAAAGGACTTACAATTGATTTGGAGAAGAACTTTTTTTTAGAAAATCGCCCAAGAGAGCCTAGGGTTTGAGAGAGTTTGAAAAATGAAGAAAAATCTGTCTAAGTCCCAATTAACTGGTCGTAGATATCGCAATTGCGATAGGAGCTTCGCAATTATGAAGCTCGCAAATGCGAACAAGGCCTCGCATTTGCGAACCTGGGCATTATCTGCTAACCTCGCAATTTCGAACAAGTCGTCGCAATTGCGATACTGGTCCTCCC
Source organism: Nicotiana tabacum (assembly GCF_000715075.1). Lineage (NCBI taxonomy): Eukaryota > Viridiplantae > Streptophyta > Magnoliopsida > Solanales > Solanaceae > Nicotiana > Nicotiana tabacum. The sequence goes on along the minus strand of NC_134095.1, from coordinate 17,138,906 downwards.
CTGATGACTTCGCATTTGCGAAGGAAGGTTCGCAATTGCGAACACTGGCAGTTCTTGGCTTTCTTCGCAAATGCGATCAAGCCCTCGCAATTGCCAAGCCTGTTGGACTCGCAATTGCGAAGCTTGACCTCGCAATTGTGAGATCAGAGCCTGCAACACAACTGAACCTGCAACAGCCATTTCTCTAAGTTCAAATTCACTCCGTGCCCTATCCAAAACTCACCCGAGCCTTCGGGGCTCCAAACCAATCATGCACGCAAGTGTAAAAACATCATACGGACTTGCTCGTGCAATCAAATCATCAAAATAACATCAACACCTATGAATTAAACCTCAAATTCATGAAATTACTCAAGAACATCAAAATTTCCATTTTCTCAAATAAAGGTCCGATTTATACTAAACGAACTCCGATTCTTACCAAACTTCACAGACTTAACTTAATTATTATTTCAAACTTGTACAAGGCTCCGGATCCAAGATACGGGCTATATAACATCTAGAAATTATATCAATTCACTTTTAAAAGCCTTTATATTTTCCAGAAAATAAGTTTCTTTAAAAATTCATTTCTCGGGCTTGGGACCTCGGAATTCGATTCCGGGCATACGCCCTAGTCCCATATTTTACTACAGACCCTACGAGACCGTAAGATCATGAGTCTGGGTCCGTTTATCAAGAATGTTGACCAAAATCAACTTTAATCAATTTTAAAAGTCAATTTCCTTATTTCACTTAGTTTTCACATAAAATCTTTCTAGAAACATGTCCAAACTGCATACACAAATCGAGGTGAGATAAAAAGAGGGTTTTAAGGTCTTGGATTACAGAATTTACTTTCAAAATGAGTGATGACCTTTTGAGTCATTACAGTCTGATTTGCCTAAAGGTTGTAAACCCATAAGTAGCAAGTGGATATTTAAGAAGAAATTGAGACCTGATGGTACAATTGAGAAATATAAGGCTAGACTTGTTATTAGGGGTTTTAACCAACAGAAAGACATTGATTACTTTGACACTTATTCTCCTGCGACTAAGATAACAACTATTAGAACTCTTGTTGCTTTAGCCGCTATTCATAATTTAGTGATACATTAAATGGATGTTAAAATGGTTTTTTTAAATAGTGATTTAGAGAAAGAGATCTATATGTCACAACTAGAGAGATTTGTGATCCAAGGACATGAGAATAAAGTATGCAAATTGAGTAAGTCTCTATATGGTCTAAAGCAGACACCTAAGCAATGGTATAGAAAGTTTAATACCACATTAGTGGGTAATGGTTTTGTTATTAATGCATTTGATACTTTTGTTTATTCCAAGATGATAGGATCATGTTGTGTTATTATATGTATGTATGTGGATGGCATGTTAATCTTTGGTCCTAATGTGAATATTGATAATGAGACTAAGATTTTTTGTTTTCTAAATTTGAAATGAAAGATTTTGGAGAAGCAGATGTGATTTTAGGGATTAAAATCAAAAGAACTTCTAATGGTTTTTCGTTATCTCAATCTCATTATATTGAGAAAATGTTGAAAAGATTTAGTTGTTTTGATGTAGTACCTATGAGAACTCCTTATGATCCTATCATACACTTGAGAAAGAATAAGGAATCTAGTATTTTTCAAACTGAATATGCTATGATAATTGGTAGTATAGTATTTTTTATGAATTATACATGACCTGATATTGCTTATGTTGTTAGTAGATTTAATAGATATACTCACAACCCTAGTAGTGAACATTGGAATGTTCTTTATCGTGTGATAAGGTATTTGAGAGGTACTATGGATAGGTGTTTGCATTTTAATAAATTTTCTGCTGTTTTAGAAGGATTTTGTGATGCAAATTGGGTTACTGACAATGATGAATTTAGCTCCACTAATGACTATGTGTTTACTTTGGGTGCATGTGCTATTTCATGGAAATCTTCAAAACAGACTTGTATAGCACGATCTACTATGGAGTCTAAATTCATTGCTCTTGAGTTGGCAGAGCAAGAAGCCGAGTGGTTGAGAAACTTATTCGCAGACATGCCTTTGCGGGAAAGACAAGTTTCACCAGTTTCTCTACACTGTGACTTACAGACGGCAATTGAAATTGCCAAAAATAGTGTGTACAATGGAAAAAGAAGATATATCCGCATTAGGCATGATGCGGTAAAACAGTTCTTGAAATATGGCGTTACTTTCTTGGAATATGTAAGATCCGAAAGAAATTTGGCAGATCCTTTAACCAAGGTTTGGCAAGGAGAGTTATCCACGAAACGTTGAGGGGATAAGGTTAATACCCATGGATTGAGGAAGTATGGTGGATACCCATTTGTGGTCAAATGAAGCCAGATGAGGCCTCAATATGCACTACATTTTCTATCCCCATGGCATGTGATAGTGCTTTATTAGGTTGAACTTATTTTGATCTTAATGATTCCATAGCCTTAAAGTGGTCTATGCATAGATAGGCTTGATGGAATCACCTACATGAGTGTAAAGGTGCAGTCGCCTTTTATGAAAGACTTGAGATGCCTTTCTAGAGCATTCATGAGACCTAAGGTATGTGCACGACAATAAAAATACTTTGTTAGTATCGCGGGATATAGTATGTGTTGTGGGGGTCTCAGCTAATGCTCATTCAGTTCAAGAGTACTTCACTTTGTACAGTAAATATGACGACATTACTATTTCCGGTAAAGAATGAAAAGAGTAATCTTGGGTAGGGGTCTCATGAAAAAAATTAAGAATTTATATAGGAAAAAATAGATGAATATTATAAAGTATCTTAATTTTTAAATTAAATATTTGGGGTTATGAATATGAAAAGCATGATAGTTATGGATATTATTAAGAGGAGAAGTTAATATAGTATAGGTTATGAAAGTGAAAATTTAAATTTTAAAGCAAATAAAGGATAACAAAGATAAATGAAAATGATATTCAAGTGCAAAGATACATGAGCTTTGTTCTGGAAAACTACTACATGGGTTCTTTCTTACTCATTTATTCCATTGTGTTAAATAGATTAAATGAGAGAAATGAAGGGGAATATTAAAAAAATGAGATAATTAGTATAAACTAACACATTAAACATTTGGAGGTTATGAATATAAAAGGGATTGGAGTTATGAGACTATTAAAAGTATAGGTTATGAAGATAAAGAGATGTGAGTTATTAAAATAAAATTTTTAATATAAAATAATTAGAAAGAATGATGAAAAATCTCAAAAAAAAAAAGGAGAAAAAAGATAAATATGTTTCTTGGCCTAAGAGAGGTGTTACCCCACTTTATATATATAGGCTAACGATTGGGTTGGCAATATCTCTCAAAGTCATAAGGCAATATATATATTGGCTAACGATTGGGTTGGCAATATCTCTCAAAGTCATAAGGCAACTACTAAGGTTAGAGGCAATAATCGAGATATACTTAGACAAAATAAAGAAAAGATTGTTACACTATTTGAATAAGATAATGATGAACATTCATGCAATTCCCAAAGTTTTCTTCTTCCCGCTTTGAAGTAGATGATGAACTTCATATTTAGGAATTGATTATTATTATTATTATTATTATTATTATATTTGTTGTTACGTTGTTGTTGTTATTATTCTATGAATATCATTGTTTTTTTAATAGATGGCGCCAACATGTCTGAAACACGCATGCAGCTAGGGCAAAGTAGGACAGCACTGATAACAATAATATTAACTCCATCAAAAAGCTTAATCTCCTCCCATGCCACTAATATGGGTGTTAAAACCATAATTATGGTCAATTAACGAATGAAGTGGAACGAATCAACCTTCAAGTTTCATCCTTATTTAAATCAAAAATGCTTTTTACCTTTCCAGGCACAGCTTTAACCAAAAAGGTAAAAATAAAAAATATGTAAAGAATTTGGCTAATATTGTCGGCACTGCATATATTTAGCTAATTATATATCCAGCGTGCCATGATATTTAGGGTAGCAATTAGTAGAGTAGAAACGAAGTTTGTCTTCTTTACTTTTACATCGAGAAGCAAAAACTTATACTGTAAAAGCTTTATTTTTTCTTCTGAAGTCTGGGCCTTCAGATGGTACGGAACTCATTGGATAAGGCGAAGACAGATTCCAAGAAAAGCTTGTTCTTGGTCTTCTTTTAACACACCACGGAAAGACAGAAAGAGCTTATGGCCTTACTCATTTCTATTTATGGATCGTCTGTTCTTTTTTCTTTTTACCGATATATTTAAAATTTACTAATTTTTATGAACGTGTGTTACACAATAATAATTGTACATTAATATTTAATTGCTAAAATTTTGACATTCATACTTTTTACGTAGATTGTCAATCACTTATTTATATATATTAAGGAACCCATAATTAAGTTTACTTAAAATATTATCTATATGAATACATGTGAAAGAAAATTAGATAATCTTCAAATATTATTACACTTATATAATATTTAAATTTAAAATGATTCGACATCATCGTCTGAACTTCTGAATGATATATGCACTTATAATATAGAAAACAAGCAATGTACTCGTATCTTAACTAATGCTTTTTTATATACGATCTTTTTGGTGTTTGTTCCCTTACAATACTTTTTACGCTTTGTTATGATTATAATTGTTGTTGTCAATATTGATATCTCTCTTGAAAACGTAACATACAAAAGTTAATAATAATAAGGAAAGATGACATTGTATAGTTACTCTCAAAATATTAGCTAGAAAAATATACTCTCCCTGTTTTAATTTATGTGAATTTATTTTTCTTTTTAGCCCGTGCCAAAAAGAATGACCCCTTTCTATTTGAAAACAATTTACTTTTATGAAATCATTTATAGTCACACAAAATATATGTGACTCATTTTATACCACAAGTTAAAAAGTCGTTTTTTTTTCTTAAACTTCGGGCCCAGTCAAATTAGTTCACATAATTTGAAGCAGAGTGCGTGTGTGTGTGTCTATATATATATATATATATATATATATATATATATAAAATATATAAATTTTATACACTTTTACGGTTGTCGGATGTAAATAATTTCAACAGACTAAAAGTGATCTTTGCCATTTAATAATATGTTATATCAAATAAGAAACATATAATTTGGGACAACACGTCAACTCATGTACAAATTGGTTGTGGTAAATGGCAAAATTAGGACACATAATATGACAAGTCTTTTTGGTGCTCGTAGAATTCTATTTTTCCAACTTTTCGCATATAAGTAATTATCATAATTCTAAATATTACATTTTTTTCCAATTATGGAGTTGTTTCTTTGAATAAAAAATTTATATTTTTGAATGGATTGAGTCCCAACGGAAAAAGGTTACTTAATCCTAATCCAAAATTATATTTATACCTATCATTAAATTGCTACATAAAGGAAGTATTAACTATAAAGGACAAAAAGGTCGATCAATAATTCAGGGAGATTTTCTTCTCTTAACATTTAGCTTCCTAACATTCGTGCTTTTATATTAATATAGATTGATTCGATTAATTTAAATTTGGATGGTATAAAACTCAATAAAGGAGAAATACTCAGTGTTTATCAGTAAAATGGTAAATTTGAATTTATACGTGATTTATAGACAAGTAAATTAATTTGATACTGAAATAATAGATGAATTAAATAAAAATATAATACTTAGCCTTGAGATTGAGATAAAATAACAGAAATAGTAATTCCGGGAGCAAGGCTTCCAGGCACAACAACATTGATATCAGAGAACAAAAAAATAAAATTGTATTAAGCTTTGAATAGAATGTAGCGTATGTTTGCCAGAAAATTCGTGTCTCTTACAACGATAATAGAGCTCACTATTTATAGATGTACCTAGGGAACAAGGTCCTAGGATCAAACCCCTCTTTAATGTCAATTATGAGGGCCATTGAAGAATGTATAACGACATACAATGAATGTTATATTCCTTGTAATGGACTGTGTACTTATTACTATAGAATATTCCTCATTTAATGATACTAAGTGGTAGGCATTTATTTTATCTCTGTAAGCATTACTCTCTCCGATAACAAATGGGATCGTCGACTTCGAATTCAATTGTCTTCTGTCTTCGGCTCCACGCGTCACTTCCTTATTTGATCATTTAATGTAAACATATTTTACCCTATACAGATAGTCTCCCCCTGCTTCAGGTGGCATAACTTTATTCACCGGGAAGTTGGTAGAAAATAACTCTTTTGGCGGAAAATTCACTGACCCTCTCTAAAAGTTTTCTAATGGTTGATTAGACGCATGTCTCTCCGTATTTAATGCCCCAAACACACGTCATCCCATGATTTAGCATCAGTTTTACTAGTTATCGAGGTAATTATGACCACGATTTTAGCCGCCTATTTCTTCACTTGTACGCATCAAACTCCTTCATTCATACCTCATAATTCTTCAAACCCTCTTCATTCAACTTGTACTCTGTCTCCAACCTTACTTTAATTTCCTTCGTAAGAGAAAATATTTTCCTTCTTCTTTAACGTCGAATGACTTCTTCTTCTAAAAACCTTAGTTCCTCAAAGAACAAAAGAAACGTCGATGAGGCTGCTCCTCCTACAGTAAGCACCATCATCCCCAAAAGTCTCGTCATAACTAAAAAATTCAAAGAGAAATTTCCTTCTGCTAACCCTCGTACATGGGCCATTGGCAGATACCCTTCTTCCATCCGTCCTTCCAGTATTCCTGCACTAAAGAAAGATTGTCGTTCCCAGAATTTAGACATTATCGCTCTTGATCTGGCGGAGCGTATAACCTTAACCAAGAAGGGTTTTACGTATTTCTATATGTACCCCTTCACTTTGGGGGCGTTTTCTCAGAGTGGACAGCTTAACTCCGTCATTGTGGAGCTCTGCCTATGCTACTAGGTATGTTTGGCACAAGTAAAAGTCCTTCCATGAGGAGGACGATTGCTTGTCTTTTGTGCATGTGCCAAGAAATGGGAGAGAAGCTATCTCTAGCTCACGTGATGAACCTCTATTCCCCCAAGATCTTACGCGGGGGAATGGTATATTTCAGCAAATGCAACCACCATGCTCTACTATGTAGCATGGATGATGACAAATGAACGTGGGTGGATGGAACGGTTCATTGCAGTTGCCACCAATAATATCATTCGGGCAATGACTTTATCCTTTCCGGAATTATGGAACCGTACTCGTAAGTTCCTTGTTTAATCTTTCTTTCATTAGACCTCATCTCATATCATTATTAACCCTCCTTTTTTCGCTTGTTTCAACAACCTAGGGTTGAAGGCTTGGACCAGTGGGTCCTGAAAATCATGGATATCACTACGCCCGAGATCCTATCACGATCCAAAAATCACAAGTAGTGATGGCACCTAACACTACCCGCTAGGTAAGCCAACCAACTAATAATACAGGTCAAATAAAATTATAGAAAAATAGAGAAGGAATAGCTGAACTTTTACACATTAACCCAAAAACTGGTAGTACAAATCATGAGCTTCTAAGACTTAGGATTTACAAACTGGTACGAATAAATACACGTTCTTTTTTAAAGATACATAAATAGAACAGTAAAATCTAAACTACCAAGGACAAGTGGCAGCTAAATTCGGAATGCACGAACTTCTTCAGAGTCAGCACCTGACATCCCCAGCAACTCTCCTTCCAAGAGAAAATCTACACACAATGTGCAGAAGTGCAGAATCAGTACAACCGACTCCATGTACTGGTAAGTATCTTGTCTAACCTCGTCGAAGTAGTGACGAGTCTTTTAGTTAAAAGATGTTTATTGTTATACCCTGTACATTAGACTAACAGTATAGGCAGTTCAAAAACATAACAGATAAGAGTACCGTATACAACCCTACGAGATAGTCAACAATTACTAGAAGGAATCACAGTAGAAGATTTACAATCTTTCATGGTATGAGAAATATATCCAAGGTATCATGTCAAATGGCACGGTAACACCCTTCATGCTTTTATCTCTTCCTCACCATATATAAATAATTTATATGTCAAATCAATTAGCACGACAACACCCTTTGTGCGTTCAACTCATCCTTATTAAATGTACGTATAACAGAACCAACCAGATGATAGAAATACCGATAACAAGAATTACAAAGTAGGAAATACGCAAGTAGCAACAATGAACGAGGATATACATGTGGGCAACAGTAAAAGACTAGGCGGAAAGCACGTGAGTAATAATAACAATATGAAAACAAGGAATATCAACTTCAATTAACTAGCATAATGGAGGCCTAAGTACAAATATAACAAATAATAAGGAAACACATGATCTTTACAAGTTAACAAGTAAGGGCATGAATGACTATCATGGTGGAAGGCTTGTACTAAAGTGCAATAGAATAGATACGACGTGAGTATAATCATAAAGGCAGGAAATATGTAAGCAAGCAGAAGGTATGAGCAACACAACAACAATTGAGATAGAGATCAATGACAGAACAATAGTAACAAGTCACATCAGATCTATAATTATGACAATAATAGTTCAAGGTAAAGACATGAACGTATACATGGGAGACAGATATCAAACATAATGCATGTCCCTCATCCTCGCCTGCACGGAAGCACCCATCGTACCATGACATCACGATAACAGACAAACATTACAATATAGATAAAATGACACAACATCACCATTCGTGCTTTTACTCTATATACAATGGCACGACATCACCCTTCGTGCTTTACACTCTACCTCACATGATAATATATACAATGGCACGACATTACCCTTCATGCTTTACACTCTTCCTTACCAAGCATATGTATATCAATGGCAACCGAGGCAGGAAGCATAAATAACATCAGGGAGAGTGTTTAAACAAATATTCCAACAAGTCCAATTCACAACTTCCCAAGCCAACAATGATTCAATAAACCCTCGGGAACCGTATTATTCAAGTACTTCCACAAATCTCATAAATGATCCACAAGTATAGAATCTAGTGTCTCAATAAGATGGCTGTAGCGATATATTAATGATTTCGCATAGAGATGACCGAATTAGACACTGTTTACTGTGAAAATGGTAATAACAATTAAATTTGATTTTGTGGTTCTAAAAATACGTGATCTATTTTTATGCTAGTTGTTAAGCAATGAATACTAAGTGAAAGATTAGAAGGCAAGATTATAGCTTAAAAATGGTATGATAACCAAACCGAACGGCTAGAGATCGGGGCCTCGAACTGTCATGTATAGGGTCTCGAGGCCGAATCAGATGGCCGGCTCAGAACAATCGAGGGAGTAGAAACAGTTATGAGAGCTACAATGATGGCTCTTTATGATCAATAATAAGCAATAAATGAAGAATAATAAATAGAATACAATAAATACAAGCAATAAAGGGAAGTAATGAGAGTAAGAGGACATGTTCTTTTGTATTTAGTATTGAGCATCAGATGACTATAAAATGACAAGGATCCCCTTTATATATGAGGGGGAATCCCAACATACTACAAATACATTTAATACCAAGATATGGGCTAGTATAGCCATTTAATGCCTTGATTCAGGTATGAACGTAGCTCACTAGACTCTGTTAGCTCTAGTTACGCGCCTTGGGAACTCCTCACTTTTTTACCATAACCATTGGTCTACACTGCCCCGAGGTCGAGCGTCGATAGCCTTGGGGGGGGGGGGTGAATCTCGACCATAGTCTCGAATCTTTGAAATGTGCTTCCGAGGCATCGTAACGATGGAAAATTGGACCCTCTGATTTTACCGCATACAGATAGTCCCCAAGTTTCTTAGAGTGAAAGTGATAAGAAACAACCTCGAATTCCTGCCCCCTGGTACTTCCGTAACGACGACAGTCATAAGGTGCCAAAAGGTTGCATACACACATCCCTTAAAAGCCTTCATATTGATTACAATGGCTAGCTGTCCTTTAGCCTCCTTCAACGTGTGCGTTGGGCCTCTATAAATACCTCTTCTTTCGTTCTTTTTTGTTTACTACACTACCAAGCCCTCAAAAAAGTTCCTTCTACCTTCACTTTTGTTCTTTCTTTGGAATGCAATTCCCTTTCTCCTCTGAAATATTTTAAGAATGACGAAAACTTTTGCCTCTGCTTCTCAGGGGAATGTAACCTCCTTCTCCTCGCTTTCATCTAAAAGCAAAGCAGCAATGCCTCCTCGTGTTGAGGAGTCTTTTGCAATGGCTTCCGATTTCAAGGTCGAAAAAACTTCTTCGAAGCCAGGGCGTCATGAGCCTATGTCTCAATATATTAGCTTAATAACAGACGTCGAAAGGGTGAGGACTGATTACCGCTGGAGGGACGCGGTGCTTGTGGAGGTCTCTTCTCGGGAGGAGGATATAACGACATACAAAGCCGATTTTCTCAGTGTGTATACTTACCCATTTACCCTTGGGCCAGTGGGGCTATCCTTGCCTCCGATAGACCCCGTGGTTCTCGACTTTTGCCAACGGTACCGAGTGACCCTCGACCAAATTCACCCTTCGTTCTGGCGCATTATATACATGATCAGGTATTATGTGAACATTGTCACACCTCCTTTTTCCGCCCCAGCGAGGGTGCGTGGGGGAGTTTTCTCCAATTAAAGAACAGTCGAAACGGGATTTATTTGTTTGTTTCAGAGTCGCCACTTGGGAATTTTAAGGCGTCCCAAGTCACCAATTTTAATCCCTGAATCGAGGAGAATATGACTCTGTTTATTATTCTGCGAACCAGAAATCCTGAGTAAGGAATTCTGTTAATCCGGAAGAAGGTGTTAGGCATTTCCGAATTCCGTGGTTCTAGCACGGTCGCTTAACTGTTTTTATTCTTGGCTTAATTATCTCGATTTTACATTTTTTATTGCATGATTTTGTTATCGCTTCTGTTTAGATTGTTTATAATTAAAGACCCTTCTTCGAATCGAATCACGCATACGTGTATCCGTTTTATATATTATATATATTTTTAACGTGAAAAATCGTGTCACGCGTACGTATACACAATGATATTGATAATATAATAATTATTTTTTCGAAATTTTTTTTATTATAAAAATAGACTTAAGTTCGAAATTGTGCTTAAAATAAAATTAAGAATGTCCGTCGCTCTTGTATGATTAAATAGCGAACTGCACATCTCGGGTTATATGAAATTAATTTAAGATCCTCCGACGAATCTCTTTTTATTAAAAATTTGCTCGAAGTTGCGCGAACGCATAATCCGAATTGCCTTTAGAAGTATAATCAAGTCACGCGAACGTATCCCTAATTATCCAAATATTCTTGACAGTAATATAAATTCTCTACAAATGTTTATTGCATCCATCTATTTTTAAATGGAAGTCATGAGAAATCACTATTTGAGATGCCTCTAAATTCCTTGAAAAGAATTCACAATTCATTAAGTGTTGACCGCAAATTATATTTTTACGTGTGAATTATATTCCTCAAAAACCATGAGTTTAAAGAGTAAAAAATAAAATAAAATAAACAACGTGTGATTAATACTACCATTTTTATTGTAAATACAATATTTATCTACCCAAAAAGCGAATTGCGTATAAAACTTAGGAAAACAATTGATTTAATAAACGAAGTAATATTTTTTGAAGAATTTTCATTGTTATATTTGGAGCAAACGCTATTTACACATTTTTTGACTTAAAATGTTACAATCTATAAATCCCATCCTTCTTTTACACCACTTGTTTTTAGTCCGAGGTTATAATTGTTTGGTTAATTTTGCTTACGAAGATTGAGTTTGAGATAAATAAACCAATTCTTATTCTCTGCCTATGTGAATATTTGCAAATACTAACTCTATATTTTGTAAAAAATTCATTGACATTATTTCATACATTAAAAGAAATGAGTTGATCGCGTTCCTAAAATAACTAAGCCATTTGTTATTAAGAAAAAGAACTAATCTATCAATTGATTTAATAAGACGACATCACATATAACGTAAACATACATCATGACATGTTCGCAATATTCCAGCATTGTAATAGTAATGGATTATATTAATTCACCTTTCAACTATGGGTTATACACATAACCGTTATTACGCCACATACGAACAAAGTACGAATGACATCATCTAGACTTAAACAAAATTGGATATTTGACAGAATAAGCTAGTAATGTAATTTCTGGGTATTTCCGTACTATTCTTTACTTAACTAACAATATCACAAGATTTAATTAATGGTCAACTTTCTGCCATGTTCCCTATCTCAACAATTCAAACAGTAAATGTCATCACTAGTCCTCAAAACATATATGATTATCGTGGAATTTATTACTCCAGAAGGTTAATTAGTTAACAGTTTATCATGTCAAGTATAATACTATATTAACCAACTAAAACAAAACTGAAACTTAAACTAATAAAATTTAAATGAGTAGAAGACATCCTTATAATTCCAAACTTCATTTACTTGTCATGTTGAAGCTCTTCATGACATGAATTTACAGATATGTACCTGATATTGGAAGCAAAAGAAAATGATGATGAGAATCAGCGGTAGTAATAACAATACAGCAACAACAATCCAGCAGCAGTAACAACCCAGGAACAGAGTTTGCAAACCAGTAGAACAGTAATCCCAAAAACAAAAGCTTCAAGCTTGGAATGAAACAACAACCATTAATACTAATTTCAAACAAAGAAAGAAAGCAGAAGATTTTTTAGTTTTTATTTTTATTTTGAAAGCTTAAATATTTTTCGAAATTTTCTTTCTCTTAAATGTTCAGCCCTTTTTTCTCTCTTCTATTTTTCTTCTCAGATTCGTTTCTCTTATCTGTGTTTTTTCTCTATCTGTCTGTCCTGATTTCAAGACTTCTTATAACCCATCCCATAAATCTTTCAACTAATTAAAATCAATACTTTTTCTCTACCCAACCCATTATCTTCCCACTCATCCCCCATTACATTAAATAAACATATCACGCCACCCCATTATATTTTGTCCCCCATGCCTAACATAAAATAATACAAGATTCCCCCCACTAAATTTTGTCTTGTCCCCCCTTTATATTAAATAACTATATCACAACCCACCCCACTACATTTTGTCCCCCATGCTTCATATTAAACAATTACAAAATGTACAATTCCTAAACTACCCCTCCGACCCTATTACAAATTACTATTTTACCCCCGAAAGTACTATAAATTACCAAACTACCTATCAGCTATAACACATCAATTAATCAAACTTAACCAAAATATAGACAATATGATTAATTTCTAAAAATGTTCAAACAACAAATTTCATGAACATGGTTTCTTCAACATTTCAACAACAAATCACATGAACATGATTTCTTCAACATTTCAACAACAAATCACATGAACACAAATTGAACAACAAAGAACAACTAAAATTTGATTGAACAATATTTTAGCAACAAACAATCCTATTTTCGGATTCAACAACAACAACAAACAAGTATATTTAGATTTCTAAATTCAATAATATTGAACTTAAAATCAACTACTCTAACAACATTACAACAAACAATTCCTATATTAAACTTAAGCAAGATTATGAGACAAATTCAAGAAATAATCATAAGTGATAAACAAGAAATCAAACTATACAAAATTCGGATTCAAGATCATCCAAACAAAGTATGAACATGAATGAATCTATTTTAACACAACAAACATGACGGATTAAAACGATTAAATCAATATATTTACTTTAACACAACTAAATTCTTTTTAGACAAATAACAAGATCGACGAATAAGCAATTATGAACTTAAGCTTGAACTTAACAATATTAACAATTTCTAACAATACATAAACACATGAAACAAATTGAAGAAATAGTTAATTAAATTTCAATTTGAATCTAACAAATATCAAACTAACAAATATTCACTTAAACAATAATACAAACATGAAATGAATATGAAAACAACTAATTAAACTTCTATTTTGAAATCTGAAAATTAATTTAACAAAGCACATGAACATGAACAAACTAGAAAAATGATTTCAACGATGAACAACGAACAAAACAAGAATTGAATTCTTTAACGATTTTGGATCCGGAAAATATCAAACAAAAATATGGACAAAAATAAAACTCAAAAAAAACAACTAACCGGAGATGAATCAACGACGAACTTTGATTGTAAACAAATCTGTCCGAGCCTCGACCAAAGCTCGAACAAATGACGACGAAGACGAAGAAGAAGTAGAAGCAGCCCGCAGCTGGCCGAGCAGCGGCGTTATCATAGCAGCAGCACGACGCTTGCTCATCCATGGCGGACCATGGCAGTATGGTCGACGGACTGCTGTACGAGCTGAAGCGGCAGTGAAGCAGCAACGGCGGGGAGCTGGAGCGGCAGCAGCAGTGACGGGGAGCTGGAGCCGCAGCCTTGCGCAACTGAAGCAAGCTCGAGCAGCAGCAATGGCAACCATGGCGGAGGAAGCAGCTGGTCGCCTACTGCTGCTGCGTTCAGCAGCTTTGGGAAAATGGAGCAGCAGTTCGAGCTGGACGCGGACGACGCAGAGGCAGCAAGAAGAAGCAACAAACATGGCGTTATGGCCATGGCGATGGGTCGACGACGAAGGCGCAGCCATGGACGAGCCTTTTGAGCTCGACATGGAGAAGATGGGCTTCTTGGTGGTGTGTGCGCTTGTGTCGAAGGAGACGAAGCTGCTGGAGCTTAGCCATGGCAGCCATGGATGTGTGTTTTAGAGTTTGGAGAAGAAAGAAGCAAAAGTGGGGGGGGGGGGTGACTTAGGTCATTTTTAGGGTTTTTTCTTCTTCTTTTTTTATTTATTTTATTTTGTTTGTAAAATAATAGGATGTTGGGTTAAGGACTGGGTCGACCCAGTTCGAAATGGACTGGGTCGTAGGGAAGATTGGGCCATTTTTTGAGCCTATGGCTTGAAATCGAAGAAGAGGCCCAATTCCGACTTTCTTTATATTTTCGCTCTCTTTTCTTCTTTTATTTCTCTAAAACTAAATTATAAAAAATACTTAAACTATTATTAAGAATTAAATTAAGTTATAAAAGTGCAAATTAACTCCCAATAACAATTAACGCACAATTAAGTAATAATTAAGCATAAAATTGTATATTTGGACATTAAATGCTAAAAATGCAAACGATGCCTATTTTTGTAATTTTTAATTTTTGTAAAACAAATTTAATTACTAACAATTGTAGAATTAAATCCTACATGCAAAATGCAACATATTTTTGTATTTTTTATTAATTTAGCAAATAAACATGCACAGACAAATACAAATAATTATTCAAAATATCACAAAATTGCACACCAAAGAAAAATCATTTTATTTTTGAATTTTTTGGGAGTAATTCTCATATTGGGCAAAAATCACGTGCTTACAGCTGCCCCTCTTTGCCCGAAGACACGAAGGGTTTTCGTGCAAAGATAAAGCGAGCGATTTTTTTTGCCCATCCGAGTACTCCGTGTGAAGCATTTTTTTGAAAAAGATTTGACTGAACCTTTGTTTCAAAGGTTTCCTACATATCCTGGGCTAAACAGGAATCAGGTCAATGTAGTTCGGGAAGTTTTGGTAGCTGGGACTACCGTGAGACTGCAATGTTACTGTTGTTGCATGCTATTACCACTGCTTGCCGATCTCCTTTTTACACCATGCTTAAAAGAAAAAAAGAAGCTAGGCTAGAGTACAATTTGTTTTTGTTGCCTTGCTTCCTTGTCTGCTTGCATTTCTTCCGGTGCTTTTCTTCTTTTGACACATGTACTTGAGTTTGTACTGTGACCTCTTGTTACAACCTTCTGTTTCCCGGTGCTGGGGAATTTTATTGTTTCCTGCTGGGCATTCCTATTGTAACCCTCTGTTTTATTGTCCTCTGACTTGATCTTGAAATGTATGCCTCTGTTATCTGGGCAGGCTCCCAACTTCAATACTTGAAAATTAAAGACTTGAAATGTATGCCTCTGTTATCTGGGCGGGCTCCCAACTTCAATGCTTGAAATGTAAAGACTGAAATGTATGCCTCTGTTATCTGGGCGGGCTCCCAACATCAACAACAACTTTTAAAAATAAGCGCCATTCCTCTCTTCAGGCGGGCTCCTGACTTCAACAACAACTTTGAAAATAATCGCCATTCCTCTCTTCAGGCGGGCTCCTGACTTCAACCAATACATCGCCATTCCTTTCTTTAGGTTGGCAAGATTTCAACAACTTTTAAAAACGCCTTTCCTCTCTTCAGGCGGGCTCCTGACTTCAACAACAACTTTGAAAATAATCGCCATTCCTCTCTTCAGGCGGGCTCCTGACTTCAACCAATACATCGCCATTCCTTTCTTTAGGTTGGCAAGATTTCAACAACTTTTAAATATGCCTTTCCTCTCTTCAGGCGGGCTCCTGACTTCAACAACAACTTTGAAAATAATCGCCATTCCTCTCTTCAGGCGGGCTCCTGACTTTAACCAATACATCGCCATTCCTTTCTTTAGGTTGGCAAGATTTCAACAACTTTTAAAAACGCCTTTCCTCTCTTCAGGCGGGCTCCTGACTTCAACAACAACTTTGAAAATAATCGCCATTCCTCTCTTCAGGCGGGCTCCTGACTTTAACCAATACATCGCCATTCCTTTCTTTAGGTTGGCAAGATTTCAACAACTTTTAAAAACGCCTTTCCTCTCTTCAGGCGGGCTCCTGACTTCAACAACAACTTTGAAAATAATCGTCATTCCTCTCTTCAGGCGGGCTCCTGACTTCAACCAATACATCGCCATTCCTTTCTTTAGGTTGGCAAGATTTCAACAACTTTTAAAAACGCCTTTCCTCTCTTCAGGCGGGCTCCTGACTTCAACCACAACTTTGAAAATAAATCGCCATTCCTCTCTTCAGGCGGGCTCCTGACTTCAACCAATACATCGCCATTCCTTTCTTTAGGTTGGCAAGATTTCAACAACTTTTAAAAACGCCTTTCCTCTCTTCAGGCGGGCTCCTGACTTCAACAACAACTTTGAAAATAATCGCCATTCCTCTCTTCAGGCGGGCTCCTGACTTCAACCAATACATCGCCATTCCTTTCTTTAGGTTGGCAAGATTTCAACAAAAAACGCCTTTCCTCTCTTCAGGCGGGATTTCAACAACTTTTAAAAACGCCTTTCCTCTCTTCAGGCGGGCTCCTGACTTCAACCAATATATCGCCATTCCTTTCTTTAGGTTGGCAAGATTTCAACAACTTTTAAAAACGCCTTTCCTCTCTTCAGGCGGGCTCCTGACTTCAACAACAACTTTGAAAATAATCGCCATTCTTCTCTTCAGGCGGGCTCCTGACTTCAACCGATAAATCGCCATTCTATTCTTCAGGGGGGCTCCTGACTTCAATACTTGAAAATAATCGCCATTCCTCTCTTCAGGCGGGCTCCTGACTTCAACCGATAAATCGCCATTCTATTCTTCAGGGGGGCTCCTGACTTCAACCAATACATCGCCATTCTATTCTTTAGGGGGGCTCCTGATTTCAACCAATGAATCGCCATTCTATTCTTCAGGGGGGCTCCTGACTTCAACCATTTTTTTTCAATTCAAACTTATTTTTTTTTTTCAAATTATCCTAGGAGAAAATTCATCAGACTAGATTTTGATCATAGGAGAAGATTCATCTGACTAAGATTTTTTTATATTATCTTGGGAGAAAAATTTCATCAGACCAAGATTTTGACTCTATGAGATAAATCGTCAGACTAGGTCCATTTTGTTGTGATATTAGGAGAAAGATTCATCCGACTAAGATTTTATAATATTATCTTGGGAGAAAAATTTCATCAGACCAAGATTTCTATCTTAGGAGAAAATTCATCGGACTAAGATTTGATATCTTATCTTGGGAGAAAAATTTCATCGGACCAAGATTGTATCGGGAGGGAAGTTCATCAGATTAGGACTTTTTATCCTAAGAGGAAAATGTAAAGATCAATGATTTGAGAAACTTACCTTCGTAATTTCTTCTTTTCTTTTCTCCTTCCTTCGCTCTGCTTTGTTCTTGCTTGCTGGGGATAATACCACTGTGGGAGTCTCCTTTCTTCCCCTCCTTCAAATTCAATTTTTTTTCCAGAATTTATTTTATCTCAACACTGATGGGGATAAAAGTGTTATCTTCTTGGGATAACGTTGTTGAGGATAACGCTGATGGGGAATTTTATCCCTTCAAATCGATGCTTCATTCTTCTGGAAGCTGCTGGGGATGATAATGGCTTTTGTTTTTCTGAGCACAAGTGTCATCCCTTTGTTATGTCCGCTGGGGAACAACTTCTCCATTGAAACTTATTATATTGGGGGTAAAACTGGTTCAAAGACCACTTCCCTTGAGACTGGTGCTATATTCATTCTACCCCGAATGGGTATCTGACTTCCAGAAAATTTTCCAAATGAAAGGAAAATTTTCTGCCCCAGTTTGACAGTCTCCCTTATGGCATGCATTTCTGTAATCAATTCCATTTCCTTTATCTGTTTCAAATTAAACAAAATTTGTTAGTTTAAAATACGGTGGTTGGTTGTGATACTCCTACTAGGGATGACTTTCCCTTTCTCCTTCCTTGCTCTGCGTTCCACAACTTGTTGGGGATGATATTATTTGCTGGGAATGATCCATTTTGCTGGGGATATCCCTCTTCTTTTGTGGCACAACTCGGTAACTGGCATTTCCCTGACCTTTTAGTCTCATATGAATTTCCCAAATCATGCTCATTGCTCTCCTTGATTTGTCCACGGGCTTTGGCCTTGAGGTTTAATAACCTTTGATTTTGGCAAGGATATCCCTCTTGACACTCGTCAATCCTTTTGTCAATTTCCTTTTGCTGGGGATATCTTTCTTGACACTGGCCTTGTGCTTGTTCCTTGCTGACTATACCACTTGGATGTACTAGCCAGATCTTATCTTGGAAAGCTGATGGCCTATTTTGAAGTCATTTCCCACTAGTCTTGACCAAACAGACTCTACTGGGGAAATTTCTATGAAAGGAAAGGATAAAAGGGAACAGAGTAAAAGACAAAGGAAAAAATGACTCTTTAACAAAAGAAACTATAAATAAAAACCTATAAAACGAAAACACCGACTCTAATGGTCATGACATGCATATGTGGCCTATCCTTCGTCATCAATCGTCTTTCGAGGTCTTCCCTTGACTATCCCCCATCTGATTCCTAATCTTATTCGACTTGTAGTGCCCGAAGGGTTTTCACTATCAAGCCTCTCTCATTTTGGTTTTTCTCTTAGCTTGCGTCGCCTTATGGTGTATGTGAAGGTTTTCACCGATAAGACTCTCTCATTTATATCACTTTCCAGCTGGGGACTTGGAGTGTTGTTGGTATGACTCTCTCTGCTGGAGATTAGAGTCCTTTCTGTTGTGGAACAGAGTGTTATGTTCACCGGTAAGACTCTCATTTGTCTGACTTGGCATCTTTTGCAGACTGGTCAGAAGGTCTTTCTTTGGACCGTAATGTGGTTTTTTTGGATAGGCTAAGAAAGAAAGGGTATTAAAGGCTCAAAAACAAATCAAATTTGGGGTTCAAAATTACAACCTTCGAAATCATATTTGTTTACAACCAGCGCAACCTTTGCCCCAGTTTCTTGCTTGGGGATTATTTATTTATTTGTTTTTTTTAAATTTATTACACCATGCATACCATGCACATTATGCATACTATGCACCCTATGACCGAGCCGTGAAGCGCCTACGTATCCTCTTTGAGGAATCAGGTCAAACGTAGTTCCAATTCCTCTGTTTTCTTCTGACTTTCTTTTGTTTTTTGTTATCAATTTTCTTTTCTTTTTTTGGTTTTTTTTTTCATTTTTTTGATTTTTTTTCTTTACCTTCCAGGCTCATATTTCCTAGTCGTTGCTATTGATTCCGAACGAGGGGTATGAAAGAAAATAAATAAGGCTCAAAGGGGGGTAACGAAGGATAAAGTGTTTAGATAGCAGAACAAAATGCCTTCGTCATTCCAGTCTTCAAAACATGCCAAGTGCAAACAACACAATTGATCATAGATTTATAGTCTCTTCCGATGGTGCTGGACTTGACAATTATGTTAAACACTTGCTTTTTCATTTGTCATTTCTAAAGCACCGTTGGGCGACACTCTCACTCTCATGAACGACCCTCATGCCAATTTGGCGAATCTTGCATTTAACGATTTTTCTTTATGTTTTACTTGCCCCAGTTCCACATGACTCGGGCTCCAAATAATCTCAAACCGTTCTTATTTCCTTTAAATGCTTTGATCACCTTCCCAAGGTTTATGATTAACTTTAAAGACTAGGCCCAAACTATGTGCGCATGTCATGTCACTAGAATCGGTGTTGGATAAAAAAATGATAAAAGGACTAAACAAAAAAAAATGACTGGAAACAATAAAAGACCGGCTTTTGTATTAGACTACCGGCGAAATGGTTTGAATAATAAAGCAAACAAAACAACCAGAATAAAATCCTAACACAGCCTTGACAAAACTTAAACAAATTGATATGACAAACTGGAAAGATAAGAAGGTTTGACACAAGACAATATTCGGATTACAACCCTAAGAATAATCCAGACAACAGAAATGACAACAAAATAAGACACCAACAGCTTCTCTCTTGCTAACCAAGGAACGGAGCGTCCTCCCATTTTATCACAATTGGCATCTTAGCCACTAAGCTTTGCATTAGTATTGCCAAGACCATTATCAGCTTCCACATCATCAACCTCCGTCAACAAGTTCTTGATAGGGTTCGAGTGTTCCATGTCACTGTTATCGATCACAATCCGCCCTTCTTGGATCATTTTCTCTACTTCCTTTTTCAAATTACGACAACTCTCAATGTTGTGCCCTATGACATTGGAGTGGTACGCGCATCGCGCTGCCGGATCAAAGTTTCTTGCATGTGGATCTGGAGTATATGCGGGGAGCGGCTCAATCAATCCAGCATGCTTTAGCCTTTCAAACAGACTTGCATAAGATACTCCGATAGGTGTGAGAGCCTTTCCTCGTTTCAGCAACCTTTCGTTCCTAAATGCTTGATTAGGCCGGAAACCTGATCTAGGGGGCTTCCGGTAGGCTTGTGAGGGTGGATAGGCCTTCTGTGGAGCTGGGTATTTGGAAAGTGAAGCCCGTCTTTGGGAATCTCGTGGAAAGAAGTAGCATTGGGGAGGGGAGTAGCGTGGACGAGTGATGGAGCTACTCGGGTAGCTAGGAAAGCTGTCATAAGTGGGTTGGGATGGAGAGTATGGGGGATGGGTAATGCCATAGTTTGAAAAGCTTGGCGGTGGTGGGGGTGGTGCTTTCCCAGTTATCCATGCCTGATACATGTCTGCCACATGTTGTCTCAGCATTTTCACTTCTTCTACCAACCCGTTGTTCTGTTCGACCAATTGTTGTCGGTCATCAGTACCGACCCACCCTGTTCTGAGGTTCTGTGTCATTTGCTTTGCAGGGAGGAGTTACCACAACCAACCACTTTTTCTATATATGAATACAGCAAAGGGAAGCCATCACGTTGGTGTCAGGGTATTTGACAGATAATCATATATTAGAGATGCAATGCACCTAAGCAGTTAAACCGTTCTATCAGAGATGCGATGCACTTGCACTTTCTTTTATTTTTCTTTCTTCCCTTTTTTTTTCTTTTTCAGTGGTGGTCGAATCTTATAGAGATTGCCTACATATCATGACCCGCATGAATCAGACCTTGCGTAGTTCGGACCAATGAAAGATAAGCAATACTAATCATTTTTTCAATTTTCATATTAAAATAAACTGGGAAATCAAACAACCCACATATTCTAATTAAAGATTTATAACCTCGAAACAAAAAGGCCAGCTTCCTTTCCCCGTTTGACAAATGCAACCAAACGGCTATTTTTTGCAAATGTGGCCCCTTCCAAATCTCACATGAATTTTGAGGTCGGGGAGGATTATTTTGACACTTTACAAACTTGTCCGTTCTTTTACGAAAATAGCCTTTCGACAACTGAAAGATACTCTAAGGCTATTTCGGCAAGAACGTTTTAAGACGCGGTCGAAGCTGACTCGGCTTATTTTGACCAAAAATCCAAACGGTATTCACCTGACCGTTGACTCTTTTTTTTCAAGTTATAATAAAAACCGGGTGTTTCAAACATGGCCCTTCAGCGCCTCGGGGACGAAGATTTTTAAGGCCGTGTGGGTCGACTGGACCAAAATCCTACACATGACCCAAAAGTGGCTGTTTATGCGAAGTCAGCCTTCCGGGTTCCCTTTCGGGAACATTCGGCTATTTTTGACAAAAACAGCACCACCCTGACTTATTTATTAAATTTGACATATTTTTTTGGCTATTTTTTTTAGCAAAAGGGGAGGCTGGACACTGCCCGACTTATTTAATGCAAAATTAAAATTTTGACACGTTTTTTTTATTTATTTATTGGTTTTTGGCTATTTTAACAAAAAAGGGGGTTGGACCCGATGAGGGTTGCCTACGTATCTCACATCCGGTGAGAATCAAACCCGCGTAGTTCGGGCAGATCAAGAATAAGTAAATGAGCTAACTTTTTTTTTTTTTGAATTTGTGAAAGAACTACTTTAAAAGAAGAAAGGAAGTTTTTTTTTTGATTTTCTTTTTAAAAGAAAGACTTCTAAGATATTTTTTCAGAATTTTCATTTGTTTTTTTTCTTATTCTAAAGAAAAAAGAATATATTTTTCGGAATTTTACCTTTAATCAAAGAAATGCTTCTAAAAATATTTTTTTTTGAATTTTGAATTTTCTTTTTAATTTTGAAAGAAGAATCAAAATATTTTCGGATTTTTTATTTTATTATTATTTTTTTAAATAATTAAAAAAAAAACTTTCTAAAGAAGTCAATAATGGAAAATATTTTTGAATTTTTTATTTTGAAAATTGGGGGTCTAAAAAAAACTTTTCTAGACTTTTGGCAAGACAAATATTTTTTGCAACTAATAAAGATATACATATATATTTTGGAAATAAAGAAAAACTTTTTGGACTTATATATATATATATATATATATTTGTGACAAATAAGACAGAACAACGATTTTCTTTTTTTTTCTATTTTTCTTTGCTTTTATTAAAACAAACTAATAAACATTTTTTTTCATTTTCTCAAAATTTCGGCAGAGTTTTGACAGTATTTGGGCATTGGTTTTTTTTTCAAAAATAAACAATCAATTCCCTAACCGATATTTTTTTTTTCAAATTCAAAATATCATTCCTGATATTCAAAAGTTAGTCAACACACAAACCCGGATCAAATAAATGCGTAAGTAGCAGCAAGTAAGATGCATCAGGATGGTCATTTTCATTTTTGGTACACCTGTCCTAGACAGACCCAACCCCTGTGTTGAGCCTCCAAAGTCAAATGCACGTGATGCAAACAAACGTTCCTACTAGGGATCCGACATGAAGCTGAGTTATTCTAAGTGAAAAAACCTGAGGCATATTGTTCTAGCCCTGGCTTACCCAAGTGGACAGCTTGAGCCGAAATGGGGGCAACGTACCGGGAGCACGAAAGTCTGCCCGGCCTAGTTACTTGTCCCAACTTCGTCTTATTTGGTATGACTTCTAACAGAAAGGTGGGCCACGCGCACGTGTACACCATAAATTCAGAAGACTCAGAAAGAAGAAGGGTTTCGTAGCAGTTTTATATACACAATTCAGATAATATTAAAGCGGTAAAAGCATCATTTAGCACATTAAGCATATATCATGTAAAAATCAGATAATAAATAAAGCCGACTATAACAGTTATTTTAAGCTCGAATTCTTGAACCCTGAATCAGTGGTTCTGGACTCTATATCCCCAGCAGAGTCGCCAGAGCTGTCACACCTCCTTTTTCCGCCACGGCGAGGGTGCGTGGGGGAGTTTTCTCCAATTGAAGGACAGTCGAAGCGGGATTTGTTTGTTTGTTTCAGAGTCGCCACTTGAGAATTTTAAGGCGTCCCAAGTCACCAATTTTAATCCCTGAATCGAGGAGAATATGACTCTGTTTATTATTCTGCGAACCAGAAATCCTGAGTAAGGAATTCTGTTAATCCGGAAGAAGGTGTTAGGCATTTCCGAATTCCGTGGTTCTAGCACGGTCGCTTAACTGTTTTTATTCTTGGCTTAATTATCTCAATTTTACATTTTTTATTGCATGATTTTGTTATCGCTTCTGTTTAGATTGTTTATAATTAAAGACCCTTCTTCGAATCGAATCACGCATACGTGTATCCGTTTTATATATTATATATATTTTTAACGTGAAAAATCGTGTCACGCGTACGTATACACAATGATATTGATAATATAATAATTATTTTTTCGAAATTTTTTTATTATAAAAATAGACTTAAGTTCGAAATTGTGCTTAAAATAAAATTAAGAATGTCCGTCGCTCTTGTATGATTAAATAGCGAACTGCACATCTCGGGTTATATGAAATTAATTTAAGATCCTCCGACGAATCTCTTTTTATTAAAAATTTGCTCGAAGTTGCGCGAACGCATAATCCGAATTGCCTTTAGAAGTATAATCAAGTCACGCGAATGTATCCCTAATTATCCAAATATTCTTGACAGTAATATAAATTCTCTACAAATGTTTATTGCATCCATCTATTTTTAAATGGAAGTCATGAGAAATCACTATTTGAGATGCCTCTAAATTCCTTGAAAAGAATTCACAATTCATTAAGTGTTGACCGCAAATTATATTTTTACGTGTGAATTATATTCCTCAAAAACCATGAGTTTAAAGAGTAAAAAATAAAATAAAATAAACAACGTGTGATTAATACTACCATTTTTATTGTAAATACAATATTTATCTACCCAAAAAGCGAATTGCGTATAAAACTTAGGAAAACAATTGATTTAATAAACGAAGTAATATTTTTTGAAGAATTTTCATTGTTATATTTGGAGCAAACGCTATTTACACATTTTTTGACTTAAAATGTTACAATCTATAAATCCCATCCTTCTTTTACACCACTTGTTTTTAGTCCGAGGTTATAATCGTTTGGTTAATTTTGCTTACGAAGATTGAGTTTGAGATAAATAAACCAATTCTTATTCTCTGCCTATGTGAATATTTGCAAATACTAACTCTATATTTTGTAAAAAATTCATTGACATTATTTCATACATTAAAAGAAATGAGTTGATCGCGTTCCTAAAATAACTAAGCCATTTGTTATTAAGAAAGAGAACTAATCTACCAATTGATTTAATAAGACGACATCACATATAACGTAAACATACATCATGACATGTTCGCAATATTCCAGCATTGTAATAGTAATGGATTATATTAATTCACCTTTCAACTATGGGTTATACACATAACCGTTATTACGCCACATACGAACAAAGTACGACTGACATCATCTAGTCTTAAACAAAATTGGATATTTGACAGAATAAGCTAGTAATGTAATTTCTGGGTATTTCCGTACTATTCTTTACTTAACTAACAATATCACAAGATTTAATTAATGGTCAACTTTCTGCCATGTTCCCTATCTCAACAATTCAAACAGTAAATGTCATCACTAGTCCTCAAAACATATATGATTATCGTGGAATTTATTACTCCAGAAGGTTAATTAGTTAACAGTTTATCATGTCAAGTATAATACTATATTAACCAACTAAAACAAAACTGAAACTTAAACTAATAAAATTTAAATGAGTAGAAGACATCCTTATAATTCCAAACTTCATTTACTTGTCATGTTGAAGCTCTTCATGACATGAATTTACAGATATGTACCTGATATTGGAAGCAAAAGAAAATGATGATGAGAATCAGCGGTAGTAATAACAATACAGCAACAACAATCCAGCAGCAGTAACAACCCAGGAACAGAGTTTGCAAACCAGTAGAACAGTAATCCCAAAAACAAAAGCTTCAAGCTTGGAATGAAACAACAACCATTAATACTAATTTCAAACAAAGAAAGAAAGCAGAAGATTTTTTAGTTTTTATTTTTATTTTGAAAGCTTAAATATTTTTCGAAATTTTCTTTCTCTTAAATGTTCAGCCCTTTTTTCTCTCTTCTATTTTTCTTCTCAGATTCGTTTCTCTTATCTGTGTTTTTTCTCTATCTGTCTGTCCTGATTTCAAGACTTCTTATAACCCATCCCATAAATCTTTCAACTAATTAAAATCAATACTTTTTCTCTACCCAACCCATTATCTTCCCACTCATCCCCCATTACATTAAATAAACATATCACGCCACCCCATTATATTTTGTCCCCCATGCCTAACATAAAATAATACAAGATTCCCCCCACTAAATTTTGTCTTGTCCCCCCTTTATATTAAATAACTATATCACAACCCACCCCACTACATTTTGTCCCCCATGCTTCATATTAAACAATTACAAAATGTACAATTCCTAAACTACCCCTCCGACCCTATTACAAATTACTATTTTACCCCCGAAAGTACTATAAATTACCAAACTACCCATCAGCTATAACACATCAATTAATCAAACTTAACCAAAATATAGACAATATGATTAATTTCTAAAAATGTTCAAACAACAAATTTCATGAACATGGTTTCTTCAACATTTCAACAACAAATCACATGAACATGATTTCTTCAACATTTCAACAACAAATCACATGAACACAAATTGAACAACAAAGAACAACTAAAATTTGATTGAACAATATTTTAGCAACAAACAATCCTATTTTCGGATTCAACAACAACAACAAACAAGTATATTTAGATTTCTAAATTCAATAATATTGAACTTAAAATCAACTACTCTAACAACATTACAACAAACAATTCCTATATTAAACTTAAGCAAGATTATGAGACAAATTCAAGAAATAATCATAAGTGATAAACAAGAAATCAAACTATACAAAATTCGGATTCAAGATCATCCAAACAAAGTATGAACATGAATGAATCTATTTTAACACAACAAACATGACGGATTAAAACGATTAAATCAATATATTTACTTTAACACAACTAAATTCTTTTTAGACAAATAACAAGATCGACGAATAAGCAATTATGAACTTAAGCTTGAACTTAACAATATTAACAATTTCTAACAATACATAAACACATGAAACAAATTGAAGAAATAGTTAATTAAATTTCAATTTGAATCTAACAAACATCAAACTAACAAATATTCACTTAAAAAATAATACAAACATGAAATGAATATGAAAACAACTAATTAAACTTCTATTTTGAAATCTGAAAATTAATTTAACAAAGCACATGAACATGAACAAACTAGAAAAATGATTTCAACGATGAACAACGAACAAAACAAGAATTGAATTCTTTAACGATTTTGGATCCGGAAAATATCAAACAAAAATATGGACAAAAATAAAACTCAAAAAAATAACTAACCGGAGATGAATCAACGACGAACTTTGATTGTAAACAAATCTGTCCGAGCCTCGACCAAAGCTCGAACAAATGACGACGAAGACGAAGAAGAAGTAGAAGCAGCCCGCAGCTGGCCGAGCAGCGGCGTTATCATAGCAGCAGCACGACGCTTGCTCATCCATGGCGGACCATGGCAGTATGGTCGACGGACTGCTGTACGAGCTGAAGCGGCAGTGAAGCAGCAACAGCGGGGAGCTGGAGCGGCAGCAGCAGTGACGAGGAGCTGGAGCCGCAGCCTTGCGCAGCTGAAACAAGCTCGAGCAGCAGCAATGACAACCATGGCGGAGGAAGCAGCTGGTCGCCTACTGCTGCTGCATTCAGCGGCTATGAAAAAATGGAGCAGCAGTTCGAGCTGGACGCGGACGACGCAGAGGCAGCAAGAAGAAGCAACAAACATGGCGTTATGGCCATGGCAATGGGTCGACGGCGAAGACGCAGCCATGGACGAGCCTTTTGAGCTCGACATGGAGAAGATGGGCTTCTTGGTGGTGTGTGCGCTTGTGTCGAAGGAGACGAAGCTGCTGGAGCTTAGCCATGGCAGCCATGGATGTGTGTTTTAGAGTTTGGAGAAGAAAGAAGCAAAAGTGGGGGGGGGGGGGGGCGGATGACTTAGGTCATTTTTAGGGTTTTTTCTTCTTTTTTTTTTGTTTTATTTTGTTTGTAAAATAATAGGATGTTGGGTTATGGACTGGGTCGACCCAGTTCGAAATGGACTGGGTCGTAGGGAAGATTGGGCCATTTTTTGGGCCTATGTCTTGAAATCGAAGAAGAGGCCCAATTCCGACTTTCTTTATATTTTCGCTCTCTTTTCTTCTTTTATTTCTCTAAAACTAAATTATAAAATATACTTAAACTATTATTAAGAATTAAATTAAGTTATAAAAGCGCAAATTAACTCCCAATAATAATTAACGCACAATTAAGTAATAATTAAGCATAAAATTTTATATTTGGACATTAAATGCTAAAAATGCAAACGATGCCTATTTTTGTAATTTTTAATTTTTGTAAAACAAATTTAATTACTAACAATTGTAGAATTAAATCCTACATGCAAAATGCGACATATTTTTGTATTTTTTATTAATTTAGCAAATAAACATGCACAGACAAATACAAATAATTATTCAAAATATCACAAAATTGCACACCAAAGAAAAATCATTTTATTTTTGATTTTTTTGGGAGTAATTCTCATATTGGGCAAAAATCACGTGCTTACAAACATGATTGGGGAGATGCCCTTCACCCTCGATCACCTAGTCAGGATGTACAACTCCCGTCTATTCTGCGGGGGCCTAATTAAGCTCCAGTGCCGAGTTTCGAGGGCCCTTTTTGCGTGCATCGACGAAGCCGGGAACAGAGGGTGGATGAGCCATTTCGTCCGAGTTAGGACTTCGGAACTAATCCCAGTGGAAAGGATGCCGTTCCCCCAAAAGGTGGAACATGGAACGTAAGTCGATACGTTATCTAGCATCTCCTTGCTCCCTTTTAGGTACATCTTTCCACGCGCTAATTTCTTCTGCTGATACAGCCGTAGTAGTTTACCTCGGCGTGGTTACGGACATCTCGGGCTAGGTCGGGCAACTGGATTCGATTTTCACATATGCTGAGCGAGTCTGGCGTGATCTGTCCCAAGCTCGATGGGGGCCAAGGATCATGGTGAGCCTTTACTCCTGCTGTAGTCGTACCTTTTAATCATAATTGCTATTCATATCATCCTTACTCCTTGTACTTACCTCTTGCTTTCCTGTAGTTATGGGGGAGGTCCCTTTGATGAAGGAAACTTCACCTAGTGAAGAGGATACCTCGAGACCTGACGAGGGGAATAAAAGACAAAGGGAACTGACGAATGATCCTTCGGAATCCAAGAAGACCAAGGTGGGAGAAACTAAGCCGACCCAGCAGCATTAACTCCAGAAGCATCGGGAAGTCCCCGAGTTGAAGGCGAGGGGGAAAGTAATTTCTTGATAGCATCTGAGGGAGGGAAAACCCGATAGACCCTCACGCCGTAGAGACGGTGGCTACCAAGCCGGAGCTTGATGTCATCGTGGTCCAACTTCGGGCTGGAGGGGCCACTGAGAAAGTATTGGGTGATGTCCCCGAGTTGGCTGATAGCCATGATATCCCTCGAACTGAGACGCATTCGGTAGGCAGTTCAGAGGAAACCAGTTCTGAAGCCCTACAGGGACAAGAGACGACCCCGATTGGCCCTGTTGTTGTGAGTGATTCCCCTCGGGGAAAGACCTTACCTCCTATAGGGACGCAAGATGCCCAGAATGAAAAACCTTCCAATTTGGGAGTGCCCCTCGGAGGCAGAGATGCGTTTGCAAGGCCTTTCGCTGCTCCCGAGGGAATTCCCGAGCTCAATGCTTCACACGTCTTTAGAGAGATGAACAGGCTTTGTGAGCAGAAAGCTTTTGTTAATCCTGCCTATCGTCTTGATCTTTGTCTTTCTAACTTGTCTTTTTCGTGGCTTCAGGACAGGGTGTTTTATAATCAGACTTTCGCCCGGTTTCAGGCCGAGGTGGCCCGTCACGAGCGTGATAAGACTCATCTTGTTGAACAGGTTACCTGGTTTCTGTTTGCTATTGTCTGAATGTTTACCAGATCCCAGCGTTTTGACATCTTTGATCTGATTCGTGCAGTTTGAGAAGAAAGGTGCCCTACTGAGGGAGGAGCTCCGAGCTAGAGACTCCGAAGTTCTTGAACTCAAATGGCATGTGAGAGAGATAACTTCTGAGAGGGATACCCTCCAGGAAAAGATAGCCTTAGTCGGGCACTGACTTTATGATGCGAGAGCGGATAGTGATAAGTATAGAGGCCTCCATCCAGGATCAAAATTGAAGCTGAGGCACTCATATCTTTGTACAAGGAGGATGCCGTTGTAATAAACACTCAAGCAGGGAGAGTGCCTGAGGAGGCTGAATTGAAGCTGACTCGAGCCGTGAAGCATGCTCGGTTAGAATCTCGGAGGCAGACTCTCGAGGATATACATGCGAGGGGTATCAATTTGTCTGCCGAGCATGAGAGGGTGAAAACCCTAGAGAAGAAAGTTGCTGCCCTATTTGCTTCTGGCAGTGCATCGGGTAGTGGCTCAGGAGATGATGAGAATGGTGGCAGGATCCCCAGAGGGAAATACGCCATTGAAGCTACCCTGTCGCAAATGCGGCAGGATTCTTTGCAAATGCGAATCTCCCCCAGCAGCCCAAACTTTGCAAATGTGATGGCTATTTTGCAGTTGCGGCTATCGTATTTGCGACCAATACATCGCAAATGCGATGACACCAGCACCAGCACTCACTATTAAGGAAAAGTTATTCCGGAACCAATCTAAAACTTACCCGAGCCCTCGGGGCTCCAAACTAATCATGCATCCAGGTCCAGAAACACAACAGGAAGTCTCTCATGCGCTCAAATCACCAAAATAACCTCTAAAACCTTGAATCGGACGCCGAAACGCATGCAGATCAAACTAAATTTCAAGAACTTCTAGAATCAAACTAAATTCTAAGCGTCCGAACCATATCAAATCAACTCCGAATGACACCAAAGTTTTGCAGACAAGTTCCATATGACGAAACAAACATACTCGAAGCTTCAAATCATGCATAACAACCTCAAAATGATGAATCACACCTTAAGTCAAAATCAAAGAACTTTGAAACTTCAACTTCTACAACTGATGCCGAAACCTATCAAATCACCTCCAATTGACCTCAGATTTTGCACACAAGTCACATTTGCTCTTACAGACCTATTCCAACTTTTGGAATCGGAATTCGACCCTGATATCAAAAAGTCCACTCCCGGTCAAACTTCCCAAAAATCCAACTTTCGCCAATTCAAGACTAATTTGACTACGGACCTCCAAATGACAAACCAGACACGCTTCTAAGTCCAAAATCACCCAACAGAGCTAATAGAACTGACGGAATTGCGTTACAAGGTCAAATGCTAAAAAGTCAAACTTGGTCAACTCTTCCAACTTAGTGCTTAAATCTTGAAGCTCATTCTTCCAAATCGCTTCCGAGTAACTTGAAAAATCAACACCGATGATTTACGCAAGTGGTATTACATCATGCAGAGATACTCGAGCCCGCAAAATTTTGAGAGAAGTGCAGATACTCAAAACGACCAGTTGGTTCGTTACATCCTCCACCACTTAAACATACGTTCGTCCTCGAACATGTCAGGAGTCATTCCAAAGCTATCAAATCACGGTGTAACCTTACTAAGCATAAACCCGGGGGTAATCCCACGTCACCCTGTTCCACATAAGCCTTCCAACACAATACAACTACAGATCTTTATTTCAACCTTGGTCCTTAAACCTTAAAACCCAATCTCTATCATCCATAATTCATTACAAGACCCGAATCCCACTTCCACACACTATATAAGTCTGAACAAGCTGTATCCATTCATAACCATAACCCAAGATGTAATCACATGATATACTCCATCACTTCGACACTCACAGTAAGAACTGCTAACCACCATTACTGCCTAAAAACAAACCCGGTACCGGTAGAAAACCTTGTATCGATTAGAACCTCATTCAAAACATTCATACCTGACCGATGTTGATACCTAATTTTTCCCTATAATATTTTTTAAATGCATATATGCCTTCAAAACTATGCATTAGCATCAATGGACATTTTTCATAGTTTCTATCAATTTATTCTAGTATTTTATTTATATAAATGATTATAAAATTATTTCACAAACGACTCTATAACATTTCATTGATTTAATTTTGCTATTTATAGCCATATTAAGTTCCAATTATTTCACAAATGGCCAGATTTATACCTTTTGGTTACAATTGCATTGAATTTGCAATTATAGCCCACGTACACATCACTGCATGATTTTACCAGAAATTGGTCTATTATATTTTTAAAATATTGAATAATTATTTTGAAGCACTTCTATGCGTGAAAATTATTTTTTCTCATTGTTAATTATTTTATAAAATAATTTTTATTCAATTATTTGGATATTTAACAAATAGACTTTTAATTTCCCTAATTTTTTCGGACCTAAATACCAGCCCAAGTCCCTAACCCAATTCACCCCAGGCCCAAATTCAATTAGATCCGACCTAGGCCCCCCTAATCCTAACCGTTGATCTCTGAGATTAACGGCCTGTGTTGGTTCTTACCATTTTAATTCCAAACGACCCCTCTCCTAACCTAATTCATTTCCACCATACCCCGCCGTCACCCTTTCCTTTCTCTATCAAATGCTCTCTATCTGAACCCTAATCCTCAGGCACCGTCACCGGCTTAGCCCTCCGTTCTATGATGTTTCTTTGTCATCTCAGGCCTGTACTGGCCTCCTACTTGCTATGGTTCATCAGTTTCCTAGATCCTTGTGAAGATCTCAAAGGGCCTAGGCGGTCTGATTTGCACCTTTGATTTCTTTGCCTGTTTCAGACCGTTTGCTCGACTATGAGTAAGAAACCTTTCTTATTTTTCTATGAATCCATGGTTTTCTAGGCCTATATTCTCGTATCTGTTATGTTTTCTAAAAACCCTAATTTATTATCTCCGATCTTCTCAGGTCTGTATAGATCTGAGACGAATCGAGTAACTCTTACCAGATTTCCTTGAAAGTTTTCTGGTTTTCAACTGATTTCCCGTTTTTCCTAATCTAGGGTTTACCCTAAGTCATCTTCTCAAAAGGTTTTCTGATTTTCGAATACTTAATCGTTTGTTCTTAAGTGTTCTTGACCGATTTATTCTAAAGCTACATAAGCGCTTGTTGGTTTATGCTAAAACTCTAACTGTTTGATATTTTGCTTCGATTCTAAGTTTTTCAAAGTTACTAGTCGTATTGGTTCATTATGTATTCTGATTTACATGCTTTTCCTTGGTCAAATTCCTTGCTTTGTGATTTTTATCCTAATTAATCTCTATTAGGGTTTTTGAATTATTTTCCGCCTAAATTCTCTGTGTCCCTAAAGTTTTACTCAGCCTATTTTGTATATGGAAATTGATATACTCTTTCCAGAATTGTTGAGTGATTTGCTCTGTTAAAAATTGATGTGCATGCTTCTTGATTATTACCTTGTTGATGACTTTAATTCGTCTTCCTGCCTTATTTAATTGCCTGTAGTATCTACTGATTCCTTGCACGATTATTTCCTTAATTAGATTCTTAATTATTCACTATTTGCCTAAATCCGATTTGAATTTCTTTCCTTAAATATTTTCTATCCTTACCGTTGGTTAATTACCCTTAATTAAGGGAAAACTATGCTGGTTTTTCGTGTAATTGGTTCTGTGATCTTCCCTTGATTAACTGAAGTTGATTCTTTTACCTTATTTTCTATACTCTTGAACTACTATATAATCTCTCTTATTTAACTTCTTAAGACGAACATCAGTTCAGAATACACACACATACATTCAAACTTTCTCTTCTCTCTTTGTTACTTGTGCTACTGTGGGCCTAGCCGGCTGAAAGTCAAGGCTAGATAGGGGAATTGCACCTGTTTCTTTCATATTCTGCATTTTTCTTCCTTGGCTGGTATGTCTCAGTTAAATTTTGAAACTTAAACTCTATGTGCTTCATTACAGTACTACCTCATTAATCATGAATTCAATTCCGGTTCCTGTTTATGTCACGACCCGGATTTTCCACCATCGGGTGTCGTGATGGCGCCTACTATCGGAGCTAGGCAAGCCAAATATTTAAAACACCTTTCCTGCTTCTTTCAAACAATATAATAAATGAGACAAAATCTAAGCGGAAGACTTTAAATCTAAAGCAGCTGAGAACCAAAAGTGCGGAAGTTTGAACCAAAATGCTACCCAGAGTCTGGTGTCACTAGCTCACGGACTACTACAGAATACTACAATCAATGTCAGAAGGGAAAATACATCATGTTTGTCTGATACAAGATAAACAAACAAAAAAACATGGGAAGGGACTTCGGCCTGTGAATGCCAGCTAGGCTACCTCGAGAGTCCCTGGACTGAAGATAGCTCCCAGAAGTCCTACTGCTGCGGTCCGTAAGCTGCTCCCTAATCTGTGCACCAAAAATGCACAGAGTGTAGCATCAGCACAACCGACCCCATGTGCTGGCAAGTGCCTGGCCTAACCCCGGTGAAGTAGTGACGAGGCTAGACAATACCTACCACAATTAACCTGTACAGATATATATACAACAAGTGCAAGAAAACAATAACAAGATAATACCAAGTAAAACTGGGAGGGGACATGTAAGTGGACGGCGTGCCACACGATCCCATAATATCATATATAAGTGGACGGCGTGCCACACGATCCCATAATATCATATATAAGTGGACGGCGTGCCACACGATCCCATAATATCATATATAAGTGGACGGTGTGCCACACGATCCCATAATATCATATATAAGTGGACGGCGTGCCACACGATCCCATAATATCATATATAAGTGGACGGCGTGCCACACGATCCCATAATATCATATATAAGTGGACGACGTGCCACACGATCCCATAATATCATATATAAGTGGACGGCGTGCCACACGATCCCATAATATCATATATAAGTGGACGGCGTGCCACACGATCCCATAATATCATATATAAGTGGACGGCGTGCCACACGATCCCATAATATCATATATAAGTGGACGGCGTGCCACACGATCCCATAATATCATATATAAGTGGACGGCGTGCCACACGATCCCATAATATCATATATAAGTGGACGGCGTGCCACACGATCCCATAATATCATATATAAGTGGACGGCGTGCCACACGATCCCATAATATCATATATAAGTGGACGGCGTGCCACACGATCCCATAGTATAGTGTATAAGTATCTGACTTCATATTGTAGACCCCTTCAGGGGAGAATAACAACTCAATACCTTTAACCCGACAAGGGTACAGCTAACAACCCAAAATATCCCGACAAGGGAGAATATATATATCAGTCTACACATCCCAGCAAGGGAGTATTCACAACACATTCTCCTTTTAAATCATTCTTCCTCAACCGTTCACATTATATGAAACTTATCAAATAAACAAGGAACTTGTGTCACATTATTCGAATTAAAAGCAATCAAGACTCACGGTCATGCTAGACTCCGGTGCATAGATAACCGTCACCATGCCTATACACCGTACTCCACATTAGCAAGTAGCAAATATCATCCTAAGCCTATTTCCTCAAGCCAAAGTTAGAACAAGCACTTACCTCGAATGCTCCAAACTCAACTCACGCTTCTAGTATAGCTTTACCTCTTGATTCCACCACCAATCCGCTCGAATCTAGTCATAAGTTACTTAATAACATTAATAATTACTAAATGAATCATCCCCAAAGCATGAAAATATATTTTTCAAGGTTTTTCCCAAAAAGGTCAAAAATACCACCGGGCCCACGTGGTCGAAACTCGAGGTTCGGACAAAAACCCGGTTACTTATTCCCCCATGAATCCAAATATATGATTTGTTTTTAAATCGGACCCCAAATTGAGGTCCAACTTCTCAATTTGTAGAAAACCTAGGTTCTACCCAAAACACCCAATTTTCCCCATGAAAATCTTTGATTTGAAGTTGAAATTATGTTAAAAGATGTTAAGGAATAAAGAAATTAAGTTAAAAATCACTTACGAATCGTTTTGGGGAAGAAAAGTTGTTTGGAAAATCGCCTCTTAGGTTTTGGGTTTTTGAAAAGTGAAAAATGACTGAGATTTTCCGAACTTGTATACCTTTCTGAGGACCTGGCGCGGACCGCACAAAAATGTGTTGCGGACGCGCCGAGTGGGAGAAAAATTGGGGCTTCTCTGAACCCTTCCAGCGTGGACCGCACTGTTTTGGTGCGCGACTGCGCTGGTTAACCTGAAACCCTTGCCCTCAGACTCAGCCACGCGGACCGCACAAAAATGCATCGCGGCCGCGCGGCTCCAGCACGGACCGCGCGGAAATGACCGCGGCCGTGCTGTTGTCTGCAACACCTGAACCTGCATTTTCTTAAGTCCAAACCTCCCGGGCCCCATTCAAAACTCACCCGAGCCCTCGGGGCTCCAAACCAAACATGCACACAACCTTAAAAACATCTTACGTACTTACTCGTGCGATCAAATCGCCAAAATAACATCATATACATAGGATCAAGCCTCAAACACATGATTTTCTTTCAACTTTCACAAAACTCAAATTCTCCATTTTTAGTCTGAAACACGTCATATGACGTCCGTTTTTAGCCAAACTTTACAGATAGTGCTTAACACATATTTAAGACTTGTACCGGGCGTCGGAACCAAAATACGAGCCCGATACCTATATTTTCTAACTCCTTTTCATTTCAAATTTTCATATCAAATTTCAGAAAATAATTTCTTTCAAAAATTCATTTCTCGGGCTTGGGACCTCGGAATTTGATTCCGGGCACATGCCCAAGTCCCATATTTTCCTACGGACCCTCCGGGACCGTCGAATCAGAGGTCCGGGTCCGTTTACCCAAAATGTTGACCGAAGTCAACATTATGCATATTAATACCAAAATTCATCAAATGTTTCACATAATTCTAACATAAAAACTTTCCGAACTGCGCATGCAAATCGAGGCAACTAAAAGCGAGGTTCTCAAGGCCTCGGGAGCACGGAACAAGGAAGAATTACGGTGATGACCCCTTGGGTCGTCACATTCTCCACCTCTAAAACAACCGTTCGTCCTCGAACGGACAAAAGAAAGAAGTACCTAAGTCGGGAAATAAATGAGGATAACGGCTCCACATATCGGACTCGGACTCCCAGGTCGATGCCTTAGGAGGCTGACCTCTCCACTGGACACGCACCGAAGGAAAACTCTTCGACCTCAACTGTCGAACCTGCCGGTCTAGAATAGCCACCGGCTTCTCCTCATATGACAGATCCTTGTCCAATTGGACAGTGCTGAAATCTAACACGTGCGATGGATCTCCGCGATACTTCCGGAGCATAGATACATGAAACACGGGATGCACAACTGACAAGCTAGGTGGAAAGCAAAGTCTATAAGCCACCTCTCCCACACGATCAAGAATCTCAAATGGGCCGATGAACCTAGGGCTGAGCTTGCCCTTCTTCCTAAATCTCATCACGCCCTTCATAGGCGATACACGGAGCAATACCCGCTCACCAACCATGAAAGCAATATCTCTGACCTTGCGGTCTGCATAACTCTTCTGTCTGGACTGAGCTGTACGAAGTCTATCCTGAATAATCATGACCTTGTCCAAGGCTTCCTGAACCAGATCCGTACCCAATAATAGAGCCTCTCCCAGCTCAAATCATCCAACTGGAGACCGACATCGCCTACCATACAACGCCTCATACGGAGCCATCTGAATGCTGGACTGGTAGCTGTTGTTGTAGGTGAACTCTGCTAAAGGCAAAAACTGGTCCCACGAGCCTCCAAAATCAATGACACAGGCTCGGAGCATGTCCTCAAGAATCTGAATAGTCCTCTCGGACTGACCGTCCGTCTGGGGATGAAATGTTGTACTCAACTCAACCTGGGTTCCCAACTCTCGCTGAACCGCTCTCCAGAAATGCGAGGTAAACTGCGTACCCCGATCCGAAATGATAGATAGCAGCACCCCATGAAGGTGAACAATCTCCCTGATATAAATCTCGGCTAACCTTTCGGACGAATAGGTGGCTGCAACAGGAACAAGCGCTGACTTGATCAGCCTATCAACAATGACCCAAACTGCATCAAACTTTTTCCGTGTCATCGGGAGTCCAGTAACGAAATCCATCGTAATCCTCTCCCACTTCCACTCGGGAAGTGTAATCCTCTGAAATAGACAACCGGGTCTTTGATGCTCGTACTTAACCTGCTGACAATTCAAACACCGAGCCACATGCGCAATGATGTCTTTCTTCATCTTACGCCACCAATAGTGCTGCCTCAGATCCTGATACATCTTCGCGGCGCCCGGGTGAATAGAATACCGAGAACTGTGGGCCTCCGCTAAGATCAACTCTCGAATTCCATCAACATTGGGCACACAAACTCGCCCCTGCAATCTCAATACACCATCATCATCTAAGGTTACTTTCTTGGCACCTCCACGCTGCACCGTGTCTCTCAAGACACAGAAATAGGGATCCTCAAATTGCCGCTAGCGGATACGCTCTAATAGTGAGGAACGAGCAACCGTGCAAGCTAACACTCTGCTAGGCTCAGAAATATCCAACCTCACAAGACGATTGGCCAAGGCCTGAACATCCAAAGCAAGCGATCTCTGGCTGACTGGAATATAAGCAAGACTACCCATGCTGGCGGACTTCCTACTCAATGCATCGGCCACCACATTGGCCTTCCCTGGGTGGTATAAGATAGTAACATCATAATCCTTTAGCAACTCTAACCACCTCCTCTGCCTCAAATTCAACTCTTTCTGCTTGAATAGATACTGAAGACTCTTGTGATCAGTGTAAACGTCACACGTCACGCCATATAAGTAATGCCTCCAGATCTTCAGGGCATGAACAATGGCTGCCAACTCGAGATCATGAACCGGATAATTCTTCTCGTGGATCTTCAACTGCCTCGAAGCATAAGCAATGACTTTGCCTTCCTGCATCAACACTGCACCAAGCCCAATACGAGACACATCACAATAGACCGTATATGGCCCTGAACCTGTGGGCAAAACCAGTATTGGTGCCGTAGTCAAAGCCGTCTTGAGCTTCTGAAAGCTCGCCTCACACTCGTCCGACCACCTGAACTGGACACCCTTCTGGGTCAATCTGGTCATAGGGGATGCAATGGATGAAAACCCCTCCACGAACCGACAGTAGTAACCTGCTAACCCCAGGAAACTTCGAATATCCGTAGCTGAAGCTGGTCGAGGCCAGTTCTTGACTGCCTCTATCTTCTTCGGGTCTACCTGAATACCTGCTGCTGATACGACATGACCCAGGAATGCAACCGAACTCAACCAAAACTCGCACTTTGAGAACTTAGCATACAACTGACTATCCTTTAGGGTCTGAAGGACCACTCTGAGGTGCTGCTCATGCTCCTCCTGACTGCGGGAGTATATAAGAATATCGTCAATGAAGACTATCACGAACAAGTCCAAATAAGGTCTGAACACTCGGTTCATCAACTCCATGAACGTTGCTGGGGCATTAGTCAATCCAAATGACATGACCAAAAACTCATAATGCCCATACCGAGTGCGAAATGCTGTCTTAGGGACATCAGACGCCCTAATCCTCAGCTGGTGGTAGCCAGATCTCATATCTATCTTTGAAAACACCCTCGCACCCTGAAGCTGGTCGAATAAATCGTCGATCCTCAGCAGTGGATACTTATTCTTAATTGTAACCTTATTCAATTACCGGTAATCGATGCACATTCTCATCGAACCATCCTTTTTCTTAACAAACAACACCGGCGCACCCCAAGGCGAAACACTGGGTCTAATTAAACCTTTCTCAAGCAAATCCTGTAGCTGTTCCTTTAACTCTTTCAACTCCGGCGGGGCCATACGATATGGTGGGATAGAAATGGGCTGAGTGCCCGAGGCCAAATCAATACAAAAGTCGATATCCCTGTCGGGCAGCATACCCGGCAAGTTTAAAGGGAAGACCTCAGGAAACTCCCGAACAACAGGCACAAAATCAATAGAAGGGGCCTCCGCGCTAGAATCGCGAACATACGCTAAGTAGGCCAAACATCCCCTCTCGACTACACGCCGAGCTTTCACATACGAGATAACACTGCGGGTACAATGACCAAAAGTCCCTCTCCACTCTAAACGGGGTAAATCCAGTAAGGCTAAGGTCACGGTCTTGGCATGGCAATCCAAGATAGCATTGTAGGGGATAACCAATCCATCCCAATATAACATCGAAGTCGACCATGTCCAAAAGTAACAAATCAACACGGGTCTCAAGACCCCCAAACACTACGATACAAGAACGATGAACTTGGTCGACCACAATAGAATCACCCACCGGTGTTGACACATAAACAGAAATACTCAACGAGTCACTAGGCATAACCAAATAGGGTGTAAAATAGGACGACACATATGAATACGTAGATCCGGGATCAAATAGCACAGAAGCATCCCTATCACAGAACAGAATGGTACTGATGACTCAGCCTCTAGCCTGGCTGGCAAAGCATAACAACGGGGCTGGGCCCCACCTCCCTGAATCATATCCCTGGGACGATCTGCTGCTGGCTGATCCCTACCTCTAGCGGTCTGAGCTCCACCTCTAAGACCTCTATCTCCACCTCTATGTCCTATACCCCTCTAGCTGGCTGGGCAGGTTGTGGGGCAACTGGTGCCTGGATCATCGGGCGAGGACCCTGCTGCTGCGAGCTGCTGGAAGCTCGAGGGCAATATCTGGCAATGTGACTCACATCGCCGCAAGTATAACAAGCCCACGGCTGCTAAGAATAACGAAGTGGTGGTGCACTGATAGGTGCTGATGGTGAACTGAAGAGCTGCTGGTCAGAATACTGCGGCTGAAAACCACGACCACCTGGTGTACCATGAGAAGCCTGGAGAGCTAACTGAAAGGGCCTCGAAGGATGGCCTCTACCATAAGAATCCCTACCTCCAGACGAGGTACCACTGAATCTACCAGAATGACGGGGCCTCTTATCAGACCCATGACCACCTCCCTGAGCATGTGCCATCTCTATCCGGCGGGCACCATCTTCCGCCTCCTGAAATGAAATCTCACTACCGGCACTCATGGCCATCTGAACATGGATCGGCTGAATCAACCCATCAACAAACCTCCGCACCCTCTCTCTCTTGGTGGGGAGTATCACAATGGCATGCCGAGCGAGATCTATGAACCGGGTCTCATACTAGGTGACCGTCATAGGACCTTGCTGGAGACGCTCAAACTGCCTGCGAAGAGCATCTCGCTGAGTAACTGGTAGAAATTTCCCCAGAAATAACTCTGAAAACTAATCCCAGGTCAATGATGGTGACCCTGCTGGCCTGGCTAAACAGAAATTCCTCCACCAAGTCTTGGAGGATCCTGCCAGGCGAAAAGTGGCAAAGTCGACCCCAATGGTCTCTACAATAGCCATAGTCCGTAGAACCTCATGACAGCTGAATATGAAATCCTGAGCATCCTCTGAGGGGGTGCCACTATATGTGGTAGTGAAGAGCTTGATGAAACGATCAAGCCTCCACAAAGTATCCGCGGACATAGCCGCACCATCTGACTGGGCTGCCACAGCATGCTGAACTGCCACGACTGGCTGAACTGCTAGAACCTGGGCCTGAGGATCTACCGGCTATGGAGTACGAGTATCGGGAGTCTGAACTCCTCCCCCAGCCTGAGATGTGGCTGGAGCTACGGGAAGCAAACCCGCCCTAGAAATGCCCTCCATAAAGTCTACCAGTCGGACCAAAGCATCCTGAAGCACTGGAGTGGCTATGAAACCTTCTGGGACTTGAGCTGGGCCCACTGGAACAACTGGGGCCGGAACCTCCTCCTCAAAATTGACCTGAGGCTCCGTCGCTGGAAATGCTGCTCGAGGCTGAGCTCTGCCTCGTCCTCGGCCTTTGGCACGGCCTCGGCCTCGCCCTCTGCCCCTAATAGGGGCTGCTACTGGGGGCTCAGGCTATTGCGCGGTAGAAGAGGAAGCACGTGTCCTCGCCATCTGCGAAAGAACAGAGTGGAAAGACAATCAGTAC
Source organism: Nicotiana tabacum (assembly GCF_000715075.1). Classification (NCBI taxonomy): domain Eukaryota; kingdom Viridiplantae; phylum Streptophyta; class Magnoliopsida; order Solanales; family Solanaceae; genus Nicotiana; species Nicotiana tabacum. Next base: position 17,096,789 of record NC_134095.1, on the reverse strand, counting down.
TTGAGAAACAGAATCGCACGACAAGAATGAACAGGGTGAAGTTTTCCTAACTTAGTAGCCTCTGCGGGATAAAGACAGACGTCTCCGTACCGATCCCTCAGACTCTACTGAGTTTGTCCGTGAGTTGTGAGACCTAAGTAACCTAGAGCTCTGATACCAACTTGTCACGACCCGAATTTCCCACCATCGGGTGTCATGATGGCGCCTACTATCGGAGCTAGCCAAGCCAAATATTTAAAACACCTTTCCTGCTTCTTTCAAACAATATAATAAACGAGACAAAATCTAAGCAGAAGACTTTAAATCTAAGAAGTTGAGAACCAAAAGTGCGGAAGTTTGAACCAAAATGCTACCTAGAGTCTGGTGTAACTAGCTCACGGACTACTACAAAATACTACAATCAATGTCTGAAGGGAAAATACATCATGTTTGTCTGATACAAGATAAACAAACAAAAAAACATGGAAAGGGACTTCGGCCTGCGAACGCCAGCTAGGCTACCTCGAGAGTCCCTGGACTGAAGATAGCTCCCAGAAGTCCTACTGCTGCGGTCCGTAAGCTGCTCCCTGATCTGTGCACCAAAAATGCACAGAGTGTAGCATCAGCACAACCGACCCCATGTGCTGGTAAGTGCCTGGCCTAACCCCGGCGAAGTAGTGACGAGGCTAGACAGTACCTACCACAATTAACCTGTACAGATATATATACAACAAGTGCAAGAAAACAATAACAAGATAATACCAAGTAAAACTGGGAGGGGACATGCTATCGGGGAGTAACAGATAAAAATGAAATATCGAAAATAAATAGAAGAAACTCCGGTTTCCATGATATATATATATATAGTGGACGGCGTGCCACACGATCCCATAATAGTGGACGGCGTGCCACATGATCCCATAATATCATATATAAGTGGACGGCGTGCCACACGATCCCATAATATCATATATAAGTGGACGACGTGCCACACGATCCCATAATATCATATATAAGTGGACGGCGTGCCACACGATCCCATAATATCATATATAAGTGGACGGCGTGCCACACGATCCCATAATATCATATATAAGTGGACGGTGTGCCACACGATCCCATAATATCATATATAAGTGGACGGCGTGCCACACGATCCCATAATATCATATATAAGTGGACGACGTGCCACACGATCCCATAATATCATATATAAGTGGATGGCGTGCCACACGATCCCATAATATCATATATAAGTGGACGGCGTGCCACACGATCCCATAATATCATATATAAGTGGACGGCGTACCACACGATCCCATAATATCATATATAAGTGGACGGCATGCCACACGATCCCATAATATCATATATAAGTGGACGGCATGCCACACGATCCCATAGTATAGTGTATAAGTATCTGACTTCATATAGTAGACCCCTTCAGGGGAGAATAACAACTCAATACCTTTAACCCGGCAAGGGTACAGCTAACAACCCAAAATATACCGACACGGGAGAATATATATATATCAGTCTACACATCCCGACAAGGGAGTATTCACGACACATTCTCCTTTTAAATCATTCTTCCTCAACCGTTCACATTATATGAAACTTACAAATAAACAAGGAACTTGTGTCACATTATTCGAATTAAAAGCAATCAAGACTCACGGTCATGCTAGACTCCGATGCATAGATAACCGTCACCATGCCTATACACCGTACTCCACATTAGCAAGTAGCAAATATCATCCTAATCCTATTCCCTCAAGCCAAAGTTAGAACAAGCACTTACCTCGAATGCTCCAAACTCAACTCACGCTTCTAGTATAACTTTACCTCTTGATTCCACCACCAATCCGCTCGAATCTAGTCATAAGTTACTTAATCACATTAATAATTACTAAATGAATCATCCCCAATGCACGAAAATAGATTTTTCAAGGTTTTTCCCAAAAATGTCAAAAATACCCCCGGGCCCACTTGGTCGAAACTCGAGGTTCGGACCAAAACCCGATTACTTATTCCCCCATGAATCCAAATATATGATTTGTTTTTAAATCGGACCCCAAATTGAGGTCCAACTTCTCAATTTGTAGAAAACCTAGGTTCTACCCAAAACACCCAATTTTCCCCATGAAAATCTTTGATTTGAAGTTGAAATTATGTTAAAAGATGTTAAGGAATAAAGAAATTAAGTTAGAAATCACTTACCAATCGTTTTGGGGAAGAAAAATTGTTTGGAAAATCGCCTCTTAGGTTTTGGATTTTTGAAAAGTGAAAAATGACTGAGATTTTCCGAACTTGTATACCTTTCTGAGGACCTGGCGCGGACCACACAAAAATGTGTTGCGGCCGCGCTGGGTGGGAGAAAAATTGGGGCTTCTCTAAACCCTTCCAGCGCGGACCGCACTGTTTTGGTGCGTGGCCGCGCTGGTTAACCTAACCCTAGCCCTCAGGCTCAGCCACGCGGACCGCACAAAAATGCATCGCGGTCGCGCGGTTCCAGCGCGGACCGCGCGGAAAGAACCGCGGCCGCACTTGTGTCTGCAACACCTGAACCTGCATTTTCTTAAGTCCAAGACCTCCCGGTCCCCATTCAAAACTCACCCGAGCCCTCGGGGCTCCAAACCAAACATGCACATAACCTTAAAAATATCTTACGGACTTACTCGTGCGATTAAATCGCCAAAATAACATCATATACATAGGATCAAGCCTCAAACAAATGATTTTCTTTCTTCAACTTTCATAACTCAAATTCTCCATTTTAAGTTCGAAACACATCATATGACGTCCGTTTTTAGCCAAACTTTACAGATAGTGCTTAACACATATTTAAGACTTGTACCGGCTGTCAGAACCAAAATATGAGCCCGATACCTATATTTTCTAACTCCTTTTCATTTCAAATTTTCATATCAAATTTCAGAAAATAATTTCTTTCAAAAATTCATTTCTCGGGCTTGGGACCTCGGAATTTGATTCCGGGCACACGCCCAAGTCCCATATTTTCCTACGGACCCTCTGGGACCGTCGAATCACAGGTCCGGGTCCGTTTACCCAAAATGTTGACCAAAGTCAACATTATGCGTATTAATACCAAAATTCATCAAATGTTTCACATAATTCACATATTCTAACATAAAAACTTTCCGGCTACGTGCTTGAACTGTGCATGCAAATTGAGGTGACTAAAAGTGAGGTTCTCAAGGCCTCGGGAGCACGGAACAAGGAAGAATTACGGTGATGACCCCTTGGGTCGTCACAGTTTACTGCCTTGCTTAACATCTCTAATCCTGCTTTGTTCAATATGTAATTAACGTGTGCAAACTATAGTTGTCCATTTGATGTTTGTACAACATGTCTATTCACCCTTGTCTATTCTCCTTCACTAAGGAAATCATGTTAGTTACCTAATCTTTAAGGCATTCGACTGACTCTGGTTGTGTGCTTGATTCTTTCCAGTGTTTCTTTGCTTTCAACATGGCTCTATTACCTACCATCATGACTAACCTATTAATTCTATAAGCTCCTAAGTGTTCTATGCATTTTGTTTTCTATATGCCTCCCTGAGCCCTGTCATGTGTTCTCTTAATGTGAATTCTATGTGTCCCAAATCCCTTTATCCATGCGTGAGATTTGTTTGTTGAGTCTTTCTGAATCTGGGTGCTTTATGACCAAGTGATTGTTTGCTGTTTTCAAAAGTTTTTGGGTACTCTTCTCAAACTGTTTTCACTACCAAACTAGTTCCTATTTCAGAAAACCTTTTCACTCTTAGAGTCATCTCTATACTGTTTTCACAGAATCTTTCAAACTATGTCAAGCACTCTCACTTCTACTCTTAGACCATTAAGTTCTTCCCTTCTGGTATGCGTACTGCTTAGGGATCCTTGAGATCTCTCTGAACTCTGGCATACCAAGGTTGGCCTTTCCACACTGCATGTAATCAATCCCATTTGAGAAATGGTCTTGGTGTGAGCACTGACCGGGATCCTTGAGGTCCTTAGGGAACTCTGACACACTTGGACACTTATTGGCTATGATATTCTTGGCACTTATGTCTACACTGAAGGCCTGGTCCTCCCAAGTTTATTTTGGGCCTGCTTCAGGCTCCCTATAGTATAAGTTTACATTTCATTTATGTAATTTATGCAATCCTGGTCTGTAATAATTATTTGTAAACAGATATTGGGGTAACTAGTAAAAAGGGAGGGTAGCTGTATGATTCTTTGGGGTAAACTAGGTAGAAACCATGTTTTAGGTTTTACATTATGCAAAGTTGCTGTGAAAATCATGATGCATTAGATATCATGCTTTAGGATTGCTATGCTTATTCGCATTAAATCATGCTAAATTTGTGCATTAGATACCCTGTCTTGGGACAATCATGTTTACTGCCTCTGCATATTACATATTATAGTTCATCACTTCACTCCTAATTCTGCATAAGTCGCTATCACTTAGGAATCCTGCTACTAAGTTAATAATACGGCTTAATAAAAATGACCAGCTCTTTGTGCATTAGAAATCTTGCCTCAGGACTCTGTTTGCATCTGCTTTAAATGATGTCTATATCATCTAAATAAACAACTATCTATAAAAAGGTTTAAAACAATCCCAACACATAGATATCACGTCCTACTGTCAACATGCCTAAAATCAGTTTTGTCACTTAGATAAGAATGCCTATAGGACTAAATAACCTCGAGCTATTTGGTTAATTCCCAGATTATGACTGCATATAGACACACGCCTAGGCAAGCCTTAGGCTATTAAATAACTGTGAAATCAGGTTCTGTGTGAAAGTGTTCAGGCTTAACAGGCTATAAAATCAGTAGGCAAGCTAACTAAGGGTTCTGCTACTTTGATTTAATCGGTGCATATTCTGTCTCTATGATGTTCATCTAGATATCATGTTCCTAGGCTTCTTTGAATTTCTTCAAAATCTGTGTTTGAGACGTGCTGTCTATTTGCCTATGTATATGTGGAGGTAAACATGAGCCTTCTATCTGCTTCCTATTTGTCAGTCCTACGTTTTGTTTGTTGTCGCCTAGTTTTTTGCCTTATAAACACCTTAGGATTGTCTCGAACTGCCTAAGTCTAGAGGTCCTAAATACCTCCGGGACCACGAGGAAAGGACGGGTAAAGCACGCCTAGAGTTTGTTAATTAAACTCGCTTATATAACTACGAGGGGGTAATGGGTAGTAAAAGGATATGATGACTTGTGCACTAATGTCACGTGTATCCCCTCTAGTTGAGGAGGATTATCGGGCATTGTACAGATTGATCCTATAGGCTAATCAACTTAGGACTTCCTTCCCCAATTAACTTTTGTGTGCTTGGACCATCTAAACTTTCTTAATTGTACATGTGTTAGACTATGAAACTACCTTTATTTGCGAATGTATGCTTAGACGGCTTAATTATTAAATGGCTAATTCACATAATTAAGTTCGGTCGGGACCTACCGTTGTGGACCGCGAGGGTGCCTAACACCTTACCATCAAGGTTATTTCGAGCCCTTACCCTAATATCTGGTAATGTAAATTGGTTAATTGAGTTAATTGCTCTTGGTGCCCTAATACACCTTAATCATCTAGGTGGCGACTCTCCAAATACCCAATTCCCAAAAGAAAATGAGTTGTTCCCCCATGAATGTCGAAACTCGGACTCTATGAAGAAAAAGGGGGTGCGACAACCGGTGATGAAAGAATCATGCATAACCACTTAACCACTAACCTGATCAATAAGCCAAGAAAATCCCTCGTCCGACTAGGGCCATTGTCCAAATCCTCTACAAAATATAGTACTATTCTTCCAATCCTTCCTTATCCCAACACAATAGTGCAATTCTCAGGTCTAGAAACCTCACCTCAGCCAATACAAGCAGCGCCATTAACAAGTATCAAAAATAATCATATGGAGCCCCACATTGTTACGCCCTACAATATTACGTCGATGTTACGTCCCACAGTATTATATTACGATGATGTTACGTTTCGTAGTATTATATTACAATGATGTTATGTCCCGTAGTATTATATTACGATGATGTTACGCCTTGTAGTATTACATTACGATGATGTTATGCTTTGTAGTATTAAGTTACGATGATGTTGCACCCTATAGTATTGTATGTTGAATTTGTCGTAAGTTAATTGACATCAGTCCAAGAAAAAGATTATTCGAAGATTATAAGGATTATGCTATTTCACAAGTGATGAGTAAATTCATGAAAGTGAAATGGGAAGCAAGTTAAAGGAAATAAATTTTCTGTGATGACCCGAAAGGTCATCACTTATTTTAGAAACAAATCTTGTGTTTCAAGGCCTTAAAACCTCCTTTTTAGCTCACCTCAATTTGCGTGAATAGTCCAGACCTATATCCGAAAAACCTTTTATGTGAAAATATGAGAAATAGAAATTTCTAAAGTTTAAATTTAATTATGGTTGACTTTGGTAAACATTTTGAGCAAACGGACATGGATCCGTGTTCCGACTATCCCAGGAGGTCCACAAAAAAATATAGGACTTGGGCGTATGCCCGGAAATGAATTCCGAGGTCCCAATCCTTAGGAATCAATTTTTGAAAGAAATTATTTTGCTGAATTATCTATGAAATAAAGAAAAGAATTAATGTTTGAAACCATTGGTATCGGCCCCGTATTTTGGTTCCGGAGCCCGGTACAAACTTGTTATAGTATAAAGGATAACTGTGAAATTTGGTGAAAATGAAGTTTATTTGACGTGATTTGGACTTCCGGTTGAAGAGTTATGAACTTTAAGTGTTCTTGATAAACATGATGAGTTTCGAGGTTTAATTCATGGTTTTATGTGTTATTTTCATGATTTGATTGCATGAGCAAGTCCGTATGATGTTTTTAGGTTGGTGTGCATGTTTGTTTTGGAGCCCTGAGGGCTCGGGTGAGTTTTGGATAGGTCACAGAATGGAATTTAACTTAGGATGTTGCAGATTTTTAACTGATATGTTGCAGGCCTGTAGGCTTTGCATTTGTGAAGCTTGGCTCGCAAATACGACCAACCCATTGCAAATGCGAGAGAAGGCCTGGGCAGGGCTGATCGCAAATGCGATCCTTCCTTCGCAAATGCGAAGTGGCCCAGCAATTCCCTTTGTTGCAAATACGACTCCCTTATCGCAATTGCGAGTTTGCAAATGCGAGAATAGCAGAGCAATTGCGACACCCTGGTCGCAATTGCGACATCTGCGACATGCAAATTTATAACTTAGCCGAAAATCTTCAATTTTTCAAACCCTTTCAAAACCAAAACACTCTTGGGCGATTTTTCAAGGATAAGTACTCTTCCAAATCGATTGTAAGTCATTTCTAACTTGTTTTCATCCATCTTAAACATCTTTTCTCTTAATTTCAACTCAAAATCAAAGGTTTTCATGGGAGAAATTAGGTGTTTTTGGTAGAACCTAGGTTTTTCAAAATTTGAGGATTTGGACCTCGATTTGAGGTCCGATTTCAAAACAAATTATATATTTGGCTTCGTGAGGGAATTGGTGATCGGGTTTTTGTTTGAACCTCGGGTTTTGACCATGTGGGCCTGGGAGCGATTTTTGAATTTTTGGGAACAACTTTAGAAAACCTATTTTCATGCATTGGAATTGATTCATTTAGCATTTATTGATATAGTTAAGTAACTTGTGGCTAGATACGAGCGAATTGGTGGTGGAATCAAGATGTAAAGCGATAATTGAGACTTGAATTGTGTTCGTGGCATCGAGGTAAGTGTTTGGTCTAACCTTAACTTGTGCCTTTGATATTGTTCTCTTGCCGGGATTTGGTTGTTGAACTATTGTTCCCTTGCTGGGATTTTATTGTAATTTTATTTATTTCCTTGCCCTATTGTTTGTGATTGTTATTTGGGTAAGGAAGAGCGTAAACGCATGAAGGGTGATACCGTGCATTATTTTGGTGAGAGAGTGTTAAAGCACAAAGGGTAATGCTGTATATGATTTTATGAGGAAGAGTGTAAAAGCACGAAGGGTGATATCGTGCCGCACGATGTACAATTCCGTGCTGATTATATTGATTTGATGGTGAGGACGAGATTAAAAGCACGAAGGATGATGTTGTGCAGTTTATATTGATTCTTATGGTGAGGACGAGAGTAAAAGCACGAAGGGTGATGTCGTGCACTTGTCTGATTTCTAATCCTTGTTGATACTTGAGCATGGTGTTCTTTGTATTTACCTGCTGTCTTTCTATTATCATTTAATGTTTCCCCGCAGCATATTTTCCCCTCCTATCCTTCATTGTACATTTCTGTCTTTATTTTCCGCTGTATATGATTTAACTGCACAGGTTTATTTGGTAGTCTGGTCCTAGCCTCATCACTACTTCGCCAAGGTTAGGCTAGGCACTTACCAGCACATGGGGTCGGTTGTGTTAATACTACACTTTGCACTGTGTGCAGATCCAGGAGCAGCAACATATGGACGGTAGCTTTAGGTGGCTGCCTTCAGTCCAGTCGGAGATTCCGAGGTAGTCCTGCAGGCGTCCGCAGGCCTTGGCGTCTTTTCCTATCCTTTTAGTCTGTTTCTTTTATATAATTCAGAGGCAATGTTGTAATAAATCTTTTGGACCTTTATTTGTAGTATTCCTAGACAGTCTGTGGAATTGTGACACCAGTCTTGGGTAGTTTTGTATGGATTGGTGTTGGCATCTTTCTTAAATTATTTCATTTCAGTTTTCCGCTTATTATTTTTTCGCTGTTTATCTAATGTTGGATGTTAATTGTTAAATGACTAAAATGGGAAAAAGGTAAATAATTCAAATGGTTGTCTTACCTAGCTTTCATTAGTAGGCGCCATCATGACTCCCGAGGGTGAGAAATCTAGGTCGTGACATTTTCGTCCAAGTTTGGCATGCGGGGATATAATACGGGTCGAACGTTAATAGCCGATATTTACGGACTAGTACCATACAAGGTACCATATAATCATGATAGTAGGATATATAAAGTGTATTAAAAATAAGTATAATTTAAAGTAATTTGAGATAATTCTTAATTATTTGGGTAATTGGTTAATTATTGATTAGTGGGGAATTACCAAATTAATAAAGAAATTGATAATTATCTATGATATTTGGATAAGTCTTGGAGTTTGACATGGCAGCAATACATCTTATAATTGATGACTCTTAATTTACTTTGAAAAGGTGGCAAAGTAATGTGTTAAGTGCAAGACACATCACAAAATCAAATGTGAAGCTTTGGAAAGTTAGTAACGTTTCCAACAATTTTAATACCAAAAGAATGCTACAATCAGAAGTGAATAAGTTTTCGACAAATTTCATTCACTAATATCTTAGCAATTTCTTATAAGTTTTTCAACGTGACTTCTTGCAACCAAAGATCCAACGAGAATTATTGAAACTTTAGCAATGTAAAAATTTTGCGGTTCTAAAGGAGTATGCTGCAACTTTTTTCAAGAATATCATATGAATTTTTCCCTACTTTAGGTATGTTAAGGCTCTCCCTTCTTTCTTTTGGCATGATCCATACGATACAAATGAAATGAGCAAAATATGCAACTTTCGTAAATGACTCTATTCATAGAAATACTAGGGGTGTCTATATTCTTGATTCCCCATGGGAATTATTATTATATCTTCTGTTCATGTGTCTCAAAAAAATACATATTTGATAAAGTTTATCCGAAAGGCATATTGATTTTTATGGCATTCCGAGAAAATCTTATTAACATATTTCTTATTAATTTTATGCATTTATACATACACATTGACCCATGACTGTGTGTGTGTATATATATATATATATATATATATATATATATATATATATATATATATATATATATATATATATATATATATATATATATATATATGGGATATGGGAAAAGGTTACGACGTTATATATGCACCACCACCTGATCAGCTGGTATACGTTGATGATTTGCCCACAGTGGCCGAGATGATATGATGGGATGCCCTCAGAGGCTTGATGATGTTATGAAACATGTACCTATGCACGACATGATATTTATACGCATATGCATGACACTATAATTATTTCATGATTTACAAAGTTATCCAAACTTACAGGTTGAGTCATTTACTCTATATTTCCTTCCATGTCTGTTATGTACTTATTTATGTGCCTTACATACTCGGTATATTATTTGTACTGACGTCCCTTTTGCCCGGGGATGCTGCGTTTCATGCCTGCAGGTCCTGATAGACAGGTCAAGAGCCCTTTAAGTAGGCTATCAGCTTAGCGAAAGACGTTGGTGCGCTCCATTTGCTTTGGAGTTGCTTGTTTGGTTATTATGATTTAAATGTGTATTGTTTGGTATGGCGGGACTCTGTCCCGACCTTTATGAACATTATGTAATCTTAGAGGCTTGTAGATAAATATCATGTATGTAAAAGATTGTATGACCTTGTCGGCCTATATTCAGTATATGAGTGGTTATTTTGGTCTTATAGGGCCGTATGTCTTATGTATAAGTTGGTATCACATGTTGTATTTTACTTATCTCATGGCAGCCTTCCGACTCAATTATCTATGATAATATGAGATGAAAATATACATTATATTGGTACTATGTTGAGTAAGGTACCGGATGCCCGTCGCGGCCCATCGGTTTGGGTCGTGACAAAAGTGATATCAGAGCAGTTCTGTCCTAGGGAGTCTACAAGCCGTGTCTAGTAGAGTCTTGTTTATGAGTGTGTGGTGAACCACACTTATAAGTAGGAGGCCACAGGACATTTAGGACTGTCACTCTTTCTTCTTACTCTAGATCGTGTGGTAGAGCTCAGTTATAAGAACTCAATTTCCTAAACTTGATATTATTTATAATACAGTGACGCCTATATGTAGAAAGATGGTTGGAAAAGGATTGAATGCGGTTGTGAAAGAGTTGAGTTAGAAGAACCAGGTGAGCATCTGGAAAAGGAGACTTAAGGAAAGAATATATATCCACCTTTATGGTGAAAGACAATGAGAGATTCAGAAGGTAAATACAAGTTTTAACAAGTAAAAGAAGTAAGGTGAATGTGAGGCCCCGTGAAAATTTCCACTCAAAACCCGAATCTCGTAGTGCCAAGTTAGGGTCAAGTGTTAGAAATTCATAAAAAAAAAGTTCGGATCCTTTGGGTTGATCACTGCATTAAAAACTTAAGGAGTTATGTTTTCCAGAAAAGCACGATTCTGCGGTCGAGAATGCGGTCGCATATCAGGTATGCGGACCGCATAGTCGCCGCAAAGTGAGTCAGTGTCTTGGCCAAATTTAAGACCAACTACGAGGTCAATTATGTGATCGCATATCAGGTATTCCAATCGTATAGTCGCTGCAAAGTGAGTCAGTGTGTTGGCCAAATTTAAGGCCAACTATGCAGTCAGTTATGTGATCGTATAACCGATATGCGGACCGCATAGTCGTCGTGTAATCGCCTTGGAGTTTTGGTAAAGGGCAGTTCTGCGGTGCATTATGCGACTGCAGAATAGGTATGCAGACCGCATTTCTGTCGCATACCCAAGTAGATTGTATATGTTTTTGGGAGCATGTTTGCGGTCCATTCTGCGGGCCGCATGTCAGCTTTTGAGATCGCAGATCTGACTCAGGGCTCCAATTTTCTAAATTTTAAACCCGACCCCCTATCGTTATATACGGTGTAATAGCTCATTTTGAGCCTGTTTTCCTGATGCTTTTAGAGAGAGAGAGAGAGAGGGTCTTAGAGAGGGGAAGTGCCTTTTATCAATATTGATCCACAAATCCTTGTTAAAACATTGAAGATAATCAAGTGAAGACACCTAAATCTTTACCCCGAGAGGTAAGAAACTTGGCCCCTAATCTCCGGATTTAAATTCACACAAGAAAGAGTACTTAGCTTGGGGGTTCATGGGTATAATAATGGATTTCTTGCATGCATATCAAACCACAGAGTATTGGGAGGTAGTTAACTAAAAAGAAAGCAATTGGGGTATAAAATGATAGAAATTTCTCTCAAGGACCTAAGACCACAATGCACCTTTAGTGTTTGATAATATGCTCAAACAAGCTAGAATCTCAATCTCGTCTCTAATTCTCGGTTCAATTTGTAATTCTTACACAATAGATCGAAGTGCTAAGAGTTCCGGAATTTTGTAAGGATTAAGGAAAGCTATATTGAGGTATGTATGGCTAAAACCCCGTCTTTTATAAATTGAGCTTCATCGGTGATTGTATGAACATGGTAAGATTAAAGTTGAATTGTTGCATTGCTTGTTATTTTACATGAGTTGGTGTTGTAACCCTATACGTGTGAAAAATGGTCCCAACATGATCAACGTGCTATCTTGACAACTTGAAAGGGGCAAAGGTATGAATTATGTATTAAAATGTATAGACCTTAAATCGAGATTGCAGCTAAATATATTGTGCCATCTACGTGAAGTCTTATCTATTCTTACAATTTAAATTGCTCTTGTGTGCACCTACTATCCTAAATGGCAAAGCCAATATTAAAAATGGGAACGATGTATAATGCAGCCTAGTGCCAAGAATGATATGATAAGTTATGGCACCAAGTGCCTATGACATGTTATATGTGAAACGAAATGATTGATGAGAAGGAACAACGCCTTGGCAAGGTGGCCTAGCCGATCGAGCCGAGATCGGACTCCGCTCAAGAAAGCGGTGGTATTGTGAATGTACTCCGGAGAAAAAGGAAAATGATATTGTGATCGGAGTATATGTCTCGAATGAGGCAACCTAGCCGATCAGGTCGAGATCGGACTCCGCTTAAGGTAGTGGTGGTATTGGAAACATATGATGAATAGCATGGAATGCCCTAAACTTAAAAGCTATGGAAAAACGATTTGGAAGTTGTACGATTCTTTTGATTGATCATGTGGTAATCGTTTGAAGTTTTGAGTCATATTTGTGAATTCCTGTTCTTGTATAGTTCCTTCTAACTAGATGGTGTTTATTTATACATACTAGTACTATTCCATGGTACGAACGTCCCTTTTGCCAGGGGTGCTACATTTTTAAATGAATGTAGGTGGATCCATAGTGGATAGTGCCAATCGTATGTAGTAGAGCATCCTCTTATCAAAATCTTGGTGAGCCCCTTCCTCCTTCAAGGGGTTTTGTGATATGCCTTTTGTTATAGATGTCTATTTTGAGGTATAGCCGGGGCCTTGTCGTCGGCGTTGTTATCACTGTCTTGGGTATCCTTAGAGGCTCCGTAGACATATGTGTGGGTTATGTATGGGTGTTGGATGGGTCTATGAACTACGCTGTAATCCTAACTCTTGCTTCCCTAAGGTGTAATTGTATGTAATCTTGGAAACTTAACTACGGATAAATGTTGTGATTTAAAATGAACTAACCTTGTAGAATGCACTATCTTTCCTCATCTAAATAAATGAATGAAAACATGGTTTCCTTATTCGTATCGAGTTGGGTAGGAAGTGTTTGATAAGGCTTGCTCAGTTGGGTTTACTCGATTGAGCGTCGGTCGCGCTTCCCAAGGTTGGGGCATGATAGTGAAGAAGGGTAGTTAATAAAGATTATCCTTATTTACCATTCAGGAAGAGAGATATAAGCATTTTGAGTTACCTTCAATAGTAACAGAGGTATGTATAATTGGCCACACCGATCTAAGTTATGCTCTATGGAAACTAACAAATATGGTTTAAGAGAAGGACATAATATCACGATCTGGCTGGGGTTAGAGTAACCCAAAATGATAATTAGATATGAATCCTAGCATTATCGAAAAAATCTCCGAAGATAGGCACTGAAAATATTACCTTAGTGTGACTCTCGTCCCTTCTAGAGAGAGGATGTTGAACAACCCGAAGAGCCGATGAATGAAACAAGGAAAGCTAAAAGCGAAAGAATGTCTTGTTGACGTTTTCATAAGAAAGAGATATGCAGGAATATTAGTAGAGTAATAGGAAGAGAGATAAGGAAGAATTATGAGTGAGACGTGATACATGGATGACAACGGTAGAGTGTTACAGAATTTATAGTCAAATGAAAAAAGTGACGAGAGGAGCCAGGCCTTGAGACAACAAAAGAGTATAGGTCATACAGTCACATCCTCATTTCGAGAAATAAGTTTGTGATTCTAATGTGATTAACAGAAGGAAAAGTTAGACCCTAAAGTAATAGAAATCAGTATGGGCTAGTGAAAAAGGTAAGCTAAACATGAATTGGGAACTAAGTAATTTGATAAAGGTCAATATCATGGGAATTTTAGAGATTGCATTCCGGCAATAATAGAATGGACAACAGAAGAAGATTCATAAGAAATTCAGAGAATAGTCATTCAGGAAGACGCTTCCCTAAAGTAAGCAATGTGAGCAAAGTTAAGCTCAATGGACTGTATGTTCCAGTTACACTAAGTGTCACTATTGCAAGTAAGGAATTTTGTTATCTTTGGTATAGAAGGATTACCACAAGGCGAGTAAGGTTCATCGATGGTAAGAAAGGATGCCGAAGATGAAGAGGTAAAATATCTATAGGTAGGTCGTCATAGCTCCAACTCTTAGTATCCCCTAAATGAGGGTATATGATGTGATGTGGCATTAAATAAGAATTAAGTGATTCTAGTAATTATGGAATGGTAAAGGAAGAATGCGATAAAAATGAGATTGCACTTATTCAAAGCCTACAAATATACTACGACTCTAAAACATTATGCAAACACAACATCAAGGAAAGGAAGTAAGGGTTCTTGCCCGAGATGTTATTGATCGATAAGGAGCCAGTGTGAGACGTAAGTTAAGACAAAGGAAATAACCCAAGAAAGATTACAAGAAACATTAATATGAGAATGGGCCAACGAGTAGTTAGTAATTGGTTCGGGAAGAGCCTAGTTATGGATAAACATGATATTAAAGATGAATCAGCAGATTTTTCAGGATAAACATAGTAAAACCCAATATAGTGAATTTAGCTTCGCAGTTATGACATCGTGATCATTGAGAAATATTTAGATAAGAGTTGGGGTAGTTAAAGGTACCATATGAGCGTTACGGAATAAAAGAAAGTGCCACTGGGAAGTCAGTCAAAATATCAAATTTAGAAGCAACCCTACAAGCACAAGGGGTGGAAGTAAGTAACTACGGATAATTATAGGAAAGGAAGGACATTAAAAGGTCCGCAACAAGCTCACAGCTTTACGAGAGTCAAAGGTTCTCCCTAAGTACTACAACGAAAGACTAGCTGAGAAAGTAAGGAAGGAAGTTTCAACCAAAGCACATTGACCTAAATAGGAAAGGGTTGTGTAACAATAGTCTAACTACAAAATTGTATGCACTCCAAAAGAAAGTTGCACCTGCCATGGCTAATGAGTGTCGCGCCCCCTTTTTCCTTGCGGAGTCCGGGTTCCTACATTCATTGGGAACAACTCCTTCCCTTTTGGGAATTGGGTATTTGAATTTGAAGAGTCACCACCTAACGAATTTAAGGTGCGTTAGGGCACCGAAAGCAAGTAACTTATAATACTGATTTGCATTACCAGAGATTTGGGTAAGGGCTCGAAATAACCTTGAGAGGAAGGTATTACGCACTCCTCGCGGTCCACAACGGTGGATCCCTATGATGACCCAAAAGGTCATCACTTGCTTTTAAATTGAATTCTGTATTCCGAGGCCTTAAAAACCTCATTTATCATTGCCTCGATTTGCGTGCGCAGTTCGAGCACATAGCCGGAAAGCCTAAATATGAAAAATCTATGAAAAATGATAAGTTTTGACTATAAAATGAGTTAATTTAATTTCGGTCAATGTTTTGGGTAAACGGACCGGACCCATGATGTGACGGTCCCAGAGGGTCCGTAGGAAAATATGGGACTTGGGCGTATGCCCGGAATCGAATTCCGAGGTCCCAAGCCCGACAAAAAGAATTTTTGAAGAAAATTATTTTCTGAAATTGTTTAAAGGAATTTGAAATGAATTTTGATTAGAACATGTTGGTATCGGGCCCGTATTTTGGTTCCGGCGCCTGGTACATGTCTTATATGTGATTTAAGATAACTCTGTGAAGTTCGGTATGAAACGAATGTCATTTAACGTGATTCAGACCTAAATTGCAAAATTTGATGTTTTAAGAAGTTTGAAATAATTCATTGATTTTGAGGTTTAATTCAATGCTAATGATTTTAATTTGGCGATTCGATCGTACGGATAAGTTCATACGGTGTTTTCGAGTTAGTACGTATGTTTTGTTTGGAGCCCCAAGGCCTCGGGTGAGTTTCAGATGTGTTTCTGAAGGTTTTAAACTCTTAAAAAGTTACAGTTTCTCAGTTGTTGGTATTCTGATATTTCCTTCTCTGCGTTCACGGGAGGACCCTCGCGAACACGATGTGTTAATTATGCTGAAGGAAATTCCTTCTACGTGAACATGTAACCCAGGTCGCGAACGCGAGACGTTGGGGGGTCTTCCCTTCGCGAACGCGGGCCAGGTAACGCGAACGCGAAGGCTAATTGAGCCTGGGCAGGGGTGGGGCATTAAACCTACGCGAACGTGACCACATGAAAGTGAACGCAAGTTCTCAAGGGGTCATTTCTCTTTGAACGCAGGCTGTCTTCCGCGATTGCAAAGGCCTAGCAGGCCTAACCCATCGCGAACGCGATGAGTAATTTCGCCCAGTTATTTGAGGTTCCAAAAACAGAACACATTACGGGATTTTCATTATTTTTCACAACCTTCATCTTCTCCACACCTCTTGGGCGATTTTTGAAGAACTTCTTCACCATAACCTCTTGGGTAAGTAATCTTTAACTTGTTTTCTTCCATTTTTATCAACACCCACTAGATTTCTAGGCCAAAAACATGTGATTAAGGGTAGAAAATTAGGGATTTGGGTAGAGTTAGGACTTTTTGATTATTTGGGAATTTGACCTCGTTTTGGGGTCGGATTTGAAAACAAATCATCTATTCAGGCTCGTGGGTGAATGGGTGATCGGGTTTTGGTTCAAACCTCGTGTTTTGACCAAGCGGGCCTAGGGCCAATTTTTTTGACTTTTTGGAAAGAATGACTAGAAAGCTATAATTAAGCATTGGAATTGGATTGTTTAGCGTTATTGATATTATGAAGTCGATTATGTACAGATACAATCAATTTGGAGCCTAATTCGAAAGGAAAGGCAGTGTTTTTGAGGCTTGAGTTGGCCGTGGAAGTTCGAGGTAAGTGTTCGGTCTAACCTGAGCTTGAGGGGTTAGGAGTTGTGTCCTATTTGCTATTTGCTTCTTGTTGAGTACGACGTATAGGCATGGTGACGAGTATCTATACGTTCGTGTCGAGCATGACTATGAGTCTTAAATTGATATTTGTTGTGTTCTTAAATGATACTACGGATGCTTTAATTGGTGATTCTCGATATTGAGCAAGGATTCAGTTTATTTTCGTGGAAAGTAATTATTATTGAGTATTGGTGTTAGCTGAGATGAGTAGGGATTCAGTTAATATTGGTTATAGCTGATTCTCCCTTGCCAGGACGTATATACTTTTACTATTGAATTTCCTTGTCGGGATAATGTAGCTTATTGTTGATCCCTTGCCGGGACTCGTGGTATGGTTGAGTTTAAGGTATATAAATATATTGGATCGGGTTGCACGCCCCAACATTATTATATATTGGATCGGGTTGCACGCCGCAACAATATTATATATTGGATCGGGTTGCACGCCGCAACATTATTATATATTGGATCGGGTTGCACACCGCAACAATGTTCTATTGGATTGGGTTGCATGCTGCAACAATGTTCTATTGGATCGGGTTGCAAGTCGCAACAGTAATATAAATGGATCGGGTTGCACACCGCAATAGTGTTAAATGATAAGGGATCGGGTTGCGCGCTGCAACAGTGTTATCATTGTTTGTTGTAGAACTTGAACTGTTCTCTCTTATCACTTTTTAGCTTCCGTTGGATTTGATATGTTCCCCGTAGCATGTACCCCCTCCCATTTACATTGTTTATTCCTGTTTATCTTTTTTTGCTGTATATTATATAACTGCACAGGTTTATTTGGAGTCTGGTCCTAGCCTCGTCACTACCTCGCCGGGGTTAGGCTAGACACTTACCAGCATATGGGGTCGGTTGTGCTGATGCTACACTCTGCACTATGTGCAGATACCAAAGCAGCATTTGGACAGTAGCACTTAGGGAGCCAGCCTTCAGTCCACTCAGAGATCGCGAGGTAGTCCTGCAGGCATCCGCAGGCCTGACGTTCTCTTCTATCTATTTATATGTTCTGTTTCTACTTGTATTCGAGATAGACTGTATTTCCTTATTCAGACATTTGTATATAGTATTCATAGACAGTCCATGGATATTGTGATACTGGTTTCTGGGTAGAGACGCATGTTGGCATTTTCGTACTGATTTTTGTATTATATTGGTTTAAGTCTTCCGCTTAATGTCATCTTTTGCTATTATTTAAATGTTGATCACCTGTTAATTCAATTCGTTAAAAATGAAAGAGATTAAATTTTCTATATTTCGTGGCTTGCCTAGCTTCTACGAGTAGGCGCCATCACGACTCCCGAGGGTGGGAAATTCGGGTCGTGAGAAGTTGGTATCAGAGCTCTAGGTTACATAGGTCTCAAAATTCATGTACAAACTTAGTAGAGTCTGAGGGATCGGTACAGAGACGTCTGTATTTATCGCCAGAGGCTACAAAGTTAGGAAAAAACTTCACATTTGTTCTTTCTTGTCGTGTGGTTTAGTTTCTCAATGCTAACTGAATGTCTACTCTGTTCTTTCGCAGATGGCCAGAACACTTGCTTCCTCATCCACCGATTAGCATCCCGAGCCCCTAGCAGCAGCTCCCACGCGGGGCAGAGGGCGAGGCCGAGGCCGTGCTAGAGGCCGAGGTAGGGGCAGGGCTCAGCCCAAGGCAGCAACACCAGCGGCGGAGCCTCAAGTTGATTTTGATGATGTGGCTCCAGCCCCAGCAGTTTTGGTGGGCCCAGCTCAGGTCCTAGAGGGGTTGATTGCCACCCTAGTTCTTCAGGATGCTCTGGTCCGTCTAGTGGGCCTTATGGAGAGTATCACCCGGGTAGGCTTTCTTCCTATAGCACCAGCCATCTCTCAGGATGGAGGAGGAGCCCAGACTCTTGCTACTCGCATTTTGGAGCAGGTAGCTCCCCAGATTCAGACTCCAACAGTTCAGCCAGTTGGAGCAGTTCAGCCGGGTGTGGTAGCTCAGACCGGTGATGGAGCAGCTATGTCTGCCGATGCTTTGTGGAGGCTGGATAGGTTCACCAAGCTCTTCACTACTACTTTCAGTAGTGCATCTACTGAGGATCCCCAAGATTATCTAGACAGCTGCCATGAGGTTCTCAGGAACATGGGATTTGCCAAGACTTGGTGGAGAGATTATTGCTTGGCTAGACCAGCCGGATCGCCAGCCTTGACTTGGGAGCAGTTTGCATAGCTATTTCTGGAGAAGTTTCTCCCCATTACTCAGAGAGAGGCCTATCAGAGGCAGTTTGAGCGTCTCTAGCAGGGTTCTATGATTGTTACCCAGTATGAGACCAGATTTATCGACTTGGCTCATCATGCTCTCATCATACTTCCTACCGAGAGAGATTGGGTGAGGAGGTTTATTGACGGTTTTATTCAGCCGATTCATCTTCAGATGGCTAGGGAGGCGGGGAGTGAGATTACTTTCCAGGAGGCGACCAATGTGGCCAGGAGAGTGGAGAGGGTTCTGTCGTAGGAAGGTGGTCATGGGTCGGATAAGAGGCCCCATCATTCAGGCAGATTCAGTGGTGCCTCGTTTGGAGGCAGGGATTCATATGGTAGAGGCTATCCTCCTAGGTCCTTTCAGTCAGCCCTTCAGATCTCTCATGGTGCTTCAGGTGGCCGTGGTTCTCACATGCAGTATTCTGATCAGCAACCCTACAGTGCACCACAAGCTTCTATCAGTGCAGCGCCGCTCTAGAGTTTTTGGGGTGATCATTCAGGTCACCAGGGTCAGTCTCAATTTCCTCAGCCGCAGCACTCAGGTGGATGCTCTGACTGTGGTGAGTATGGTCATATCCGGAGGGCTTGTCTGAGGTTGGTGGGTACTCAATCGCAGCAGCAGGTTTCCTATGCCATGGTTCAGGCACCAGGTGTTCCACAGACTGCCCAGCCAGCTAGAGGTGGGGGTAGAGGTGCTAGAGGTGGAGGTAGAGGTGCTAGAGATGGAGCTCAGACCGCTAGAGGTGGAGGCCAGCCAGCTGTAGGCCATCCTAGGGATCTAGTCTAGGGTGGTGGGGCCCAACCCCGATGTTATGCTCTTCTAGTCGGGCCCGAGACTGAGGCTTTAGATGCGGTTATCACAGGTACTGTTCTGGTTTGTGATAAAGATGCTTTAGTGTTATTTGATCTAGGGTCTACGTACTCGTACATGTCATCTTATTTCGCACCGTATCTGGTCATGCCTAGTGATTCATTGATTGTTCTTGTTTATATGTCTACACCGGTGGGTGATTCTATTATGGTAGATCGAGTCCATCGTTCATGTATAGTTGTGATTGTGGGTCTTGAGACTCGCGTAGATTTGTTGCTTTTGGACTTGGTTGATTTCGATGTTATATTGAGAATGGACTAGTTATCACCTTACCACACTATCTTGGTCTGTCATGCCAAGACTGTGACCTTAGCCTTACTGGGTTTGCCTTGTTTAGAGTGGAGAGGGACTCCTGGCCATTCTACCCGTAACGTTATCTCTTATGTGAAGGCTCGACATATGGTTGAGAAGGGGTGTTTGGCCTATTTGGAATATGTTCGTGATTCTAGCGCTAAGGTTCCTTCTATTGATTCTATGCCTGTTATTCGTGAGTTTCCTGAGGTTTTCCCTTTAGACCTGTCGGGTATGCCACCCAACAGGGATATTGACTTTTGCATTGATCTATCTCCGGACACTCAGCCCATTTCCATCTCGCCGTATCGTATGGCCCCGCTGGAGTTGAAAGAGTTGAAGGAGCAGTTGCAAGACTTGCTTGAGAAGGGTTTCATTAGATCCAATGTTTCGCCTTGGGGTGTGCTAATGTTGTTTGTTAAGAAGAAGGATGGGTCAATGAGAATGTGTATCGATTACCGGCAGTTGAACAAGGTTACAATCAAAAATAAGTATCCGTTGCCGAGGATTGATGATTTGTTTGATCAGCTTCAGGGTGCCAAGGTATTTTCAAAGATTGACTTGAGATCCGTGTACCATCAGTTGAGGATTAGGGCATCCGATGTCCCTAAGACAACTTTACCGCACTCGGTACGGGCATTTTGAGTTCTTGGTTATGTCATTCGGGTTGACAAATGCCCCAGCAACTTTTATGGACTTGACAAACCGAATGTTCAGGCCTTATTTGACTCTTTCATGATAGTCTTCATTGATGACATCTTGATATATTCCCGCAGCCAGGAGGAGCACGAGCAACATCTCAGGGTGGTTGTTCAGACTCTAAGGGATAGTCAGTTATATGCTAAGTTCCCGAAGTGTGAGTTCTGGTTGAGTTCAGTTGCATTCTTGGGTCATGTTGTATCGGCAGAGGGTATTTAGGTTGATCCAAAGAAGATTGAGGAAGTCAAGAACTGGCCCAGACCAACATCAACTACAGAGATTCAGAGTTTCATAGGATTGGCAGGCTACTATCGTCGTTTCGTGGAGGGGTTCTCCTCTATCGCAGCTCCGATGACCAGGTTAACCTAGAAGGGTGCCCAGTTCAGATGGTCGGACGAGTGTGAGGCGAGCTTTCAGAAGCTCAAGACAGCTCTGACTATGGCACCAGTGTTGATTTTGCCCACAGGATCAGGGCCTTATATAGTTTATTGTGATGCATCTCGTATTAGCCTTGGTGTAGTGTTAGTGCAGGATTGAAATGTCATTGCCTATGCTTTGCGGCAGTTGAAGATTCATGAGAAGAACTATCCGGTTCATGATTTAGAGTTGGCAGCCATTGTTCACGCGTTGAAGATTTGGAGGCATTATCTGTATGGCGTGGCATGTGAGATGTTCACAGATCACAAAAGTCTTCAGTATTTGTTTAAGCAAAAGGAGTTGAATTTGAGACAGAGGAGGTGGTTGGAGTTGTTGAAAGATTATGATATCACCATCTTATATCATCCGGAAAAGGCCAATGTGGTGGCCGATGCTTTGAGTAGGAAGTCAACCAATATGGGCAGTCTTGCTATATTTTGGTCGGTGAGAGACCGCTTGCTTTGGATGTTCAGGCTTTGGCCAATCAGCTTGTGAGGTTGGATGTTTCTGAGCCCAGCCGTGTGTTAGCTTGCATAGTCGCTCGTTCTTCGTTGTTGGAGCGCATCCATGAGCGGCAGTATGATGATCCCCATTTGTGTGTCCTTAGAGACATGGTGCAGCACGGAGGTGCCAAGTAGGTTACCTTAGGTTATGATGGAGTTTTGAGATTGCAGGGTCGAGTTTGTGTGCCTAATGTGGATGGTCTTCAAGAGTTAATCTTAGAGGAGGTCCATAACTCCCATTACTCTATTCATCCGGGTGCCGTGAAGATGTATCAGGATTTGCGGCAGCATTATTGGTGGTATAGAATAAAGAAGGACATCGTTGCATATGTGGCTCGGTGTTTGAACTGTCACCAGGTTAAGTACGACCATCAGAGACCCAGTGGTTCATATCAGAGGATTGAGCTTCCCGAGTGGAAGTGGGAGCGGATCACTATAGATTTCGTTGTTGGACTCCCACAGACTTGGAGGAAGTTCGACGCAGTATGGGTCATTGTTGATAGGCTGACCAAGTCAGCGCATTTCATTCCTGTGGCAGTCTCTGATTCATCCGAGAGGTTAGCTGAGATCTATATCCGGGAGATTGTTCGTCGTCATGGTGTGCCTGCATCTATCATTTCGGACCGAGGTACGCAGTTTACCTCGCGTTTCTGGAGAGCAGTTCATCGATAGTTGGGCACGCAGGTTGAGTTGAGCACAACATTTCATCCTCAAACGGACGGGCAGTCCGAGCAGACTATTCAAATTTTGGAGGATATGCTCCGAGCTTGTGTTATTGACTTTGGAGGCTCGTGGGATCAGTTTTTTCCTTTAGCGGAGTTTGCCTACAACAACAGCTACCAGTGGCGGTGTCGGTCTCCAATTGGATGGTTTGAGCCGGGAGAGGCTCAGTTGTTAGGTATGGATCTGGTTTAGGAGGCCTTGGACAAGGTCAAGATTATTCAGTATAGGCTTCGTACAACTCAGTTCAGGCAAATAAGTTATGCCAACCGCAAGGTTCGAGATTTGGCTTTTATGGTCGGTGAACGGGTATTGCTCCGAGTGTTGCTTATGAAGGGCGTTATGAGATTTGGGAAGAAGGGCAAGCTTAGACCTAGGTTCATTGGTCCGTTTGAGATTCTTGATCGAGTAGGAGAGGTGGCTTATAAACTTGCATTGCTGCCGAGCTTATTAGCCGTGCATCTAGTGTTTCATATGTCCATGCTTTGGAAGTATCACGATGATCCATCCCACGTGTTAGATTTCAGCACTATCCAGTTGGACAAGGACTTGTCTTATGAGGAGGAGCCGGTGGCTATTCTAGACCAGCAAGTTCGTCATTTGAGGTCGAAGAGTTTTCCTTCTGTTCGTGTTCAGTGGAGAGGTCAGCCTCCTGAGGCATCAACCTGGGAGTCCGGGTCCGATATGCGGAGCCGTTATCCCCATTTTTTCCTCGACTCAGGTACTTACTTCTTATGTCTGTTCGAGGACAAACGGTTGTTTTAGAGGTGGAGGATGTGATGACCTTTAGGTCATCACTTGCTTTTAAATTGAATTCTGTGTTCCGAGGCCTTGAAAACCTCATTTAACATTGCCTCGATTTGCGTATGCAGTCCGGGCGCATAGCTGGAAAGCCTAAATATGAAAAATCTATGAAAAATGATAAGTTTTGACTATAAAATGAGTTAATTTGACTTCGTTCAACGTTTTGGATAAACGGACCCGGACCCATGATGTGACGGTCCCGGAGGGTCCGTAGGAAAATATGGGACTTGGGCGTAAGCCCGAAATCGAATTCCAAGGTCCTAAGCCCGTGAAATGAATTTTTGAAGAAAATTATTTTCTGAAATTGTTTAAAGGAATTGGAAATGAATTCTTATTAGAACATGTTGGTATCGGGCCCATATTTTGGTTCTGGCACCCGGTACTGGTCTTACATGCGATTTAAGATAACTCTGTGAAGTTTGGTAAGAAACGGATGTCGTTTGGCGTGATTCGGACCTAAATTGCAAAATTTGATGTTTAATTCGATGTTAATGATGTTAATTTGGCGATTTGATCGCACGGATAAGTTCATATGGTGTTTTCGAGTTAGTACGTATGTTTGGTTTGGAGCCGTGAGGGCTCGGGAGTGTTTCAGATGTGTTTCTGAAGGTTTTAAACTCTTAAAAAGTTGCAGGTTTTCAGCTGTTGGTATTCTGATATTTCCTTCTTCGCGTTCGTAAGAGGACCCTCGCGAACACGATGTGTTAATTATGCTGAAGGAAATTCCTTCTACACGAACACGTAACCCAGGTCGCGAACGCGAGGCGTTGGGGGGTCTTCCCTTCGCGAACTCAGGCCTGGTAACGCGAACACGAAGGCTAATTGAGCCTGGGCAGGGGTGGAGCTTTAAACCTACGCGAACGTGACCAGATGGACGTGAACGCGAAGGCTCGAGGGGTAATTTCTCCGCGAACACGAGCCATCTTCCGCGAACGCGAGCCGTTGTCCACGAACACAAAGGACTAGCAGGCTTAACCCATCGCGAATGTGATGGACCTATCGCAAACGCGATGAGTAATTTCGCCAAGCTATTTTAAGTTTCAAAAAATAGAACATATTACGGGATTTTCATTATTTTTCACAAACTTCATCTTCTCCATACGTCTTGGGCGATTGTCGAAGAACTTCTTCACCATAACCTCTTGGGTAAGTAATCTTTAACTTGTTTTCTTCCATTTTTATCAACATCCACTAGATTTCTAGGCAGAAAATATGTGATTAAGGGTAGATAATTAGGGATTTGGGTAGAGTTAGGACTTTTTGATTATTTGGGAATTTGACCTCATTTTGGGGTCGGATTTGAAAACAAATTATATATTCAGGCTCGTGGGTGAATGGGTGATCGGGTTTTGGTCCGAAGCTCGTATTTTGACCAAGCGAGCCCTGGGCCAATTTTTTGACTTTTTGGGAAGAATGATTAGAAAGCTATAATTAAGCATTGGAATTGGATTGTTTAGCGTTTATTGATATTATGAAGTCGATTATGTATAGATACAATCGATTTGGACCCGAATTCAAAAGGAAAGGCGGTGTTTGAGGCTTGAGTTTGCCGTGGAAGTTCGAGGTAAGTGTTCGGTCTAACCTTAGCTTGAGGGATTAGGAGTTGTGTCCTATTTTCTATTTGCTTCTTGTTGAGTACGACGTATAGGCATGGTGACGAGTATCTATACGTTGGTGTCGAGCATGACCGTGAGTCTAAATTTATATTTGTTATGTTCGTAAATGATACTACGGATGGTTTAATTGGTGATTCTTGATATTGAGCAAGGATTTAATTTATTTTCGTGGAAAGTAATTACGATTGAGTATTGGTGTTAGCTGAGATGCGTAGGGATTGAGTTAAGATTAGTTATAGCTGATTCTCCCTTGCTGGGACGTATATACTTTTACAGTTGAATTCCCTTGCCGGGATAGTGTAGCTTATTGTTGATCCCTTGCTGGGACTCGTGGTATAGTTGATTTTAAGGTATATAAATATATTGGATCGGGTTGCACGCCGCAACATTATTATATATTGGATCGGGTTGCACGCCACAAAATTATTATATATTGGATCGGGTTGCACACCGCAACAATGTTATATTGGATTGGGTTGCACGCTGCAACAATATTATATGTGGATCGGGTTGCAAGCCACAACAGTAATTTAAATGGATCGGGTTGCACACCGCAATAGTGTTAAATGATAAGGGATCGGGTTGCGCGCCACAATAGTGTTATCATTGTTTGTTGTAGAATTTGAACTGTTCTCTCTTATCACTCTTTAGCTTCTGTTGGATTTGATATGTTCCCCGTAGCATGTACCCCCTCCCATTTACATTGTTTATTACTGTTTATCTTTTTTTTGTTGTATATTATATAACTGCACAAGTTTATCTAGAGTCTGGTCCTAGCCTCGTCACTACCTCGCCGGGGTTAGGCCAGACACTTACCAGCACATGGGGTCGGTTGTGCTGATGCTACACTCTGTACTATGTGCAGATACCGGAGCAACATTTGGACAGTAGCACTTGGGGAGCCAACCTTCAGTCCACTCAGAGATCCTGAGGTAGTCCTGCATGCGTCCGCAGACCCGACATTCTCTTATATATATTTATATGTTCTATTTCTACTTGTTTCCGAGAGAGACTGTATTTCCTTGTTCAGACATTTGTATGTAGTATTCATAGACAGTCCGTGGATATTGTGACACCGGTATCTAGGTAGAGATGCATATTGGCATTTTCGTACTGATTTTGGTATTATATTAGTCTAAGTCTTCCACTTAATTTTATTTTTTCGCTATTATTTAAATGTTGATCACCTGCTAATTAAATTCGTTAAAAAGAGTTAAAAATGAAAGAGATTGAATTTTCTATATTTCGTGGCTTGCCTAGCTTCTACGAGTAGGCGCCATCACGACTCCCGAGGGTGGGAAATCTGGGTCGTGACAGTCCCGACTGAACTCAAATTTTGTGAATTAGTCTTATAAATAGATAGACAAATTGGTATTACATTTAAAACAAGGGATAAAAGGGGTCCTAGGTTTTTTAGCCTACAAGATCACTTCTGTACAATGCTTGGTAATCGTCCCCAAGTTGGGGTGCTACACATAGCATTAGCGCACATGTCATCATATCCTTTTACTACCCAATACCCTCCCCTTAGTGGTTGTATAAGAACCTTTAATTAAATAAACTCTATTCGTGCATTACCCATCCCTTCCTTATGGTCCTGGAGGTGCTTTAGGACCTCTAATTTATGCAGTTCTTGACTTTGCTAAGGTACATAAAGGAAAAATCTAGGCGACAAGCAAGAACAAATAGGAAATTCACATAAGGTCAATTAAGGGCTCATTTTTTACCTCCTCACATAAGTAAATAATAGCACATCTCACATAGCAGGATTTCAGATATTTCCAAAGATACTAGAGAAGAATATCTAGGTGAGCATGACAAAACGGAATATGCATCATTGTGTTAAGGCGAGGTAATAGAGACTTAATCAGTTTGCCTACTGATTTTAGGACCTGTTGAATCTGGGTAGTTCACAAATAATTAAGCAAAGCACATTTTACCAATTGCGCAATTTTAATTACCTACAGGCTCGCCTAAGCGTGGATCTGAGATGCCCAATAACATAGTATCTAACTATTAATTAGAAATCTAATAACCAATTTAAAACCAGTTGTTTGAGTTTCATTATTTCCTAAAGGCATGTTGTCTAGGTGAAAACGTTATAGAAAAGTTTTTATACACATTATCTCTATAGGTGTGATACCTAAGTGTGGAGGCTGCTTTTTAAACTTACTCTTATAGATGTAGTTGCTACTGAAGAAACTAATTTTGTACGATCTAAATGTAGTTAGAGTATTTAGGCGAGGGTAATAAAAAGTCATAAAACATGGTTTCTAATGCACATAAGAGAATACACATGATTATTAGGCAGAATTAATAGCAACCTAGTGATAGGATTTCTAAACAGGCATGACATATGCATAACTTTAGAAAGCAGAAGTTTTAGAACAAATGATATGATGCGCCTATAAACATGCACAAAATAATCCCATAAGCAAGTAGATAATCACAATGGTCCTAAGAGCATGATTTCTACCTGATTCCCCACAAACACACACACACACACACACACACACACACACATATATATATATATATATATATATATATATATATATATATAAAGTCTGTCCCATTTTACTAATATCCCCTATATCTCTTTTACAGGGATTATTATAGACCATAAAACAAATGAATTACAAAATAAACCAAGCTATGCTATAGGGAGCCTGGATAGGCCCAACATGAACCCGAAAAAACCAAGCCTTCAAACAGTCCAAAGTGCCATAGTCTCATAGTGCACCCAATGGTATCCTGGTGTATCAAAGTTCCCAAGGGCCTCAGGGACCCCGGACAATGCTCGTACCAGAAAACTTTCAAAGCAACCCTTTTGGTGAGCAAGTTTAGAAAGACAACTCCATTGTGTCAAAGTTCATAAGTCTCATGGACTCCTAAGCCACAATGGAGGGGCAAGACCCTAAGTGTTCTAAGAATAGGAGTGGAAAACAAGAGATATTTTTTAAGAAAATAGTTTTGGATTCTCAGAATGTAAGGAGCAAACAGGGTCATTCAATCATTGTAGCTCAAACAAAGGTCCTAGAAGTCAGATAGTATACAGAAATAGGATCATTCAAAGTTTTAATTTATTTTACTAGATGTTACTAGGTGAGCAGACACTAATCAAAGGCATGACATGTTGGGATCACTCAGACAGTCACATTCAAATGGGGTAGTAGGGATGGGAGCCATATTGGTCAGGAGTCTGTGAGAGGTGAACACTTAAAGAGTATGCTAGTGAAAAGGTAAACAGACATAGGTCTAGTTTAGACATGAGAAAGTATACATACTTGCTGAATGCATAAGCACATAGGTGTCGTGCCCCTTTTTTCCTTCGCGGAGCCCGGGTTTCGACATTTATTGGGAACAACTTGTTTCCTTTTGGGAATTGGGTATTTGAAGAGTCGCCACCTAATGAATTAAGGTGTGTTAGGGCACCTAGAGAAATTAACTCATGTAACCAGTTTGCATTACCAGAGATTAGGGTAAGGTCTTGAAATAACCTTGAGGAGAAGGTATTAGGCACCCCTCGCGGTCCACAACGGTGAGTCCCGACCAAACTTAGTGATGTGAATTAGTCATTAATAGGTAAATAGTCTAAGCACCCATTTGCAAATAAAGGAAGTTTATACAGTCTAAGCACACATATATAATCAAGGAAGTTTATATGGACCAAGCACACATATGTAGATTTTAGACTGTCTAAGCACACATACTTAAACTAAGGAAGTTTAGGCAGTCTAGGCACACATATGTGAATTAGGAAAGGGAAGTCCTAAGTTGATTAGCCCATAGGATCACATCTGTACAATACCCGATAAGCCTTCCTCAACTAGAGGGGTTACACGTGGCATTAACGCATAGGTCATCATATTCTTTTACTACCCATTACCCTCCCCTTAGTGGTTCTATAAGCGAGTTTAGTTAATGAACTCTAAGCGTGTTTTACCCGTCCCTTCCTTGTGGTCCCGGAGGCGTTTAGGACCTCTATACTTAGGTAATTATAGACATTCCTAAGGTATTTGAAAGGTAAAATCTTAGTGACAACAAAAAACACATAGGACTGTCAAACATGGAAGCAATTAGGGGCTCATGTTTACCTCCACACATAATCAGATACATAGCACGTCTCAAACATCTGATTTTAAAGAAACTCAGAAAGCCTTAGAACATGATATCTAGATGAACATCACAGATACAAAATATGCAGCATTTTATTTAAAAGCAAAGTGGCAGAACCCTAGTCAGCTTGCTTATTGATTTTATAGCCTGTTAAACCTAGACAATTTCACACATAAACAGAGCTTGATTTCACAGTTATAAGACCATTAAATTACCTAAGGCTTGCCTAGGCGTGGGTCTGTATGCAATCATAATTCTGGGAATTGGTCAAGACAACTTGAGGTCATTCAATCCTATAGGCATACATGAATTAGGTGATTAATGTTATAGAATTGATTTCACGCATGTTTACACCAGAACATGATATCTATGTGTGGGACTATTCTTAAACCTTTTTATAAACAATTATTCATTCAAGCGACGTAGATATGGTTTAGAGCCAATACAAATAGAGTCCTAAATCAGGATTTCTAATGCATAGAGAGATGATCATTTTTATTAAGCATGATTACAGCAGTAGTTTAATGACATGATTTCCGGGTGATAATAACTTATGCAGAGTCAGAGAAAGAAGTGATGCACTTATAACATGTTTCTAATATACAGAATATGAACATGAGTGTCCTAGGGTAGGTTTTTTTAATGCAAATAATGTAGACTTATGACATATTTTGATGCAATTAACATAGCATATGTGTCTAAAGCATGATTTATATCATAATACAAACTCAAAGCAGAATTTCTATTTCAAATATATATATATACAAACTAAGAGCATAATTTCTACCATGTATCAACCTAAAGCACGATATCTACCCAGTTTCCCACAAACATCATATAGGAACCCTCCCCTTTTATTAATCACCCAACATCTATTTACAAATAATATTATTACAGACCAAGATCAAATGAATTACATAAGTAAATGAAGCTATACTATAGGGAGCCTGAATCATGCCCAAAGTAAACCTGGGAATGCCAGGCCTTCAATAAAGCCTCAGAAGCCAAAGATATCAAAGCCAATAATGTATGCCTTGGTGTGTCAGAGTTCCTTAAGGACCTCAAGGATCCCAGACAATGCTCACACCAAGACCATTTCTCAAATGGGGATTGATTATGTGCAGCGTGGAAGGGCCAACCCTAGTATGCCAGAGTTCAGAGAGATCTCAAGGATCCCTAAGTAGTACACATACCGGAGGGGCAAAACATAATAGCGTAAGAGTATGGTAAGAGTGCTTGACATAGTGTGAAAAGACTTAGTAAAACAGTTTTTTTAAAGATACTAGGAGTGACCAGTTTTGAGAAGAAGGCTAAGAGTAGGATCAACAGTTTTGGGATCATTTTGAGAAAAGCATACTCAACAAACAACCCAATTGATCATAGAGTACCCAGATTCACTCAACATGTAGACTTATTGGGAACATATAGGTTTGAAACCACATAAGCAGGGAAACATTTGATACAACAAATGTACAGAGCAATTGGGAGTCTACTGAACAAGTTGGTCATGGTAATAGATAGTTAAGACATAGAGAAAAAATGTAGCAAAATCATGTTGAAGACAAATATGTGTTGAACAGAATTGGACACAATCAGGACCAATTGAATGCAATGGAAAACTACGTAACTAATATAGTCACACCAATTAAAGGGAGGGGGTAAGGGAACTAAGTAAACATGCTGGACAAGTATCAAAGAACTAAGTAAAGTCTGAAATGTTTATTACACATAAGACAGAATTTAAACATGCTTAGGAACAACAAACAGAGAAACAAGTTGAATAACTAGTACATGAACAAGCATGGATGTATAGACATGGAACAGATAAAGTTGAGTTTCAAAATCTAACTAGAGACATACCAGTTAAAGAAGAAAATGCATAATGTGAAAAACAGGTGCAATTCCACTATCTAGCCTTGGCTTTCAGCCGACTAGACCCACAATTAGCACAAATAGCAAAGAAAGAAGAATGTTTGAATGTATGTGTGTGTATTCTGAACTATTTTTCGTGTATGGAATGGAGCAGAATGAGAGTGCTTATATAGCAGTTCAAGAGTAGAGCCAAAATAAGGCAAAAGAATCAACATTCAATCAATTAAGGAAATCATAGGATCACAGAATCCAATCACATAAAGGAGTTCAGAATAGACTCCTTAATTAGGGGTAATTGATCAAACAATAATAATAGGGGTGTAATTAAGGAAAAATTCCCAATCATACCATGTAAAGGAATCAGTAAGAATCCACAAAACCATGTAGATAGCTTATTAAGGCGAGGCAGGTAAATATTGCAAATAAGGTAAAGGAAGAAATCAATTAATCAATCAATCTTTACAAGGGACAGAAAATCAACGAATTATTCCCATAAATGACTCGGATTGAGTTTCAAATAAGACACAGAGTGGGTTTAACAGTCAGTTAGGGTTAGAGCACATAAATCAAGCAATCAATCACATGAATAAGGCAATCATAGGTAATTAAAGACCAATCAAAGGTCAGTTAACCCATAAATAGGCAAGAGATGTAAATTAAGAGCCTCAGGATTAAGGGAAACAAACAGAAATCAGTAATTTACTTCAGTAAGCAAATGAAACCCTAGATAATTAGGCTAATCAATTTAATTATTCCAACAATAACGGACAAGAGGTTGAAATCAAACAATGAATAGTAAGTCAATTAAACCAGAAACATAATCATGCGAGAAAGATTAAACAAAACATGGGGATCTTAGAAAACCTTTTTCAAAAATAGAAGAATTAGAAAAACCCTAATTTGAAAAAACATAAGGTTGATTGATAGTGCAGAAATCAAAGGACCCTTAAAGAAAACAACCGTGGAAACTTGAAACACTTCAAATAGGCAGGGATTCGGACAATAAATAACAAAGAACCAAAAACCCTAGAATAACATAGTGCTGAAAATCGATTAAGAGTAAGGAATTAAGAGAACCTTAAAGAAAATGAGTGATGAAGTCAGAATTTCAACAGATCTACAAAGATATAAACCGATTCAAGTCCAAACATTAGGTTTTTGAAGAAAAAAGGAAAGGTTAAAGGGAAATCTGGTCTTGAACCAGAGATTTGAACAGTAAAACATCGATAGAAAAAGCACTCACAGACCATCGACGAACTCTCAGAGGGTCTTAAACAAAATCTGGACTAGATCTCTTCAATTTATTTCCATAAAATCACAAAAACGAGCTACCAGGAAACGAAGGAGACAAGTAGAAGTCTCAAACATCCATGGGAATCCGTGGATCGAGTGGGAATCGGAGGAGTTGGGGCTGGTTTGGGTGGCGGCGGCTAGAGTTAGGGTTGGGGTCTTAGAGAGACGGAGTAGAGAGGATTATTAGGGTGGTTTTTTATATCAAATGAATTAGGTTAAGGGGATCGTTAGGTTAAAACTGGTAAGGAGTGATAATGGCCGTTGATCTCTGTGATCAACGGCCAGGATTTAGAGGGTTTGGGGCTGGGTTTAATTTGATTTGGGCCTGATCTTAATGGGTTAGGGACATGGGGGTTGAAATTGTGCTGTTCAATTAGGCTAGATCCGAAAATAAGTGGGCTATTTATTAAATACCCAAGCAATTGAGTAAAAATTATTTTATAAAATAATTAACAATAAGAAAAAATAATCTTAGAAGTGCTTTAAAAATAATTATTCAATATTTTAAAAATATAATGGACCAATATTTGGTAAAATAATGCACTGATGTATGCATGAGCTATAATTGCAACATTATTGCAATTGTAACCAAAAGGTGTAATGGCTATTTGTGAAATAATTTGAACTTAATATGACTATAAATAGCAAAATTAAATCAATGAAATGTTATAGAGCCATTTGTGATGCAATTTTGTAATTATTTATATAAATAAAATACTAGAATAAATTAATTTAAAAATATAGAAATTATGAAAAATTATCAATTGATGCAAATGCATAGGTTTGAAGGTATATATTCACTTTAAAAATATTACAGGAAAAAATTGGGTATCAACAGCTGTCCCTCTTTACCTGGGAAGGATGAAAGAGTTTTCATGTAAAGAAATGATGACCAATTTTGACCGAATGTGATGTTTGTAGAAAAATTAGAGGCCGAACTCTGGTCTTTGAGCTACCTACATATCTCTGGTTTTACAGGAATCAGGCTATGTGTAGTTCCGGATCCACCGGTGAATGAAGCCGATGGAGTTGTTATAGGAATGATAGCCAATTTCGGCAAAGGTTCTTTTATGACGGGTAATGTCGCATGGAGCTATGATTTTGGGTTTTGAGTGTATCGGATGTATTATAGGGTAGATAGCTGGATATCACGAGGTAGGATGGGTAACTGATGAGAATCGGTAGTGAAAATGGTATGAGTAGAAACCAGAGCAAAGGTTGCTCCTATTTGAAAAATGGTTACCTCCGGGACCACCTGCAAACTCAAAATAAGATGCATGCAAGTACGTAGGTTACTACGAAATTTAAACATGATACAAATTCCCTTTGGACCATGAAAGATTTCCCTTAGACGGTGCGGATAATGTCCTTAGACTATGATGTCCCGGGCCATGGATTGTGAGATAAGATATTCGCAGGCCATGAAATGATATTCTCGGGCCGTGAAAATAGTGCCTCCAAACCATGACGCCTTTGAATAATGATATGCAGATTTGAGAGATCCTCATGCCATGGCATGGTGTCTTCTGGCTATGAGGATGATGCCTTTAGACAATGATGCCTTTGGACAAACTGGCGATATTTCAGCCCATTAGATGTAATAATATGATGCTAAAATTAACAAGACAAGGCTTAGTCTTGTGAGGTTGAGGGCAAAGCTTAGCCCGAAAGAGGAGCAAATATATAGTGCCGGAATAGAGCAACATTTATGCAATGAGGGACAATGCTTAGTTCCATGAGAAGGCAATGCTTAGCCTTATGTAGAATGGTGATAGAGCTTAGTCTCATGCAAGATGCGGGACAAGGCTTAGTCCCATGCAAATGGAAGACAGAGCTTAGCCTCATGCAAATATGGAAGCAAAGCTTAGCCTCATGCAGGATGCCGGACAAGGCTTAGTCCCATGCAAATGGAAGTCAGAGCTTAGCCTTATGCAAACATGGAGGCAAGGCTTAGCCTCATGCAAATATGGAGGCAGGGCTTAGCCTCATGCGATGTGGGACAGGGCTTAGTCCTATGCAAATGGAAGGCACATCTTAGCCTTATGCAAATATGGAGGCAAGGCTTAGCCTAATGCAAGATTCAGGACAAGGCTTAGTCCCATGCAAGTGAAAGGCAGAGCTTAGCCTTATGTAAGATTCGGGACATGGCTTAGCCTCATGCAAGATTCGGGACAGGGCTTAGTCCCATGCAAGTGAAAGGCAGAGCTTAGCCTTATGCAAATATGGAGGCAAGACTTAGCCTCATGCAAGATGGATATAGAGCTTAGTCTCATGCAGGATGCGGGACAGGGCTTAGTCCCATGCAAATGAAAGGAAGAGCTTAGCCTTATGCAAATATTGAGGCAGAGCTTAGCCTCATGCAAGATTCAGGACAGGGCCTAGTCCCATGCAAGTAAAAGGCAGAGCCTAGCCTTATGCAAATATGGAGGCAGGGCTTAGCCTCATGCATGATGTTGATAGAGCTTAGTCTCATGCAGGATGCGGGACAGGGCTTGGTCCCAAGCAAATGGAAGGCAGAGCTTAGCCTTATGTAAGATTCGGGACATGGCTTAGCCTCATGCAAGATTCAGGACAGGGCTTAGTCCCATGCAAGTGAAAGGCAGAGCTTAGCCTTATGCAAATATGGAGGCAAGGCTTAGCCTCATGCAAGATGGATACAGAGCTTAGTCTCATGCAGGATGCGGGACATGGCTTAGTCCCATGCAAATGAAAGGCAGAGCTTAGCCTTATGCAAATATGGAGGCAGGGCTTAGCCTCATGCATGATGGAGACAGAGCTTAGTCTCATGCAGGATACGGGATAGGGCTTAGTCCCATGCAAATGAAAGGAAGAGCTTAGCCTTATGCAAATATTGAGGCAGAGCTTAGCCTCATGCAAGATTCAGGACAGGGCCTAGTCCCATGCAAGTAAAAGGCAGAGCCTAGCCTTATGCAAATATGGAGGCAGGGCTTAGCCTCATGCATGATGTTGATAGAGCTTAGTCTCATGCAGGATGCGGGACAGGGCTTGGTCCCAAGCAAATGGAAGGCAGAGCTTAGCCTTATGCAAATATGCAGGCACGGCTTAGCCTCATGCAAGGTGCGGTATAGGGCTTAGTCCCATGCAAAGAACGAATAGCAAATAAGAGTAGAATGTTTCTTAGCTGGAGAGATGTTCGGCGTCTGGTGGCCGGATTGATAGTGATTTCGCTGCATGTATATATTTGCGAACGCTACTGTTACGTTAGATGTGCATGCACTCAAAGAAAAATTGTAAGTTTTGTAAGGGGAGGTTGGTTCGTGCCTTTCATTTGTTGACTCTGCTCCTCCGCTATGGAGGCCTTGTTCGAGTTTCCCTGGGTAACACCTAACTGTTATAGAGTCTTCAAAAATATGCAATTATTGGTGAAAATAGAGTTATTTTAGAAAAAATAGTGAAATATCACGTAATTTTAGATGAACTAGTGACTGTAACACATTTCAAAGACATTGTAGCTTTCTTGTGTTAGAATTTTGAGAGTCCTCCTCAAAATTCTGCCCCAGTTCGGTAGATGATCCTCGGCCATTTGCGAGTGACAAAACTTGTTAAACCTTCTTAGGAATTTTGAGAATCCTTCTCAAAATTCTGCCCTAGTATCTTAACCAATTTTTGACTTTCTGGCATGCGATGGCGTTAGCTGGACTTGCTCCGGAATTTTGAGATTCCTCCTCAAAATTCTGCCCCAGTTTCTGGTTCTGGGGGGGGAATGAAAATTTTATTATTATATGACCGAACCCACAGGGCTGCCTATGTATCCCCTCTTAAATGTGAATCAGGTCAAGCGTAGTTCAGTTACATCTGATGAAGAAATGTATATAGTCTAAACATAGTATCTCTTTACTGCGTCTGAATTGATTGGTTTTGGCCAAACTTCTCCATCAATTTCTGCAAGTATGAGTGCCCCTCTTATCATCACCCTATGAACTATGTAGGTACCTTGCCAGTTGGGAGAGAATTTCCATTTGGCTTCATCTTTATGGGGGAAAATTTTCTTTAGTACCAACTATCCTGGTGCAAACTGTGGTTTGACCCTTTTGTTGAAATCTCTGGACATTCTGTTATGATAATGCTGACCGTGACATATTGCGTTCATTCTTTTTCCATTTATAAGGGCCAATTGCTCATAATGGCTCCTTATCCATTCTTCATCGCTGAGTTCGACTTCTTGTATGATCCTTAAAGAAGGAACCTCTACCTTGGCTGGGATGACAACTTCGGTACCATAAACTAGTATGTAGGGAGTTGTCCTGGTTGATGTGTGAACTGTAGTGCGGTATCCTAACAAAGCAAATTGTAGCTTCTCGTGCCATTGTTTGTGGTTTTCTACCATCTTCCTTAGTATCTTCTTGATGTTTTTGTTGGCGGCTTTTACGACTCCATTCATCTGAGGTCTATAGGCTGTGGAATTCTTATGCTTGATTTTGAAAGTTTCACACATAGCTTTTATCTGATCACAAGTGAGATTGGCGGCATTATTAGTGATAATGGACTCGGGAACTCCGAATCGGTAGACAATACAATCCTTGACAAATTCTGTGATGACTTTCTTGGTTACAGCTTTGTAGGATGCATCCTCTACCCATTTTGTGAAGTAGTCAATGGCTACTTGAATAAACTTGTGCCAGTTTGAAGTAGTGGGCTCGATCAGACCGATGACATCCATTCCCCAGGCGGCAAATGGCCAAGGTGAGCTGGTGGCATTGAGCTCATTTGGCAGCACTTTTATAATATCGACATGTACTTGACATTGGTAGCATTTTTGGACATACTGGACGCAATCTGTCTCCATGGTCATCCAAAAATAATTGGCCCTAAATATCTTCTTGGCCAAGACAAAACCATTTATATGCGGGCCGCATGTCTAGCATATATCTCCTCAAGTAGGTTAGACTCCTCTTTTGCGTCGACACATCTTAGCAATCCCAAATTAGGAGTTTTTCTATACAAGTTTCCTCCACTAAGGAAGAAGTGATTGGATAGCCTCCGGAGTGTGCGTTTCTGAGTATGGTTCGCATGCTCCGAATATTCTCCTTTTGCCAAATATTCTTTGATATCGTGAAACCAAAGCTTCCCATCTGTTTCTTCTTCAACATGGGAAAAATACGCTGGCTGACTATGGATCCTTACTGGGATAGGATCGATGAAGTTCTTGTCGGGATGCTGTATCATGGATGACAGGGTGGCTAATGCATCGGCAAACTCATTCTGAATTCTGGTCACATGCCAGAACTCTATCTACTTGAATCTCTTTCTCAATTCCTGTACATGGTGCAAATACGGTAATATCTTGGAACTTTTGGTGGCCCATTCTCCTTGTACCTGGTCCACAAGCAGATCTGAATCACCGATTACCAACAGCTCCTGAATACTCATGTCGATTGCCATGTTGAGCCTTAGTATGCAGGCTTCATATTCTGCCATATTATTGGTACAAGAAAATCTGAGTTTGGTATATACCGGATAATGTTGACATGTTTCTGATACCAGAACTGCTCCAATGCCCACTCCTTTGAAGTTTGCAGCTCTATCAAAGAACATCCTTCAACCGTTGTAAGCTTCATTAATGTCCTCTTCCAAGAATTATAATTCTTTATTGGGAAAATACATTTTTAGGGGTTCGTATTCTCCTTCCACAGGATTCTCAGCAAGATGGTCTGCCAGTGCCTGTCCTTTGACCGCCTTTTGAGTTACATAGATGATATCGAACTCACTTAACAGTATCTTCCACTTGGCTAACTTCCCAGTCGGCATGGGTTTCTGAAATATGTACTTTAGGGGGTCTATCCTGGATATAAGGTAAGCGGTGTAGGAACAGAAATAATCCCTCAAATTATGAGTTGTCCATGTCAAAGCACAACACGTGCATTCTAACAAAGGGTATCGTGCCTCGTAAGGTGTGAATTTCTTACTCAGGTAGTATATGGCTTGCTCTTTTCTCCCTGTCTCATCATGTTATCCTAGAGAACATCCGAAGGCTCCATCTAATACAGAAAGATAGAGTAGCAAAGACCGCCCTGGTTCTGGCGGGACCAAGACCGGTGGTGTGGGCAGGTACTCCTTGATTTTGTCGAAAGCTTTCTGATAATCCTCGGTCCAACTTGTTTTGGCATCATTCCTCAATTCCCCGATGACCGACAATGAATCCCAATAACTTTCTTGCGGGAACCCCGAATGCACATTTTGCGAGGTTCAGTTTTAAGTTGTACCTCCTTAACCTATCAAACAACTTTCTCAAGTTTTCTATGTGATCTGCTACCCTCTTGGATTTTATAATGACGCTGTCAACATACACCTCTATTTCTTAGTGTATCATATCATGGAAGATGGTTGTCATGGCTCTCATGTAAGTAGCCCCAATATTTTTTAGACCAAATGGCATCATCTTGTAGTAGTACACCCCCCCACGGTGTAATAATTCTCTACGTCTTCTTTATCCATCCAGATCTGATGATAACCCGTGAAGCAATCTACAAAGGATTAGAGCTCATGCTTGGCGCAATTTTCGATCAGGATGTGTATATTTGGCAGTGGAAAGTCGTCCTTGGGACTTGCTCTATTTAAGTCTTGATAGTCAACACATACCCTGACTTTCCCATCTTTCTTCGGAACTAGCACGATGTTGGCTAACCAGGTTGGGTACTCAACCACCCTGAGAACTGTGGCTTTGATCTGCTTAGTAACTTCCTCTTTGAATTTTAGGCTCATATCTGGTTTGAACTTTCTGAGTTTCTGCTTCACCGGTGGACACATTGGATTGGTAGGAAACTTGTGAGCCATTATGGACGTGCTCAAACTGGTCATGTCATCATATGACCATGCAAAGATATCCTCATACTCCTTCAAGAAACGAATGTAATCCTCCTTCTCTGTTGGTGATAGATGAATGCTTATGCGAGTCTCCTTGACGGTTTTGGCATCTCCCAAATTTACTGCTTCGATTTCATCTAGGTTAGACTTAGGCTTATTCTCAAAGTTCTCAACCTCTCTGACGATCTCCTCGGGTATTTCTTCTTCTACCTCCAAGTCACTATCCTTATACTGCATTGCCTCATTATATGTCACAGTCACCAGTTCATCAGG
This sequence comes from Nicotiana tabacum, assembly GCF_000715075.1. NCBI lineage: Eukaryota > Viridiplantae > Streptophyta > Magnoliopsida > Solanales > Solanaceae > Nicotiana > Nicotiana tabacum. Next base: position 17,057,027 of record NC_134095.1, on the reverse strand, counting down.
AAAAGTAACAATAACGCTGTAGAAAGAAAAGTGTGGAAGATGATAATGAATAGTAAATAGCAATGCATTAATTAAAACTGAAAACATCCAAAACAAGTACGGCTCGATGAATCGAGCAATTATCTTGAAACAAGTGAGTCTTCAAAACAAAATTACTGAAAATATCTTAGATGCCTAGCATGGCTATAGAAATAAAATTAAGTTTATTGCCAAGCTACTCAGGGACTCAGCGGGCCCAGGATGGTGTGGCAGTCCAATTCCTGAGAACAACTCCCTTCTCCACAGTCTGAATGGTGAGGCCTTCCTCTTCCTCCTCCTCAATTATTGTATTGCAATCCATATCCTCGTCCTCTAGGAACAGATTCCTTAGCTTAGCTAACGCTTCTTCTTCTGCAGTTCCCCATATTGTATCAGCTTGGTGAAACGTCTAACCCAGATATGGCACTGGTTGCTCGAGAGGATAATAAAGTCCTGTCTATGGAGGAGACCAATCATTATACTCCTGCCATGTATACTGGTATCCTAGCCCGAAGGTGGTACCATGACGTTTCAGCTGGGTTCATACCCAAACCCAAACCCAAACCCAGCTGGATACTGGTATCCCAAGCCCTTTGCCGGGTTCATACCCAAACCATACTAGTATGCTTTCTATCTTGTTACTCCACCATTTGTCTTTCTCAACGGCATTGACATGTTCGATGTGATGATAATTTTTCCATCCTAGCCTTCTTCTATTCCCGATAACCGGGATGGTTTGACTGGTGTATATGGGGTTGCTCCCGTTTCCGTGAATGATCACCTCCTGATGATTCCATTCAAACTTCATGGCCTAGTGTAGTATGGAGGCCACAGCCCCATCGGCATGTATCCAAGGTCGGCCTAACAAAAGATTTTATGAAGATGATATGTAAAGCACTTGGAATATGACGTCGAACCAAGTTGGCCCCATCTGCAAACAAATATTAATCTCCCCAATTGTGGCCCTTTGAGACCCATCAAAGGCTTTTATGTTCATGCTTGCTGCCCGTATTTCATGGAAACCTTTGCCCAATCTTTTCAGAATATCCAACGGATAAGTATTGAGGCTCGAACCTCCATCGATCAGAACTCTGGCAATGGATTTGTCTTTAAATTGTACCATGATATGCAATGCTCGGTTATGATTCAACCTTTTAGGCGGGAGTTCATCCTCGTGGAAGATTATCTTATGACTTTCCAACACTTATCCTGCAATGTTGGCCATCTCTCCGCAGGTGATATTGTTGGTACATAAGCTTCACTTAACACCTTCATTAAAGCATTCTTGTGCACCTCTAAATTTTGCAACAATGATAGGATGGATATCTGAGCTGGGGTTTGGTTCAAATGATCAATGATGGAGTATTCCCTCGCCTGTAATTTCCTCCAAAGGTACTCTAGTCCTATTTCAATGACAGGTGGTAGTGAAAGCCTTATTTGGTCCTCCCAAGTGTTCAGGTGTATAGATTCTTTCGGTCCTGGTCATTCCTTATGCAGCATCAGATTCTTCCATCTTTGCCTTTCCTTTTCGCCTAGCTTCGGCAATGTAATCCCAGGGTATTGCTTTTGAATCGAAAGGAGGTATGGTTGATACTGTCACTGTGAAATGTGTGGGCACTTCTACTTCAAATGGAACAGGTGTGGTTGCAGGTGGAGCTACCTCTACCTCAAATGGAACTGGTGCAGCTACCTCAACCTTGACTGGCGACTGCGTCTGTACTACAATAAGAGTGAGTGTGACTGCAGGTTTAAGTCATTGCCCGCTCGAATAAGCCCGATTGACCCCTCAAGAATCCATTCTTCATCTATCTCTATCACATGTATTCCACCCCCCTATGATCTGAGAGAGGATTGTTGCGGATGTTGGGTGTTGCTTCTTTTGCATGTATGATCTTGTTGTCAATCAGTGTCTGGATTTTGCCTTTCAATGTCCGACACTCGTCGATGGTGTGCCCCTTCATACCAGAGTGATATGCACAGGTTTTGTTTTGGTTGACAAATTGAGATGGGTTTTCCACTGCCACAGCGGGAATAAGAGTGACGTAACCAACGACCTTCAACCATTCATACAGCTGGTCGATGTGTTCAACAATAGTGGTGTATTGTTTGGGTGGTTTGAGGTCAATATTGGGTCGCGGTCTTGGGTAATTTTGACGAGCTAGAGGTGACTGGAAATGAGATGGTTGGGAATTATAGGTGTGGTAGAAAATGGCTAGTTGGGAATATCTAGGAGATGAGGGTTGATATATAGGTGGAGGTGCTTGGTATGTGGGTGGGGGTGTTTGGTATGTGGGCGGAGATGTTTGGTATGTGGGTGGAGATTTTGGGCCTTGAGCCACCATCACTGCGCTGACGTCTTTCTTCTTTAATATGCCGCCTGATTGTAGTGCTTTGTTTGTGCCCTGTAGTGCCTCAAAGTTTATTACCATTCTGCTCTTGATGCCTTCTTCGATCCTTTCCCCAGGTTTGATGATGTCAGAGAACTTATGATTTTCAATAACCATCAACCTTACATAGTATTGCGGATCCTGTGCTCTAACGAAGAACTTGTTCATCTGTTCCTCGTCCAATGCTGGCCTGACCTTGGCCGCTTTCGACCTCCATCGAGTAGCATACTCGCGAAAAGTCATGAAAGGCTTCTTCATGAGGTTTTGAATGTAGAAAACATCCGGTGCATTTTCTGTGTTGAACCTGAATTGGTCCATTAAATCAGACTACATACTCACCCAGTTGGACCATTTCTTAGGATCCTGGCTAATGTACCAGGACAAAGAATCTCCCGTAAGACTCCTCATAAAAAGTGTCATCCGGATCTTTTTATCCTTTCCGAACCCGACAAGTTTGTCATAGTAAGTCCTTAGATGGACCCTGGGATCACCTGTACCGTCAAACATCTCGGACTTGGGAGGTTTGTAACCCTCTAGTAGTTCTACATCCGGTTGTATGCATAAGTTTTCATAATTCTAAACCTCTATCCCTTTGCCTTTTCGACACCCTGAACTCGACTTGTCACTTTCTTGAGTTCCTCCGCTATGTTCTTGATGAGCAGGTCCTTCTCAGTGGATTCTGGTGTATAGGAGATTGGTTGAGTAGAGTGAGGTACGGTTTCCACATATATAGGGTTGTTTTGGTGAGTTCCATGAATCCGGGTATATTGGTGGTCAATGGTTGAATTTTTAGGATCGGGAATGGGTTGTGGTGTGTTCTGGGGAGTGTGATAAGTAGATATTGGTGGGTACTGGAGTGGTTGATGATGGTGTTGTCGTGGAGTGGGTATCGGTAAGGGATTGAGATTTTGAGGTGGAGTTGCATATTGATGTGGTGCGGGAGGGTTTTGTAGATGCCGGTTTAGTGTATTTTGGGGAGATGCTGGGTTTTTGGTGTTTTATTGGTTGATATCGGGGACATTCAGGGTGAGGGATAGGTTTTCTAAGTTGCGGACCTGCTCAAGTCCTCCCTGTAGCTCTAGTATCTTTTGTTCCAACCGTAAAACCAAATCATTTGGTGCCGGAGTAATCCGACCATCTGAAGTTTCTGCAATCTCTGCATTTTCCTTTCTAATACCACTTAAGTCATCCATTTTAGCTTTCCCTTTCCTCTTTGTATTACTTGGATGAGGAGGGGGTGCATGGCCTCTAGATCTGGTGTGATATGCTGATGATGCCAGTATGTGCGAACCAACCTTAGGGGATGGGAATAAAGAATAATAAAGAAAAACAAAAGGTAATCAAGTTAGTAAGTGTTCTGAAATGTTTGCAGTATTTAAACACATAATGCGGGAATGTAAATTCGTTGTCCTAATTTGGGAGCCTCGTTGTGCCCGAAGTAGGCCTAGCGACAAATAGATTTGGAGAAATTCAGTGCCAATAATTGCCTCATTTCATTAATGTAAAAATAAACGACCCAAACGACACTAAATATGTTACTAATGGCACTTGAACTTATTACATTTAAAAGAAAAGCAAGTAAATCTAATCTACTTGGTCCCAGAAGGACCCTCTCCAGACCGGATGCTATTGTCGATCAGCTCTCCCAGCTCGTACAGGTTCAGTAGTAAGAATGCCCTTGCCAAATGCCCTCCTTCGTTTCCCTCAGCGTTCTGGTAGTCGGTGAGTCTCTTTATTATCTTCCCTTCCAACTCCATTAAGCTGTACTCTAGATATTCTAGCCTTTCGCTGGATTTAACAGCTCTCTCTTTCCACTAATTATTCATTTCCATATCGGCCTTATGTTGTGCCATATGCTCAGTTTCAGACTATCGAAATCTTTTGCGTAGCTTGTTATAATTCACCTCTGCTTCGGCAAACTCATCTATGACCCTGTTTCCTGGACTAACCCTTGGCTCAAAGATTCCTGATAGATTATCATCCAATCATGAGGGGTAAAAGTGTGAGTGGCCCGCATGATATCGGTCCGGCTCGATGGTATCCTTTTCTATGATAATCTTCAATGTCCACATATGCTGTGCATCATTCTTATATGATATGGTGTCACCTTGAAAATTAGCTATGAAATGACTCATTTTAGCGACCTGTGGTATGACCTGTCTCCTACCTATCTGGCTCATAACCCTGAGAGGAGCATAAGGATACATCCCCATTAACCCAATCAACACTAAGTGTGGGAAGTCTCTAGATCTATGATGAACTCGTCGGTGGGGAACCACTCGAACATCCACTGAATTCGGTCCTCAGCTAAATATGTCTGGAATGTAAGTCATTCTCTTAGGGTGATGGAAAGCTATGTGGTCATTCCACGGACTTCGTGGAAACTCTTGTCGGTATTGACTGCTTTGGAGATGCTCTAACAACCAAAGCTATAGCAGCAAATTGCAACCGTCAAAGAATCTGGACCCTTCTGGAAGCATTCCAAGACCCAGTACATATCTGCAATGATCATAGGGACAATGGTATATGTCTGCCTCTCAATCCCGTCCATCAAAGTTTTGGCCACTATGGCCAACCTAGTATGGATTCTATCCCCTTGGATTGGGAATATCAGCATGCCCAAGAAACACATAACGAACACGAAGACCTTATGATGAACCCAACCCAAGGAGGTGATTAAGAACTCATTATCAAAAATACGGTAAGAGCTATTGTGACAGTATCTTTCATAGAGGAAGTCAAAAGGTATGTAGGAGTTCTTCAGGCACTCCAAATCATCATTTTTCTTCAACCCTATCATCTTAAGGAACCCTCTAGCGGTGCAATTTTCAGGTGCTAACAGACCAGGGCTATCCCAAGGCAACCCAGCAAATCCTCCTATATCTTCTAGAAGGGGATTCATTTCTATGTCCCCAAAGAGGAACACGATCCTTTCCTTGTCCCAAAAACCTAGTGGCAGCCTCGATTAACATTTTGTTTGGCTGTAGATCCAACAGTGAAGGCAAATTTCCTAAGACTCATTTCACATGATTTTGGTCACTCGAGGGAAGATCCCTCCACCAATATAGTAAAAGTGGAGGTATGCTACCGACCATACCTAATCTGGGGACTTCGTGCCTTATTTTCTGCAAATACGCCTTTTCGAATTTAAAGGGTGATATATGGGAAGACTGCAAACACTCATCAAGCGTTGCTATAGGATTGATTAAGCACGAGTGGAATATGATGTTGAGCATGATTTATGCAACAATAAATAGCATATTTCATGTATTTTCACGTTTAAAAACAATAAAATCAGTATTTAAATAATTGAAAGACAGTTACGGAAAAAGAAAACAAAGAGACAAGTCAGTTTCAGGAAATAAAGGAAATCATAAATGCTTGAAAATAGGCAGTTAAATCCAAATCAGGGGGAGGGTGCACAGGTTAAGGCAAGCTTAAGACTAATTCACAAAATAAGTTCGTTATGTTAAGAGCCTAAAATTTCCCCAGCAGGGTCGCCATGCTGTCGCGCCCCATTTTTCCTTCGCAGAGTTCGGGTTTCAACATTCATTGAGAACAAGTCGTTTCCTTTTGAGAATTGGGTATTTGAAGAGTCGCCACCTAACAAATTAAGGTGCGTTAGGGCACCTAGAGCAATTAACTCGTGTAACCAGTTTGCATTACTAGAGATTAGGGTAAGGGCTCATAATAACTTTGAGGGGAAGGTGTTTGGCACCCCCTGCGGTCCACAACGGTGGGTCCCGAACGAACTTAGTTATGTGAATTAGTCATTAATAGGTAAAAAGTATAAGCACCCATTTGCAAATAAGGGAAGTTTATATAGTCTAAGAACACATATATAATCAAGGAAGTTTAGATGGTCCAAGCACACATATGTAGATTTTAGACAGTCTAAGCACACATACTTAAACTAAGGAATTTTAGGTTGTCTAGTGTTACATCTCGCGTTTTCGTACGTTAAAATTTCATTTTCAGTTAATCGACGTAGACTTGGGGATGAGATTATCTTGAGGTTAACATATTTACGCTATTTGTAACAAGCGATAAATAAGTGTCATGAAGGATAAAGGGTACATGAATTAAAGAAAATGAGTTTCGTTGAAAGTGGCCAATTTGGAGTAAAATACAGGTCGAGCGATAATACCCGATAATTATGAACTAGTACCATGCAAGGTACCATACGACCACAGTAGTATAATATATAAAGTATATATGAAGTATTTAAAATTAAATACAATTTTAAGTAATTTTTAAATTATGCGGGTAATTGATTAATTACCGAGTAACATGACATTACCCAGTTAACTAATAAGTGGATAAAAAACATCCGCTCCACGTGGAAAACGTGGAAAGAAGCCACAAAACTAGACAATGACTCCTTAGTATGCTATCCTAGGTGGCTATCTATGATGTATCTAAATTATACAACTAAATAAGTTGTTATCCTAATTCATTTTGGGAAGGGGCAGTAATGTTAGGCATTTCAAATCAGCAAAACAAACTTTACCTTTCTTAGTTTGAAATGTTAGGAGCTAAGGAAAAATATTAGAAGTCAATTTCGTTCAAATTCAAAAGCAGAAGCTTCATTCTCTTGTTCCAACATATTTCACGGAAGCAGAAGCTTCACTTCGATCAAATAGTTCAAGAAACAGGTATGTTAAGTCCATCCCTTCTTTCTTTTGACATGGTCCAAATTATACTAAAGAAACGAGCAAACACATAGTTTCCATAAGTTACTCTATCCATAGAGATACTAGGGGTGTTTATATTCTTGATTCCCCATGAGAATTATTATTATCTTCTATTCATGGGTCTCAGAATAATATGCAGTTGAAAAAGTTTATCCGGAAGAAATATTGAGATTTTTACGTATTTTTCATGCATTTTACTCATTTATACATGTGCATTGACCTACGACCAGATGACGTTATATACACGTATATATATGTAAATATGTGTATATGGGATATGGAAAAAGGTTACAGCGTTATATACGCGCCACCAACTGATCAGCTGGTATATGTTGATGATGTTACCCACAGTGGCCGAGATGATATGATGGGATGCCTTCAGTGACTTGATGATATTATGTACACCCATACCTATGCATGGCACGACCTTTATACTCATGTGCATGACATTATAAACGTTTCAGATTTACAAAGTTATTTAGATTTAAAGATGTGTTTCTATATGCCATGTTTCATCTATGTCTTTTACGTACTAATTTTCATGTCTTACATACTCTGTACATTTTTCGTACTGACACCCTATTTTGCGGGGCTTGCATTTCATGCCCGCAGGTATAGGTAGGCAAGCTGATGATCCCTCTCCTTAGGATCCCTGATCAGCGATAATTGGTGTGCTCCATTTTATCCGAAGCTGCTTTGATTTTGGTACAATAAGTTTATATATATATGGGTATTGTGTGGCTCAGTCCCATCTTTGTACAGTTATGTTTCTATTAGAGGTTTGTAGACAGTATGTCTAGTTGGGTTGTACGTGGCCTTGTCGGCTTTCAGTTCTAGATGTATAGTTATCTATAGCAGCCATTACCGGCTCGCCCACTGTATTTTGCATGTATACGTACATATGCCTTGTAGGCAGGTTTCTTTCATGTATGTTATTTTCGTAATTCAGCAGATGTTATTCAGGTTCATATCTTAGACGCATGCTTAGAGGTGTTTGATAGGTAGGACTCAAGTACCCATCGAGGCCCATCGATTTGGGTCGTGACAAAAGTGGTATTAGAGTAGTTTTGTCCTAGGGCTGTCTACAGACTGTGTCTAGTAGAGTCTTGTTTATGGGTGTGTTGTGCACCACACTTATAAATAGGAGGCTACAGGACATATAAGATCGATGTTATCCTCTCTTTTATCTCAGATCGTGCGATACAAGAATTCATGTCCCTAACAATATGCTATATTTTCAGCAATGCTCCAAAGAGTACGGCCGCCTAGAAGGGAAGTCCTTGGCCAGTGAGACTACTAGTCGAGCGCCAGTTACCAGGGATCGGGGAGAGTCTCATGGTGAGGTTCCATCTCAGAAAATACATACCCTACCCTTTCTAGAAGAGCTCCGAGGGGCACCAGCTCCAACACCCACCCGTGTACATTCAGCACCTCAGCCGGATGCACCAGGTCAGGAGATGGGAGATGCTATTCAGCTATTAACCTGATTAGTAACTGTGCAGGCTTGGCATCAGGAAGTAGGTATTAGTCAGGCAGATAGGTCCATGAGTGCGAGGGTTTGTGACTTTATTAATTTAGACCCTCCAGTATTCATTGGGGCAGACCCAAACGAGGACCCTCAGGTATTTACTGATAGAGTAAAGAGGACGTTACTGGTAATGAAGGCCACTGCGATCGAGTTAATTGAGCTAGATTCCTATAGACTCTGAGATGTTTCAGTTAATTGGTACGAGTCTTTGGAATTGTCCAGAGGTGAGGATGCCCCTCCAGCGGTATGGCAGGAGTTTTAAAAAAAAATTCTTCGTCATTATCTGCCACCAGAGCTTAGGCAAGCCAGAGTTGATAGGTTCTGGACCCTTTGACAGGGTAACATGAGTGTTCGGGAGTACAGTCTTCAATTTGATTCATTGGCTAGGTATGCTCCCACTATTGTATCTAAGATGGAGGATCGAATTCACTGGTTCATGATGGGATTAGAGCCTCACTTGCTTAATGATTGTATGTCGGTCTCATTTCAGCCATACATAGATATTTCTCGTATTCAGGTATATGCTTAGGGTGTAGAGGAGTGTAAATAGAAACAAATGTTCGATCGTGAGCATGATAGGGCCCAGAGTAAGAGAGCAAGGTCTTCGAGTCCTTCTGGTGAATTTTGAGGTGTTCATAGGTAGCAGTACTCGAGGTATCAATCCCAACCCTCAGCTAGCGTGCCCCCTCAATTTGGCAGTAAGAGATTCGATCGTTCTACATATTCAGGGTCTGGTCAGAATTTGAGGGCCTTAGGTTCACAGTATAGGGGTGAGTCAAATCAGATGAGGACGCCCTTGCCACTATGTGCTTAATGTGGTAAGCAGCATACCGAGCAGTGCCGTATGAGACTAGGTATTTGTTATACTTGTGGTTATTCGGGCCACGTTATGAGCGATTGTCTGATGAGAGGTAATGCAAGCATAGCTTAGCCAGCGGGATCTGTAGCTGGTTCGTCATCATCAGTACCCCCCCCCCCCCGGGCAAGGTCCCAAGCACCAATGAGTCGTGGTAGAGGCAGAGGCAGAGAATCTAGCTCGAGCAGCCCTCAGAACTGCATTTATGCGTTGGCAGGACGACAGGACCAAGAATCATCGCCTGATGTTGTTACAGGTATATTATCAGTCTCCTCCTATGATGTGTATGCACTGATTGACCCATGTTCCACCTTATCATACATTATTCCGTTGGTTTCTAGTAAGTTTAAAATAAAACCTGAATTGGTTAAACCTTTTGAGGTGTTTACACCTGTTGGGGACTCGGTGATAGCTAAGCAGGTATATAGGGGTTGTATAATAATAGTTCATGGTTGACCTACTGTAGCAGACTTAATCGAGTTAGATATGGTAGAATTTGATATTTTAATGGGTATGGATTGGTTGGCTTCTTGTCATGCCAACGTTGATTGTAGATCAAAGATAGTCCGATTTCAATTTCCAGGGGAGCCTGTTTTGGAGTGGAAAGGTAATACGACATCGCCGAGAGAAAGATTCATTTCCTATCTCAAGGCAAGGAAGATGATCAGAAAGGGCTGTATTTATCACTTTGTTCGGGTTCAGGATGTGGAAGTAGATTCACCATCCATTCAGTCCATCCCTGTGGTGAATGAGTTTCCTTATGTTTTCCCCGATGAGCTTTCGAGTCTCCTGCCAGAGCAAGAAATTGAGTTTTCTATCCACCTACCACCAAATACTCACCCGATATCTATTCATCCCTATAGAATGTCCCCACATAGAGGTTAAAGCGTTGAAAGAACAATTAAAGGACTTACCCAAAAAAGGCTTTATCAGACCTAGTACGTCACCGTGGGGAGCACCTGTTTTGTTTGTTAGAAAGAAAGATGGTTTCTTACGAATGTGTATTGATTATAGGCAGCTGAATAAGGTGAAAATCAAGAATACCCACTCTAGAGAATTGATGATTTATTTGATAAGTTACAAGGTGCCAGTGTTTTTCAAAGATAGACTTGAGGTAAGGGTTAAGGATGAAGATATTCCGAAGACAGCATTCAGGACTAGATATGGGCACTTTGAGTTTCAGGTTATGTCTTTCGGTCTGACCAATGCCCCAACAATATTCATGGATTTGATGAACCGTATGTTCAGACCTTTTTAGATCTGTTCATAATTGTATTTATTGATGATATATTGGTGCATTCTTGTTCAGAGGATGAGCATGCTGGTCATCTGCATACTGTGCTTAAGGTCTACAAGAAGGGAAGTTGTATGCAAAATTTTATAAATGTGAATTCTGGTTGAACTCTGTAACTTTCCTTGGGCATATCATCTCGGGTGAAGGCATCCGGGTGGATACACAGACATTGAGATAGTAAAGACTTGGCCTAAGCCTACAACACCAACAGATGTTCATAGCTTTCTTGATTTGGTAGGTTATTACAAGAGATTTGTAGTGGGATTTGTTCCCCTTTCAGCACCTTTGACAAAGTTGACTCAGAAGGGAGCAAAGTTTCAATGGACGGATGTTTGCAAATGAAGTTTCTAGACATTAAAGTATAGATTAACATCAGCACTTGTTCTAATGCTTCCAGAAGGGAACGAGGGTTACATTATCTATTATGACGCTTCAGGTATTGGGTTGGGTTGTGTGCTGATGCAGCATGGTAAGGTTGTGACTTATGCTTCTAAACAACTAAGAAAGCACGAGAAGAACTACCCGACCCACGATTTAGAGTTAGATGTGGCGATTCATGCACTAAAGATGTGGAGGCACTACTTGTATGGCATTCATGTTGATATCTATACGGATCATAAGAGCTCTAGTACATCTTCAATCAAAAGGAATTGAATCTATGTCAAAGGAGATGGTTGGAGTTACTTAAAGACTAGGACGTTGACATTTTATACCATCCGGGGAAGGTGAACATAGTAGCCGATGCTCTCAGCCGTAGATCTATGGGTAACCTGTCATATTTGCAGCTAGAAAAAAGGGGAATATCCCATGAGGTTTATCAGCTAGCTAGTCTTGGAGTTCGGTTACTGGACTCAGGTGACGTTGGAATTACTCTTCAAGATATGGCAATATCCTCTTTAGTAACTGAAGTAAAGGAACGCCAGTACGAGGATCCTGTGTTAGTTCATTATATTGATACCACCTTTCAAAAGGAGAAGTCACCGTTTGAAATTACAGAAGATGGGGTCCTCAGATATCATGGGCGATTATGCGTGCCTAATGTTACAGAGCTGCGTCAGCGGGTTATGGGAGAAACTCACTATTTTCGTTATTCTATTCATCCAGGAGAAACAAAGATGTATTATGATATCAGGGAAGTGTATTGGTGGGACGGAATTGAAAAGGATATAGCAGAATTTGTTGCCCAGTGTCCGAAGTATCAGCAGGTTAAGATTGAGCATCAAGAACCCGGTGGATTATTGCAGGCTATGGAGATTCTGACTTGGAAATGGGAAATAATCAATATGGACTTTATCGTAGGCTTACCTCGTACCCAGCGTAAGTTCGATTCGATATGGGTGATTGTTGATAGGCTTACAAAGTCAACCTATATTCTGCCCGTTAGAACTACATATTCCTCAAAGGATTATGCAAGGCTTTATATCAAGGAGATAGTACGACTGCATGGAGTCCCTGTATCTATTATCTCGGATAGAGGAGCTCAATTTACAACTAACTTCTGGAGGTCCTTCCAAAAGGGATTGGGGACTCAAGTAAGTTTTAGTACAACATTTTATCCCAAGATAGAAGTACAGGTTGAGCGTACTATTCAAACACTGGAGGATATGATATGAGCCTGTGTAATAGACTTCAAAGGTAGTTGGGATGATCATCTGCCATTTATTGAGTTCGCATAAAATAATAGTTACCATTCCAGTATTCAGATGGCTCTATACGAAGCACTTTATGGACGAAAGTGTAGGTCGCCTATATGGTGGTTCGATGTTGGAGAATCTGAATTATATGGGCCAGACCTAGTTCAGCAGGCCATAGAAAAATTAAAGCTTATCCACGATCGACTATTGATAGCTCAGAGTCGTCATAAGTCATATTCTGACGTGCGGTGAAGAGACTTAGAGTTCGGGTTGATGACTGGGTATTCTTAAAGGTGTTGCCTATGAAGTGTGTGATGAGTATTACATCTCGCGTTTTTCGTACGTTAAAGTTTCGTCTTCAGATAATTGACGTAGACTGGGGGATGAGATTATCTGGAAGTTATCATATTTATGCTATTTATAACAAGCAATAAGTAAGTGCCATGAAGGAAAGGGTACACAAATTAAAGAGAATGAGTTTCATTGAAGGTTGTCGATTTGGGATAAAATACAGGCCGAGCGTTATTACCCGATATTTATGGACTAGTACCATACAAAGTACCATATGACCGTGGTAGTAAGATATATAAAGTATATTTAAAATAAGCAGAATTGTAAGTAATTTGAAATAATTCTTAATTATGCAGGTAAGTGGTTAATTACCGGATAACGGGCCATTACCTAATTACCTAATAAGTGATAAAGATTAAAGAAAACCCCACCCAATGTGGTAGCAAGCCACTAGAAATTAAGTAACACATGGTCACATTAGAATATGTGGCATTTTAGTGACTTATTTACAAAACACCTCCTACTTTAAAATCTTCAAAGCAAACCTTAGAATTTCATTTTCAAAGGTTTCAATAACAAGACCAAAAACATATTCATTCTTCAAACTCTTATGAAGGCATTAACAAAAGGGGGAAAACGTCAGTTACTCTCAAAATTTCATTCTCAAAAGACACTCCCAAATCAGATTTTAGTCATTATATAGCAGCGTACATTCTCAACGAAGAATTTTAGAATTTTAGCAACGTAAAATCTTGTGGTTCTAAGGGAGTACGGTGTAACCTTTTTCAAGAACATTATACGGATTTTTTCCTACTCTAGGTATGTTTAGGCTAGGCTCTTCCTTCATTTTGCATGATCTTGTAATTACACGAGTTTGATAAAGAGTCATAAAGAAAAATTCATATCCCGGAATTTACGTATATTTTGCTAGTCTCGCGAGTTACGTATATTTTCCTAGTTTTGTGAGTTACGATATTCTATTTATCGGGGTTTCATATTCAATTTAGTATTTCCTTCTTCCCATCAAGAGAGCAGAGAATTTATATATACAGTATTAAAGTATTTTCATTACCATAGAGCTATAATCAATGGGCAGGCCCCTATTGGGCAACCTCTGATCAGATGGTAAGTTATACACCGGCCTACTGTGGCCGAGCGACTATAAGGGAGCCCAATTGGCAAAGATACAGAGCCTAGTATGGCTGAGCGCCTATGGGTGAGCCTACTACGATGGAGCAGTTATATATATAGATACCAACCTTTATAGGGTCGGACAACTATTTTACTTATTATATTGAGAGAATTGAGTCAGTATCAGCAGGTAAGCATATGTTCAAGTTATCACTTCAGTTTCAACTTTCAGTATATTGACTTACATACTCGATACATTATTTCGTACTGACGTCCCTTTCTAGGACGCTGCATTTCATGCGTGCAGGTTCGGACGGATAGACGGGTAGACCTCCTTAGTAGGTGTTTGCCCGAGTTCAGCCTTATCGGTAAGCTCCGCATCTTTCGGAATTACTAGGTTTGGCAGTTTGGTGTACATCTTGTGTATATATGTAGATGGGTTATGGGTAGGTCAGGGCCCTGTTTTGATCATAGTACATCTATCAGTAAAGGCTTGTAGATATATACTATTAGTTAGTGCAGTATGTTGGGCTTGTAGGCCCTGTATGTATATTTTGTTGGCTTGTCAGTTGTAGTAATTATGACAGCCTTGCCGGCCCAGTTTTATGTTGACATTTAGTCAGCGTTAGTCTCTATTCAGTTTTATATTTTGTATCGTATATTATCTTGCAATGTGGCCCATGGCCAAAGTATGATATTATATGTTCAGAGTCTCTTATTCGCAAGTGGTATGCAAGGATTGGTGAGGCACTACGTGTCGGTCTCGCCCCCAGGCTCGGGGCATGACAATGAGGTTTGGCAAGAAAGGCAAACTTAGCCCACGGTATATTGGGCCTTATAGGATCATTCAGAGAGTGGACCAAGTAGCTTATGAGTTAGAATTGACCTCGGAATTAGAGTTTGTCCATCCAGGTTTTCACGTATCTATGTTACGAAAGTGCATTGACGATCCTACCTGAGTGGTGCCCACGAATGATGTACAAAATACAGAAGTCTTATCATACGAGGATGTTCCGGTTGTCATCCTAGACTGACAAATCCGCAAGCTGCGGAATAAGGAGGTAGCCTCCGTGAAAGTACTATGGAGAAACAACAATGTGGAAGAAATGACTTGGGAGGCTGAGGAAAACATGAAGTCTAGATATCCCTACTTATTTCCTCCTCCAGAGAAGGGTCCGACTGAGACATCATAATCATAAGGTACATGTATAAATTTTTGTGTTGGTTATTGTCGTTGGTCATGTGAGGCCATTGTTGTTATTCATAATTATGGTCATGTGTGTCGTTGGGTTATTAAGCTTTGACGGGGAGAGTTAGTAGTGGTGTTGTTACAGAGGCGACCTTGCCAAAGTTATATAGATCATGGGGAGTTGAACATTCGAGGACGAATGTTTCTAAGGGGGGAAGGATGTTACATCTCGCATTTTCGTACGTTAAAATTTCATTTTTAGTTAACCGACGTAGACTCGGGGATGAGATTATCTTGAGGTTAACGTATTTACGCTATTTGTAACAAGCGATAAATAAGTGTCATGAAGTATAAAGGGTACACAAATTAAAGAAAATGAGTTTCGTTGAAAGTGGCCAATTTGGAGTAAAATGCGGGTCGAGCGATAATACCCGATAATTAAGAACTAGTACCATGCAAGGTACCATATGAGCACGGTAGTATAATATATAAAGTATATATGAAGTATTTTAAAAATAAATAGAATTTTTAGTAATTTGTGGTAATTTTTAAATTATGTGAGTAATTGATTAATTACCAGGTAACAGGACATTACCTAGTTAAATAATAAGTGGATAAAAAATTAATAAAATAACCCACCCCCCCCCCCAAACGTGGCAAGAATGCACAAACCTAGACATTGACTCTTTAGTATACTATCCTAGGTGGCTATATATGAGGTATCTAAATTATACAACTAAATGAGTTGTTATCCTAATTCATTTTGGAAAGGGGCAGTAATGTTAGACATTTCAAATCAGCAAAACAAACTTTACCTTTCTTAGTTTGGAAGGTTAGGGGCTAAGGAAAAACATTAGAAGTCTTTTGTCTAGGCAATTTTGTTCAAATTCAAAAGTAGAAGCTTCATTCTCTCGTTCCAACATATTTCACGGAAGCAGAAGCTTCACTTCTATCAAATAGTTCAAGAAAGAGGTATCTTAAGGTCATCCCTTCTTTCTTTTGGTATGGCCCAAATTATACTAAAGAAACGAACAAGCGCACAGTTTCCATAAGTTACTCTATCCATAGAGATACTAGTGGTGTCTATATTCTTGATTTTCTATGAGAATTATTATTATCTTCTATTCATGGGTCTCAGAATAATATGCAATTGAAAAAGTTTATCCGGAAGGAATATTGAGATTTTTACATATTTTTCATGCATTTTACCTATTTATACATGTGCATTGACCCATGACCAGATGGCGTTATATATGCGTATATATATATGGGATATGGGAAAAGGTTACGGCATTATATACGCACCACCACCTGATCAGCTGGTATATGTTGATGATGTTGACCACAATGGCCGAGATGATATGATGGGATGCCCTCAGTAGCTTGATGATATTATGTACACCCATACCTATTATAACACGAACTTTATACGCACATGCATGGCATTATAAACGTTTCAGAATTTACAAAGTTATCCAGATTTAAAGATGTGTTTCTATATCCCATGGTTCATCTATGTCTTTTATGTACTAATTTTCATGCCTTACATACTTAGTAAATTTTTCATACTGATGCCCTATTTTACGGGGCCTGCATTTCATGCCCAGAGGTGCATGTAGGCAAGATGACAGTCCCCCTCCTTAGGATCCCTGGTCAGCGAGAATTGGCGTGCTCCACTTGATCCGGAGCTGCTTTGATTTTGGTACGATATATATATATATATATATATATATATATATATATATATATATATATATATATATATATATATATATATATATATATATATATATATATATATATATATATATATATATATATATATATATATATATATATATATATATATATATATATATATATATATATATATATATATATATATGGGTATGACGTGACTCAGTCTCGTCTTTGTACAGTTATGTTTCTATTAGAGGTCTGTAGACAGTATGTCTAGTTGGGTTGTACGTGGCCTTTTTCGGCTTTCAGTTCTGGATGTGTAGTTGTATATAGAGCAGCCTTGCCGGCTCGCTACTATATCCTGCCTGTATACGTATATATGACTTGTAGGCAGGTTTCTTTCATGTATGTTATTTTTGTAATTCAGCAGATGTTATTCAGGTTCATATCTTAGACGCATGCTTAGGGGTGTTTGACAGGTAGGACTCAGGCACCCGTCGCAGCCCATCGGTTTGGGTCGTGACATCTAGGCACATATATGTGTATTGGGGAAAGGAAGTCCTAAGTTGATTAACCTATAGGATCACATCTGTACAATACCTGGTAAGCCTTCCTCAACTAGAGGGGTAACACATGACATTAGCGCACAGGTCAATCATATCCTTTTACTACCCATTACCCTTCGCTTAGTGGTTATATAAGCGAGTTAGGTTAATGAACTCTAAGCGTGCTTTACCCGTCCCTTCCTTATGGTCCCGGAGGCATTTAGGACCTCTATACTTAGGCAGTTCTAGACACTCCTAAGGTATTTAAAAGGTAAAATCTAAGCGACAACAAATAACACATAGGACTATCAAATAGGGAAGCAATTAGAGGATCATGTTTGCCTCCACACATAATCAGATACATAGCACGTCTCAAACAACTGATTTTAAAGAAATTCAAAAAGCCTTAGAACATGATGTCTAGATGAACATCACAGATACAGAATATGCAACATTTTGTTTAAAAGCGAAGTGGTAGAACCCTAGTTAGCTTGCGTATTGATTTTATAGCCTATTAAACCTGGACAATTTCACACATAAATAGAGCCTGATTTCACAATTATAAGACCATTAATTACCTAAGACTTGCCTAGGCGTGGGTCTGTATGCAATCATAATTCTGGGAATTGGTCGGGACAACTTGAGGTCATTTAATCATATAGGAATACATGAATTAGGTGATTAATGTTACAGAACTGATTTCACGCATGTTTACACCAGAACATGAAATCTATGTGTGGGACTATTCTTAAACCTTTTTAGAGACAATTATTCATTCAAGCGACGTAGACATGGTTTAGAGCCAATGCAAACAAAGTCCTAAATCAGGATTTCTAATGCACAGAGAGATGATCATTTTTATTGAGCATGATTACAGTGGTAGTTTAATGACATGATTTCCAAGTGATAATAACTTATGCAGAGTCATAGAACGAAGTGATGCACTTATAACATGTTTCTAATATACAGAATATGAACGTGAGTGTCCTAGGGCAGGTTTTCTAATGCAAATAATATAGACTTATGACATGTTTTGATGCAAGTAACATAGCATATGGGCCTAAAACATGATTTCTATCATAACATAAAGTAGTTTTATTATTTGTTGCATTTCTATCACAATATCAACCCAAAGCAGGAAATTCATATATATAAACCTAAGAGCATAATTTCAACTATGTATCAACCTAAAACATGATATCTACCTAGTTTCCCACAAACATCATATAGGAACCCTCCCCTTTTACTAATCACCCCAACATCTATTTACAAATAATATTATTATAGACCAAGATCAAATGAATTAGATAAGTAAATGAACGTATACTATAAAGAGCCTAAATCAGGCCCAAAGTAAACCTGGGAATGCGAGGCCTTCAATACAGTCTCAGAAGCCAAAGATCCCACAACCAATAATGTATGCCTTGTTGTGTCAGAGTTCCCAAAGGACCTCAAGGATCCCGGGCAGTGCTCACACCAAGACCTTTATCAAATAGGGATTGGTTATGTGCAGTATGGAAGGGCCAGCCCTGATATGCCAGAGTTCAGAGAGATCTCAAGGATCCTTAAGTAGTACACACACCAGAGGGGCAGAACTTAATAGCCTAGTAGTAGGGTGAGTGCTATAGATAGTGTTAAAAGACTTAGTAAAACAGTTTAGAAGTGAAAAGATTCAGAAATAGTTTTTTTAAAGATACTAGGAGTGACCGGTTTTGAGAATAAGGCTAAGAGTAGGAGCAGCAGTTTTGGGATCATATTGAGTAAAGCATCCTCAACAAACAACCCAATTGTTCATAGAGTACCCAGATTCACTCAACAAGCAGACTTACAAACATGGGTGAAGGGGATTGGGAACATATAGGGTTGAAACCACATAAGCAGGTAAACATTTGATACAACAATTGTACAAAACAACTGGGAGCCTACTGAACAAGTTGGTCATGGTAATAGACAATTAAGACATAGAGAAAGAATGTAGCAAAATCATGTTGAAGACAAAGATGTGTTGAACAGAATTGGACACAATCTGGACCAATTGAATGCAATGCATAACTAAGTTTCACACCAATTAAAGGGAGGGGGTAAGGGAACTAAGTAAATATGCTGGACAAGTATCAAAGAACTAAGTAAAGTTTGATATGCTAATTACACATAAGGCAGAATTTAGACATGCTTAGTAATAGCAAACAGAGAAACAAGTTGAATAACTAGTACAGGAACAAGCATGGATGTATAGACATGGAACACATAAAGTTGAGTTTCAAAATCTAACTAGAGACATACCAGTTAAAGACGAAAACGCAGAATGTGAAAAAACAGGTGCAATTTCACTATCTAGCCTTGGCTTAGTCGGCTAGACCCATAGTTAGCACATGTAGCAAAGAAAGAAGAGAGAGTTTGAATGCATGTGTGTGTATTCTGAACTACTGTTTGTGTGTTTAATGGAGTAGAATGAGAGTGCTTATATAGCAGTTCAAGAGTAGAGCCAAAATAAGGTAAAGGAATCAACATTAAATCAATTAAGGAAATCATAGGATCACAGAATCCAATCACATAAAGGAGTTCAGAATAAACTCTTCAATTAGGGGTAATTGATCAAACAGTAATAATAGGGGTCTAATTAAGGAAAGAATCTGTCACGACCCCGGTTCACCCTCCGTGAACCATCGAGACGACACCTAATCTCTACGACTAGGTAAGCCTAAATTGCGGAAGATAAACCAATTTGCGGAATAAAAACAATTTAAAATAGAAATATAGTGATATAATAGTGTTTAAAAGTGCCTCTCGGCATACACAACATTAACTCTCAAAACCAATACATATTTTCCAAAACCCGAAAAACCATGAATCACAAGCTAAGGATGACTACATAGTGCTCTAAATCCAGAATAGTCTAAACAACATAAATACAGAAGGGTTGTAACTATAAGAGAGAGTGGAGAGAGACTCCTCGGTCTACAGACGTGGTAGATATACCTCGAAGTCTCCGAACGGTCGCCTCGCCTCAAGGATGGTAAGTCTGAGTCGAAGTACCTGGATCTGCACATGAAAAACATGCGCAGAAAGGGCATGAGTACACCACAGTAGTACTCAGTAAGTGCCAAACCTAACCTCGATCGGGAAGTGATGAGGAAGGTCAGGGCCCTACTGAGATAAAATAAAAATATAAGATATGACGGTATAAGATAAGCAGTGCAGTTCAAAACTAACACTAAGAATTTAATACATGAAAACAAGGAATTCAATAACTGAAACGGAGGCAAAAACAAATCACAAGGAAATAACTAGGGATCTCTCAGTATCCCAAGGATCTCTTAGTACCCTCAATATATGTCAGGGATCTCTCAGTATCCTCAATATATGCTAGGGATCTCATGGTATCTCGAGGATCTCTCGGTATCATCAATATATGCAAGGGATCTCTTGGTATCCCAAGGATCTCTTGGTATCCTCATTATACGTGCTAGGAATCTCTCGGTATTCCGAGGATCTCTTGGTATCCTCAATATATGTGACAGAGATCTCTCGGTATCCCGCACCTCGGTGAAAATCATAAATACGTACAGGGGATCTCCTTGGATGTCGTCCCGTAGTTCCAAAGTAAAACACACAGCAGCAACACAAGAATACTCAATTAAGATCAATTTCGTATCAATTAAATAGGTAATTCTAATCTAACATGCTTCACATAATTCAATTAAGGCAGTTTAAGCAAATAAACAGTTAAGTCAATTAGACATACTTTTTCTGAGCTAACAGCAGGTTTAAATTTCAAGTAAAATGAAATAGGAAAAGGAACACAATTGAAATTACTTAAAGAAAACCTGATTTTCAACAATTAGCTCAAGTACGCACTCGTCACCTCACGTACAAGGCATTTCAAGTATCAAATATACCAAATCCTAAGGGGGAGGTCCCCCACACAAGGTTAGACAAGCCACTTACCTCGAACCGACTCAATAATCAACCCGAAACCACGTTCTTGCCACGAGTAGTCGACTCCAAATGGCCCAAATCTATTCAATTCAATTGCATAATGTAAATAACACTTCAAGTAACTGATTCTACAAATAATTTCTAAACTAATACGTGAAATTAGGTAAAATGACCAAAATGCCCCTCGGGCCCACATCTCCGAATCAGGTAAAATTTATATTTTGAGAATCCTCACACTCTCATGAGTTCATGCATACCAAAATTATCCAAATCTAAGGTCAGATTTCCAATCAAAAGTCGAATTCTAGGGCTAAGAACTTTCTTCCAACTTTTCCCCAATTTTCATCTCCAATCCGAAATTAAATGATGAATTTGTGTTTAGATTAATGGGTTACAAGAAAAAAGGAGTAAGGAATCGTTACCCAATTGATATCTCTGAAAATCGCTCAAAATCTCGCTCAAATCTGAGCTCCCAAACTCTAGTTTTGATAAAAATGGCTAAACCTTCGACTTTGAAATTTTATAATCTGCCCAGGTAAATCCTTCTTCGCGAATGTGGAAGTACCCTCGCATTCATCAAGCACAACTTTGCTTGTCCCAGATTTCCTTCATTGCGAACGCGATGCCCCTGTCGCGAACGCGGTAGCAGCCTTCTCCCTCCTACACGAACGCGGGACCCTCTTCGCGAACGCGCAGGCATACGACATCATATCTTCGCGAACGTGGGGCCATCATCGCGAACGCAAAGTGTTATGCTCCAACCACCCCCAGATCCTCTTCGCGAACGCGAGACCCCACTCGCGAATGCGAAGAAGGAAACTAGAACTGGAGACTTGTTGCATTTTCTGCAATTCTCTAAGTCCAAAAATTACCCATTGAGCATCCGAAACACCTGAGGCCCCCTAGACCTCAACAAAATATGCCAACCAATCATAAAACATCATTCAAACTTGTTCCAACCTTCGAAACGCTCAAAACAACATCAAAACACCTATTTTTCATCGGATTCAAGCCTAAGAATTTCAAAAACTCTAAAAATACGCTTTCGATCAAAACGTTTATCAAACCTCGTCCGAATGACCTGAACTTTTGCACACACGTCACATTCAACACTACAGAGCTACTCCAACTTTTGGAATTCCATTCCAACCCTTGGATCAAAATCTCACTATCGAACCAGAAACTTCAAAATTCGACCTTTCGGTATTTCAAGCCTAAATTAGCTATGGACCTCCAAAACACAATCTGAACATGCCCCTAAGGCCGAAATCATCCAACGGAGCTAACGGAACCATCAGATTTCCATTCCGAGGCCATCTTCATATTGTTCCAACTATGGTCAACTTTCCAACACTTAAGCTCTCATTAGGGACTAAATGTCCCAAAACTCTCTGAAACTCAAAACCGAACATCCCGGCAAATCAAAATAGCAGAAATAAACTCAGGGAAAGCTGTTAATAGAGGATCAGGGCATTAATTCTTAAGACGACCGGTCGGGTCGTCACAGAATCCCAATCATACCATGTAAAGGAATCAGTAAGAATCCACAAAACCATGCAGATAGCTTATTAAGACGAGGTAGGTAAATATTGCAAAAAAGGTAAAGGAAGTAATCAAATAATCAATCAATCTTTACAATTGACAAAAAATCAAGGAATATTCCCATAAATGACTCGGATTGAGTTTCAAATAAGGCACGGAATGGGTTTAACAATTGTCACACCTCCTTTTTTACCTACACCCTCGGAAGGATGTGTAAAGGAGTTTTTTTCCAACTCAAAGTGACAATCGAAACGGGATTATTTATTAAAATATTCAGAGTCGCCACTTGGGAGATTTATGGTGTCCCAAGTCACTGTTTAGAATCCCGAATCGAGGAAAAGATTGACTCTGTTTAACAGTCCGCGAACACAGAAATCCGGGTAAGGAATTCTGTTAACCCGGGAGAAGGTGTTAGGCACTCCCGAGTTCCGTGGTTCTAGCACGGTCTCTCAACTATTATATTCGGCTTAATTATCTGATTTTAGTACATATTCAAACCGATGTGCATTTTCAACCTTAACCGCTTTTATTCAGTTTTAGGAAGATTGCGACATTATTAAAACACATCTTGAACCACGTCACATAAATGCACCCGTGGTCTTTGACATATTTTAACATCATTTAGATTTGGATTTGGGTCACATAAATGTGCACCCGAGTTTAAGAAAGTAAATTATTAAAAGAATGCGTCTACAACAACTACGCGCTTTCAAATTTGCGAGGGCCATGGAAAATTCAACTAAATGGCATACCTCGATTTCTAAGAATTAAAATTAATTAAATGAGGGCCATACATTTGAGATTTTGTTTGGCATGGCAGCATGTAGGAAACCTTTTCAAATCTGAGCCTATCTATGTATAATTATTATTCTAAGAAAAAGAATTAAGTAATAACCAATTTCAACAAATAGAAATCAACAATCATACAATGACATATGAATTGTATAACATGTATACACACGGTCATTCTCAGAATTAGCCAAAGACTTCATTTATGGAGTCCAATTGCTAAAGAAAGAAAAAAAATGATGATGGCCTTGAATATTTAACTTCCTCCACTGATTCACGATTTACAACAAATAAAATATTGCTATTATCGAATACAAAGCTGTATCACCAAGCCTTAACTAATTAAAATAACCCACTTAGTGATTCACATAGACAACTCACAGAAAATAAATTTTATAGAGCCGATTTGCAGCTCATGTCTCTTGAAGCCAAGCTTAAAATTGCATACTACCGGTTTTTGAAGAAAATAAACGATACAAACATAGGCATTCAATAAAGAAACCACATCTGATCCATTACAGGAGATCTATTCAAATATTTCAAGTAATTCAGTCTATGGCCAGTTAATAAGATCAAAGACTAAACCAAACAAAAGCATAATAGTGGGCTTGAAGCTTCATTGCTTTTCAAAGATTAAAATATAAAATGGAAGAAACGCACTTAGAAATCACGGATTGCTTAAAATGCCGAATAATGGATAAAAGAGTGAAGATGAAGCTCAGCGTGACAGCAACAACAACAACAATTCATGGTAGCAAGATTTCATTATCAGCTTTTGTAGCCAAAATCTCGAGATTTTCTGCACCTCTTTTCTAGCTATAGTACTTGTTATTATTTGAACAGAATCAATGGAAATGGAACGAAGGTCGAGGAAAGGGTTCTATTGCGTTTTGTGTTGAAGAAGAAGAACAGTGGGGAAAGGGGTCGTTTGGAGAAGACCACGCGAAGGGGGGTGGGTCTGTTATTTCGCTCAACAAAAAGCCATGGATGACTGCTTTTAGAAGATCCTCTACGAGAGGGTAGGGTTCTCTGTGTCTTATAAGCTTTCAAATCTCTTTTCTCCTAATTTTAAGCCTTAGTGGACAATTAACTATACTATCTTTAACCCTTAAAATCATCAAGTGTTGTCTTCACTACTAGTTGTCTTTCCCTTTTTACAATCCCACTTACATAGTGTTTATTAACTAATATTATTGTGTCCCAAGCTTTTTTAACGGAAGTGTAGTCCAAACAATTGATCAACACAGTTTCAATTCAAGTTCTTATAAGAGTTCAACGCAAAATACCTAAATATCGAATTAAAAGAAAATCACACAATTTAACTTAAACATTAAAAATGCAAAATACCTATTTTTTTAAAATTTTCATATATTTATTAATTAATTCCAAAATGTCAAAGTAAATCCTAAAATTAACTACGATATATATTTTTGTATTTTTTATTAATTTTACAAATAAACATGCACAAAGAAATGCAAACAATAACAGAAAATATCATGAAAATTCACAAAATTGCATACGAAAATAAAAATTATTTTATTTTGAATTCTTTGGGAGTAATTCGTACAGGGCAAAAATCACGTGCTCACAACAATTAGTTAATGTTAGAGCCCATAAATCGAGCAATCAATCACACAAATAAGGCAATCATAGGTAATTAAAGACCAATCAAAGGTCAGTTAACCCATAAATTGGCAAGGGATGTAAATTAAGAGCCTCAGGATTAAGGGAAACAAACAGAAATCAGTAAATTACTTTAGTAAACAAATGAAACCCTAGATAATTAGGCAATTTAGTTTAATTATTCCAACAATAACAGACAAGAGGTTGAAATCAAACAATGAATAGTCAGTTAATTGAACCAAAAACATAATCATGCGAGAAAGATTAAACAAAACATGAGGATCTTAGAAAACCTTTTGCAAAAATAGAAGAAGTAGAAAACCCCTAATTTGAAAACAATTAAAGTTGATTGACAGATAGAAACCAAAGGATTCTTAAAGAAAACAACCATGGAAACTTGAAACACTTCAAATAGGTAGGGATTCGGTTAACAAATAACAAAGAAACCAAAAACCCTAGAATAACATAGTGCTGAAAATCGATTAACAGTAAGGAAGTAAGAGAACCTTAAAGAAAATCAGTGATGAACTCAGAATCTCTCCAGATATACCAAGATCTGAACCGATTCAAGTCCAAACATTAGGTTTTTAATGAAAGAAAGGAAAGGGTAAAGGGAAATCTGGTCTTGAATCAGAGATTTGAACCGTAAAAAATCGATAAAAAAAGCACTCACAGACCATCAACGGACTCTTAGAGGGTCTTGAACAAGATCTGGACTAGATCTCTTTGAGATCTTTCCATTAAATCACAAAAACGAGCAATCGGGAGACGTATGAGACAAGTAGAAGTCTCAAACAGCCATGGGAATCTATCGATCGAGTGGGAATCGGAGAGGTTGGGGCTGGCTTGGGTGGGGGCAGCTAGGGTTAGGGTTGGGGTCTCAGAGAGACGAAGAGGAGAGGAGTTTTAGGGTGGCTATTTATATAAAATGAATTAGGTTAGGGGGGTCGTTGGGTTAAAAATGGTAAGGAGTGATAATGGCCGTTGATCTCTGTGATCAACGGCCAAGATTTAGAGGGTTTGGGGCTGCGTTTAATTTGATTTAGGCCTGGTCTTAATGGGTTAGTGACCTAGGGGTTGAAATTGGGCTGTTCAATTAGGCTAGATCCGAAAATAAGAGGGCTATTTATAAAAACCCAAGCAATTGAATAAAAATTATTTGATAAAATAATTAACAATGAGAAAAAATAATTTTCATGCATAGAAGTGCTTTAAAATAATTATTCAATATTTTAAAAACATAATGGACCAATTTCTGGTAAAATAATGCAGTGATGTATGCATGGGCTGTAATTACAAAATTATTGCAATTGTAACCAAAAGGTGTAAATCTGGCCATTTGTGAAATAATTGGAACTTAATATGGCTATAAATAGCAAAATTAAATCAATGAAATATTATAGAGCCATTTGTGATGCAATTTTGTATTTATTTATATAAATAATATACTAGAATAAATTAATTTTAAAATATAGAAATTATAGAAAAATATCAATTGATGCTATGCATAGTTTTGAAGGTATATCAAAACTTTAAAAATATTATAGGGAGAAATTGGGCATCAACAATAGGTCTGGCTAAAACAAAAGTAAATAGGTTGAAAACAAGACACATAGGTTGATCAAACAGAAGTAGACATGCAATTGCAGTAACATATAGGTTGAACAGAAATAGACATGCTTATTGTAGTAAACACATAGGTTTGTTTAAACAAAATAAAGGAATGTTGATTATGAGGAAACACATTGAATAGCAGGAAGCATATAGTCTAATTGAAGCAAGTAAAAATCCAAAGAATACTTATTTTGTTGGGAAGAATTTGTTCAAATCCCTAGTAGAAATCAATTAAGTAAAAAGAATCCCAAAGAATACTGGTTTTAATAGAAAAATTGTTCAAAACTAAGAATAGAATCAGTCAATACAACTGGTTCACAGAAATAACGCAATAACGAAAAAAATTGAAAAAATCAATATCACAAACAGGAACATCTAGGATTTAAAAATATACACAAAAATTAATTAGACTTGTAAAGAAATATTAGTTTAAACACCGAAAGGTTTAAAAAATCTTTGAAGAAAAGTCTGGTATGAGCCCTAATTTCAAAAGAGTAAACGAGTCAAAACAATTAATTAAACCAAGAGATTCTTGAAGGAAAACACCGAATGATACTCGAATAACTTCAGATCTTCAAAGATCTGAGAAGATTCAAACACTAGTGAAACTAGGTTTTCAGAAAATAGTAAAGATAAAGAGAATCGACCGAAAACCCATGGATTCGTACTAGAAGATAGAGGAAATCCATACTCACAAACGAAAGTGGCCCGAGACAGGCTAGTAAACAACTTTCAAGCCAGAACAGGTTGAATTTCCATGAGATCTTCTCAAGGACTCATGAAATCAAGCAGCCATAGAGTATAGGAGACCGGTGGTGGTTGGAGAATGCACAGAAACACCATGGAAGGGAGGTCTTCGCCGGTGACGGCGATTAAGGTTAGGGGCGAGTTGAGAGAGAGAGTTGGAGAGGTTAGAGAACGAAGGGGGGAGGACTGTAACAAATGGGCTAGGTTAGGGGGGTCGTTTGGATTAAAAATGGTAAGAATAAATAGGGGCCTTTGATCTTAGAGATCAACAGCCAAGATGAGAAGGGGCCTGAGTCGGTTGGATTTTAATTGGGTTATGGTTGTTTTGAATTGGGCTTGGATTAATTAAATTGGATTGGGGGTCCGATTTTGAGGTGTAAATTAGGGGCTATTTGTTAAATACTCATTTTAGTAAATAAAATAATTTTAAAAATGGCTAATTAAATGATAAAAATAATTTTCAAGCATGAAGATTATTTAAAATAATTATTTAATATTGTAAAAATATAAAAGTCATCTTTTGTAAATAATATAGTTATGCATATGTAGTGGCTATTTTTTACAAAATATGCAATTATAGTCTTAAAAATGCAAAATATAATTATAAAAATGCAATTAAAATATTTGAACACTCATATGAATATAAATGATGAATTTAAATAATTAAATCATCATAAAATAATATGAGGAATAATTCTGAACATTTATGTAATTAAAAATGCATGTGATAATGGACTCGGGAACTCCGAATCGGCATACAATACGATCCTTGATGAAGTCTCCGATGAATTTCTTGGTCACGGCATTGTAGGATGCAGCGTCTTCCCATTTTGTAAAGTAGTCAATGGCCACTAAATGAACCGGTGCCCGTTTGATGCAGTGGGCTCAATCAGACCGATGACATCCATTCCCCAGGCAGCAAAAGGCCAAGGTGCACTTGTTGCATTGAGCTCATTGTGTGGTACCCTTATCATGTCTGCATGTACCTGACATTGGTGGCATTTCTGTAAGTATCGGATGCAATCCGTCTCCATGGTCATCCAAAAATATCCAGCTCTGAGTATTTTCTTGGCTAGAACAAAACCATTCATATGTGGCCCACAAGTTCCAACATGTATTTCTTCGAGCAATCTGGAAGCTTCCTTTGCATTAACAAACCTTAACAACCCTAGATCAAGAGTTCTTCTATACAGCGTCCCTCCGCTTTGAAAGAAGTGACTGGATAGCCTCCGCAGCGTGCGTTTCTGAGTGTGGTTTGCCTGCTATGGATATTCTCCTCTTGCCAAATATTCTTTGATGTAGTGAAACCAAGGTTTTCCATCCGTTTCCTCTTCAACATGAGCACAGTAAGCTAGTTGATTGTGGATCCTCACCGGGATGGGATCAATGAAATTCTTGTCTGGATGTTGTATCATTGATGACAAAGTGGCCAGTACATCTACGAACTCATTTTGAATTCTGGGCACATGTTTGAATTCTATCTTTGTGAATCTCTTCATCAATTCCTGTACGTGATGCAAGTATGGTAGTATCTTGGTATTCTTCGTAGCCCATTCTCCTTGAACCTGATGTACCAGAAGATCCGAATCACCGATTACCAGCAAGTTCTTTTATATTTATATCGATGGCCAGATTGAGCCCATGATGCAAGCCTCATATTCATCCATGTTGTTGGTGCATGGAAACCTAAGCTTCACAAATACAGGGTAGTGTTGACCTGTTTCTGATACCAAAACCGCTCCAATGCCCACTCCTTTGAAGTTTGCAGCTCCATCGAAGAACATCCTCCAACCGTCGTAAGCTTCAGTAATGTCCTCTCCTACGAATGACACTTCTTCATCTGGAAAATACGTTTTTAAGGATTCGTATTATCCTCCAATAGGATTTTCAGCAAGATGGTTTGTCAATGCTTGTCCTTTGACCGCCTTCTGAGTTACATAGACAATATCAAATTCACTTAATAGTATCTGCCACTTGGCTAACTTCCCGATTGGCACGGGCTTCTGAAAGATGTACTTTAGAGGGTCCATCCGGGATATGAGGTATGTGGTATAGGTAGTGAAGTAATGCCTCAGTTTCTGGGTCGTCTAGGTCAAAGCAAAGCAAGTACGTTCCAATAGAGAGTATCGTGCTTCGTAAGGTGTGAATTTCTTACTCAAGTAGTATATGGCTTGATCCTTTCTCCCTGTTTCATCATGTTGTCCCAAAACACATCTGAAAGCTCCATCTAATACTGATCGATAGAGTAGCAAAGGTCTCCCAGGTTTTGGCGGGACTAGGACTGGTGGTGGATAGGTACTCCTTGATTTCATCGAAAGCTTTCTGACAATCTTTAGTCTAACTCGTTTCAACATCTTTCCTCAACATCTTGAAGATGGGTTCACATATAACTATGGGATGTGCTATGAAGCGGCTGATGTAGTTGAGATGCCCTAGGAAATTCATCGCATCCTTTTTGCTCTTTGGTGGTGGTAACTCCTGGATAGCCTTAACTTTGGATGAGTCCAACTCGATTCCCCAGCGGCTGACAATGAATCCCAACAGCTTTCCTGGGGGAACCACGAATGCACATTTTGCGAGGTTCAGTTTTAAATTGTACCTCCTTAACCTGTCAAAGAACTTTTTCAAGTCTGCTATGTGATTTGCGGCCCTCTTGGATTTTATGATGACGTCGTCAACATACACCTTTATTTCTTTGTGTATCATATCATGGAAGATAGTTTTCATGCCTCTCATGTAAATATCCCTAGCATTCTTTAGACCAAATGGCATTATCTTGTAGCAGTACACTCCCCATGGTATAACGAAAGTTGTTTTCTCTACATCTTCTTTATCCATCCAGATCTGGTGATAACCCGCGAAGTAATCTATAAAGGATTGGAGTTCATGCTTGGCACAATTGTCGATCAAGATGTGTATATTTGGCGGTGGAAAGTCATCTTTGGGACTTGCTCTGTTTAAATCTCAATAGTCAACACATACTCTGACTATCCCGTCTTTCTTTGGAACTGGTACAATATTGGCTAGCCAGGTTGGGTACTCAACTACCCTTAGGTCTTTAGCTTTGATCTTCTTAGTGACCTCTTCTTTGATTTTCAGGCTCATGTCTGGTTTGAATTTTCTAAGTTTCTACTATACTGGCGGACACATTAGATTAGTAGGCAATTTGTGAGCCACTATGGATGTACTCAGGCCGGTCATGTCATCATATGACCATGCAAAGATATCCTCATATTTCTTCAAGAAACGAATGTACTCTTCCTTTTCTGACGGTGATAAGTGAATGCTTATGCAAGTCTCCTTGATGGTTTCAGTGTCTCCCAAATTTACTGCTTCGGTTTCGTCCAGGTTGGACTTAGGTTTATTCTCAAAGTTCTCAACCTATCTGACAACTTCCTCAGGTATTTCATCATCTTCTTCTAAGTCATTATCCTTATGTTTCATTGTCTCATTACATGTCACAGTCATCGGTTCATCAGGAAAAGTAATAATAACGATGTAGGAAAAAAAGTGTGAAAATAATGAATAATAATAGACAACATTGATAAAAATTGAAAATACCCAAAACAAGTATGGCTCGATGAATTGAGCAATTATTTTGAAACAAAACACGTCTTTAAAACAAAATTACTGAAAACATCGGAAATGCCTAGTGTGGCTATAGAAATAAGCTTTAGGCTAAATTCCAAGCTACCCAGGGACTCGGCGGGCCCGGGATGGTGTGACAATCCAATTCCTGAGAACGGCTCATTTCCCTACAGTCTAAATGGTGAGGCCTTCTTCCTCCTCCTCCTCAATTATCGCACTGCATTCCATATCCTCGTCCTCTAGAAACAAATTCCTCAGCCCAGCTAAAGCTTCTTTCTCTGCAGTTTCCCATATTGTGTCATCCTGGTGAAAAGTTTGTCCTAGATGTGGCACTGGTTGCTCGAGAGGGTAATAAGGTTCACGCCATGGAGGCGACCAATCATCATACTCTTGCCATGTATACTGGTATCCGAGCCCAAAGGTTGTACTATGACATTTTAGCTGTGTTGGTTTAGTAATGCCCTGGAGATCTTTGTCAGGTTCATACCCGGACCATGCCAGTATGCTTTCTATTTTGTTACTCCACTATTTGTCTTTCTCAACTGCATTGGCATGTTCGATGTGGTGATAAGTTTCCCCTCCTAGCCTTCTTCTATTCTCGATAACTGGGATGGTTTGACTGGTGCAAATAGGATTACTTCCATCTCCATGAATGATCACCTCCTGATGGTTCCATTCAAACTTCATGGCCTGGTGTAGTGTGGAAGCCACAGCCCTAGCGGTATGTATCCAAGGTCAACCTAACAGAAGATTGTATGTAGCTGATATGTCAAGCATTTGGAATTCAACATCGAACCAAGTTGGCCCCATCTGTAGACAGATTAATTTCCCCGATCGTGGCCCTTTGAGACTCATCAAAAGCTTTCATGTTCATACTTCCTGCCGTATCTCATGGAAATCTTTGCCCAATCTTTCCATAGTAGTCAATGGGCAAATGTTGAGGCTTGAACCTCCATCTATTAGAACCCTAGAAATGAATGTCTTCAAATTGTACCATGATATGCAGTGCTCTGTTGTGATTTAACCCTTCAGGCGGTAATTTATCCTCGTAGAAGGAGATCTTATGACTTTCCAACACTTGCACTACCATGTTGGCCATTTCTCCGCATGTAATATTGTTAGGCACATAGGCTTCACTTAACACCTTCATCAAAGCATTCTTATGCGCCTCTAAATTTTGCAATAGTTATAAGATGGATATTTGGGGGGGGGGGTTGTTCAAATTATCGACAACAGAGTTTTCCCTCGCCTGTACTTTTCTCCAAAGATCATTTGGTCTAGTTTCAATGACAGGTTTCTTAGTAGCAGCCTCCTTGCTCGATCCTCCCAAGTGTTCAGGTGTATAGATCCTTCCCGTTCTGGTCATTCCTTGTGCAGCATCAGATTCCTCCATCTTTGCTTTTCCTTTTCGCCTAGCTTTGGCAATGTAATCCCAAGGTATGGCCTTGGAATTGAAAGGAGGTGTGGTTGATACTGTCACTGTGAAAGGTATGGCCACTTCTACCTCAAATGGAAAAGGTATGGCTGTAGATGGAGCTACCTCTACCTCAAATGGAACCGATGCAGTTACCTCAACCTCGACAGATGGTTGTATCTGTACCATAATAGGAATGAGTGTGACTGCAAGTTTAAAGTCGTCGCCTTCCCGAATAAGCCCGATTGACCCCTCGGGATCCCATTCTTCACCCGTCTCTATAACATGGACCCCATCACCCCGATGATCCGGGAGAGGTTTGTTGCGTACGTTGGCTGCAACTTCCTTTGCCTATATGATGTTGCTATCAATCAATGTTTGGATCTTATTTTTCAATGTTTGGCACTCGTTAATGGTGTGCCCCTTCATACCGGAATGATATGCACAGGTTTTGTTTGGGTTGACCCATTGAGATGAGTTCTCTACTACCACAGCAGGAATAGGAGTGACATAACCAGCATCCTTCAACCTTTCATACAGTTGGTCGATGGGTTCATCAATAGCGGTGTATTGTCTGGGTGGTTTGCGATCAAAGTTGGGTCGGGGTTCTGGTAATTTCGACGAGTTGGAGGTGAATGATAGTAGGCTGGTTGGGTGTTATCAGTATAATAGGCAGTGGTGGGTTGAGAATATCTAAGAGATGAGGGTTAGTATGTGGGCTGAGGTGTTTGGTATGTGGGTGGAGGTGTTTGATATGTGGTTAGAGGTGTTTGATATGTGAGCGGAGATTTTGGGCCTTGAGCCACCATTACTTCCCCCACTTTCCTTTTCCTTGATATGCTGCCTGATTGTAATGCTTTGTTCGTGGCCTGTAATGCCTGGAAATTTGTCACCATCCCTCTTTTGATACCTTCTTCAATCCTTTCTCCGAGTTTGAGGATATCAGAGAACTTTTGATTCTCAATGTCCATTAGCCTTTCATAATACTGTGGGTCATGTGTCGTGACAAAGAACTTATTCATTTGTTCTTCTTCTAGTGCTGGTCTGACCTTGGCTGCTTCTGATCTCTACCGAGTAGCATACTCATGGAATGTCTCAGTTGGCTTCTTCTTTAAATTCTGGATTTAGAAGACATCTGGTGCATTCTCCGTATTGAACCTGAACCGGTCCATAACTTCTGTTTCCATGCTAACCCAATTGGCCCAATTCTTAGGGTTTTAGCTTATGTACCCGGATAGGGCATCTCCAGTAAGACTTCTTATGAAGAGCTTTATTCGGATCCTTTCATCTTTTCTAACCCCCACAAGCTTGTCACAGTAAGTTCTCAAATGGACCTTGGGATCACCTGTTCCGTCAAACATTTTGAACATGGGAGGTTTGTAACCCTCCGGCAGTTCCACGTCAGGTTGTATGCACAGACACTTAAAATCCAAACCTTCTACCCCTTTGCCTCATTCGACACCCTGAACTTGACTTGTCAATTCCTTGAGTTCCTCGGCCATGTTCTTGATGAGCAGGTCCTTCTCAGTGGACTCTGGTGTATAGGAGATTGGTTGAGTAGAGTAAGGTACGATTTCCACATATATAGGATTATTTTGGTGAGTGCTAGGGACTTGTGTGTAGTGGTGGTCGTTGGTTGAGTTTTGAGGATCGAGAATGGGTTGTGATGTGTTCTAAGGAGTGTGATAGGTAGTGATTTGTGGGTACTGGATTGGTTGATGATGGTGATGTGGTGGAGTTGGTATTGGCAAAGGATTGGGATTTTGAGGTGGAGTTGCATATTGATATGGTGCGGGAGGAGGCTGGTTTGGTGTATTTTGGGGAGATACTAGGTTTTTAGTATTTTGTTGGTTGATGTCAGGGACGTTCAGGGTAAGGGATAGGTTTGCTAAGTTGCGGACCAGCTCAAGTTCTCCCTGTATCTCTATTATCTTTTGTTCTAACCGCAAAACCAAGTCATTTGGTGCCGGAGTACTCCGACCTTCTGAAGTTTCTGCATTCTCAGCATTTTCCTTTCGAATACCACTTAAGTCATCCATCTTAGCTTTCCCTCTTCTATCGTATCACTTGGAGGAGGAGGAGGAGGTGGTGGAGGGCTTCTAGATCTGGTATGATATGCTGATGATGCCAGTATGTGCGAACCAACCTTAGGGGTTGTGAATAATAAAGAATTAATAAGACAAAATGTAAACAAGTCAGTAAGGATTCTGAAATGTTTGCGGTATTTAAACACATATTGCGGGAATGTAAATTTGCACCCTAATTTGGGAGTCTCATTGTTCCCGAGGTAGGCCTAACAAAAAATAGATTTGGAGAAATTCAGTGTCAATAATTGCCTCATTTCATTAATGTAAAAATAGACGACCCAAAATGACACTAAATAAGATAATGCTACTAATGGCACTTGGCCTTATTACATTTGAAAAGCAAGTAAACCTAATCTACTTGGTCCTAGAAGGACCCTCTCTAGACTGGATGCTTTTGTGATCAGTTCCCCCAGTTCGCGCAGGTTCAGCAGTAAGAATGCCCTTGCCAAATGTCCTCATTCGTTTCCCTCAACGTTCCGACAATTGGTGACTCTCTTTCTCATTTTCCCTTCCAATTCCATCAGATTGTACTCCAGATATTCCACTCATTGATCATTTCCATGTTGGCCTTATGTTGCTCCATATGCTCAGCTTCAGACTCGTGAATTCTTTTGTGTTGTTTGTTATACTTCACCTGTGCCTCTGCAACTTCGTTTATGACCCTGTTTGTTGGACCAACCCTTGGCTCAAAGATTCCTGCTATGTTATCATCCAACCATGATGGGTAAAAGTATGTATGACCCATATGATATCGATGCGGCTCGATGGTATCCTTTTCCACGATAATCTTCAAGTGCCACATGTGTTGTGCTTTATTTTTATATGGTATGGCATCACCCGAAAGTTGGCTATGAAGTGACATATTTTAGCGACTCGCGGTATGACCTGTCTCCTGTCTGCCTGTCTCATAACCCTGAGGGGAGCATAAGGGTATATGCCCCTTAACCCAATCAATACCAAGTGGGGAGCATCCCGAGATCTGATGATGAACCCGTCGGCAGGGAACCACTCAAACATCCATTGAACCCGGTCCTCAGTTGAATTGTTGAAGAACTGCACCCATCCTACAACATCCTTAGGTTGAGCAAACATGTCTAAGATATAGGTCATTCTTTTGGGATGATGGAAGGCTATGTGATCATTCCACGGCCTTCGTGAAAACTCCTGACGGTATTGACCCTTTTGGAGATGCTCTAACAACCAAACCTGTAGCAACAAGTTGCAACCCTCGAAGAATCTATGCCCCTTCTGACAACGCTCCTGGGCCCGGTATATGTATGCGATGATCATAGGGACAATGGTATATGTCTGCCCCTCGATCCCGTCCATCAAAGTTTTGGCCACCATGGCCAGCCTGGTGTGCATTTTGTCCCCTTGGATCGGGAATACTAGCATGCCCAAGAAACACATGATGAACACAAAGACCCTACAATAAATCCAACCCAAAGAGGTGATGGAGAATTCATCATCAAAAATACGGTAAGAGCTGTTGTGACCATATCGTTCATAGAGGAAGTTGAAAGGTATGCAGGAGTTTTTCAGACACTCCAAGTCATCGTTTTTCTTTAACCCCATCATCTTCAAAAATCCTCTAGTGATGTGATTTTCAGGTGCCAATAAACCATGGTTTTCCAAGGGCAACCCAGCGAATCCCCCTATTTATTCCAAAATAGGGGTCATTTCTATGTTTTCAAAGCGGAACACAACCCTTTATTTGTCTCAGAACATGGTGGCAGACACAATTAACATTTTGTTTGGCTGAAGGTCCAACAAAGAAGGCAAATTTCCTAAGACCATTTTCACATGATTTTGGTCACTTGAAGGAAGATCTCTCTACCAATTTAGCAAAAGTGAAGGTATGCTACCGACCATGCCGAACCTGGGGACTTCGTGACTCATTTTCTACAAAACAAAATATAGGTTAAGCCCTTTCCCCCTCCAGGTTCATCTATTTATACAACAATGATTAACATATTGGCACTTATTTCTCCAAATTAATGCACACAATCATGGTTGCGTCCATTGGGATTATGGAAAACTCGATGGACTTTTGGGTGAGGCTTAACTTAAAGGGTTATTATGTGGACAACATATTAACCTGGCTAGGTTTGACCATGATGCATGTACAATTAATCAGAGTAAGGTTGCTATAGAGGTCTAGACTAGGACCCTCAAGTGGATAACTTGAGGGGAAAAAGCACGGAACTGTCGACTGCACCGTTGATCGACCCGTTTAACCGCAAAAACGCCTTTCCAAATTTAAAGGGTGATATATAGAAAGAGCTCAAACACTCATCAAGTGTTGCTAATTGATTACGCACGAGTGGAATATGATGTTTAGCATGATTTATGCAGCAATAATAACATGTTATCAAGTATTTGCACATTTAAAATGATAAATGCGGTATTTAAATAATTGAAAGACAATTACAAAAAGAAAACAAGGAGACAAGTCAAAGTTAGGAAAATAAAAGAAATAGTAAATGCTTTAGAAATAAGCAATTAAATCCAAATAAAGGGGAAAGGAAAAGGGTACACATGTATTAGCAGAATAAAGCATGCTTAAGACTAATTCACAAAAACAAGCTCGTTATGGTAAGAGCCTTAAATATCCCCAGCAGAGTCGTCATGCTGTCGCGCCCTCTTTTTCCTCGCGGAGTCCGGGTTTTGACATTCATTGGGAACAACTCCTTTGCTTTTGGGAATTGGGTATTTGAATTTGAAGAGTCACCAGCTAACGGATTTAAGGTGCATCAGGGCACCAAAAGCAAGTAACTCATAAAACCGGTTTGCATTACTAGAGATTTGGGTAAGGGCTCGAAATAACCTTGAGGGAAAGGTGTTAGGCACCTCTCGCGGTCCACAATGGTGGGTCCCGACCGAACTCAAATTATGTGAATTAGTCTTATAAACAGACAGACACATTGGTATTACATTTAGAACAAGGGATAAAAGGGGTCCTAGGTTTTTTAGCCTACAGGATCACTTCTGTACAATGCTTGGTAATCGTCCCCAAGTTGGGGTGCTATACATTGCATTAGCGCACAGGTCATCATATCCTTTTACTACCCAATTACCCTTCCCTTAGTGGTATTATAAGTGTTTTTAATTAAACAAACTCTATGAGTGCATTACCCATCCTTTCCTTATGGTTCTGGAGGTGCTTTAGGACCTCTAATTTAGGTAGTTCTAGACTTTCCTAAGGTACATAAAGGAAAAATCTAGGCGACAAGCAAGAACAAATAGGACATTCACATAAGGGCAATTAAGGGCTCATTTTTTACTTCCTCACATAAGCAAATAATAGCACGTCTCAAACAACATGATTTCAGATATTTCCAAAGATACTAGAGCAGAATATCTGGGTAAGCATGACAAAACTGAATATGCAGCATTATGTTAAGGCAGGGTAATAGAGACTTAATCAGTTTGCCTACTGATTTTAGGACCTGTTGAATCTGGGCAGTTCACAAATAATTAAGCAAATCACATTTTACCAATTGCAAGATTTTAATTACCTAGTGGCTCGCCTAAGCGTGGATCTGAGATGCCTTATAACATAGTATCTAACTGTTCATTAGAAATCTAATAACAAATTTAAAACCAGCCGTTTGAGTTTCATTATGTCCTATAGGCATGATGCCTAGGTGCAAACGTTACAGAACAATTTTTTTATACACATTTTCTCTATAGGCATGATACCTAAGTATGGAGGCTTCTTTTTAAACTTACTCTTATAGACGTAGTTGCTACTAAAGAAACTGATTCTGTGCGATCTAGATGTAGTTAGAGTACTTAGTCGAGGGTAATAAAAAGTCCTAAAGCATGGTTTCTAATGCACATAAGAGAATAAAGATGATTATTAGGCAAAATTAATAGCAACCTAGTGACAGGATTTTTAAACAGGCATGACATATTTAGAACTTTAGAAAGCAGAAGTTTTAGAACAAATGATATGATGCGCCTATAAACATACACAAAATAATCCCATAAGCAAGTAGATAATCACAATGGTCCTAAGAGCATGATTTCTACCTGATTCCCCACAAAAAATATATATAAAAAGTCCCTCCCATTTTACTAATATCCCCAGTATCTGTTTTACAAGGATTATTACAGACCATAAAACAAATGAATTACAAAATAAACCAAGCTATGCTATAGGGAGCCTGGATAGGCCCAACATGAACCTGAAAAAACCAGGCTTTCAAACAATCCAAAGTGCCATAGTCTCATAGGTCACCCAATGGTATCCTAGTGTGTCAAAGTTCCCAAAGGCCTCAGGGATCCCGGGCAACGCTCGCATCAGAAAAATTTCAAAGCAACCCTTTTGGTGAGCAAGTTTTGAAAGCCAACTCCAGTGTGTCAAAGTTCAGAGGAGTCTCATGGACTCCTAATCAATGCTCACACTGGAGGGGCAAGACCCTAAGTGTTATAAGAATAGGAGTGGACAACAGGAGATAGTTTTTAAGAAAATAGTTTTGGATTCTCAGAATGTAAGGAACAAACAGGGTCATTCAATCATTGTAGCTCAAACAAAGGTCCTAGAAATCAGATAGTATACCGAAACAGGATCATTCAAAGTTTCAATTTAGTTTACTATCAATAGTTACTAGGTGAGCAGACACTAATCAAAGGCATGACATGCAGGGATCACTCAAACAGTCACATTCAAAGGGGTAGTGAGGATGGGGAGCCATATTGGTCAGGAGTCTGTGAGAGGTGAACACTTAAAGAGCATACTAGTGGAGAAGTAAATAGATCTAGGTCCAGTTTAGACATGAGCAAGTATACAGACTTGCTGAAAGCAGAAGCATATAGGTCTGGCTAAAACAAGAGTAAACAGGTTGAAAACAAGACATATAGGTTCAATCAAACAGAAGTAGACATGTTATTGCAGTAACATATAGGTTGAACAGAAGTAGACATGCTTATTGTAGTAAACACATAGGTTTGTTTAAACAAAAGAAAGGCATGCTGATTATGAGGAAACACATTGAATAGCAGGAAACATATAGTCTAATTGAATGGCAGTACACATGTTGATTAGGAACAATAAGCATGAAGCACATAGGTTTAGTAAAAGATAGGCAGGCTGATATAAAGATCCTACTGATTTAATAACAGGAAAGTGAACATGTTGATAACAAGGCACATAGTTGAATTAAAGTAGCAGTAGACATGCTGAGCAGGAAAACATACAGGTTCAGAAAAAGGCATACTAATTATAAGAAAAACACATAGGTTTAATTGAATGGCAATAGTGAGAGCATAACAGTTAAGGAAGCAGAAACAGAAGGTAAAGTAGGCAGGATTCAACAGCCTAGCCTTGGCTTTCAGTCGTCTAGACAAGCAATGAACATAAGTAACAAAGAGAGAGATGAGAGAAAGCTTTTGTGTATGTGTGTCTTTGAACTATTGTTCGCTGTTTAAAGAATCAGAATGAGAGTGTATATATAGAACTTAGGGAGATGAAACAAACAAGGTAAAAAAGGATTTGGAGCTCATAAATAAAGTAGATAGATTTAATCAATTAGTTAATTGGGGCTAATCCCCATTAATTTGCACAAACAAATCCAGGAAGATCATATCAGTACAAAGAGAATCCATTACCAACCATGATTAGGGCTTAAATAAGGTAACAAATCTTAAATTGACTGTAAATTAACTAATCAGCAGGAATAAAGCAAGTAACACTAATTACATGCCACAAATAAGGAAAGTAAGTAAAAATCCCAAAGAATACTGATTTTAACGGGAAGAATTGGTTCAGATCCCTAATAGAAATCAATTAAGTAAAAAGAATCCCAAAGAATAAAAGTTTTAACAAAAAAATTGTTCAAAACTACGAAAAGAATTAGTCAATACAAAACATTAGTTTAAGCATTGAAAGGTTTAGAAAAATCTTTGAAGAAAAGTATGGTATGAGCCCTAATCTCTGAAAGAGTAAACGAAGTCGAAACAACTAATTATACAATGAGATTCTTAACGGAAAACACCCAGTGATACTCTAATAACTTCAGATCTACAAAGATCTGAGAAGATTCGAATAGTAGTGAAACTAGGTTTTCAGAAAATAGTAGAGATGAAGAGAATCGATCGAAAACTCATGGATTCGTATTAGAAGCTAGAGGAAATCCATACTCACAAACGAAAGTTGCCTGAGACAGGTCGGTAAACAACTTTCAAGCCAGAACAGGTTGGATTTCCATGAGATCTTCTCAAGGACTCATGAAATCAAGCATCCAGAGTGTATAGGAGACCGGTGGTGGTCAAAGAATGCATAGAAACACCATGAAAGGGAGGTCTCCGCCGGTGACAGTGATTAGGGTTAGGGGCGAGTTGAGAGAGAGAGTTGGAGAGGTTAGGGAACGAAGGTCGGCGGAGTGTAACAAATAGGCTAGGTTAGGGGGTCGTTTGAGTTAAAAATGGTAAGAATGAATAGGGGCCATTGATCTCAGAGATCAACGGTCAGGATGAGAAGGGGCCTAGGTCGGGTAAGATTTTAATTGGGTTAGGGTTGTTTTGAATTGGGCTTGGGTTAATTAAATTGGATTGGGGGGGGTCCAATTTTGAGATGTAAATTACGGGCTATTTGTTAAATATCCATTTTACTAAATAAAATAATTTTAAAATGGCTAATTAGATGATAAAAATGATTTTCAAGCATGAAGATGATTTAAAATAATTATTTAATATTATAAAAATATAAAAAGTCATCTTCTGTATAGATAATATAGTTATGCATATGTAGGGGCTATTTTTTTACAAAATATGTAATTATAGTCTTTAAAATGTAAAATGTAATTATAAAAATGTAATTAAAATATTTGAACGCTCATATGAACATAAATGATGAATTTAAATGATTAAAACATCATAAAATAATATGAGGGATAGTTTTGAACATGTATATAATTAAAATTGCAGGAATAAATTGATTTAGTGCCTTTAAAAAATTATAAGAAATTGTAAAAACACTTGTGCATGTTTGTAAATGCATGTATAATATTTTAAAGTGTTTATGCATATTTAAAAATATATGAGAGAAATATTGGGTATCAACAACTGCCCGGGAGTAAAAATCAAAAGTAATATTCCAGACCATATGAGTTGCACAAAAACTTCGTCATGTATGAGAACTCAGATACGCTAAGTATGCATGCAAAAGGGGCAAAAAGACCAGGAAAAGCAATTGCTTACATTTGAAGAAAGCTGAAATAGAACGAAAGGAATTATTCGATTAATGATCTGCCATGGAAGACTCTAGTATAAGCTAAAAGAAGAAATTGGGTGCAGGTCATAGACAAAGGATTGAATCATTACAAGATTGTATCATGGTTTTCCATAGCATCTATGAAATTTTATAGTAATAACTAAATTCCATGAGCCGCAGATCAGAAGTTAGCTTAAGCCTACATAAAGGCTGACCAGAAGGAAAAGGAAACTAAAGAGTTACATCAACTAAGTAAATTAAGAATCTACTTATTGGACCCAGAGAGTTACAAACATCATGATTGAGAACATTGTAAAATCACTCATAATATCAGAGGTACAAGAGAAATAGTATAGTAGCCACATTCTATAATGCCTCTACGATAAAGCTAGTTAGAAGAATACCAGTATGAAGCTACCACCAGATTGTGTGTGCACCAAAGGTGAAAGTATTATAAAAGAGCTTCAAGTTATGGATGTGATTATATCTAAGTGGAAGGGAGGTCATGAAAGAGATAAAAGATATAATGTGAGACTTTAAGATAAGTAAGGTAAAGGTGGACAACATATGAGATACTCAAATGCAGAAGGTTATGAATAGTCCTTACTTCGGATAGAAGGCTAAAGTGGAGGATTCAATATCTAGGAATAATAGTGGCATCGTCAGTAGCATATCCTCCATCCTATGGTCTAGGTATTGAGAAGCCTGATTAAGAGAGTAAAGAAGAGTTAGAGACGATGTGATATATTGCTTGATATTCCAAAAGGACATAAGGAAATCAATGATGCAACCAAGTTGAAAGGTTGCAAGAATATTACGTAGATATTACGTCCTGCAGTATTATATTACGATGATGTTACGTCCCGCAGTATTATATTACAATGATGTTACGTCCTGCAGTATTATATTACGGTGATGTTACGCCTTGCAGTATTACATTACGATGATGTTACACTTTGCAGTATTAAATTATGACGATGTTGCACCTTGTAGTATTGTACGTTAATTTGTCGTAAGATAATTGACATCAGTCCAAGGAAAAAATTATTCGGAGATTATAAGGATTATGCTATTTCACAAGTGATGAGTAAATTCATGGAAGTGAAAAGGGAAGCAAGTCAAAGGAAATAAATTTTCATCCAAGTTTGGCATGTGGGGATAAAATACGGGCTGAGCGTTAATACCTGATATTTACGGACTAGTACCATACAAGGTACCATATGACCATGATAGCAGGATATATAAAGAGTATTAAAAATTAAGTAAATTTTTAAGTAAATTGAGATAATTCTTAATTATGTGGGTAATTGGTTAATTATTGATTAATGGAGAATTACCAAGTTAATAAAGAAATTGGTAATTAGCTAAGATATTTGGATAAGTCTTGGAGTTTGATGTGGCAGCAATACATCTTATATTTGATGAATCTTGATTTACTTCGAAAAGGTGGCAAAGTAATGTGTTAAGTGCAAGACACATCACAAAATCAAATGTTAAGCTTTGGCAAGTTAGTAACGTTTCCAACAATTTTAATACCAAAAGAATGCTACAATCAGAAGTGAATAAGTTTTCAACAAATTTAATTCACTACAATCTTAACAATTCTTATAAGTTTTTCAACGTGAATTCTTGCAACCAAAGATCTAACGAGAATTATTGGAACTTTAGCAACGTAAAAATTTTGCGGTTCTAAAGAAGTACGGTGCAACCTTTTCCAAGAATATCATACGAAATTTTCCCTATTCCAGATATGTTAAGGCTATCCCTTCTTTCTTTTGGCACGATCCATACGATACAAATGAAACGAGCAAAATATGCAACTTTCATAAATGACTCTATTTATAGAAATACTAGGGGTGTCTATATTCTTGATTCCCCATGTGAATTATTATTATATCTTCTGTTCATGGGTCTCAGAAAAATACGTATTTGATAAAGTTTATCCGAAAGGCGTATTGATTTTTGTGGCATTCCGAGAAAATCTTATTAACATA
This sequence comes from Nicotiana tabacum, assembly GCF_000715075.1. Classification (NCBI taxonomy): domain Eukaryota; kingdom Viridiplantae; phylum Streptophyta; class Magnoliopsida; order Solanales; family Solanaceae; genus Nicotiana; species Nicotiana tabacum. The sequence goes on along the minus strand of NC_134095.1, from coordinate 17,013,227 downwards.
TTTCTTTTTCTTTTCATGCATTTTTATATATATATATATATATATATATATATATATATATATATATATATATATAGGATATGGGAAAAGGTTACGGTATTATATACGCAGCACCACCTGATCAGCTGGTATACGTTGGTGATTTTTCCCACAGTGGCCTAGATGATATAATGGGATGCCCTCAGAGGCCTCATGATGTTATGAAACATGTACCTATGCATGACATGACATTCATATGCATATTCATGACACTATAATTATTTCATGATTTACAAAGTTATCCAGACTTACAGGTAGAGTCATTTACTCTATATTTCCTTTCATGTTGTTATGTACTTATTTATGTGCCTTAAATACTCGGTACATTATTCGTACTGACATCCTTTTTGCCTAGGGACGTTGCGTTTCATGCCCACAAGTCCTGATAGATAGGTCAAGAGCCCTCTAAGTAGGCTATCAGCTTAGCGGAAGATGTTGGTGCGCTCCATTTGCTTCGGAGTTGCTTGTTTGGTTAGTATGATTTAAATGTGTATTGTTTGGTATGGCGGGACTCTGTCCCGACCTTTTTGAACATTATATATTCTTAGAGGCTTATAGATAGATGTCATGTATGTAAAAGATTGTATGGTCTTATCGGCCTATGTTCAATATACGAGTGGTTATTTTGGTCTTATAGGGCCGTATGTCTTATGTATAAGTTGGTGTCACATGTTGTATTCTACTTCTCTCACGGCAGCCTTATGACTCAGTTATCTATGATAGTATGACATGAAAAGATATGTTATGTTGATACTCGGTTGAGTAAGATATCGGGTGCCTGTCACGGCCCATCAGTTTGGGTCGTGACACACACAAACCGGTTCCGTACACCAAACAAGTAACAATTCATACATGACAGATAATAGTAAGTAAACTAGATAAGAAGACTACTAAGCAAGTTAAGCAGACAGAGAAATTTTAACATTTACTATGAACTATTTTCAACAAGGTGAAAGCAAAAATACATGAAATAGTAGTAAGGAGTTACGTTTCATCACTGTACCGTTGCAGCATGCACCTCGATCCAATCATATCAATCCATATAGAGTACCCATCGAGCCATAATACTCGGGCGCACTAATCACTTGTGCATCAACATCAAACACATAGAGTGCACAAAATATAACTGTGGGGAAATTATTAGGAAGAAACAATACTGAAAAGGACATGCACAACTATAGTGCAATAAGCAAATTAACATCACGAAGGCTACCTCGCCCATAATGCCATGAGGCCTAAACTAAATCACAATATGCGCGCGAAGAATCATGGAACCCTCACAACTTGTAATAGCATAAGAGAGAAACATATGACATAAACCAAGGCGCGAATAACATCCATTCCGCCTGATGATATACATGTGGGAACAATTGTGCACGAACAAACAAATCTGCTCCGATACAGAACACACATTCACATTAGGCTCAAAAGCAATCCCCAAACAAATTTTCGATCATCCCTAAACATGAAATTAACCTTCCAAAGGCCGTAGCAACCTTTCCATAACACCTACTATCAATCATCCAATCCTCAACATTTTTTCTCAGCTCACAATCAAGAAATAGTTTGCCAACAAGAACACCCCATCTCCGAACCTCACAAATACCAGAATCTTCTTACCCAATCCCAACTCTGCTGCTCAAATGGATGACACGTACCTCATATTCCATCATCTTACGGATATGCACCCAAAAGTCAAAACACAATGTACCTGCCAATAGGCGAACTCTCCTCTGGGGGAAACTCATAGTGCCAGCAAAACCTTAAACACTCGAAATCATCCATGTCATCAAGAACTCATATCCTTCCCTCCAAAACTAACTGCAACCTTGTACATGCAACTATTCAACCTCCATACGGTGCATCGCCTCTAACATGCTAACTCGTAACAGTACGATAGTCTCATAGTTAACTCTGAACAATAAGAAAATTGAACACCTCAACAATCTAGAATCTTTCATTTAACTTAATCCAGGAGAACACCACCACACGCAATATAGCTCCTATACTTGTAGAAAACATCGACTCCGACCGTGGTTATAACCATGCTAAATTCTTTGGAACTCATTAACACATAATTGACTAATCAGAACCAATCGCCTCTAACTCAACCAAGTCACGCAGACTACCAACCCGAAAGTAGCTCAATCCAATATGACCGCCTTGAGGGAACCTCCTGGGAACCCGAAGCCATTTCTTGCATCACTCCAACATTGACATGTAGACCTTTCTTAACAAGGAAATACTGCAGATCTAATTACTATTCCATACCAATTTCAAGCCTGCCCGTAGACAAATTCAAAAGTCCTTAAAGGCTACTTAAGACCTGGAACTCGCCAGAACCTTCTCGATAACCACTCATCTTACTTTGATCTTTAACACACAACTAATACGCGCCGAGTAACCCGTGCTTCACCAACATATGACCATTCAAAGAAATAACCAAGCAATCTCTCAGTCCGAAAACCGATACGACCCATGATCCTACAATATGATCGTTATTAGCAGACTCTACCACTTAGCTCGAAGCCATAGAACACCTCATCAACACCCCAAAGTACCATATCTTCACAGAATGCCCCGATCCCGCACGACTATTTAGCTTAATACTTCTAAAATTCATCCAATACTGATTATAGAACACCCCGAAGATTATGACAAATGCTTACCCATCATTGCAATAGCCAAACAACTTCCCCAAATGCTCTTAAATGACAATGTATGCACTCCACTAAATGGAAACCTCATACGAGACACACGATCCAAACTCATCATTCCGGAGATGGCCCACTGGTTATACTCAAATCGACACCTTGCCATAAACCCACCTTAATCACAATATCCAGGCCACCAACCAATCTTCCAAAATCTGTGCTTACCCACCAGACATATGAACTCGCCTCACACAACAAATGAACGACTAGAAGATTTAACACTGCTTTTGCTTCTGAGCCTAGACAATACATCGCGATGATAGTCAAGCGTCCAGAGCCCATCATAATCTATTTGCAGCATCACTGATCGTTGGCACATAGCGAATGATAAGTGCACAACATTGCATATGAGCGATTGGGAAGAGTCAAAGTCATAGATTTCAAGCTGAAACAAGGTTGCACTATAAGGAAAGAAGAAAGGAAAATTTCCTAGATGCCCTGTAGCCTTCCAAAGATAGGTATGGACGTCATCATACCAATCCGCATCACTCTACTAGAAACATACTCATTGTGAGCACGTGATTTTTGCCTCACGAAAACTACTCCAAAATAAATCAAAAAATAAAACAAAATTCTCTTAGTGTGCAATTTTTAGAATTTATGTGGCATTTATTCATTATTTGTGTTTTGTCCGTAAATGTTTACTTTGTTATAGTTGCATGCATATCTAGAATTTAATTATGCATTTAAGAATTGATTAAATTCAAAAAGAAAATCACAAAAATATGTATTTATCTTATTTTCGTCATTTAATTATGTCATTGTGTGATTAATGTTTTGTCTATGTGTTAATAGTTGTTAAAAGGTAATTAATATTTTTGCAAAGGTAATGTTTTATAATTAAAGTTAGGAATTTAATAATTAAAAGGAAAATAAGAAAAGAAAATTGGGTTGGGCCATTTTTAACAAAAAATCAGGCCCAAAATGGGTAATGACCTAGTCCAAGATCAGGTCTCAACTGGCTCCCAAACGACGTCGTGTGGGTATTATCAATCTGAGCCGTTGATCGAACAAATCAAACGGTTCAGGGCAGCCCTGGTTTGATATGAAACGACGGCGTTTTAAGCAATCAATCTGAACCGTTCATCTATCTTGATCCAACGGCCCCAAAAACTCACCAAGACCCAATCCACTTCACCCCCCGGGCCAACCCTTTCCCCAAACTTAAACCAAACGACATCGTTTGGTTAAGTGAGCTGATCCTGACCGTGGATCATGTTTGATCTAACGGCCTAGACCAATCCACCCCTCCCCTATATAAGCCTCAAGTTCATACCCCGGCCCCCTAACTAAGCACCCCCACCCCTCTCCTATTCATCATTGTCTTCAGACGATACCCCCAAAACCCTAGCCGCCCTAACTCCCCCTTGCTTGAAACCCGGCGGCAACAACGCCGCCGGTTACCACCTTAACACCCCTGAACCCCCTGACCATCCTCTATCCGAATATGATAACCACTGAGCTCGAATCCTCCTGGAGTTTCTCGAATCTTCATTTGAAGATTCGAGCCAAACTCAGATCCAAACCAACCAGGCCCTAATCAACACCATAGTACCCCCTGACCGGCCTCGTTATGGATCTATTGTTCGTTCACTTCAAATCTTCCTGGAACTGCTCGAATCTTCATTTGAAGATTCGAGTAAAACCTAACCCTACCCCAATGTACCGCAAACTCACACCAGTTATCCACCTGACCTCCCTCGTGCTTAAAACACCGTTGGTTGGGTTCGAATATGTCTATTAGTGTTCGAAATTTAGATCAAAGAATCTGAAACCCTAAAAAATTCCAATCGTGGAATTTGCCCAAATTAAATGAGGGATTGAGGTCTAAGAGACTTTAATCGGGGTATTCTCAATTGAGAATACTTCGAATAAAGTCTGTTCAGCCTCAAAAGGTCCGAATCCAAAGTTGAGCTTTTGTCCGTATAAATTTAAAGGTTCAAAGGTATTTTTCGTACTCCTTTTTGTATTCTGTGTATATTGTTGTTTGTTTCAGTAGTCTGTGTAATTTTCCTATTTGTTTATTTGATTCTGTCTCATACCCGTCTATTTGATAAAATAATGGCATTGTTTTTGTTGGTTGTGATTATTTACAATGTGTGTAATCGACTCGATTAAGTTCATCGATTAGTTATATTATAAAATCGTGTTTCTAATAATGCTGATTGAAATAACCTGTTTATCTACTTATAGACTGTTTGTTGACAATCATTGTAGATAGTCAGTTGATTAGTACTCGTAAATTAAATCATGCTTGTTTGCAAATCAGTAAGTTCATCAAATGGATGTTATGTATGTTGGTTTCTGGGTAGTAAGTTTTAGGGCACTGTCAATATACTGACAATGCCCCTACATTCATGCTGATTTCAAATTCAGTTTAAATTGTGTTGTTGAGTTCTATGTGATGTTGGGTTTGAATTCAGTTTTACGAATGATGGTTAGATATAATTGGGTTAGAAGGTTGCATTTTCAGTTAAGATTTAATCCAAAAAACTAGCTGCTGTTGGTAGAAGCTGTAGTTTGAGGGATTTTCAGGGGTACTGTTGGGAATGAAACAGTGAGAGTAATATGATAGTATTAGTGTGCTAATAGTGGAATGTTAATGGCTATAATCTAATAGGATAATGGGAGACAAAGGGAATTGGGAGTGCTGAAAATAAGGGAAAAAGTATCTTTAGTGGCTGATTAATTAGAAAATCAGCCTTAGTGTTATTTGAGTGGAGATTTTCTGATTTTTAAAAGAGAAAAGGGGTCCAGACAGTAGGCTGTTAAAGGGGGCAGACTTGTATAAGAAGGGGGTTTAGGGACTGATTTTGAAGAGAACCATATGTCGACAGTGAGGAGAACCATATAGAGAGAAGAAAAACAGAACTAAGAGAAAAAAAGAGAGAGAAACTGGACAGTGGAAAAATAGAGAGAGAGAAAAAAAATTGAAAGATAGACAGAAAAAAGAAACAGAAAAAAGAACACTCACACACACACACAGAATCTGAAACAGATATAGAAGAAGGAAAGAAAATCAGAAACATAGTTTTCCTTGAATCTGTCTGGGTCTGTTTGTTGATATTGTTTGGTTTAAATCTGAAATTTTTCTTAAAATTCTGTTACTGCTCGTCTGGTTCCAAGGGTCTTGTTATTTTGCTCAAATCTGCTGAGTTATTTGGCATTTTCTGCTGATTTTGTTGCTGCTGTTACTGCTGAAATTTGCCTCTTTTACCCTCATTTCCAGGTATATATATTTAGACTCATGTTGTGGAAAGCTTCAACATTACCAAATAAATGAAGTTTGGAATTATAATTATGTCTTTTACTCGTTTAAATCTATTAGTTTAAATTTCAGTTTTGTTTCAGTTGGTTAATATAGTAGTATGCTTGACATGATGACTATTAGTTAATCATTCCCTTTTGAAGTTCGTATAAGCGTTGTAATAATGTTATCTATTTCAGAATTTCATTAAATATAAGTTATGTTCGAATTGTCAAGATAGGGAATATGGCAGAAAGTTGGCCATTAATTAAATCTTGTGATATTGTTAGCTAAGTAAAGAATAGTATAGAAATATCAAAAAACTATATTATTAGCCTATTTTGTCAAATATCCGATTTTGTTTAAGGCTAGATAATGTTAGTTGTATTTCGCTCATATATGGCATAATAGCGGTTATGTGAATAGCCATGGTGAAAAATGTGAATTGATATAATCTGTCACGTTTACGATGTTGGAATATGATGAATGGTTCAGACGTACCACTACGTTGCATGTGATGCCATTTTATTGAGTCAATTTGTATAATAGTTCTCTTTCTTATCAACTTGATTTTATCTATCATCGCAAACAAATTAACCAAACAATTATAACTTTGGACTAAAAACAAGTATATGAGAAGGAGGTGGGATTTATAAGTACGAATTGCAACATTTTATGTCAAAGATATGTAGAAATAGAGTTCGCACTAAATATAACAATGAAAATTCTTCGGAAACTATTAATTGGTTTATCAAATTAATTATTTTCCCAGTTTTGTATGCGATTCGCTTTTTGGGTATACTAATGTTGTATTCACGATAAAAATGGTAGTTTTAGTTACATGTTGTTTGTTTTTTATATCATTAATTCTTTAAAATTTGAATAGTTTTGAGGTATATAATTCATACGCGTAAAATAAGACTTGCGGTCAACACATAATAAATTTTGAATTCTTTTCAAGAAAATTTGAAGGCTTCCAAATCAGTGTTTCTCTATGACTTTCATATTAAAAATAGATGGATATAATAAACATTTGTAGAGAATTATAAAGAATATTTTGTGTAATTAGGGATGCGTTCGCGTGACCTGATTATACTTCTAAAGGCAATTCGAATTATGCGTTCGCGCAACTCCGAGCAAACTTTTAATAAAAGAGGTTCTTCAGGGGATGTTAAATTAAACCCGAAATGTGCAGTTCACTATTTAATCATACAAGAGTGACGATGTTCTTAACTTTATTTTTAAGCACAATTTCGAACATAAGTTTTTATATAATAAAAATATGCAAAAAATAATATTATCAATCTTATCATGTACACGTATGCGTGACACGATTCTTCACGTTTATAAAAAATATATAACACGAATATACGTACGCGTGATTCGTTTAAGGGTCTATAATTATGAACAATCTAAAGCGGTAACAAAATCATGCAATAAAAAATGTATTTAACAAATCAAGATAATTAAGCCAAGTATAATAACGGTTAAGCGACCGTGCTAGAACCACGGAATTCGGGAATGCCTAACACCTTCTCCCGAATTAACAGAATTCCTTACTCGGATTTCTGGTTCGCAGAATGACAAACAGAGTCATATTCTCCTCGATTCGGGATTAAAACCGGTGACTTGGGAGGCCATAAAATTCCCAGGTGGCGACTTAGAAACAAATAAACAAATCCCGTTTCGACTGTCCTTTAATTGGAGAAAACTCCCTTCACCCCTCGAAGGGGCGGAAAAAGGAGGTGTGACACTCATGACTCGTAGAACCTATGAACCTAGTGCTATGATACCACCTTGTCACGACCCAAAAATGACAAGTCGTGATGGCACCTAACACGACCCGCTAGGTAAGCCAACTAACAACCAATACAGGTCAAATGAAATTATAGGAAAATAGAGAAGGAATAGCTGAACTTTTACTTATTAACCCAAGAACTGGTAGTACGAATCATGAGCTTCTAAAACTTAGGATTTACAAACTGATATGAATAAATACACGTTCTTTTTGAAAATACATAAATAGAATAGTAAAATCTAAGCTACCAAGGACAAGTGGCAACTAAATCTAGAACGCACGAACATCTTCAGAGTCAGCACCGGACATCCCTAGCAGCTCCGCTTCCAAGAGAAAATCTGCACGCAATGTGCAGAAGTGCAGTATCAATACAACCGACCCCGTGTACTAGTAAGTATTTTGTCTAACCTCGTCAAAGTAGTGACGAGGTTTTTAGTTAAAAGATGCTTATTGTTATAACATGTACATTAGACTAACAGTATAGGCAGTTCAAAAACATGACAGATAAGAGTATCGTATACAACCCTGTGAGATAGTCAACAATTACTAGAAAGAATCATAGTAAAAGATTTGTAATCTTTCCTGGTATGAGAAGTATATCCAAGATATCATGTCAAATGGCACGGTAACACCTTTCGTGATTTTATCTCTTCCTCACCATATATAAATAATTTATATGTCAAATCAATTAGCATGCCAACACCCTTCATGCGTTCAATTCATCCTTATTAAATGTACGTATAACAGAACCAACCAGATGACAGAAATACCGATAACAGGAATTACAAAGTAGGAAATACGCAAGTAGCAACAATGAACGAGGATATACATATGGGCAACAATAAAAGACTAGGCGGAAAGCACGTGAGTAATAATAACAGTATGAAAACAAGGAATATCAACTTCAATTAACTAGCATAATGGAGGCCTAAGTACAAATATAATAAATAAGAAGAAAACATGTGATCTTTACAAGTTAAAAAGTAAGGTCATGAATGACTAGCATGGTGGAAGGCTTGTACTAAAGTGCAACAGAATAGATACGACATGAGTATAATCATAAAGTTAGGAAATATGCATGGTATTTGAAAGTTAAGCAAGTAGAAGGTATGAGAAACACAACAACAATTGAGATATAGATCAATGACAGAACAATGGCAACAAGTCACATCAGATCTATAATTATGACAATAACAGTTCAAGGTAAAGACATGAATGTATACACGGAAGACAGATATCAAACATAATGCATGTCCCTCAGCCTCTCCTGCACAGAACCACCCATCGTGCCATGACCTCACGATAACATACAATACAATATAAATGAAATGGCACGGTATCACCCTTTGTGCTTTTACTCTCAATAATATGGCACAACATTATCCTTCGTGCTTTACACTTTCCCTCACATGATAATATATACAAAGGAACGATATCACCCTTCGTGCTTTACACTCTTCCTTACCAAGCATATGTATATAAATGACAACCAAGGCAGGAAGCATAAATAACATCAAGGAGAGTGTTTAAACAAATATTCTAACAAGTCCAAATCACAACTTCCCAAGCCAACAATGATTCAATAAACCCTTAGGAACCATATAATTCAAGTACTTTCACAAATCTCATAAATGATCAACGCCACAAGTATAGAATCTAGCGTCTCAAGAAGATCGACTATAGCGATGTATTAATGATTACGCATAGAGATGACCGAATTAGACACATCAATGTATTCTTAGAATTTTCATCAAATTTGATCAAGTTATATTAGGTTAGGTCTTGATTTCTAATATTTAATACTATGTTTTTAATATCTAGAAGTCACATGAGGCATGAAGCAAGAAGGTTACGTAGTTCTACAAGACACAATTATAACATAATTTACCCCCGAGCATGATTAACCTTGGCACATACATATACGCTCGTCACCTTATATATGTATCATCCCCACATGTAGCAAACAATATCAAATAGGAGGAAAAATTCTCTCAACAAAGTTAGGCAAAATACTTACCTCAATTCAGCTAACTCAACACTCAATTTAGCCTTTTTCCTTTACCAATTCACCTTCGCTTGGCTCAATCTAGCCACAGACGACTTGAATACATCACACAGTGCAAGAGAAAACAATTTCAATTAATAAAGCTATGATTTTTATTAAATTCCTAAAAGGTCAAAAAAGTCAAACCTCGGGACCACCCAGTCAAAACCCGGGTCCAAGGGTAGATCTTGACAACTTATAGCCTCATGAGTCCAAATATGTGTTTTGTTTTCAAATCCGAGTCCTATTCGACTCTCAAATCTCAAGTTTTCATTTTTCAAAACTTTGAAAAAAATCCTCAAATTGTTCCATAGATTTCTCATGAATTTGATGTTAAATCTTATATAAAATCATGAAATATAGTTGGAAATATATTAGAGGTACTTACGCAATGATTTGGTATGAACATTCCTTCACAAAATTGCCTCTCATTGAAGCTAGGGTTCAAAATATAACAAAATGAAGCTAAATCTTGGAATTATCATCACTTAATAGGTTGTAGATGTCGTATTTGTGACAGGGGGTTCGCAATGCGACCCTCGTAAATGCGAATAATGTATTGCAAATGCGAATTGGTGGGCCTTCTACTTAGGTCGCAATTGCGACCCTACGCTTCGCAAATGCGAAGGCAGAAATCTCGTAAATACGGCAGGGTTCTTCGCAAATGGGAATCTTCCTCAGTAGCCCAGACTTTGCAAATGCGATGGCTGCTTCACAATTGCAACTGTTGCATTTGCGACGAATACATCGGAAATGCGATGACACCAACACCAGCACTCAGTATTTAGGAAAATCATTCCGAAACCAATCTGAAACTCACCCGAGCCCTCGGGGCTCCAAACCAACCATGCACCCATGTCCAGAAACACAACACAAACTCGTTTGCATGCTCAAATCATCAAAATAACATCTAAAACCTCGAATCGAATGCCGAAACATATGAAGATCAAACTAAATTTCAAGAACTTCTAGAATTGCAACCAAGTGTCTGAACCATATCAAATCAACTCCGAATGGAACATAATTTTTGCAGCCAAGTTCTATATGTCGAAACGAACCTACTCGAAGCTTCAAATCACGCATAACAAGCTCGAAACGATGAATCACATCTCAAGTCAAAATCAAAGAACTTTGAAACTTCAACTTCTACAACTGATGTTGAAACCTATCAAATCACCTCCAATTGACCTCAAATTTTGCACACAAGTCACATTTTCCCTAAAGACCTATTCTACCTTCCGAAATTCGAATCTGACCCTGATATCAAAAAGTCCACTCCCGGTCAAACTTTCAAAAAATCCAACTTTCGCCAATTCCAGACTAATTCGACTACGGACCTCCAAATTACAATCCAGATGCACTCCTAAGTCAAAAATCACCCAAAGAAGCTAACATAACTGACAGAACTCCATTCTGATGTGAAATGCTAAAAAATCAAACTTGGTCAACTCTTTCAACTTAGAGCTTAAATCTTGAAGCTCATTCTTCCAAATCACTTCCGAGTAACTTGGAAAACCAGTACCGATGATTTACAAAAGTCATATTACATCACGCGAAGGTACTCGACCCCTCAGAATAACGAGCGAAGTGAAGATACTCAAAACAACCAGTAGGGCTGTTACAAATCCGCACCTAGAAAGAACTGGCACTTAAATACGGGTGGAAGGTCAAAAATATGGTAACTTGGACTCATCTTGTCTTTGCTTTTTGCGTGAGGAAATTGATTAATCCTTTCTCTCTTTGCTGAATTTAGGTCTACCCCAAGGCTCGGTTGTCGTGCCCGAGGAGGATGTTTTAGCTGATCTTGCTGATGCGGCGAGGCTGCTTCAGGAGGCGTTTACTCACACATGTGTCTTCAGGCCTGCATTAGGCACAAGTGTCTCATTTCGGAGTCCCCATCCAGAGAGCAAGAAAGCAAAAAATATACATTCGTTCACGGCATGGGGGAAAAAATTAAAGGGCAAGGAGTGTCGTGCCCAAATTGTCTCCAGATTATGTGGTGTCGACATTCATGCTTGAGCCAGTCATAAATACCGTGGTTATCGATGATGATGGAGAAGCTAGTGACAAGGGGGATTCTCTACATAGAAGATGATGACCTTCATCAATTCAACAGAATGCCCAATCTAATGAGTTAGTTACACCAACCAAGGATGATGCCTCTACTCTAGAGGGAGTTTGAAATGGTGGAAACTGCCAACTCTTATTTTTAGATCCCAGTCGCTGCACCTGGTGTTGTGATGCTGAGTACCGGGTCCTTGTCGTATTCGGTTGACGAGCAACGAACAACGAGCACTGTGTTTGCACAGCTGCTTCTCACCCTTCAATGCCATCAACTTCATCTCCCTTTTTACCAACTCTACCACCAACAACTGCTACATCATCTCTATCGGCCGCATTTATCCGAGAAAAAGATGTTCCTCTCCCCTAGTCCCAGTTCATGGGAATTTATGGCAAAATTATGCCTCCCCCTCAGAAGACCCACAAAGGAGGAGGAACGTTACTCTCTCGGTCTCTACCGGATGCAATCTGTTGTCCTGGTTAGTGTAACTTGCTAACTATCTGAAGCCTTTGGCTTCAGAAAAAGATAGGGAAAATATACAAGCTCTCTTGGGAGAGTGCTTGTTGAATAATGTCATCCACAATGCTGCAACGGTATATCCTTCATTTCCTTCATTATTTCTTCTACCTTTGATACAATATTATTCTGAGTTTGCATTTTATGTTTTTGATAAGTGGGGATTTTGACTACTTATTAGTGCCTTTTAGCTTTCGTTTTAGTCTAAAAGTGTTTAATTGTATTCCCAAAACTGATAAAATATGCTTAACTGTAGGGGTATTGGAAAATAAGCCACTAAGATAAAATCCAACTCAAGAAGAAGTGATCTAAACTCAAGGACAAAATCAGGCACAAAAGCTCAAAGTTCGGACCATGGATTTCCATCCGCGGCCGCAAATTGTGAAGGAAAGTTTATCAGAGACAAAGTGCGAAGTGCGGTCCACACATGAAATGTGCGGCCACAGAAGCTAAGCAAGAGTAGAAGTTCAGAGAGTTCTCATTTCAAACTCAAAGGAAGTGCGGACCACACAATTATTGTGCGGCCGCAGAAGTCATCTACGCGGTGGAACTCACAAATGTGCGGTCCGCAGAAGAGCCCTGTGTGGCCTCACCCAAAAATGTGCGGACCGCAGAATATGAGAGATACAGCCGCATTTCAGAATTGTGTGGCCGCAGATTCAAATCCTGTATAGACTGAAGCAAAGTACGGACTGTACATAAAATTGTGATGTCGTAGAACCTCCGAAAGGGCATTTTTATCTGAAAATTCCATCATTGTATAAATAGAAGAGTTTCATGAAATTAGGTCAATTTTGAATATTAAAAGTGCTGAAGCCATTTCTTCTTGCTTCTTTAGGCAACTTTAACTTATTTTGGTAATTTAACATTGGATTTTTATATTTTAATCTTTCAATATGAGTTTTATTATATTTTCTTCTTTGTTTTCTTCTATACCCACTATGAGTAGCTTGATTTTTACTAGGGTTGTGACCCAACCCTAGTGTGTAAACCTTATTGGTGAATAATTTTATGCTTGTTTATGAATGAGTATTTGTTATTTAGCTAGGTTCATGATTCAATTGTTAAATTAATGGTTGCAAATATTGATTTATGTTTATTGGACTTAGTCTCTTCTTGAGAAAGAGAGGCCTAGTCTAGGTTAACTTAACTAACAAGGAATTGGGTCAATTAAGAGATTGATTAACCCAATTAAAGGGTTCAACCTTGAGATAGTAACAACCCGACATAAGCTCTTATCAACCATTCGCAGGCCAATTTTCTTGCTTTCGAGGGCCTCCAAATGTTGATTAGAGATAAAGAGGAACTTACCTCTAAGCGGGATCAACTTTTGGCCGAGCGGGACCAAATTGCTACTCACCTCTCAGAACTAAAAGCTAAAGCTGCTGAGGTAGTTGTGTTGGAGGCTCGGTTGCAGCAAAGCGAGTAAGAATTATATACCCTTATCTAATAGATTTCCCCATTGAGGGATCAATTAGAAGAGGTTAGGGAAAAATGGGTTGATGTCCATAGTGTCGTTCTTGCTGCATCTGATCGCGAGGTTGCCTATGCTGAAAGATTAAATAATTTGGAGTTGGCCTTGAACCCCAAAACCGAGGAGTTTGCTACTGTCAGGGTTAAGTATGCCCAAATGGAGAAGAAGTATAAGAAGATCATTGAGCATATCAACTTTACGATTCGTGACCTCGATTTCAGCCTTCGGTCCGTTAGATCCGCGTAGAAAAATCTTTATGCCGAGGTTGACCAACTTAAAGAAGAAATTCAGCACACGAGCGACTTTCCCTCATTGTTAAGAAAAAGCATTCTATGTATAGCATGCGGAGAAAAATCTTGGAAGAGGCCAAAGAGGGTGTCATAGATTTTGACGCCGGAATTGCTAAGGCCCTCGAGCTGGAGTTAGCTGCAAAAAGAGGTATTCCGGTCAGTCATGATGCTACCGATTCTTCTTGTTCTAGTTTTGAGTGCTCGGGAACTGAAGAGGAACCAGAACGTGATGATGTTGAGGGCCAAAATGTTGAAGGCCAAGATATCAAATCGGTGGTGGATCTACCTCCTTCTTCTAGGGGCACAGATACTTCTTTTCCTCCGAGTTCTGGAAATGCAGCATCTTAGCTTTTCATTTCTTTTTCCAACTTTTATACTTGTGCCATTTGGCACATTTGTTATAAAAACTCTTTGCTTAATTACTACATGAACTTTCCTTTCTGCGCGCTTTCGTTTAAACATTATGCAAGTTTAATCTTTTGCATCTTTTTTATATAAGTATTTGTGCATATTTCTTTCTTGCATCTTTTTTCATTTAAGTATTTGTGCAAGTTTGTTTTTTGAGTCTTTTTGTGCAATGCTTTGGGTGTATTTTTCCTCAAAATCATTTGGATTTCGGGCATAAATTTTTCCGAAATCAACCTTTTATCGTGAGGGTTTTCATATGATAGGGCCCTCTTATGTTTATGGTGCTCTTGAAGAGGACATCTCCTGTTGATTACGGCATTTCCTGTTCATTACGGTACTAACATTTGAAGTACTTGTTTAACTTTCAAATGACAAAATTAGTTCATCGTTCAGACAAGAAACAAGATACAAATAAAATGACTTTACTTATTCCTTCCATTTTCAAAAGTACATAAGCATTCGTTGTGCCAAAACGACATTGCCATTTCTTGTGGCTAATTTTTACAACTTGTTTTACGGGGCTGGCCGCGTAGTCCCGGATCCTAATGACATAACTATGCTTCTTGGTTTCGTATTCTAGTTGAAGTGGCAGATGTTGTCGCCATATATTCGTATCATCCCCCTAGTGTTCGAATGTGAAGAATGCAAATTGGAATACTGGAAGTTTAGCACCTTCGAGGATTCCACCATTGAATTGCTAGATAATATTTAGTTTTGTAAAAAACTTCACTTCCCCTTGTGAGCACGTGATTTTTGCCTTACGAAAACTACTCCAAAATAAATCAAAAAATAAAATAAATTTCTTTTACTGTGTAATTCTTGAATTTGCGTGGTGTTAAATATTTGTGTTATGTCCGTAAATGTTTACTTTGTCATAATAAAATAAAAATTAAAATAAAATACATGTTGCATGCATATAGGATTTAATTATGTATTTGAAAGATAATTTAAATAAAATCACCAAAATATGCATTTCGTTCTATTTTTTATATTCCACTGTGTGATTAATGTTTTATCTGTATGTTGAATAGTTGTTATGAAGTGATTAATATTTTTGTGCAAGGTTAAAAATTGTTTTATAATTTTTGTTAGGATTTTTTTATGATAAATAATAAAATAGAATAAAAAAAAATATAAGTTGTAAAATAAAAATTGGACCTGGATTAAAATCCAGGCCCAAATCAAATTACCCCCCCCCCCCCACAGCCCAATCCAACATCCCCCTGTCCGGTCCAATTCGAACAAGCCTAAACGACGCCGCATGAGATACCTCAAATCTGAGCCGTTGATTCATTGCAATCAAACGGTCCAGTTCAGCTTCTGCATAAATGAAACGACGACGTTTAAGGGCAACTAGATCTAAACCGTTCATACATCTTGATCCCACGGTCTTAAAAACTCACCCAAACCCGATCCATTTCAACCCCGGGTTGACCCCTTTCCCCAACTTAAATCAAACGATGTCGTTTGGATTAGTGGATTGATCACAACCATGCATCTTAATTGATCCAACGGATGAGATCAATCCACCCCACCCCTATATAAGGCTCAAGCCCCTACCCCGGCCCCTAACTGAACACCCCCCCTCCTCTCACTGTTCATCATCGTCTCCAAACCCCACCCCTAACCCTAGCCGCCCTAGAATCCCACCGCCTGAAACCCGGCGGCATCAACGCCGCCGGTCACCAAAATAACACCCTAGAACCCCCTGAACATCCTCTACACAAATCTGACCTTAGTTTCCTTCGAATCACACCCCAACTCTTCGAATACTAAATCGAAGGTGGGTCTGAAAACTCAAACCTTTCCAATGGCTTCCAAAATAACACCATAGTACCCCCTAGCATGCCTCGTTATGGATCTGAAGTTTGTTTGGCTCGAATCATTTCCGAGCTTCTCGAATCTTCTTTTGAAGATTCGGACCAAACAAGAACAAACTCAAATTCCTCCCAAATTAACACCAAATGACCTTTAGGCTTCCCTCACCCTTGTGCCATCTTTGGTTTCCCTCGAATCCACCCAGAAGTGTTCGGATTTAAAAGCCAAGGTCTAAAACCCTAAATTTTCCAGCCTTGGCATCTTTTTCACTTCAGACGAAAGATTGAGGTTTAATCGACCTTAGTCAAAGTATTTTCAGTAGAAAATACTTCGACTAAGGTATGTTTGATTTCAAACAAAATCCAAATCCAAGTTGAGTTGAGTCCGATTGAATTTGAAGGTTCAGAGGTAATTTTCTGTTTCTTGTGTGTATTCTACGTATACTCTATGTTCGTTTCATTAGTTTGTCTAAATTTTCATAATTTTCTAGTCAATTTTGTTATATTGTCCCCTACCCGTCTACTTGATTCTAAATGTGAATTGTTTCTGTTGATTGTGATTATGTACAATGTGTGTAATCGACTCGATTAAGTTCGTCGATTAGTTGTATTGTGAATCTTGCTTCTGAAAATGTTGTTTGTAATACCCTGTTTATCTGTTTGGAGTTGATTATTATCATTGAAATTAATCAATTAGTTCTTCCCAATTAATTGATTCTTGTTTAATAAATCAGAAAGTTTGTCAATGGTGTGTATATGTTGATTTCTGAACATTGAGTTTCAGGGCATTGTCAGTATATTGACAATGCTCCTGTGTTTGTTTGATTTTGTTCAAAGTTAAAGTTCGTTTGAATCATTGTACTGAACTCAGTGTAATATTGTTGTGATGTTAAGTTTGAATTCAAGTTTACAAAAGTTGGTCAAATACAATTGTGTTAGGAGGTTCATAGGATTGATTATAACTGTAAATCAGAAGAATAATAAAGTTTATACAGATTATAGAATCAGTTTTGCAGTAGGTTCTGATTTTTTCAGTAATAACAGTAGGAGTCAGGGGCATTTCTGGGATAAAACAGTAAGGGTAATGTGACATAATAGTGGGCTGAAAGTGGTTTGTTAATGGTTTTTAATTTAATAGGATAGTGGGAAACAAAGGGTAATGGGCTGCTGAAAAACAGGATAATAGCACTCAATAGGATTTAAAGTATTCAAAAGTAGTTTTAATGGAAAACTTTCTGATTTTAAAAGGAGAAAAGGGTCCAGGCAGCACTAGAAGGGTACAGGACAGCCCTGTATAAATAGAGGGGGATTGGGACTGATTTAGGGGCAGATTTTGAAAGAGAAAAATCTGATAAGAGAGATTTTTTTTTGAAAGAGAAAATAAATCAGATTTGAGGGAAGATTTTAAGAGAGAAAAACAGAAAGAAAGAAAGAGATAGAAATAGAATCAGAAACAGAAATTTGAAAACAGAAACAGAAAAAATCTGATTGAGGAGATTTTTTTAGAGTTCAAGAAGAAGAAACAAAAAAAATCAGAAACAGAAAAGTCAGAAACAGGAATTTGAAACAGAAGAGAAACTAAAATCTGAAATAATGTCCCTTGGTTAAATCTGTCCGGATTTATTTGAATCCATAGTTCAGTTAAAATCTGAAGTTTTCTTTTAAAATACTGTTACTGTGCATCTGGGTTTCTCGGGTCTCATTATTGCTCAAATCTGTGGAAAGACTGCTATTCTGCTGATTTTGTTACTGCTGCTACTGCTGAAATTTACTCATTCTACCTTCATTTTCAGGTACATGTCTTTTAAATTTTATGTTGGAAAGAGATTCAACATGACTAATCAATGAAGCTTGAATTGCAATTCTGTTTTCTATTTGTCCAAGTTCATCAGTTTAAATTTCATTTTTGTTTCATGTTAGTTAATTAGTAGTGAATTCAATTTGATAGTTATGAGTTAATTGTCTTACTTTGAAAATTCGTATAAAGCTTTGTAATAATGTTAGCCCTTCATCTCATTAGTTTAGTCATATTTGAACTGTCAAGGTAGGAAACATGACATAAAGATTGACCATTAACTAGGCCTTGTGGCGTTGTTAGTTGAATAAAGAATAGCGTGAAAATGTCAAAACCGTATTGCTAGTTTATTCTGATACTTGATTTAGTTATGGATGGAATGATATAAGTTGTACGTTATTATGTGGCATGATAACAGGTATCTATAGAACCATTAGTGGACGGTGAGTTGAGTTGTTATGGCTCATTATGATGTTAAAGTGCTATGAATGTTTCAAGACATACAAATATGTTGCAAATAAGGCAATATGGTTAATCAATTTGTATAATAATTCACATTCTCATCAATTCGATGCCTATCTACTATCGTAAACAAATCAATTAAAATAATTAGACTTATTAGATTAAAAGCAAGTATATGAGAATAAGATGAGATGTATAAAATGTAACATTTTATATTAATGGTAATTAGAAATAGAATTTGCACCAAATGAATTAAATAATAAAAAATTGTTCAAAAATACTTCTTCCCTTCATAAATCATGTTTGTTAGTTTCATATACAATTCATCCTTTGGCATATATATGTTGTATTTGCTAGAATCATATTTTTATTCTTTTCTTTGAACTTGAATAGTTGGGCTGAATATAATTTATATCCGGGAATTATAATCGACGGGCAGCATTTAATAAATCGTGAATTTCTTTTAAAAGAATTCAAAGACATCCCTTGAATATGAATTTCTCAGTATTTTCATATAAAATGTATAGATATAACAAACAATTTGTGAAAAATTCATAATACCATTAAGAATATTTGGTATAATTAGGGATACGTTCGCGTAACCTGATTATACCAATAAAAGCAATTCGAATTATGCGTACGCGCAATTTCGAGCGAATATTTAATATAAGGGATTTCTTCGAGGACGTTAAATTGATTTCATAAAAACCCGAGATGTGCGGTTCACTATTTAAGAAAAACAAATATTCTTGATTCGACACAATTTCGAAAAAATGATTGTTTAATAAATATATTATCAAAAGTTATCGTGTATACGTACGCGTGACACAATTCCGTATTTTTAAATTTATAACACGAATATACGTACGCGTAATTCGATTCAAAGAAGGGTCCTTAACCACAATAAATAAAAGCGTAGTAAAATCATGCAATAAAACATATTTAATAAAAATCAAGATAATTAAGCCAATAATAAAAACAGTTAAGCGACCGTGCTAGAACCACGGAATTCGGAAATGCCTAACACCTTCTTCCGGATTAACAGAATTCCTTACTCAGGATTTCTGGTTCGCAGAATAATAAACACAGTCATATTCTCCTCGATTCAGGGATTAAAACCGGTGACTTGGGACGCCTTAAAATTCCCAGGTGGCGACTCTGAAATAATTAAATAAATCCCGTTTCGACTGTCCTTTAATTGGAGAAAACTCCCCACGCGCCCCGCGGGCGCGGTAAAAAGGAGGTGCGACAACTCTGGCGACTCTGCTGGGGAACATAACTTGTTATAACCCAGAACCACTGGTTCAGGGTTTAAAGAATTCGAGCTTAAAATAACTGCGATAATTGGCTTTATTTACTATATGATTTTTTTTTACTGTTTATATGCTTAACATGCTAAATATTTTTTTTACCGCTTTAATATTATTTGAATTGTGAATATATACAACTGCTACGAAACCCCCTTCTTTCTGAGTCTTCTGAATTTATGGTGTACACGTGCGCGTGACCCACCTTTCTGTTAAAGTCATACCAAATAAGACGGAGTTGGGACAAGTAACTAGGCCGGGTAGACTTTCGTGCTCCCGGTACGTTGCCCCCGCTTCGGCTCAAACTGTCCGTTTGGGTAAGCCAGGTTTAGAACAATCAACCTCAGGTTTTACCTAGAATAACTCAGCCATGAACCGGATCCCTAGTAGGAACGTCTATTTGCATCATGTACATTTGGCCTTGGAGACTCAACACAGGGGTTGGGTCTGTCTAGGACAGGTGAACCCGAAATAAAAAGACCATCCTGATGCATCCTACTTGCTACTTGTGCATTCATTTGCCTCGAACATGCTTGTTGACCAGCTTAAATAAAATCATGGTGAGAACCGAGGAATAAAATGGGTTGTTTTAAAAGTTTCAAAGAAAAAGAAATAGTTTTAAATCTTGAAATAAAGGTGTTTAAAAAATAAAAAATTGAAAATGATTTTTTTATGCATATTTTCAAAATGAGTCTTGACTTTATTAAATTAAATTTCAGATACAAAATGAGCACCACACAAAACCCCCCATCCACGAATATAGAAGAGTTTCTATTTCAGCTTCAAATGTGGTGGTATGATTTAGGCGAAGATGGTAAAAAATGGGTCGTCAAGCATTTGGGAAATCTCACGGACATTATGAAAGTTAAACCCCGTGACGATCTGATTGCGGCGTTAGTAACTTTTTGGGACCCTGTTCACAATGTCTTTCGTTTCTCTGACTTCGAGCTTACTCCTACATTAGAGGAGATAGCTGGATATGCTGGTTTTGACGGAAGTCTAAGAAATCAAAGCTTGATATTCACAAAAGCTCCCTCGGTACATCGATTCTTCGGTCTTCTGAACATCAGCAGTCAAATCAGGAAGAGCAATGTCGTCAATGGATGTTGTTCCTTCAACTTTTTGTATTCAAGGTTCGGAAAGTCAGATGGGTTCGAAATTCATGAGAAAGGCCTTACTAACAAGCAAAACAAAGACACTTGGCAGATTCACCGTCGCTTTGCCTTCATGGTGGCTTTTCTAGGAATCATGATCTTCCCAAACAAAGAGCGAACAATTGATATTCGCACCGCAAAAGTTGTGCAAATCCTCACCACCAAAGAAAATCACACCCTTGTCCCCATCATTCTATCAGACATTTATCGGGCTTTGACTTTATGTAAATCAGGAGCAAAAGTCTTCGAAGGATGCAAAATTTTGTTGCAAATGTGGTTGATGGAACATCTCCAACAACAACCCATGATCATACAGTATGGGTCAAACAATGATAATTGCATCGAGAGTTATGAGGAAAGAATAAAAAACTATCAGGCTCCAGAAGGAATAGAAGCATGGGTATCTCATCTAAGGGCTTTAACGGCAAATCAAATTGAATGGACTTTGGGATGGCTCCCGATGAGAGAAGTAATACACATGTCAACCTCAAATAGTTATCTACTACTATTGGGATTGAGAAGCATCCAGCCGTATGCGCCACTAAGAGTCCTAAGACAACTAGGGAGATATCAAGTAGTTCCTGATGATGAAGATTTGAGTATGCAAGTAATCGAATTACACCTAGAAGCCACTATTCCCGAGGCTCTACTTCAGCAGATGTGGAATGGATGTCGATACTTAAAAAGTGATACTCAAGTCCCAAACACTACAAAGGGTGAGATAAATCCTGGATATGCAAGGTGGTTTGAAAAACGGTCTCGCGTGGATGATGTACCAGAGCCTGAGCTAAGAAGGCCAACAAAAAGACCCCATGTTCAAAATTTCAATGATAAAATCCAAGAGCGGTTGATCTGGGGAGAAAAGGAAAAAGGGTACAAAGCAACTATCCATGCCCTAAAAGAAAATCTGAGAAGCCTCAGTCTGGAGAAAGATTTGCAAGCACAGGAAGCCGAAGGCGAGAAGAAGAGTCTAGCTTGTGAGAATGAAAATCTTCATGCTCGATTCCAAAAAATGAAAAGAGTTTCTGAAACACCAAAGAGAAGCTGGAAGGATCAAAAAACCATCGCCACTCTTTTTGAAAGAATGCAAGATTATGATTCCATTCTTACGGAAAACGAAAGGGCGTTGAGCAAAGCAAAGGAAAGGATCCAACAATTAAACGAAGAAGCCAGATCTAATAAGGAACGCCGAGATAGGCAATCCGAAAAAGGCAGGGCACAATTCAAGAAGGAAAAAGACCATTGGATACGATCAGAAAACCAGCTTCGTGCACAACTAGAAGAGGCAAGAAGATGCAACAGAGAACATCAACAAACAGACCTCGACAGGGAAAGAGCGCAAGCAAGATTAGAGCAGGCCAGACTCCGAGCTCTATTATAATCAGCTCTAGATCGTGAAAACCGTGTCAGAGATATAGCCACCACTCGCCAGCAGCAATTGCAGGACCAAGACCAATGTCTCCAAGGTTTCAGGGCACAAATCCACGACCTGGCGGTCTACACATCTCAAAGTTGTGTAAACTGCCAAGGAATGGATTATGAAAGGTTTACAGAGTATGCACCCACTTTTGCTTGTCATCTAGCAATGGAGTTGGAAAGGATGTATCGTACGCTGGGAGGCCATCCAGGTCAAGCCCCACATTGAGCAGATAATCCAATAATTGACAACAAAAGTGGAAAGTGGGGCATGTTGTGAGATGTTAAGAATTGTATCTTTTATTTTGATTTAAGTGTGTGTGTTTCAAGCCATTTTCTTAAAGTGTTCAAATGTACTTCCATCTTTGTATAATGAATAAAAGTG
This sequence comes from Nicotiana tabacum, assembly GCF_000715075.1. Lineage (NCBI taxonomy): Eukaryota > Viridiplantae > Streptophyta > Magnoliopsida > Solanales > Solanaceae > Nicotiana > Nicotiana tabacum. The sequence goes on along the minus strand of NC_134095.1, from coordinate 16,990,299 downwards.
ATTGCCTTTAGACCGAACTACGCAAGGTCTGATTCATGTAAGGGCATGATACGTAGGCAATATCTATAAGATTCGACCACCACGATAAAAGACATATATAATAAATAAAAGTGAATAACAATAAAAATTTCAAGAAAGCTGGGACGACACAAGCAGCCTAGCAAATACATAATAGAAAGGGATTATTTGTCTAGGAGCATTGCATCTCAACGTGTGATTATATATGTGTTAAACTCTCAAAACTAACAAGTTTGTTCATTTTCAGAATTCATTTTCAGTTAGTTTCTCTAAAGAGTATACTGGCATATTATCATTATCACACGAGATCAAAAGGACCATTACCCGAAAGTATGTCTATCCCAGATGTTGACACAGGTATGGAGCTAGAGGAGTGGATGTCGGGAAAATGAAAGAAGAGATGCTTAAACTCAAGCAGCAAATGGCTGAGATGTACCAAGCCTGGTCTACAGGACAGTTACCCCCGTCTTATTCAACTAACCCTGCTCCATCAATGACCCAAACTCAGGATAATATTACCACTGAATTATCCCCAAATTTCCCCATTTACCAGCACTACCGAGGCACCACCTCTCAGACACCGCAGTCTCCACCTCCGAAACCAGTTCCATACTTTCCTCCACCTATGACTCCTGTTTTCGTAGCACCTCCCCCTGCTACATTCCACAAATCTCCTAGTGAGCCTACATTCCAGGCCCAGGACAACCAATATTACCCCCCGGAGCCCACTCTCAAAGCCTCCGAAATTAATTCAACTACTTCTCGTTTTGATCTCCCAACCGAAATTGACAAGCCAGCCAAAAATGCTGAACAAGAAGAGATGTTCAGGAAGGTCAAGAGTTTAGAAAAACCGTTCAGAGACATGCGAGGATTAGGTGGGCAAGTCAGTGTAGCATACAAAGATTTGTGCTTATTCCCCAATATACAATTACCAGTTGGCTTCAAGATGCCCAAATTTGACCTATACAATGGGCACGGCGACCCAGTAGCCCACTTAAGGGGTTTCTGTAGCAAGATGCGAGGAGCTGGGGGAAAGGATGAATTATTGATGGCTTACTTCAGTCAAAGTTTAAGCGGATCAGCTTTGGAGTGGTATACACGCCAGGACCATGGGAGATGGTACACTTGGGATGACCTGGCACAGGCATTCGCATACCATTTCCAATACAATCTGGAAATCATCCCAGATCGATTATCTTTGACAAAATTTGAGAAGAAACACAATGAAAGTTTCAGAGAGTATGGCTTCCGATGGAGAGAACAGGCAGCACGAGTGGATCCTCCTATGAAGGAGAGTGAAATGGTAGACTACTTCCTCCAAGCCTTGGAACCAACTTACTATGCCCATCTAGTTTCAGCGGTTGGGAAATCATTCAACGAAGTGGTGAAGATGGGAGGTATGGTGGAAGAAGGCCTCAAAACAAATAAAATTATGAGCTATTCAGCAATTAAGGCAACTACTCAAGCTATTCAAGGCGGGGTAGGAGGAATCGGAAGAAAGAAGATGGAGGAAGCAGCGGTAGTTGATTCAGGAATTTGGCCGGGACCCAGAGGTTCACCGCTTTACTATAATCAACAACGACCTCGCCAATCAGCTTACCACCATGATTCATCCCAACACTACTATCACCCTTCAGAGCCTCATTTTTCCATTAACCATGCTCAAACATACAATCAGCCACCTGTTCACACCAATTGGCGTGCTCCTGCCACACCAAATACTTACCCACGAGCCTATCCCGGACCAGGTTTCAGGCCTAGGCCAGCATTCAGGGGAGAAAGGGAACAGAAAAAGAAAACTTACACTCCATTGGGAGAGTCTTACACCAGTCTGTTCCACAGGCTGAGACAGCTAGACATGCTAAGACCAATACAATCCAAGCTACCCAATCCTCCTCCAAAGAATCTGGATTACACCATTAGCTGTGAGTATTGCTCCGGTGCACCAAGCCATGATACGGAGAAATGCTGGCATTTGAAAAATGCAATACAAGAGCTGATTGATACTAATAAAATTGAGGTTCAAACCCCCGAAGCTCCCAATATCAATAGAAATCCAATGCCAGCCCATCAAGAGGCCAATATGATAGAAATCATACAAGCTGATGGGGAGACAAAGAAGCCGTCACAAACTGTCATGATGATCAAGTCTCATGAAGCCAAACCATATAAGCAGTTAACAAAGGAGAAACCGGTACCTAAACAGAGCAGAAATGGCGATGAATCATATGTGGTATACAAGGAGGTATCATCGAGCAAAGTTGCTCCAAAACAAGAAAGGCCGAAAGTGATAGTACCAGGGGTTGTTAACAAACCCATTGTATTCGTGGAAGGAGCCCGTACAGATCGGGTTATTATCGCACCTGTAATCCAGCTGCCGGTCATCAACAACAAAGCCATCCCATGGAACTATGAACGAGTGACTGTAATGTACAAGGGAAAAGAAGTCAAGGAAGAAGTGTGTGAGGTACAAGGCTTGACTCGTTCGGGGAGATGTTTTACTCCCGAAGAGTTAAGAAAAACTAAAAATAATCCAACACCAACAAAGAAAGTTGTGACGGAAGAAGAGGCGGAAGAGTTTTTAAGAAAAATGATACTCCATGATTATTCTGTTGTGGATCAATTAAAGAAGACGCCCGCTCAAATTTCATTGTTGTCATTACTGATCCATTCAGAGGAGCACCGTCTGGCTTTAATGAAAATCCTGAATGAGGCTCATGTTCTTGAATAGATCTCTGTAATCATTTGGGAAGAATAGCCAACAGAATCTTTGAGACAAACAGAATTACATTTGCTGATGATGAATTACCTGTGGAAGGTACCGAGCATAACAGAGCTCTTTACCTCACCGTGAAATGTGAAAACTCCGTAGTAACCCGGGTATTGGTTGACAATGGGTCAAGTGCAAACATATGCCCTCTCTCCACTTTAAGCAAATTAAAAATTAAAGAGGAGAGGATCCAGAAGAATAGTATCTGCGTACGGGGGTTTGACGGTGGAAGCAGAGATTCATTTGGCGACATAGTATTGGAACTAACTATAGGTCCAGTTGAATTCACAATGGAATTTCAAGTGTTGGACATAACTGTTTCTTACAATTTGTTGTTGGGTCGACCATGGATCCATGCTGCTAAAGCAGTCCCGTCAACACTACATCAGGCTGTCAAGTTTGAATGGGATCATCAAGAAATAGTTGTGCATGGGGAAGAAAGTTTAAATGCTCGCAGCAGTACCATTGTACCAGTCGAGGGAACAGAAAATGACCAGGGACCATGGGTATACCAAGTGTCCGACACAGTGTCGGTGGAGAAAATTCCAGAGGGGAAATCCAAAGATATCCTCTGCATCAGTCATGGTAGCTTATGAAATGTTAAAGAATGGCTTTATACCCGGCAAAGGTCTGGGCTTATCTTTGCAAGGAATTATACAACCAGTATCTCTCCCCGAGAACTGGGGAACATTCGGTTTGGGGTTCACACCCACTGTAAATGACGTAATAAAGGCCAGGAAGTTGAAACACCAAGCATGGGTTCTTCCAAAACCAGTCCCACGTCTGTCAAAGTCTTTTGTCAAGACCGGTGTTAAAAACCGCCCGATAACAACAATTCCTAAATCCCGGGTCAATCCTGAGGAAGAATTAATTGAAAGATTCGAGAAATTGTTTGATGATGTGAATATGTTGGAAAATGGAGAAGGGTGTAGCGACGCAGAAGTTCAATTCGTTGGGCCAGAAACAAAGCTTAATAATTGGAAAGCCACTCCTCTCCCCATTCGAAAGGAGTTTTGGTAGTTTATTTTGATTTTCTTTCAAGTTTGTTTGGGTTACTTCAGGGTTGTAATCCCAAAGCTTATCTTACAGTTTGTTTGAAGTGTGCAAACTTTGTTATCTTTCATCATCCAATAAAAAGAAGTTTCCTTTTTATTATCATTCCTGATAGTTTTCTTTTCTTTTCTTTTCTGTACAGTTCTTTTTACGATGGCTCTAGTGATATGGCATGCATGAGGAATCCTCAGCCCAGTCTTAAAAATCAATCTGGTTCCGAAGTAATAATTCAAGAAATATATTGTGATTATGAATCAGAATATGATGAAGATGAGGTTTTTGAAGAGATTAGTAAAGAGTTAATTCACTTTGAGGAAAAAATCAAACCTAACTTGAGTGATACCGAAGACATCAATATAGGGGACACGAGTGATGTCCGGGAAACCAAAATAAGTGTCCATCTCGAACCAAAGATCCGAGAAGAGTTAATTAAAGCACTCATAGAATTCAAAGATATTTTTGCATGGTCATATGACGACATGCCGGGCCTGAGCACTGATTTAGTAGTTCACAAATTGCCCACCGATCCAACAGTGCCTCCTGTCAAGCAAAGGCTGAGAAAATTCAAGCCTGACATGAGTGTGAGAATTAAGGAAGAAATCACCAAACAATTGGAAGCAAAGGTCATTCGAGTCACTCGATATCCTGTTTGGTTGGCTAATATCGTTCCTCTGCCAAAGAAAGACGGCAAAATTAGAGTATGCGTCGACTACCGCAATCTCAACAAAGCAAGTCCGAAGGATAATTTCCCATTACCCAATATCCATATTTTGATCGACAATTGTGCCAAACATGATATAGGATCTTTCGTGGATTGTTATGCCGGGTATCATCAAATTCTAATGGATGAAGAGGACGCAGAAAATACGGCATTCATCACACCATGGGGAACTTATTGCTACCGGGTAATGCCATTCGGTTTAAAGAACGCCGGAGCAACCTATATGAGAGCAATGACCACAGTGTTTCATGATATGATACACAAGGAGATTGAGGTATACATGGACGATGTGATCATAAAATCAAAGCATCAGGCCGACCACATTGGGGATTTGAGGAAGTTCTTCTTAAGACTTCGCAGGTACAACCTCAAGCTTAACCCTGCCAAATGTGCATTTGGAGTTCCATCTGGAAAGTTGCTAGGATTCATAGTCAGTCGACGAGGCATCGAGCTAGACCCATCAAAAATCAAAGCCATCTAAGAATTGCCACCTCCCAGGAATAAAACTGAAGTAATGAGTTTGTTGGGAAGGTTAAATTATATCAGCAGGTTTATTGCTCAGCTCACAACAACTTGTGAGCCAATTTTCAAATTGTTGAAAAAGGATGCTGCGGTCAAATGGACCGATGAGTGTCAAGAAGCTTTCGATAAAATAAAAAGGGTATTTGTCGAACCCACCCGTGTTGGTCCCGCTAGAGCCAGGAAGACCTTTGATTCTTTACTTAACAGTTTTGGAAAATTCATTTGGTTGTGTATTGTGGCAACATGACCTCACTGGCAGAAAAGAACAGGCCATCTACTACCTTAGCAAGAAGTTCACAGTTTATGAGGTTAAGTATACTCATCTGGAAAAGACATGTTGCGCCCTAACATGGGTAGCTCAAAAATTGAAACACTATTTGTCATCCTACACTACTTACCTCATTTCTCGGTTGGATCCATTGAAATACATTTTTCAAAAGCCTATGCCAACGGGAAGACTTGCAAAGTGGCAGATATTGCTCACAGAATTTGACATCATCTATGTGACTCGAACTGCAATGAAGGCTCAAGCACTGGCCGATCATTTAGCCGAAAACCCGGTCGATGAGGAATACGAGCCGTTGAAAACCTATTTTCCTGATGAAAACAATGCATATCGACGAGGTGGAGCGAATTGAAAAACCTGGCTGGAAACTTTTCTTTGATGGAGCCGCTAACATGAAAGGAGTTGGGATAGGAGCTGTAATCATTTCTGAAACAGGGCATCACTATCCTGTTACGGCTCAATTGCGATTTTATTGCACCAATAATATGGCTGAATATGAAGCTTGCATTTTGGGGTTAAGGCTAGCCGCAGACATGGGTATCCGAGAAATCTTAGTCATAGGGGATTCAGATCTTTTGGTACATCAAATTCAAGGAGAATGGGAAACTCAAGACTTGAAGCTCATACCATACCGACAATGTCTACACGATCTTTGTCAGCGGTTTCAATCAGTGGAGTTCAAACATATTCCAAGAATCCATAATGAGGTTGCCGATGTATTGGCTACTTTGGCATCAATGTTGCATCATCTGGATAAAGTTTATGTAGATCCGATACATATTCAAGTCCACGATCAGCACGCGTATTGCAATATGGTCGAAGAAGAATTTGATGGTGAACCATGGTTCCACGACATCAAGAAGTATATCAGGATGGGGATATATCCTGCACAAGCCACAAGAGACCAAAAGAGGACCATTAGACGATTGGCAAATGGATTCTTCTTAAGCGGAGGAGTTTTGTATAAAAGAACACCAGATCTTGGATTATTAAGATGCATAGATGCCAGACAAGCTACAGCTGTCATGTCTGAAATACATTCGGGAGTTTGCGGACCCCACATAAGTGGATATGTATTAGCAAAGAAGATCCTCCGTGCTGGTTACTATTGGCTTACCATAGAGCGAGATTGTATCAGTTTTGTGCGCAAGTGTCATCAATGCCAAATACACGGAGATTTGATTCATTCTCCACCATCCGAATTGCACACAATGTCGGCACCATGGCCCTTCGTTGCTTGGGGCATGGATGTGATTGGACCAATTGAGCCGGCAGCATCCAATGGGCACAGGTTCATTCTGGTAGCTATTGATTATTTTACCAAATGGGTTGAGGCCAAGACATTTAAATCAGTGACCAAGAAAGCTGTGGTCGATTTTGTCCACTCAAATATCATATGTCGATTCGGAGTCCCAAAGGTGATCATCACAGATAACGGTGCTAATCTTAACAGCAACTTAATGAAGGAAGTATGTCAACAATTTAAGATTACACATCGCAACTCTACCCCATATCGGCCCAAGGCGAATAGAGCAGTAGAGGCAGCCAACAAAAACATAAAGAAGATACTTCGGAAAATGGTAGAAGGTTCAAAACAATGGCATGAAAAATTACCATTTGCATTATTGGGATACCGCACTACTGTTCGCACTTCAGTAGGAGCAACTCCTTATTTGTTGGTATATGGCACGGAAGCAGTAATTCCTGCAGAAGTTGAGATTCCTTCCCTTCGGATCATTGTCGAAGCAAAGATTGATGATGATGAATGGATCAAAACCCGTCTGGAACAGTTAAACTTGATTGATGAAAAACGATTGGCCGCAGTATGTCATGGTCAATTATATCAAAGAAGAATAGAAAGAGCATACAACAAAAAGGTGCGTCCACGGAAGTTTGAAGTGGGTCAGCATGTGCTGAAACGTATTCTTCCACATCAGGTTGAGGCGAAAGGCAAATTTGCCCCGAATTGGCAAGGACCATTCATTGTGACCAGAGTATTGTCGAATGGTGCACTATGCTTAACAGATATTGAAGGCAAATGCATAGACATGGCGATCAATTCTGACGCGGTAAAGAGATATTACGCATAACTTTTTGAATGTTTGTATTTAGCATTATTTCAAAGATTGGAATGACAAAGGCAATTTATTCTGCTATACAAATACTATACCCTTTGTTTCCCCTTTGAGCCATACTTGTTTCTTTCCTACCCTCTCTTGGAATCAATGAAAAAAAATCACTATTATTTAGTGAACTACGTTTGACCTGATTCCTCAAAGAAGGATATGTAGGCGCCTCACGGCTCGGTCATAGGGTGCACGACATACACAATGTGCATGAAAAGAAACATTAAGAGACCCCAATCAAGAAACTGAGGCAGGAATTGTATTGGAAATAAGAAAAGATTCCAAGAGTTGTAATTTTAAACCCATACCAAAGCTATTTAGCTTTTAATACCTTTTCCATTTCTAACCCCATACCAAAAAGACCTTTCGATCAATCTTAGAAAAATGCTGAGACAAGCAAATGAAGATGGTTCATAACACTCTGGTACAAACAAGAAAAGAAAGTAAAAATGAGAGAGTCTTATAGGTGAAAACCCACACGGGCACCATAAGGTGACGGAAGTTGAGAGAAAAGTAAAATGAGAGAGTCTTATTGGTGAAAACCTTCGTAGGAACCATAAGGCGAAAAGGAAGTGAGAAATGAACAAATGAGGAAGGTTTATCGGTGAAAACTCTTTGAGACATTACAAGTCCAACAGGTCTGTGAAATGAAAAATGAAGTTGGATTACAGAAATTTTGGGGGAAAATAAAAATGAGACAATTGAAAGGAGATTGATTAAAAGACTGGGTCGATTAATCCAAAATGCATACCCTGATCATTGGCGCCAGTAACTCCAATCAGATAAGTTTTTATTCTTTCTCCAACATTCATCCAAACTTGGATTTTCTTTTCATTCTATAATTGTCGAAATCAGCGTGTTTCGTCACTAATAATCTTACTTTTCTAAAAGCTTTGAGATAAGTTTTATTCCAAACAAATAATAAGGAATGTCAAGGTATACTACCAAGATTCAAGGTTACATGATGCAAAATACGGCCATGAAAGGCGGGAGATAAAAAGATATTGGTGTAAGAAAAGTGAAATCAAAAATGGATCAGCAAAGTTAGAAGGGACATATGATTACAGTTAAAAGGATTTGAAGGAAAACATACAGAGGGAAATCCTATAGTCAAGGATCAATTACAATAACAAAACGGTCTTTTTCAACCATTCCAAGGCAATAAAAAAGAGACGAAGAGAAGCCTCACCATCGGCAAGAATACCCCAGTTAACCACCCTGCTTTAAACTAACGAAGTTTTCTTCGATTTAAAACAGGGGCAAAACAATATTTGTGTCAGGAAATACCTGGTAAAGAAGAAGAAGTCAGGCGTCCACCTGGAGAATGAGGATGGGAATTGAAGAAGTCAGGCGTCCACCTGGAGAATGAGGATGAGAATTGAAGAAGTCAGGCGTCCACCTGGAGAATGAGGATGAGAAAGAAGAAGTCAGGCGTCCACCTGGAGAATGAGGATGAGAATTGAAGAAGTCAGGCATCCACCTGGAGAATGAGGATGAGAATTAAAGAAGTCAGGCGTCCACCTGGAGAATGAGGATGAGAATTAAAGAAGTCAGGCGTCCACCTGGAGAATGAGGATGAGAATTAAAGAAGTCAGGCGTCCACCTGGAGAATGAGGATGAGAATTAAAGAAGTCAGGCGTCCACCTGGAGAATGAGGATGAGAATTAAAGAAGTCAGGCGTCCACCTGGAGAATGAGGATGAGAATTAAAGAAGTCAGGCGTCCACCTGGAGAATGAGGATGAGAATTAAAGAAGTCAGGCGTCCACCTGGAGAATGAGGATGAGAATTAAAGAAGTCAGGCGTCCACCTGGAGAATGAGGATGAGAATTAAAGAAGTCAGGCGTCCACCTGGAGAATGAGGATGAGAATTAAAGAAGTCAGGCGTCCACCTGGAGAATGAGGATGAGAATTAAAGAAGTCAGGCGTCCACCTGGAGAATGAGGATGAGAAAAGAAGAAGTCAGGCATCCACCTGGAGAATGAGGATGAGAATTAAAGAAGTCAGACGTCCACCTGGAGAATGAGGATGAGAAAAGAAGAAGTCAGGCGTCCACCTGGAGAATGAAGATGAGAATTAAAGAAGTCAGACGTCCACCTAGAGAATGAGGATGAGAATTAAAGAAGTCAGGCGTCCACCTGGAGAATGAGGATGAGAAAAGAAGAAGTCAGGCGTCCACCTGGAGAATGAGGATGAAGAATTGAAGAAATCAGGCGTCCACCTGGAGAATGAGGATGGAGAATTGAAGAAGTCAGGCGTCCACCTGGAGAACGAGGATAAGAATTAAAGAAGTCAGGCGTCCACCTGGAGAATGAGGATGAAGAAGTTAAAAAGAAGTCAGGCGTCCACCTGGAGAATGAGGATGAAGAAAGAAAAGAAGCAGTCAAGGCACCCACCTGGAGAACGAGGGAATGCAATTGAAGTGTTGAAATCAAAAGCCCGCTCATATGAAAAAGGAGCACACTTAGAATCAATAAAGCAGAGGAATCCAACAAAATCCCCAGCAAGAAACAACAAGAGTCCCAAACAGATGAAAGAAATACGGGACACAATGAAAAGGAATACAGAATAAGTCAAATGCCCAAGAGTCACCAAGATATCAAGACAACAAGAAACGCAAGGGCATGATCTAGATAAGATTTTTATAATTCATGTATCATAGTCTAGTTTAGCTTTTTGTATTACCTTGGAAGTAAGGTGTAATAAGGAGGTCAGCAAGCAGTAAAAACAGCACGAAGCAGCAGTAACATCACAGCCCCAAGGTAGTCCCAGCTACCCAAAACTTCCCGAACTACATTGACCTGATTCCTTTATAGCCAAGGATATGTAGGAAACCTTTGAAGCAGAGGTTCGGTCAAATCTTTCAAAAAATGCTTCCCATGGAGTATTCGAACGGGCAAAAATCGCTCGTATCCGCTCATTTTATCTTTGCACGAAAACTCTTCGAGTTTCCGCACAAAGAGGGGCAGCTGTGAGCACGTGATTTTTGCCTTACGAAAACTACTCCAAAATAAATCAAAAAATAAAATAAATTTCTTTTACTGTGTAATTCTTGAATTTGCGTGGTGTTAAATATTTGTGTTATGTCCGTAAATGTTTACTTTGTCATAATAAAATGAAAATTAAAATAAAATACATGTTGCATGCATATAGTATTTAATTATGTATTTGAAAGATAATTTAAATAAAATAACCAAAATATGCATTTCGTTCTATTTTTTTATATTCCACTGTGTGATTAATTTTTATTTGTATGTTGAATAGTTGTTATGAAGTGATTAATATTTTTGTGTAAGGTTAAAAATTATTTTATAATTTTTTGTTAGGATTTTTTAATGATAAATAATAAAATAGAATTAAAAAAATATAAGTTGTAAAATAAAAATTGGACCTGGATTAAAATCCAGGCCCAAATCAAATTACCCCCCCCCCCCCACAGCCCAATCCAACATCCCCCTGTCCGGTCCAATTCGAACAAGCCTAAACGACGCCGCATGAGATACCTCAAATCTGAGCCGTTGATTCATTGCAATCAAACGGTCCAGTTCAGCTTCTGCATAAATGAAACGACGACGTTTAAGGGCAACTAGATCTGAACCGTTCATCCATCTTGATCCCACGGTCTTAAAAACTCACCCAAACCCGATCCATTTCAACCCCGGGTTGACCCCTTTCCCCAACTTAAATCAAACGATGTCGTTTGGATAAGTGGATTGATCTCAACCGTGCATCTTAATTGATCCAACGGATGAGATCAATCCACCCCACCCCTATATAAGGCTCAAGCCCCTACCCCGGCCCCTAACTGAACACCCCCCTCCTCTCACTGTTCATCATCGTCCCCAAACCCCACCCCTAACCCTAGCCGCCCTAGAATCCCACCGCCTGAAACCCGGCGGCATTAACGCCGCCGGTCACCAAAATAACACCCTAGAACCCCCTGAACATCCTCTACACAAATCTGACCTTAGTTTCCTTCGAATCACACCCCAACTCTTCGAATACTAAATCGAAGGTGGGTCTGAAAACTCAAACCTTTCCAATGGCTTCCAAAATAACACCATAGTACCCCCTAGCATGCCTCGTTATGGATCTGAAGTTTGTTTGGCTCGAATCATTTCCGAGCTTCTCGAATCTTCTTTTGAAGATTCGGACCAAACAAGAACAAACTCAGATTCCTCCCAAATTAACACCAAATGACCTTTAGGCTTCCCTCACCCTTGTGCCATCTTTGGTTTCCCTCGAATCCACCCAGAAGTGTTCGGATTTAAAAGCCAAGGTCTGAAACCCTAAATTTTCCAGCCTTGGCATCTTTTTCACTTCAGACGAAAGATTGAGGTTTAATCGACCTTAGTCAAAGTATTTTCAGTAGAAAATACTTCGACTAAGGTCTGTTTGATTTCAAACAAAATCCAAATCCAAGTTGAGTTGAGTCCAGTTGAATTTGAAGGTTCAGAGGTAATTTTCTGTTTCTTGTGTGTATTCTACGTATACTCTATGTTCGTTTCATTAGTTTGCCTAAATTTTCATAATTTTCTAGTCAATTTTGTTATACTGTCCCCTACCCGTCTACTTGATTCTAAATGTGAATTGTTTCTGTTGATTGTGATTATGTACAATGTGTGTAATCGACTCGATTAAGTTCGTCGATTAGTTGTATTGTGAATCTTGCTTCTGAAAATGTTGTTTGTAATACCCTATTTATCTGTTTGGAGTTGATTATTATCATTGAAATTAATCAATTAGTTCTTCCCAATTAATTGATTCTTGTTTAATAAATCAGAAAGTTTGTCAATGGTGTGTATATGTTGATTTCTGAACATTGAGTTTCAGGGCATTGTCAGTATATTGACAATGCTCCTGTGTTTGTTTGATTTTGTTCAAAGTTAAAGTTCGTTTGAATCATTATACTGAACTCAGTGTAATATTGTTGTGATGTTAAGTTTGAATTCAAGTTTACAAAAGTTGGTCAAATACAATTGTGTTAGGAGGTTCATAGGATTGGTTATAACTATAAATCAGAAGAATAATCAAGTTTATACAGATTATAGAATCAGTTTTGCAGTAGGTTCTGATTTTTTCAGTAATAACAGTAGGAGTCAGGGGCATTTCTGGGATAAAACAGTAAGGGTAATGTGACATAATAGTGGGCTGAAAGTGGTTTTAATGGAAAACTTTCTGATTTTAAAAGGAGAAAAGGGTCCAGGCAGCACTAGAAGGGTACAGGACAGCCCTGTATAAATAGAGGGGGATTGGGACTGATTTAGGGGCAGATTTTGAAAGAGAAAAATATGATAAGAGTGATTTTTTTTTTGAAAGAGAAAAAAAATCAGATTTGAGGGCAGATTTTAAGAGAGAAAAACAGAAAGAAAGAAAGAGATAGAAATAGAATCAGAAACAGAAATTTGAAAACAGAAACAGAAAAAATCTGATTGAGGAGATTTTTTTAGAGTTCAAGAAGAAGAAACAAAAAAAATAAAAAAATCAGAAACAGAAAAGTCAGAAACAGGAATTTGAAACAGAAGAGAAACTAAAATCTGAAATAATGTCCCTTGGTTAAATCTGTCCGGATTTATTTGAATCCATAGTTCAGTTAAAATCTGATGTTTTCTTTTAAAATACTGTTACTGTGCATCTGGGTTTCTCGGGTCTCATTATTGCTCAAATCTGTGGAAAGACTGCTATTCTGCTGATTTTGTTACTGCTGCTACTGCTGAAATTTACTCATTCTACCTTCATTTTCAGGTACATGTCTTTTAAATTTTATGTTGGAAAGAGATTCAACATGACTAATCAATGAAGCTTGAATTGCAATTCTGTTTTCTATTTGTCCAAGTTCATCAGTTTAAATTTCATTTTTGTTTCATGTTAGTTAATTAGTAGTGAATTCAATTTGATAGTTATGAGTTAATTGTCTTACTTTGAAAATTCGTATAAAGCTTTGTAATAATGTTAGCCCTTCATCTCATTAGTTTAGTCGTATTTGAACTGTCAAGGTAGGAAACATGACATAAAGATTGACCATTAACTAGGCCTTGTGGCGTTGTTAGTTGAATAAAGAATAGCGTGAAAATGTCAAAACCATATTGCTAGTTTATTCTAATACTTGATTTAGTTATGGATGGAATGATATAAGTTGTACGTTATTATGTGGCATGATAACAGGTATCTATAGAACCATTAGTGGATGGTGAGTTGAGTTGTTATGGCTCATTATGATGTTAAAGTTCTATGAATGTTTCAAGACATACAAATATGTTGCATATAAGGCAATATGGTTAATCAATTTGTATAATAATTCACTTTCTCATCAATTCGATGCCTATCTACTATCGTAAACAAATCAATTAAAATAATTAGGCTTATTAGATTAAAAGAAAGTATATGAGAATAAGATGAGATTTATAAAATGTAACATTTTATATTAATGGTAATTAGAAATAGAATTTGCACCAAATGAATTAAATAATGAAAAATTGTTCAAAAATACTTCTTCCCTTCATAAATCATGTTTGTTAGTTTCATATACAATTCATCCTTTGGCATATATATGTTGTATTTGCTAGAATCATATTTTTATTCTTTTCTTTGAACTTGAATAGTTGGGCTGAATATAATTTATATCCGGGAATTATAATCGACGGGCAGCATTTAATAAATCGTGAATTTCTTTTAAAAGAATTCAAAGACATCCCTTGAATATGAATTTCTCAGTATTTTCATATAAAATGTATAGATATAACAAACAATTTGTGAAAAATTCATAATACCATTAAGAATATTTGGTATAATTAGGGATACGTTCGCGTAACCTGATTATACCAATAAAAGCAATTCGAATTATGCGTACGCGCAATTTCGAGCGAATATTTAATATAAGGGATTTCTTCGAGGACGTTAAATTGATTTCATAAAAACCCGAGATGTGCGGTTCACTATTTAAGAAAAACAAATATTCTTGATTCGACACAATTTCGAAAAAATGATTGTTTAATAAATATATTATCAAAAGTTATCGTGTATACGTACGCGTGACACAATTCCGCATTTTTAAATTTATAACACGAATATACGTACGCGTAATTCGATTCAAAGAAGGGTCCTTAACCACAATAAATAAAAGCGTAGTAAAATCATGCAATAAAACATATTTAATAAAAATCAAGATAATTAAGCCAATAATAAAAACAGTTAAGCGACCGTACTAGAACCACGGAATTCGGAAATGCCTAACCCCTTCTTCCGGATTAACAGAATTCCTTACTCAGGATTTCTGGTTCACAGAATAACAAACACAGTCATATTCTCCTCGATTCAGGGATTAAAACCGGTGACTTGGGACGCCTTAAAATTCCCAAGTGGCGACTCTGAAATAATTAAATAAATCCCGTTTTGACTGTCCTTTAATTGGAGAAAACTCCCCACGCGCCCCGCGGGCGCGGTAAAAAGGAGGTGCGACACCCCTTAGTAATTTATGCTATTGTGCCAAAGACTATCTAACAAACCCCTAATGGCTTGCACTTATGAACAGTTCGGTAACCTTTGTTCGATAGAAAACTTAACTTCCCGTAGGAACTTTGCTACCGAGCAAAAGATTATCTAACCATCCACATAATTCTTCGCTTATATGCCTTGTTATGAGAAGGTCTTATTGTTGCTGTTGAAACTTCCTTCATAGTATGCCTTCCGTTGCTGCCTCATCAAAAACCTTGCCAGAAAAACTCAATTGGGAAAAAAACTTGACGAAGGGAAAAAGAGTGCAGCACATACTTTCAGTACAGGTGATGTTCATCAGCAATAATATCTTTTGAGTTATGCCACAATCTAGTTGCTTGGCAACTGTTCTCCATCTTGATTTTCCAAATCTTACGATCCTTTCCCGGTGACAACTAAAACCCGGTAGAGGCCTTCCCAAGTTGGATCTAGCTTCCCTGCATTGAGTTCCTAGGTGTGTTGAGTTACTTTTCTTAAAACCAAGTCTCCCAATTTGAAATAACGGAGGTTGTCTCTTCAATTGTAATATTTTTCTACTATTTTTTTTTTGAGATGCCATCCTTATATGCGACAAGTCCCTGCGCTCATCGAGCAGTTCCAAATTGACCAACATTGCTTCGTTGTTTGCCTCTTCATTTGCCTGAAAGTATCTCAGGGTAGACTCCCCTACTTCCATCGGGATTAGGGCTTTTGCTCAGTACATACGGGAGATAGGAGTCTCTCATGTGCTTGATTTGGCCATTGTTCGGCACGCCTATAGTACTCCTGGTAATTCTTCAGGCCATCACCTTGAGCTGCTTCCAATCTCTTTTTGATATGCTGAATAATCACTTTGTTTATTGATTCCACTTGATCGTTTACGCTTGGATGATAGGGCAAAGATGTGGTCCTTTTGATTTTCAGGTCTTTAAGGAACTTCGTGACGTTTGCGGCTATAAACTTGGCCCGTTGTTGCAGGTATCTCTTTTGTATCCCAAATCTGTAAATTATGTTTTCACACAAGAAATCTACCACTTTGTGTTTCCCAACCTTCTGATAAGGATCTGCTTCAACCCACATAGAAAAATAGTTAGTTAAAATCAAAAGTAACCTTACCTTACCAGGAGCCAGAGGCAGTGGCCCAACGATACCCATTCCCCACTTCATGAACGGCCATGGAGACAAAATCAAGTGCAACAGTTCTGTTGGTTGATGGTGCGTAGCGTTGACACTTATCGCATTTTTGAACAAAAGCTTTGGTATGTTGTTCCATTCGGGGCCAGTAGTATCCTACCCTTACCAACTTTAGTACCAAGGAATCTGCGCCCGAATGATTTTCCAGATATCCCTTCATGTACTTCTCGCATAATATTATTTGCTTCGGAATCTCCCAAGCATCGAGCTAGCGGGCCTTAAAAAGATTTCCTGTACAATTGGCCTCCTTTGAAGCTATATCATGTTGCTTTAGCGTACAGTGCCCGGGATGCCTTAGGGTCTTCAGGCAACATTTCATGCTTGAGATAGTCAATGATCTCATTCCTCCAGTCCCAAACCCAATTAGTCACGTTTACCTCGTAATAGTTATCTGCATCCAGAACTTAGTGCGCTGTATGATCGTACCGGAGTCCGATCCCTTCATTTTTGTGGATGAGCCAAAGTTAGCTAACGCGTCCATTTCTACATTTTCTTCCCTTGGGATATGTGTAATTGACCATTCCTGGAATCGAGTGAGTATTGCCTCGACCTTCACTATGTATTGTTGCATGCACTCCTCTTTGGCTTCGAAAATCCCGTAGGCCTGATTTACCACCAGCTAGGAGTCGCATTTGATTTCTATGACCTCAGAATCTAGTCCCTGGGCCAACTCGAGTACTGCAATCAAAGCTTCATACTCTGCTTTATTGTTAGTCAGTGAAACTATTCTTATGGCCTGCCTTAGGGTTTCTTCCGTAGGCATAGTTAAACTATTCTTATGTTTGTAAATAAGGTCTAAACTCCTAATGTCAATTCTGACGTCATTATTACTTTTTTAGTAGCCAAAGGTAGTAATCCCAGACTAATGTCGACTATAAAGTCGGCAAATACTTGTGACTTAATCATAGTCCCAGGTTTATATTCTATGTCAAATTCACTCATTCAACGGCCCATTTGGCCAACCTACCTAAAAATTTGGGTTTATGAAGGATATTATGCAGGGGAAAGGTGGTTACCACAACTATCAGGTGACAGTGGAAATAAGGCCTTAGCTTCCGAGTGGCGACTACAAGGGCAAAAACCAACTTTTCCAAATATGGGTAGCGAGTTTATGCTCCCATTAAAATTCTACTAACTTAATAAATGGGATGTTATGTACCGTCGTCCTTATGGACTAAAACAATTCTTATCGCTACCTCTAAAACTGCTAAATAGATTAACAGATTTTCGCCTTCCTACTGCTTTGATAACAGCGGAGGACTTCACAAGTATCTTTTCAAAACCCTCAAAGCCTGTTGACATTCTGGGGTCCATTCGAAGTTGTTCTTCTTCTTGAGTAACAAAAAGAATTGATGATGTTTCTCGGAAGACCGGGAAATGAACCTATTTAAAGCGGCCAATCTCCCTATGAGCCTTTGAACCTCTTTTACGCTTGACACTTGGTCCAGAATGTCTTTGATGGCTTTGATCGTATTAGGGTTAACCTCAATTTCCCTCTGAGATACCAGAAGCCCTAGGAATTTACCGGAGCTGACCCCGAATGCACACTTCTCGGGGTTAAACTTCATGTTATGCTTCCTTATGATGTCAAAAGTTTCTTGCAAGTGTTTAAGATGATCACTTGCATTCAAATACTTAACGAGCATATTATCTATTTAAACTTCCATGGTTTTCCCTATCTGTTTTTCAAACATTTTGTTTACGAACCACTAATAAGTGGCTCTGACGTTCTTAAGCTCGGAGGGCCTCACATTGTAGCAATATGTGTCGAATTACGTCATGAATGAAGTTTTTTCCTGATCCTTCGGGTTCATCTTAATTTGATTGTACCCAGAGTAAGCATCGAGGAAACTCAATAACTCATGCCCGGCAGTCGCATCAATCATTTGATCAATATTTGGCAATGGGAACGAGTCCTTTGGGCACGCCTTATTCAAGTCTTTATAGTCTACGCACATGAAAAATTTATTATTCTTCTTTGGAACTACTGATATGTTAGCTAGCCAGCCCGGATACTTTACCTCTTGGATTGAGCCAATATCAAGTAGGCGAGTTACCTCTTCTTTGATGAATTTGTTTCTGGCCTCGGCAATAGGCTATTTTTTCTGTCTTACTTGTGGGATGTTGGGATCCAAGCTCAGCTTGTGTACAACCGCTTCCGGCGGTATACCTGTCATACCCTGTGTGCAACCATGCATAATAATCTATGATAAATTTAAGAAATTCAATAAATTTAGACCTTAGTTCGGGCTGCAATCCTGTCTCTAAGTGGAATTTCCTTTGTAAGAACTCTTCGAATAATGCAACTTGCTCAAGCTCTTCCGCTGTGGAATTTGCTGTGTCTGTCTCTTTTGGTACCTGGAAATACCTTGGCACTTGATAAAATTCCGGTGCCTTTTCCCTACGATTGACCTCGATTGGATCGGGAGCAGGTGTCAGTTCTTGTAATTTCTATGTTGTATGCTCTTTTCCTTTGCTACTAGAGACCGATATAGCATTCATCTCCCTTGCTGCCGGTTGGTCACCTCTTATTTGTTTAATTTCCCTGGGAGTTGAGATATTTAACAACTGGCGATATGTCGATGGAACAATTTCATCTCGTGCAACCATGGTCTTCCCGGGATAATGTTGTAGCCCATATCACCATCCACTACCTTGAAAAAGGTCATCTTCATTACCCTTTCTGCATTGGTGGGAAACATGATCTCTCATTGGGTTGTCACGTTTGCTAAGTTGAAACCAACAAAGAGTTTTGTGACTGGAATGATGCTTCCGGTAAGTTTGGCTTGCTCCAATACCCTCTATTGTATAATATTGGCCGAATTCCCTGGATCTACCAAAATACATTTGAAGAAATTACCAACGCATCGTTGTGCTGTAACAACAATCCATCTGTATCTTCCTCCATGAAGGTGATGTCGTCTTTAGTGACTTCCTGGAGTCTCTTGTTGTGGGTTACTGATACCTTTGTCTTCTTCGTGTTGTCACGATTGCGACCAAAATTATTTTTAGCCCGGTCACTTAAGAATTCCCTGAGATGGACATTTCTTAGTAGTATCATAACCTCTTCGCGTAGATTCCAACAGAACCCAGTTCGATGACCGTTCATCTCGTAGTATTCGCAACATAAATTAGGATCTCTCTAGATGGGATCAGATCTCGTTGGCTTCGGGATCCATGCTTCTTTAATGTTCCTCATAGCTGATACCAACTCTACTAGACTGACATTATAGTTATATTTTGAAAGCCTGTGTGGGAGGAATCTTGAGAACCCGAAGTTTCCTTGTCCTGTAACGACCTGTTGCTCCGGACGCAATTAGTTCTTCTATCGGTCACAATCCTATCCGCCGACCAAAAACCTCTACCGCATACTTCGGCCCGTTCATAGGGCAAAAACTGGCTCCTCGAAGACCGTTGATCTTAGGGATGCTTATCGGATGGATTGGGCGGTTATTTACACTTAACGGTTTGGTATATCGATTATCGGCTTTTAAATGTATTAATCCGCTAGCCGCCCGATAAGGTATCAGGTGGATTGGTATCGGTTTAGCTCTTATCGGGCGGTTATCGGGTAGTTTATCGGCCAAGCGAAATTATCAATGATTCTAGGAATCCAACAGTACTACCAGAAGAAGGAAAATAAGCAAAAAAATTAGGACTTGACATGACTTTGGTTTAAAAAAGAAGACAAAAAATGGCTACTCTTTGTGCTTCTGTTCGACAACAACTTCCTCTTAAAATCATTAAGGTTTTTGAAACGTGTGTTCCTTTTCTCTTTAGATTTCCCAACTTTCCCTCGATCGCAGAAATCATATTACACTAATTCTACAAGAGAAGCCAGGTCTAGTCTCATTAATTTCTCGGGGACAGATCTGTTGTTTCATCTAATTAATGTTCATAAAATATAAGCAATTTATGTATGTCATTTTGCTCCGGAAATGATAGATAATGAATCAATTTCTTTTATCTTTGTTAGTGTTGTAATAAATCAGAAACTTTTTATTCAACTTCTTCTTCCAGTTAAATTGAATATATTCCTAGACTCCTATTTAGCAAAATTTGATCTATTCTATATTCCATTACTGGACTCATTATATATATATATCGGGTTAACGGATTATCCGTTAAGAAAATTAAATAATCCGCCCCCAAACCGATAAGCCATTAATAAAAAATATTCAATTTGTTCCCCGTTCGTTAAACCGTTAAGTCATTACGCCGTTACCAGTAAACCATTAATCTTTGGTTCGGTTCGGTTTTCGGTTTCGGATCGGTTTTGTACACCCCTAATTGATCTGTGTCGAAATCATCTTTTGATTTCTCCTTATTTGTCTCCCGGCCCTTACCCAACACCGGCAAACCGAGCTGATCATCCTTAAACCTTATATTTGACTCGTACCGGTTGTGAACATCCTCCCAAGTTATTGCTTGGAACTCGAGCAAACTTTCTTTCAATTTTCGGGAAGCATCGGAACTCCTCAGATTTATTCCTTTGGTGAATGCTTCAATCACCCATTTATCCGGAATGGCTGGTAGCTACATCCTTTCCTTCTCAAACTGGGTTACAAATTCCCGAAGCAACTCAGACTCTCCTTGTGAGATTTTGAAAATATTGGTCTTTCAGGACTGTAACTTTCTGTCCCCTGCATGAGCCTTAATAAAAGAGTCCACGAGCATCTCAAAAGAATCTATAGAATACTCGAACAAAAGCGAATACCATGTCAAGGCTCCTTTCGTGAGAGTCTCTTCGAATTTCTTCAGCAGCACTGATTCAATCTCATGGGGAGCTAAATCGTTCCCCTTCGTCGCCATTGTATAGGTGGTGATATGCTCCTAAGGATATGAAGTCCCATCATATTTCGACACGTCCGTCATTTTAAACCGCTTCAGAATAAATTCTAGTGTCGCGCTTGGTTTGTACGACAATTGAGTCCAACCCTTTTAGCACTGGTGGTGCACCAAGATTTGGTCTATATGGGCGTTTACTTCCCTCATAGATAGTATGAGTTTGTTTTTTGAAGGGATCGCTCTCGTTGTTATGACCGGAACCCTCCCCCCGGCCCCATCGAAGCTGACCTCGCCCCTTAGAGTGTTATTGTCGAACCTCTATGTTGTTTGATTTACGGGAGCATAGGAGGAACTGGACCTCGCTCATTCGCATTATAGGAAACACCCGATAACGCCTGCATCAGTTCTGTCGTCACCTTATCCTGCCGTATGAGATGGCCTAGAATGGCCTCTTGTTGCTCCTGCATGGCCCTTACCGTTTCAACGACGTGCTCCTCTTTAGCACCATCAGGAGTCGCTTCTCGAACATGTCGCGGGCATCACCTTCCGTGGATTGGTGTGGCCTCATTACCCTCACTGCGGGTATCGCTGATTAATCCTCATACTGAGGGTGATTTCCTTGGGCCTCAAGGTTGTGTGTGTTGTTAACACCATTATATGCCATTTTCTATAATTTTTTGGTAAGAACAAATAATCAAACACGTTAGTAAAAGAGACAAAGACCAACTTAATTACACAACTGTCTAAGTCCCCACGATGGGCGGCTGTGCGCCAAACTGTTTACCGTAAAACAGTACAGTTGAATTTATACATGGATTACAGATAAGTGAATTAATTTGATCTTGAAATAATATATGAATTAGAAAAAATATAATACTTAGCCTTAAGATTTAGATAAAATAGTAGAAATAACAATTCCGGGAGCAAGGCTTCCGGGCACAACATCAATGATATCAAAGACCAAAAAGATAAAATTGTATTAAACTTTGAATAGAATGTAGCATATGTTTTCCAGAAAATTTGTGTCTCTTACAATGATAATAGAGTTTACTATTTATTATTGTAACTAGGCAACAAGGTCCTAGGATCAAGACACTCTTTAATGTCACTTATGAGGGCCATTAAGGAACGTATAATGGTAGGCAATGAATGTTATATTCCTTGTAATGGACCGTGTACTTAATGCTATAGAATGTTCCTCATTTAATGCTACCAGGTGGTAGACATTTATTTCATCTCTGTGAGTATTACTCTCTCTGGTAACAGATAGGATCATCGCCTTCGGATTTAATTGCCTTATGTCTTCGACTCCACACTTCACTTCCTTATTCGATCATTTCATGTAAACATAATTTACCTTATACACTCATATTAAATATATATGTTTCATTTTTTAGAAGAATTCAAGACTCTAATTAAACGCAAAATATTTCATCCATCTCATCATACTATTGAAAAAGGAAAAGACTCAATATCACCCTTGTGATAATCAAAATGGCTCATTAGTACCCTCCATTTGCAAACTAGCTCATCAGTCCCCTAGTTGTTAATCGAGTGACCTATTACTACCTTTTTACACTAACGGATCTTTTAAATGCCATTTTTTCCTGAAATTCCATAGCTTTACACGTGTCATATTAAACTACCCCTTTAACATTGTTTTACCAATCCCCACCCTTTGAGCCTTTTCCCTTAAAAATATACTAAAAATAAAGACAAAGGAAATGTAAAATCTGTCACTTTCTTTCCCTACCCCTCGCTAATTCCCCCCCTCCCCCCCGTAACGACTCGGACGGTCGTTTTGATAGTTATAGCCCTGTTTCTCCATTTCTACTTTTTTGTGTTCTTCAGCTATATTATAATATGTTGGGTCAGTTGATTCGGGTCTGGAGTGGATTCGGAGAGGATGTGAGACACTTAGTCTCTTTTGGGAAGACTTTAGTTTGGAAAGTTGATCGGATGTTAACTTATGTGTAAATGATCTTGGATATAAATTATGATGGTTTCATTAGCTCTGTTAGGTGATTTTGGACTTAGAAGCACGTCCGGATTGCGATTTGGAGGTCTGTGGTAGGATTAGGCTTGAATTGGCAAAAGTTGGAAATTTGGCAATTTTGGTCGGTAGCGGAATATTTGATATTGGGGTCAGAATGGAATTCTAGAAGATGGAGTAGGTTCGTAGTGTCATTTGTGATGTATGTCCAAAATTTTAGGTCATTCTGAGGTGATTTGATATGTTTCGACGTCGTTTGCGAAAATTGGAAGTTTAGAAGTTCTTAAGTTTGAATCTGAGGGTGATTTGGTGTATTGATGTTGTTTTGAGTGTTCCGAAGGTTCAACTAAGTTTGTAGGTTGATATTTTACTTGCTGATATGTTTCGTAGAGGTACCAAGGGCCTCGGGTTGATTTTGGGTGATTGATGGAAAAAGGTTGGAATTTGAAGAATTGCTGAAGTTGATCTCAGTTGTCCTAATTGCACTAGCGGAGTGGGGACCGTAGGTGCGATCCCGCAGAAGCGGAGAAGAGGCCACAGGTGTGGCAAAGGTTGAGGTGGCTGGAAGCGCATGTGCGATCTTTTTTGGCGCACCTGCGAGACCGCAGGTGCGATATTTTAACCGCATAAGTGGATCCTAAGAATTTAAATGGGAACCGCACCTGCGATGGATATTCTGCAGGTGCGGCATCGCAGAAGTGACATGAGGACCACAGATGCAGAAGTTTAGGGAAGAATGAATAAAAGGTGGACTTTGCAAATTTTGGGTCATTTTCCACCTTTTTTAGTCGACGTTGGAGCTTTTGAGAGCGATTTTGAGGAGAAATTCAGGATTTTATAAGTAAGGCAAGTGGGTTGAGCCCTAATGCTCGTGTATGTTATGATTTCCCATTGTTTAATCATGTAATTAGTGAAAATTAGGGGTGAAAATGAGGGGTTAGGGCTTGGGATTTTTGGAGAGTTTGATTGAGGTTTTTAGGGGTCAAATGGAGTCGGATTTTGATAAATCTTGTACATATGAACTCGTGAGTGAAAGGGATTTCTAGTTTTGTAATTATTGTTGGATTTCAAGATGTGGGCCCGGGGGCCGGGTTTGGGTGAATTTTGGAGTTTTGGAGTAAATTAATAGTTTTCATGTGGAATTTGTTCCTTGGCCTATATTGATTTCATTGTATTGGTTTTGGTTAGATTCGGGATGTTTGGAGGCCAATTCGAGAGGCAAGGGCATCACAGAGTATTATTTTTGGCTTGATTGAGGTAAGTAATGTTTCCAAACTTGGTTCTAAGGGTTCGAAACCCCAAACTATGTGTTATGTGATTAGTACTGAGGTGACGCAAAAGCCAAGTGACAGGCGTGCGGGCGTGCGCCGTGAGAATTGTGGCATAGATCATTCCATGGAACTACTTAGTGACTCTTCCTTACTGATATTCGTGTTTCTATCATGTGATTAAGTAAATGTGTTGTAGATCATGCTAGATATCCTGTTAGGGCTTTACGATGATACTTTTGAGACCCAAGTGGTCGTTTTTTGCTGTTATTTCATTAGATTCATTGATATTCTGTACTTAGTCTTATTCATGCATATCATATCATGTCTCAGTCTCAGTCTCATTTGTTATTATTTGGCACATCATATCACACTTTCGGGCTAGCTTTATGGCATTGTGACCCTGTGTGTGTGAGACTAGAGAGTGATGACTGAGTGAGGCCGAGAGCCTGATTATGAGTGGCAGTTATGGAATTGGGCTGCATGCCATAGCGGTTATGTCGAAGATTATGAGAGCGTTTGGGCTGTAGGAACCCCTCCGGAGTCTGTAACATACCCCCAGTGTGCGCAGACTATATTTTGAGGGATGGATTTCTCTGGACATGAATTTGTCCGAAGTATTGATATATGGAGATGGATTTCTCCACAGGGTTGGATTACCCTTTTCCTCGGTATCGAATGGCTTATAGTTAGCGATGAGTATATGCCGGGATAGATTTCCCTGGGCCAGATGGCCATATGCGATGCTGAGTGGTTGAATGTGTATATATACATACCTGGAGATGGATTTCTCCTCAAGGTTGGATTACCCTTGTTCCTCGGTACTGGTTGACTTGCAGTCAGTGTTGTATATGTTCCGAGATGGATTTCCCTAGGCCAGATGGCCATATGCAATACTAAGGGGTTGAGCACTTAAGAGTAGGAGAAAATGGTGCATTTTATACATTCTGTGCATTGGCATGTAGAGTTAACTGAGCTTTGTATCTTGCATTGTTCAGATATGTATTTATTTTACCGCTTGAGCTATATTCTTAAACTGATAGCATGCCTACTTTTCCTGCACAGTTTATTTATATTGCCAGTTGAGGTTACATTCGTCACTACCTATTAGTCCATAGTTTGGACTTGTTACTTACTGAGTTGGTGTACTCACGTTCCCCCCTGCACCTTGTGTGCAGATCCAGGTATCTCAGGCCACGGTAGCGGCTATTAACTATTCCAGTCGCGGACTTTCATCGGAGATAGCGAGGTAGCTGCTTGGCGATCATAGTCCTGCCTTTCTCCTTCTTTATCTTTCTTTTAATGCATTTTGGCTACTCTCAAACTATGTTAGTCTTGCTATATTTTAGAACAGTTGTAGTATTTGCTCATGACTTAGTGACACCCGAGGTCGGGCTTTAATTTTCGTATTTTAGTTTTTGAATTAATCTTTTTTACGAAATTTCAGTATGAAAAAGGCTATTATCTATCTTTTAATGAAATATCGAATTGTTTGGGACTGTGTTTTCTTGCCTAGTTCCATAATAGGCACCATCACGACCGAGTTAGTTTTGGTTCGTGACAAGTTGGTATCAGAGCCTAGGTTACATAGGTCTCACGAGTCATGAGCAGGTTTAGTAGAGTCTCGCGGATCGGTACGGAGATGTCTATACTTATCTTCGAGAGGCTGCAGAACCTTTAGGAAAACTTCACATTCTTGAATTCTTGTCGTGCGAATCTATTGATTCTGGTTACTAAACTTCTGTTATTCTATTCTCTCACAGATGGTAAGGACACGTGCTACTGGTCAGGATGGACAGCCACCAGTACCACCAGTTGGGGCTGCTAGAGGCCGAGGTCGTGGTCTAGTCTGTGGTAGGTATGAGATGAGGTTTTTGGAGTTATCCCGTCATGCGGTTTGGTTAGTTACTACAGATAGGGAGCAGATCAAGAGGTTCGTTGATGGCCTCGCATATCAGCTATCGATTCTTATGACTAGAGAGAGGGTTTCTGGTGCTTCTTTTGAGGAGGTGGTTGACATTGCTTGGGAGATAGAGTCAGTTCGCTGCCAGGAGTGAGTTGAGAGGGAGGCTAAGAGGCCTCGGGGATCTGGTAGTTTTGGTAGTGTTCTTTTTGGTGGTCAGTTCCATCACGGCAGAGTCCGTCCATTCAGACATGCTCAGTCAGCTCGTCCGGGTCACTATAGTGGATCATCTGGCCATGGTTCTCACAATTCACATTAGGGCCACTCATCTCTCAGTGCCCTTCCAGCTCAGAGTTCGACTCATGCACCATCAGTTCAGGGTTCATCTATGCCTGCTTCTTCTAGTGGGTATCCCGGTGCTTAGGGCTCCCTTAAGTCCCCATTGCTAGTGGCCGGTAGAGGCTGCTTTGAGTGTGGGGATTTGAGTCATATCAAGAGGTTCTGTCCCCACCTTATGGGAGGTTCATCCTAGTAGAGGAGTCAGTTTCGGCTTCAGCAGCAGTTACATCCCCACCCGTCCAGCTAGCTCGGGGTGGAGGTCAGTCAACTACAGGTCGCCCTAGAAGGGGGAGGTCGATCAAATGGCGGTCATACCCGTTTCTATGCACTCCTTGCCAGACCGGATGTTATTACTTCAGATGTTGTGATCACAGGTATTATCTTAGTTTGTCATAGGGATGCCTCTGTATTATTTGATCCTGGTTCTACTTTTTCATATGTGTCGTCATATTTTGCTCGTTATTTAGATACGCCCGCGAGTCTCTTATTTCATCTGTTCATGTATCTACTGCTGTGGGCAATACTATTGTGGTGGACTGCATATATGTTACGCCCCGAAATATTACGTCAATATTATGTTCCGCAGCATTATATCACGACGATGTTATGCTCTGCGGTAATATGTTACAATGGTGTTACCCTCTGCAGTAATATATTACGATTGATATTACGCTTCACAGTAATAAGTTACAATGATGTTGCACCCTGCAGTATTTTACGTTGAATTTGTCGTAAGGAAATTGACATCAGTCCAAGGAAAAGATTATTTGGGGATTATAAGGATTATGCTATATCACAAGTGATTAGTAAATTCATGAAAGTGAGAGGGGAAGCAAGTCGAAGAAAATGAATTTCGTTGAAATTTGGTATTTTGGGATAAAATACAGCTCGAGCTAATATACTCGGTATTTATGGACTAGTACCATACAAGGTACCACATGACCATAATATTAAGGTGTATAAGGTATGTGAAAAGTGAGTAATATTTCAAGTAAGTGAGAATAATTCTCAATTATGCCGGTAATAGTTTAATTATCAGGTAATGGAACATTATCCAATTAACTAATAAGTGGATAAAGTTAATAATTATCTCAAAATAAACATGGCAGCCACCTAAAGAAATGACTAAGAGTCATTCTTATTAGGTGTCATGTAGATACACGTTACTACGTTTAAAAATCTTTCAACATTCAAGACCTTGTATTATTAAAATCAAGGTAGGACATTTTAACAAGTTCCATTTTTAAACACAAAATTCATTCTCCAAAAACCTTTTAGCTAGTTGAGCCTTCACACTTCCTTGAAAAAAATATTCAGACAATTAATTATCAGGTTAATTATTAAATTAAGTGGGTAAGTGTAAGAATTGTCTTGTTCACGTGGGACCATGAAAATTAAAGGAATCTATGACTAATATGCATGCTACGTTGGTGTCACAATTTGGGAACAAGAAGTCTTGCTATGCATTAAAGTTATAAATGGGGCCTACCAACCAAGACTTTTAAAGAATGCATTTGAAACTCAAAGAATCATTTTGAAACTAAGTCTTTGGACGTAAGCTTGCTAAGATAAGAACGGATGGAGCTCACTATTTTTTTAAAGACTTCTTTATCTTGGAATCTCTTTATCCTTACTTTATTAAGAAATTCATATAAGATTATCCAAGATCTCATTGTCTACAAAGTGACGTATAGATTTATCAAAGAAAGAATTCCTGTGAATTCTTGAATTCATGTGAATTCTTTACAAGCAGTAGATGTAATCGCGATTTCTTCAGCAAACACATACAAAAAGTATGTCCAACAAGAAGCCACGAAATTCATACAAGAGTAAGACGATAGCGACGTGGGTTGCTACAACAAAACTTCATATGGATTTTCCCTACTCTGATTTTGCTGTCACGTGTTTTGTCACAGTTAACGTGTGTTAGAAGGATTTCTAAGAGAATTGACTCAGGTATGTTAAGGCTATCCCTTGTTTCTTTTGGCACGATCCATACGATATGAATGAAACGTACAAATGCACAAATTTCACAAGTGACTCTACTCATAGAAGTAATAGAAATATCTATATTCTTTAATCCCCATATGTCATAATATTTTATCATATGTTCATGGATCTCAGAAAAATACGAAAGTTGAAAAGATGTTACTTTATGATATTGCTCAAGAGCCAAAGTGGTCTTATGACCTTCTGAATGATTTTATTGACGTACTTTTCATGCATTGCATTCATGTGCATTGACTCATGACCAGATGGCGTTATATACGCGTATATATGTAAATATATGTATATGGAATGGGAAAAGGTTACGGCGTTATATACGCACCACCACCTGATCAGCTGGTATGCGATGATGATGTTGCCCACAGTGGCTGAAATATGATTCAAATGGCGTTATATACGCATATATATGTATGCACTCAAACAGCATTATACACGCGTATATATGTATGTATGTATATTTATATGGGATATGGGAAAGGTTATGGCGTTATATATGCACCACCACCTGATCAGTTGGTATACGATGATGATTTTGCCCACAGTGGCCGATATGATATAATGGGATGCCCTCAGAGTTTGATGATATTATGAAACATGTACCTATGCACGACATGACATTCATACGCATATGCATGACGTTAAAAGTAATATATGATTTACAAAGTTATTCAAACTTACAGGTTGAGTCATGTACTCTATATGTCTTCCATATCTCTCATGTATTTATTTATGTGCCTTACATACTCAGTACATTATTTGTACTGATGTCCCTTTTGCCTGGGGATGTTGCGTTTCATGCCTGCAGGTCTTGATAGACAGGTCGAGAGCCCTCCAAGTAGGCTATCAGCTCAGCGGAAGATGTTGGTACGCTCAATTTGCTTTCGGAGTTGCTCGTTTGGTTAGTATGATTTAGACGTGTATTGTTTGGTATGGCGGGACTCGGTCCCAGCCCTTATGACATTTATGTATTCTTAGAGACTTGTAGACATATGTCATGTACATAAAAGATTGTACGGCCTTGTCGGCCTATGTTTTGTGTTTATAAAGGATCATGTTGGCATATTAGGCCCGTATGCATGTGTATATGATGATCTATTAAGAAAGATACGTTATGTTGGTACTCGGTTGAGTAAGGTACCAGGTACCCGTCCCGGCCCATCGGTTTGGGTCGTGACAAAAGTGGTATCAGAGCAGTTCTGTCCTAGGAAGTCTACAAGCCGTGTCTAGTAGAGTCTTGTTTATGGATGTGTCATGCACCACACTTATAAGCAGGAGGCTACAGGGCATTTAGGACTGTCACTCTTTCTTCTACTCTAGATCCTGTGGTAGAGCTCACTTATAAGAATTCAAGTCCCGAACTTCTATTCGTAATAAGATGATGCCTACATTTAGAAAGACGATTGATAAGAGATACGGGTATGGGATTATTAATTTAGAGGAACTCGATTTTGCATCTTGCTTATGATTAGTAAATGTGAGATCTTTAGCAAATCATGGGTGTACTGAAAGGTGTAAGCCTCTTGATAAGGGACCTTAAGGAAAGAATATTTGTCCACCTTTATGATAAAAGATAATGCTTTTAAGTGGTAAAAGAAGCAAGGTGAAAAGGGTACGAGGCGCCCAGTTAATGAAGATTATCGGTATTACAGTTCCGGTAGAAAAATATAAGCATTAAGAGTTACCCTCAACAGTAACAGAGATATGTACAATTGGCCGTACCCATCTCAGTTAAGCCATATGGAGGCTAACAGGTGTAGTTTAAGAAAACGATGGAACATCAGGACCTGGCTGGGGTTAGAGTAAACCAAAATGGTGAATGGATTGTTTGTGTTAGTGACATTTCCAAAGGATATTGCAAGTGTGCTAGTAGATCTCCTCGTGAGACACTTAGATGGTGCCCCCTAAAATATTAAAGCTAGATATGAGCACTGGAAGCCTTAAAGGGATAAATATTACTTTAGTATGGCTCCCATCCCCAGTAGAACGAGAATGTTTGGCAACCCGAAGAGCCGATGGATGAAGCAAGGGGATCTAAAAGAAAAAGAATGTCATGTTGAAATTTTTCAAAAGAAAGTGATTGGTAGAAATATTAGCAGAGTAATGAGAAGAGAGATAAGGAAGAATTATGAGTAAGATGCGACACATGGATGACAATGGTAAAGTGTCACAGAACCTATAGTCAAATGAAGAAAGAGACGAAAGGTGATGGGCCTTAAGACAATAAAAGGGTATAGGCCATACAGTTATATCCCTATTTCGTGAAATGAGTTCGTGACTCTAACGTGATTAACAACAGGAAAAGTTAGACCCTAGAGTAATAGAAATCAGTATGGACTGGTAAACAAGATAAACTAAATATGAATTAGGGACTGAATGATTGGAAAGTACTCAGCATCATGAGAATTTCAGATTTCGTTCTAGCGGTAATAGAATAGACCACAGAAGAAGATTCACAATGAATTCAGAGAATAGTCATTCAGGGAGACGTTTCCCTAGAGCAAGCAATGTGAGCAAAGTTAAGCTTAAGAGACTGTATGTACCAGTTACGCTAAGTGTCACCCTCGCGAGTAATGGAATTTGTCATCCTTGGTACAGAAGAATTGTCGCAAGGCAAGTAAGGATCATTGATGTTGAGAAACGACGCCAAAGATGAATAGGTAAAACAACTATAGGTAGATCCTCGTAGCTCCACTTCTTAGTACTCCCCTAAAGGGGGAATATGGAATGATAAAAGGAATAATGCGATAAAATGAGAAAAGGATGAGATTGCACTTATCTAAATACTACAGACATGCTACAATTCCAGAACGTTATCCAAACGTGACGTCAGGGAGAAGAACGAAAGGTTCCTGCCCAAGATGTTATTAATAATTAAGGATCTAGTACGAGACGTAAGTTAAGACCAGGGAAATAACCCAAGAAAGATTACGAGGAATATTGATATAAGAATGGGCCAACGAGTAGTTAGTAATTGGACAGGAAGATCTCAGTTATGGCTAAACAGGAGGTTATAGACGAGTCATCAGATCATGTAAGATAAACATAGTAGAACCCAACATGGAGAATTCAGCCTCAGAGAATATCATTATAATACTTGAGATATATTCAAACAAGAGTCAGGGTAGTTAATGGTACCGTATGAGTGCTAAGGGAATAAAAGAAAGTGCCACTAGGAAGGCAGTCAAAACATCAGTTCAGAAGCAACCATATAAGTAGAAGGGCATGGAAGTAAGCAACTACAGATGATTATAGGCAAGTAAGGACATCAGAAAAGGTTCGTAATAAGCTCACAGCTTTACGAGAGCCAAGGGTTCTCCCTAAGTACTGCAACGAAAGACTAGATGACGAGATAAGAAAGAAGGCTTCAACCTAAACACAACGACCTAAAGAGGAAATGGTCGTGTAACAACAATCTCGCAACAACATTGTAAGCATTCCAAAGGAAAGTGTACTGTGGTTAATAAACGGGAAGTAAGAATTAAAAGTAATATTCAAGGTCATATGAATTGTATGAAAACTCTAGTAAGTGTGGGCACTAAGATAAGCTAAGTATGGACGAAACAAGGAGCAGAAAGACCAGGAACAGTAATAGCTTACGTTGAAAGAAAGCTAAGATGGAACAAAAGAATTATTCGATCAATGATCCAGAGCTAGTACATTATGGATACACTCAAGATTCTGGAGCATTATCCAGGCAACATGTTTGTTGACAATCATACAGCCATAGAAGACTCTGATATAAGTTAAAAAGAAGAATTGAGCCTATGGCATAGACACATGATTGAATTGTTAGAAGATTGTATCATGGATAGATATTCCATGAAAGATTGTATCATGGATAGATATTCTGTTACTCCCATGAAAGGCTAAGGTAATAACTGATACCATGAGCCACAAATCGGAAAATATCTTAAGCCTACATGAAGGCTGATCGGAAGGAAGAGGATG
The DNA here is from genome assembly GCF_000715075.1 of Nicotiana tabacum. NCBI lineage: Eukaryota > Viridiplantae > Streptophyta > Magnoliopsida > Solanales > Solanaceae > Nicotiana > Nicotiana tabacum. The sequence goes on along the minus strand of NC_134095.1, from coordinate 16,957,892 downwards.
CTAAAGAATTACATCACCCAAGTAAATCAGGAGTCTGATTAGGACGTAGAAAAATTATAGAAGTTGTGCTTGAGAACATGACACAATCACTCTTAGTATCAGATGTTCTAGAAAAATCATAACGACCATAATCTATAATGGCTCGACAAGGAAGCCAGTTAGAAGAAGTACTAGCCTCATAGGAAGACAGTATGAAACTCTCACCGGATTGTGTATGTACCAAATGTGCAAGTATTATAATAAAGCTTCAAGTAATGGACGTGAATTACACCTAGGTGGAAGGAAAGTTATGAAAGAGATAGAAGATATGATACGAGATTTTAAGTAAGTGAGGTAAAAGGTGAACAACATACGAGATACTCAAGGTAGAAAATATGAATAGTATATACTTCGGATAGAAGGCTAGAAGTGCTGGGATTCAATATCCATGAATGATAGCAGCATAGTTAGTGACATACCTCATAGCCTATGGTTTCTAAATACTGAGAGATCTAGTTAAGAGAGTAGAGAAAAGTTGGAGACGGTGTGATGTCTCGCTTGACGTGCCAGAATAACATAAGAAAATCTATGGTGCAAGCAAGTTGAAGGAGAGTTGTGAGTAGTATAAATGGATATGTATAAGTCGCAAGCTAAAGTATGGTAGAGCGACAAAGTTTTAAGGAAACATGAGTGGGGATGAGGAAAGGAAAGTGAAAAAGTGATGAGCATGGATAAGTCCTCGGGATTTAGTCCATAGAAACAAGAGAGGTAATGATTTCTCTAAATTATTGAAAGTTCGGTATTGCGTAAGAAGTTTCAAAGATCAATATTGAAGTGAATCAATAATGGATGAACAAAAGTCACAAAGTATGACATGAGATTAGGCCATGATTCTTAAGACGAACGGTAATGGAGGGGGCATTAAAGGACTAAGATTTATACCTAAAGGGTAGGCAACAAAAGTAACTGGGAACTTGGTAAGCATGCCTCAGCAAAGGTAGATTGAAGCAAAAATTATGGTATAGTATAAACCATGTAAATGCAGTAATGTCGTGTGGATGGGTAACCAGATCTATGAAATAAGATATGGCCGTATTCGCAAGTTCTACAAAGTATCGAGCAAAGGACTTCGGTATACCTATAGAGGCCTAGAGAGGCATCCTATTAAGACTTGAATATACAATGTAAGGCCTTCAAATTGACTAAAAGTTAAAAGGAAAAAGGAAAGATGAATCTCATAAGTGCACTTACAAAGCCAGGGTCATACAGGCTGCATGACAGGAAGTAACAGAAGTTGCAAGATTAGGTAGATTTCGACCACATGTCATGATATGAGCAAAAAGACAAAAGTGGGGAATACCCTAGACTTTGAATGTATTCACAGAGCAACTGCTTAAATGGCAAGATGAGTATTAAGGTATTCATAAGAGCTAAACGTTACGGAAATGATAAGAGCATCAGTCAACATTCGAGGACGAATGTTCCAAAGAGGGGAATGATGTTACGCCCCGCAATATTATGTTCCGCAGTATTATATCACGACGATGTTAGCTCTGCAATAATATGTTACAATGGTGTTACCCTCTGTAGTAATATATTACGATTGATATTACGCTTCACAGTAATAAGTTACAATGATGTTGCACCCTGTAGTATTTTACGTTGATTTGTCGTAAGGAAATTGACATCAGTCCCAGGAAAAGATTATTTGGGGATTATAAGGATTATGCTATTTCACAAGTGATTAGTAAATTCATGAAAGTGAGAGGGGAAGCAAGTCGAAGAAAATGAATTTCGTTGAAATTTGGTATTTTGGGATAAAATAAAGCTCGAGCTAATAAACTTGGTATTTATGGACTAGTACCATACAAGGAACCACATGACCATAATAGTAAGTTGTATAAGGTATGTGAAAAGTGAGTAATATTTCAAGTAAGTGAGAATAATTCTCAATTATGTGGGTAATAGTTTAATTATCAGGTAACGGAACATTATCCAATTAATTAATAAGTGGATAAAGATTAATAATTATCTCAAAATAAACATGGCAGCCACCTAAAGAAATGACTAAGAGTCATTCTTATTAGGTGTCATGAAGATACACGTTACTACATTTAAAAATCTTTCAACATTCAAGACCTTGTATTGTTAAAATCAAGGTAGGACATTTTAACAAGTTCCATTTTTAAACACAAAATTCATTCTCCAAAAACCTTTTAGCTAGTTGAGCCTTCACACTTCCTTGAAAAAAATATTCAGACAATCAATTATCAGGTTAATTATTAAATTAAGTGGGTAAGTGTAAGAATTGTCTTGTTCATGTGGGATCATGAAAATTAAAGGAATCTATGACTAATATGCATGCTACGTTGGTGTCACAATTTGGGAACAAGAAGTCTTGCTATGCATTAAAGTTATAAATGGGGCCTACCAACCAAGACTTTTAAATAATGCATTTGAAACTCAAAGAATCATTTTGAAACTCAAGTCTTTGGACGTAAGCTTGCTAAGATAAGAACGGATGGAGCTCACTATTTTTTTAAAGACTTCTTTATCTTGGAATCTCTTTATCCTTACTTTATTAAGGAATTCATATAAGATTATCCAAGACCTCATTATCTACAAAGTGACGTATAGATTTATCAAAGAAAGAATTCCTGTGAATTCTTGAATTTATGTGAATTCTTTACAAGCAGTAGATGTAAACGTGATTTCTTCAGCAAACACATACAAAAAGTATGTCCAACAAGAAGCCACAAAATTCATACAAGAGTAAGACGATAGCGATGTGGGTTGCTACAACAAAACTTCATATGGATTTTCCCTACTCTGATTTTGTTGTCACGTGTTTTGTCACAGTTAACGTGTGTTAGAAGGATTGCTAAGAGAATTGACTCAGGTATGTTAAGGCTTTCCCTTCTTTCTTTTGGCACGATCCATACGATATAAACGAAACGTGCAAATGCACAAATTTCACAAGTGACTCTACTCATAGAAGTAATAGAAATATCTATGTTCTTTAATTCCCATATGTCATAATATTTTATCATCTGTTCATGGGTCTCAAAAAAATATGAAAGTTGAAAAGATGTTACTTTATGATATTGCTCAAGAGGCAAAGTGGTCTTATGACCTTCCGAATGATTTTATTGACGTACTTTTCATGTATTGCATTCATGTGCATTGACCCATGACCAGATAGCGTTATATATGCGTATATATGTAAATATATGTCTATGGAATGGGAAAAGGTTACGGCATTATATACGCACCACCACCTGATCAGCTGGCATATGATGATGATGTTGCCCACAGTGGCTGAAATATGATTCAAATGGCGTTATATACGCATATATATGTATGCACTCAAACAGCATTATACACGCGTATATATGTATGTATGTATATTTATATGGGATATGGGAAAGGTTATGGCGTTATATATGCACCACCACCTGATCAGTTGGTATACGATGATGATTTTGCCCACAGTGGCCGATATGATATAATGGGATGCCCTCAGAGTTTGATGATATTATGAAACATGTACCTATGCACGACATGACATTCATACGCATATGCATGACGTTAAAAGTAATATATGATTTACAAAGTTATTCAAACTTACAGGTTGAGTCATGTACTCTATATGTCTTCCATATCTCTCATGTATTTATTTATGTGCCTTACATACTCAGTGCATTATTCGTACGGATGTCCCTTTTGCCTGGGGACACTGCATTTCATGCCCGCAGGTCCGGATAGACAGGTCGAGAGCCCTCCAAGTAGGCTATCAGCTCAGCGGAAGATATTGATGCGCTCTATTTGCTTCGGAGTTGCTCCTTTCGCTAGTATGATTTAGACGTGTATTGTTTGGTATGGCGGCACTCTGTCCCGGCCCTTATGACATTTATGTATTCTTAGAGGCTTGTAAACATATGTCGTGTACATAAAAGATTGTACGGCCTTGTCGGCCTATGTTTTAAGTTTATAAAGGATCATGTTGGCCTATTAGGCCTGTATGCATGTGTATATGATGATCTATTAAGAAAGATACGTTACGTTGGTACTCGATTGAGTAATGTACCAGGTACCCGTCCCGGCCCATCGGTTTGGGTTGTGACAATATATTAGTCTTGTGTTATCACTATTGGGGGTTTGGAGACATAAGTAGACCTTTTGCTGCTTAGTATGGTTGATTTTGATGTGATATTAGGCCTGGATTGGTTGTCTCCGTGTCATGCTATTCTGGATTATCACGCTAAGATAGTGATGTTGGATATGCCTGAGGTGCCGCGAGTTGAGTTATGACGTTCGTCGGATTATGTTCCCAGTAGAGTGATTTCATATTTGAAGGCCCAGCAGATGGTTAGGAAGGGTTGTCATTATTATTTGGCCTTTATGAGGGATGTTAGTGCAGAGACTCCTACTATTGATTTGGTTCTAGTTGTGAGAAACTTTTCGAATGTATTTCCTACAGACCTATCGGGCATTCTGCCGAACACAAATATTGACTTCGATATTTATTTGGTGTAGGGCACTCGGCCCATTTCCATTTCATTGTATCGTATGGCACCAGCGGAGTTAAAGGAATTGAAGGAGCGGCTTCAGGAACTCCTTAATAAGGGGTTTATTCGGCCTAGTGTGACACTATGGGTGCACCTATTCTATTTGTGAAGAAGAAGTATGGCACTATGAGGATGTGCATTGATTATAGGAAGTTGAACAAAGCCACACTTAAGAACAAGTAACCTTTGTCGCGTATTGATGATTTATTTGACCAGCTTCAGGGAGCGAGAGTGTTCTCCAAGATTGATCTCAGGTTAGGGTATCACCAATTGAAGATTAGGGACTCGGACATTCTTAAGATAGCTTTCAGGACCCAATATGGTCATTATGAGTTCCTTGTGATGTTTTTTGGGATGACCAATGCCGCATCAACGTTCATGCATTTGATGAACAGCATGTTTCGGCCCTATCTCGACTCATTTATTATTATATTTATTGATGATATCCTGGTGTACTCTCATATCCAGGAGGAGCACGCATAGCATTTGAGAGTTATATTGCAACGGTTAAGGGAGGGGAAACTTTATGCAAAGTTCTCTAAGTGTGAGTTCTGGCTCAGTTCCGTGGCGTTATTGGGGCACATGGTGTCTAGTGAGGGTATTTAGGTTGATCTTAAGAATATAGAGGCGGTTCAGAGTTGTCCCTGACCGTCCTTAGCCGCAGAGATTCCTAGCTTTCTTGGTTTGGCGGGTTATTACCGCCAGTTTGTTTAGGGATTTTCATCTATTGGATCACCCTTGACCAAATTAACCCAAAATGGTGCTCTTTTCAGGTGGTCGGATGAGTGTGAGACAAGCTTTCAGAAGCTCAAGACTGCCTTGACCACAGATCCAGTGTTAGTTTTGCCATCAGCTTCAGGTTCCTTACGATATATTGTGATGATTCTCGGGTCGGCATTGGGTGTATATTGATGCAGGAGGGTAGAGTGATTTCTTATGCTACTCGTCCGTTGATGCCCCATGAGAAGAACTACCATGTTCATGATTTGGAGTTAGCTACCATTGTTCACGCGTTGAAGATTTGGAGGCATTATCACTATGGTGTATCTTGTGAGGTGTTTTACTGATCATCGTAGCCTCCAGCACTTGTTCAAACAGAGAGATCTCAATTTGAGGCAGTGGAGATGGTTAGAACAGCTAAAGGACTATGATATTACTATTTTGTACCATCCGGGAAAGGCCAATGTGGTGGCCAATGCCTTGAGTAGGAAGGCAGTGAGTATGGGCAGTCTTGTATTTGTTGTTATTGGGGAGAGACCTCTAGCGGTTGATGTTCAGGCCTTGGCCAATTGATTTGTGAAGTTTGATATTTCGTAGCCCAGTCGGATCCTAGCATGTGTGGTTTCCCGATCTTTCTTGTTTGATCGTATCAGAGAACGCTAGAATGATGTTCTTCATTTGCTTGTCCTCAAGGACAAGGTTCTGCATGATGATGCCAGAGATGTGACTATTAGTGATGATGGGGTATTGAGGATGTAGGGTCGGATATGTATGAACAACGTAGATGGGCTTCGGAAGTAGATTCTAGAGGAGGCCCACAGTTTGCGGTATTCCATCCATCTGGGTGCCACAAAGATGTATCAAGATTGGAGGCAACACTATTGGTGGAGGAGGATGAAGAAAGATATAGTTGGGTTTGTAGCTCGGTGCCTCAATTATCAGCAGGTGAAATATGATCATCAGAGACCAGGTGAATTGCTTCAGCAGATAGATATTCCAGAGAACGGATTACCATGGATTTTGTAGTTGGACTCCCACGGACTTTGAAGAAGTTCGATGCTATTTTGGTGATTGTGGATCGGTTTATCAAGTCCGCGCACTTCATTCCTGTGTGTACTACCTACCTATTCTTCAGAGCAGTTGGCTGAGATTTATATCCAAAAGATTGTTTGCCTGCATGGTATCCCAGTTTCCATCATTTGAGATAGAGGTACTCTGCTTATATTGCCGTTTTGGAGGGCCGTGTATCAAGAGTTGGGTACTCAAGTTGAGCTGAGCATAACTTTTCACCCTCAGACGGACGGACAGTCCGAGTGTACTATTCAGATATTGGAGGACATATTGCGTGCTTGTGTCATTAATTTTGGGTTTTATAGGATCAGTTTTTGCCATTCATGAAGTTTGCTTACAACAACAGTTATCAGTCGAGTATTTATTTGGCTCCGTATGAGGATTTATATGGGATATTGTGTAGATCTCTAGTAGGTTGGTTTGAGTCGGGCGAGATCAGGCTTTCGGGTACAGACTTGGTTTAGAATGCATTGGACAAGGTAAAAGTGATTCAGGAGAGTCTTCGTACAGCGCAGTCAAGGCAAAAGAGTTATGCTGAAAGAAACGTTCGTGATGTGTCTTATATGGTTGGGGAGAAGGTTCTACTGAAGGTTTCACCCATAAAGAGTGTTATAAGATTTGGGAAGAAGGGCAAGCTGAGCCCTCGGTTCATTGGGTCTTTTGAGGTGCTTCGGAGGATTGGGGAGGTGGCTTATTAGCATGCTTTTCCACCTAGCTTGTCCAGGGTGCATCCACTATCTCATGTTTCTATGCTCTGGAAGTGTATCGGCAATCCGTCCCATGTCTTGTATTTCAACACGGTTCATTTAGATGGTTATTTGACTTATGATGTGGAGCCAATGGTTATTTTGGAGCGGCAAGTTCGAAAGTTGAGATCAAAGGATATAGATTCAGTGATAGTGTAGTGGAGAGGTCAGCCATAGAGGATGCTACTTGGAAGACCGAGCGGGAGATGAGGAGCAGATATCCACACCTATTTGAGGCTTCAGATATGTTTCTAGACCCGTTCGAGGAAAAATGTTTGTTTAAGAGGGGGAGAATGTAATGACCCGACCGGTCGTTTTGGGAGTTATAGCCTCGTTTCCCCATTTCTGATTCCTTTTGTGTTCTTCAGCTATATTATAATATGTTGGGTCAGTTGGTTCGGGTCTGGAGTGGATTCGGAGAGGATTTGAGACACTTAGTCCCTTTTGGGAAGGCATACGTTTGGAAAGTTGACCGGATGTTGACTTATGTGTAAACAATCACGGATGTGAATTTTGATGGTTTTGTTAGCTCTGTTAAGTGATTTTGAACTTAGGAGCACATCCGGAATGTGATTTGGAAGTCCAGGGTAGGATTAGGCTTGAATTAGCGTAAGTTGGAAATTTGGCAATTTTGGTTGGCAGTGGAAAATTTAATATCGGGGTCGGAATGGAATTTTGGAAGTTGGAGTAGGTCCTTAGTGTCATTTATGATGTGTGTGCAAAATTTTAGGTCATTCGGAGGTGATTTGATAGGTTTCGGCATCGTTTGCGGAAATTGGAAGGTTAGAAGTTTTTAAGCTTGAATAGGAGGGTGATTTAGTGTTTTGATATTGTTTTGAGTGTTCCGAAAGGTCGACTAAATTCGTAGGTTGATATTTGACTTGTTGTTATGTTTGGTAGAGGTCCCGAGGGCCTCGGGTTGATTTCGGGTGATTGAAGGAACAAGGTTGAAATTTGAGGAATTGTTGAAGTTGAACTCAGCTGTCATAACTGCACCTGCGGAGTGGGGATAGCAAGTGTGAGCCCGCAGAAGAGGAGAAGAGGCCGCAGGTGCGGCCAAGGTTGAGGTTGGATGGAAGCGCAGGTGCGAGCTTTGGTGCACACCTGCGAGACCGCAGGTGCGACATTTTAACCGCAGAAGCAGATTCTGAGGATTTTAGTGGGAACCGCACCTGCGATGGATTTTCCACAGATGTGGCATTGCAAAAGTGACATAAGGACTGCAGATGTGAAAGTTTTGGGCAGGATGTATAAAGGGTGGACTTCGCGAATTTTGGGTCATTTTCCACCATTTATAGTCGGCGTTGGAGCTTTTGAAAGAGATTTTGAGGAGGAATTCAGGGGTTTATTAGTAAGGTAAGTGGCTTGAGACCTAATACTCGTGTATGTGATGATTTCCGTTGTTTAATCATGTAATTAGTGAAGATTAGGGGTGAAAATGAGGGGTTAGGGTTTTGAATTTTGGAGAGTTTGATTGAGGTATTGAGGGGTCAAATGGAGTCGGATTTTGATAAATCTTTTATGTATGGACTCGTGAGTGAAAGGGCTTTCTAGTTTTGTAATTTTTGTCGAATTTCGAGACGTGGGCCCGAGGGCCGGGTTTGGGTGAATTTCGGAATTTTGGTCTAAATTGATAGTTTTTTGTGTGGAGTTGGTTCCTTGGCCTATATTGATTTCATTATATTGCTTTTGGTTAGATTTAGGACGTTTGGAGGTCGGTTAGAGAGGCAAGGGCATCGTGGAGTAGGATTTTTGGCTTGATTCAGGTAAGTAACGCTTTCAAACTTGGTTTTGAGGGTTCGAAACCCCGAACTATGTGTTATGTGATTAGTAATGAGGTGGCGCAAATGCCAAGTGACGGGCGTGCGGGCGTGCACCGTGAGAATTGTGGCCTGGTTCATTCCATGGCACCGCTTAGTGACTTTTCCTTGCTGATATCCGTGTTTCTATGATATGATTAAGTAAATGTGCTATAAATCATGCTAGATATCCTGTTAGGGCTTCACGTTGATATTGTTGAGACCCGAGTGGTCGTTTCTTGCTGTCACTTCATTAGATTCAATGATATTCTGTACTCAGTCTTATTTATGCATATCATATCATGTCTTAGTCTCAGTTGTTATTATCTGGCACATCATATCATAGTTTCGGGCTAGTTTCATGGCATTGTAAGCCCGTGTGTGAGAGACTGGAGAGTGATGACTGAGTAAGGCCGAGAGCCTGATTATGCATGGCGGTTATGGGATCAGGCTGCATGTCGTAGTGGTTATGTTGATGATTATGATAGCTCTTGGGTTGTAGGAGCCCCTCCGGAGTCTGTAACACACCCCAAGTGAGCGCAGATGATATTTTGAGGGATGGATTTTCCTGGACATTGATTTGTCCGAAGTATTGATATCTATAGAAAGATTTCTCCACAGGGTTGGATTACCCTTTTCCTCGGTACTGAGTGACTTATAATCAACGATGTGTATGTTCCGGGATGTATTTCCCTAAACCGGATGGCCATATGTGGTACCAAGTGTTTGAGTGTGTATATATATATATGATAAGTTTACGTTTAAGTTTCAATAATGATAATATTATCTTATGTTATATTTTCAGGACAAACAAAAAGGAAAGAATGAAGATGCTTAGCAAGATTGCTACTGGATTCAAAATAAAGAAAGAATGAAGATTCAGTTACTGCATTAATAATCAATCAATAAGCAGATTGACTCGTCCTTAATCAAGGGAACTCAGATTGTCAATCATGGTCACTCCATTTTTGAAGATCGCGCTTGCAAATTAATCTCTTCTTGAATTCAGCTGTGACAAGGAAGGTCACATTCAAATCTGGGTAGTCAAAGAGAAAGATTCGAAGAGGCACCCCTTGGGTCAAATCCCTTAATTAAAGATCTTGTGCCTCCAATTTCGAAAAGGACTCAACGGTTATTTTCTCTTCTATAAGAAGGTTGTTCTCTCAAGAAGAAGACCATGCAACTACACAAACTCTATTCCAAATCTGTCTACTTCTTAGTTCAAACACTGTAATTCTAAGTTAATAGTGTCACAAAAGATAGTGAGATATAGAGTACAAAAGAAAGTTGTGTGAACTCAAGTGCTGATATTGTACGTTGGTGGTAAACGCAAAAAACCATAAATATTGTAACTTTGTTCAAAGATCTTAAGGTAACCCTTGTAACCCAAGGGAAACTGGATGTAAGTACCACAATGGTACCGAACCAGTATAAATCGTATGTGCCTTACTATTTCTCTTTACTACTTTCACTCTTTCTGTCTTGAAGTGAGTCAACTAATACTTATATTAGTCGACCAATTTAATTAGTAAACAATTCACCTCCCCCCCCCCCATCTTGCACTTTCAATTGGTATCAGACTGAGGCTCACAACCTTTGCATTACCGCTAGTGAGAAAAAGATCAATAGAATCCAACACCATTGTCGATGCTCTCTTTCAAGAAGGAACCTCTCAGGTTCGACCCCCTTACTTCAATGGTCAGCATTTCTCTCATTGGAAAGTTCGCATGGAAACATATACCATGTCATATGACATCAAAATATGGTGTGAGATAAAAAAGGGAAACCTTCCAATTCCTCCCAAGAAGGATGCAAATGGTCAAGTCATCACATCAACTGATCCTCTGGATTTTGACGATTACACTGATGAACAAGCTGTTGTTATCACTGTCAATGCAAAAGCAAAAAATCTATTGTACAATGCTATCAGTGGAGAAGAATATAAAAAGGTATCCAGTTGTGAGACTGCATAAGAAATGTGGGATAAACTAGAAGTCATTTATGAAGGAACCAACAAGATGAAAGAGACTAAAATAAATCTCCTGGTTTGGGAATATGAATTATTTCAAATGAAGGATGCAGAATCTGTTGAAGAAATATTTTCCAGGTCAGCAAAATCCTTGGAGACCTAAAATCATTTGGAAGACCTATTAAAAGTGGCGAACAGGTTAGAAAGATCCTTAGAAGCCTACCTACAATCTGGCAACCAAAGGTCATAGCTTTAGAATGTCAAGATCTAGACAAAATCTCCTATGATGAGCTCAGAGGTGACTTGATTACTTTTGAGAAAACTCATCTTGACAGGCAAATTCAAGAGAAGAAGAAAGTTGTTGCTTTCAAGGCAACTATGGTTGAACCATAAAAAGAAGATGAAGTAGAAGGAGGAGAACAAGATAAAAACATTGCAATGCTCTCACAAGTTCTGACCAACATGATGAGAAGAAACAGGAACTACAAAAGAGGTAAGTCTAATTTCAAAAAAGGAAGGGCGAGCTATGAAACAGATAAAAATGATGGAAGATGTTACGAATGTGGAAAGTTCGGACACGTTCAAGCTGACTATCCTGAATTAAAAAGGAAGCTCAGCAGAAACGTGCAAAAGAAGAAAGCTTTTGGAGCATGGAGTGATGAGGAGGAATCTGATCATGAGGAAATTGCCAACATGTGCTTTATGGCTCTAAGCAACGATGAAGAATCAGAGGAACTTGGACTAATGGCAGACAACAACGATGAAGAAGATGATTCAAGAAAACCTCGTTCACCATTAGATGAAGGAACTAGTGAGGTACGTACTTCTTTTATGTCCAAACTGTTATGACCTTCAAAAATTTGTTGATATTGCTCTTGCATAGTAGTAAATGAACTCAAAAAAGTCAAGAGAGAAAGAGAAAAAGAGATGAAGGATTGGTCCCTAAAACTAAAAGTATGCGAAATTGAACTTGATATACTTCAAGAAGAAGTAAACGAACTCAAGCTTCAATTGAATGGTCTTTAAAAACCTCAAGTTCTAGTTCAGTCAAGACTGATCAGAACGTTCCGTCTAGAAAGAAAATAACATGTTTCTTTTATGGTATAAATGGTCATAGCAGTAACAATTGTAGGAAAAGAATTAGAGCTGAAAATAATTCTAGCAACTTCAACAGCTCATCTTGCACGTACTGTGGTAAAAGAGGTCACACCTCAAACCATTGCAGGTTCAAAAACAACAAGAGATAGATTGGGAGACCAAAATCTTCAAATCAAACTAACTCTCAAAAATCTAACCATTCAGGACCCAATCAGGCTTGGGTACCTAAAAATAAGTAATCTTGTTTTGCAGGAACACCGCAAAAAGAATCAAAAAGGAAAATGGTATCTTGACAGCGCATGTTCCAGACATATGACGGGTGACAAACAATTGTTCAAATCAGTCACCAAGCTAGATGGAGGGATAGTTACTTTTGATGATAAATCCAAAGGAAATGTTATTGGTGTTAGAAAGGTTCCTTTAAGATCTACATGTGATGTGGATGAAGTTTACCTAGTAGATGAACTCGGCTGCAATCTTCTCAGCATCAATCAACTATGTGACAATGATTATGAGGTTCGTTTTAAGAAACATGGATGGTTCATAGAAGACGAATCAGGAGTGATAATGGAGGAGAGTTTGAAAGCAGAGCATCTGAAAATTTCTGCAATGATCAAGGAATCTCCCATAATTTCTCTTCACCAAGATCGCCTCAGTAGAATGGTGTAGTAGAATGGAAAAACAGAACCTTACAGGATATGGCAAGAACCATGATAGTGGAAAACTCTTTACCTCATCATTTCTAGGCAGAATCCATAAGTACAACATATCGTATCATTAACAGGTGTCTCATTCGCCCTATACTCAAAAAGACTCCCTATGAACTGTGGAATGGTAAGAAACCAAACATCAGCTACTTCTACCCTTTCAGATGCAAATGCTTTGTTCATAACAATGGTAAAGATAATCTGGGTAAGTTTGATCCAAAGAGTGATGAAGGTATATTTCTTGGTTACTCTCCCTCAAGTAGAGCTTATAGAGTTTATAATAAGAGAACCTTATGTATTTAAGAATCTATTCATGTTGTTTTTATTGATACTAACCCTCGCTCAAGGAATGAAGGTGTTCCTGAAGACAAGGAAATTTCTTGTGCTCCAAAATCTATTATTATAGGTAAAGATCATCAAGGTGAGTCAGCTAACCTACAGACTCAACCAGCTGAAATTCCTCCAGAAGATCTGGACTTATCTCAACTAGCTCAATCGACTAACAATGAAAAGTTCTCTGCAGCAAATACTGCAAATGAATGGAAGAACGAATCAGGATACCCTCACAAATTCATTATAGATGATCCACAGGAAGGAATAACTACAAAGAGATCACAAAAGAACAAGTCTTATGTACCTCTCATTTCTCAAATTGAGCCCAAGAAGGTTGATGAAGCTCTAAAGGATTCTCATTGGATCAACGCTTTGAAAGAAGAATTAGATCAGTTTGAGAAAAACAAAGTTGGGAATTAGTTCCAAAACCTCAAAACTCCTCTATTGTTAGGACTAAATGGGTTTTTAGAAATAAATTGGATGAATTAGGCCAAGTCATTCGAAATAAAGCAAGACTGGTGGCTCAAGGCTACTCTCAACAAGAAGGAATCGACTATGAATCCATCTGAATCTTACTTGCCTTTGTTGCTCACAAAGGATTCAAACTGAATCAGATGGATGTCAAAAGTGCATTCCTAAATGCTTATATATATGAAGAAGTATATGTGAAGCAACCTCCTAGGTTTGCAAATGCCACCTTTCCAAACCATGTATACAAGCTAACTAAAGCCCTGTATGGTCTCAAACAAGCTCCGCGAGTATGGTATGAAAGGTTAAGTTCTTTTCTTCTTAATCAAGGATTCAAACGAGGCAACATAGATACAACTCTTTTCATTAAGCAATCAAATTCTGGTAATCTCATTACCCAAATTTACGTTGATGACATTATCTTTGGTAGCCCTAACACTGTTCATTGTGAAGAATTTTCTCTTTCCATGAAAGGTGAATTCGAAATGAGCATGATGGGAGAACTAACCTTCTTCGTTGGACTTCAAATCAAGCTTTCTCCTAAAGGAATTTTTATCAGCCAAACTAAGTACACCAAGGAGATTATCAAAAAGTTTGGAATGGAAAATGCTAAGGCTATTGGAACTCCTATGAGTCCAACTATTGTGCTAGATGATGACAGCAATGGAAAAATGGTTGATGAAACCATGTATAGAGGAATGATTGGATCTCTACTTTATTTAACTGCTAGTCAACCAGATATTATGTTTAGTGTATGTAAATGTGCTAGATTTCAGTTAGCTCCTAAGGAATCCCATTTGACTGCGATTAAACGCATTATTAGATATTTAATTGGTACTACTGATTTTGGCCTATGGTATGATCATACTAACAATTTCTCCTTAAGAGGCTTGACAGATACTGATTTTGCAGGAGACAAAACTAATAGGAAAAGTACTAGTGGGACATGTCACTTGCTGGAAAATGCCTTAGTATCTTGGCACAGCAAGAAATAAAATTGTGTTGCTCTTTCAACAACTGAGGCAGAATACCTAGTTGTTGGAAGTTGTTGTACACAAGTTTTATGGATCATGCATCAACTCCTTGATTATGATTTATATCTTACTACCACTCCTATTTTTTGCGACAACACCAATGCTATCTGCTTATCTAAAAATTATGTGCATCATTCTAGTGCAAAGCATATAGAAATTAAACATCATTTTATTTGTGATCATGTTGCAAAAGATGATATTACATTAGAGTTCAGTACTGATTCTCAACTTGCTGATATTTTCACTAAACCTCTTTTAGAAGAAAGATTTTGTATCCTTCGAAAAAAGATTGACATTTTGCCAAATTTGTAAACCAATTGCTTTTTAAAAATGGTGAAATTATTTTACACGCTTTCAGTATATTTTATATCCTAAATTATCTATGTACTAATTAATTTTACTGTGGAGGTATAATTATTTCTTGCATTCAGAACCATCACCTCCGTCTATACTTGACCCTTCCAGTAACCAAGACGCCCTTTCACTTATCTCAAATCTCTTGTTAAAAACCTCCCACTTCCAAATACTCTCCTCATTCTCTACCAAACTACCAATTTCTCCATGGCCAAGAAAAACCCTTCCTCTACAACCAGATGAAGCCGTAGGTTTCAAAAACCTCTCAATATAGAAGAACCTCTGGATGTAGAATCATTCATTGACTCAGACCTTCTCAAAACTGACAATGATAGTAGTGCCTCATCTCAAAATCACCCCATTAGCTAGAAAAAGGCCTAAAAATGACCCATGGAGCAAACCCCCAAAAAGGCTGCATGCAAAAAGGGCAAGGTAGAATGCTTGGATTTTGGTCCAGAAACAAGTTGGTCTTCTATGGCCCAGTGAAAAGGCAAGGTTTGAGTCCTATAAGTCAAAATACATGTGTTATGGACGCTTTGTAAGTCTCTCTCTTATGCAAAGTCTTCATTGTGATGTGACTGCAATCTTTGATCTTCAGCACATTTCCCTCTGTTTGACACTCTTGAAAATTCTGTGTATGAAGAAACTGTGAGAATGTTTTATGAAAATCTATTTGTGAATGATAAGGATGACTTAGAATCTATGGTAGTAGGAACTAGAATTGTGTTGGATTGCTACCAATTTGAAAAAAAAAATTCTGCCAAATTTAGTGGGTATGATGTGTTAATCCAAAATTCTTGGCCCAAAGAGTTTAAAGTGTCTCTTGAAGAAGCAAAAAAAATTTTGTCTGATAACCCCCCTGACATTGGCCCCAAAAATCTGAAGTTTGAACACCTTGTTTTGGCCCACATGATTGCCATATCTCTCCTTCCCAGGTCTGGGTCCCTAAGTTCTTTGTCCACTAGAGACATTTTTGTCCTCTACTGTCTGGTCAACAACAAGTGTCTTGATTGGTTTGTATGGATTCGTCAATATATGCTTGAGAGTATCAGGTATATTTCCTAATCTACTACTTGTCTATCCTATGGTATTCTTATCTCTCATATCCTGGAAGTTATGAAGGTTTACTTGGCACCCTTCACACCCAAGCACATCTCCAGTACTTATGATAAAACTGCATTTTCTATGATGGGATAATAATTGGATGAAAGTGGATGGGTTAAGCGAGCCAAGGTTGAAAGTGCTCCAGCTTCGGTTGATGTTCAAGCTGATCAACCAGCTCCTCAGTCGACTACCTCTCCGAACCTTCCACACATACAATAACACCTTGATGAAGTCAACCTGCTGGTTGTGGAAATGAAAGAACAGGTAGATAAGATCAGAGATGTCACTAAGGAGACATGTTCAGATGTAGCAAAGCTTCGGATAGACATAGGAGCTACAAGGAGACATGGAACCAGGGCCTTCAATTCCATGACTGAAAAGATGGACAAGCTCATCAAGGATGTTGAAAACTCCTATGACTCCTTCTGCACCAAAGTGATCAACACCCTCAAATACTTTCTAGGATGTCATTAATTATCTCTTGTTGATTTTGTGACAAACAACTTATGTTTTTTTGTTGTTTCTGATGATGGCCTTTAGACAATTATTTTTTGGTTTGTACTAACTTAAGCCTCCGCTGAAGGCTCTACTGCTCTAACCTATTTTACTATGTACATTATATTACTCTATGTTTCTGTATATTATGTTACTCTTTCCTTTTTAATTGATGTCAAAAGGGGAGAAAATATGTGAGTAAACACTCAGGGGGACACATGGGCACAACATTCAAAACATAGGAACAATTCAAGGAAAGAACTAGCTCAGGGGGAGCAACTCCTTAAAAGGGAAGTATCTTAATTTACTTTACATTTGTTTACTCCTTGTTAAATATCATCATCAATAAGGGGGAGATTGATAGGTTTACGTTTAAGTTTCAATGATGACAATATTACTTTATGGTATATTTTCAGGACAAACAAAAAGGAAAAATGAAGATGCTTAGCAAGATTGCTACTGGATGCAAAATAAGGAAAGAATGAAGATTGAGTTACTGCATTAATGATCAATCAAGAAACAGATTGACTCGTCCTCAATCAAGGGAACTTAGATTTCCAATCATGGTCACTCCATTTTTGAAGATAGCACTTGCGAATTAATCTCTCCTTGAATTCAGCTGTGACAAGGAAGGTCACATTCGAATCTGGTCCAGTCAAAGGGCAAGATTCGAATAGGCACCCCTTGGGTCAAATCCCTTAATTAAAGATCTTGTACCTGCAATTTCGAAAAGGACTCAACATCTCTTTTCTCTTCTATAAAAAGGTTGTTCTCTCAAGAAGAAGACCACGCAACTATACAAACTGTATTCCAAATTTGTCTACTTCTTAGTTCAAACACTGTAATTTTGAGTTAACAGTGTCTCAAAAGATATAGAGATCTAGAGTACAAAAGAAAGTTGTGTCAACTGATTAGAACTCAAGTACTGATATTGTACGTTGGTGGTAAATGCAAAAAAAACCATCAATATTGTAACTTTGTTCAAAGATCATAAGGGAACCGTTTTGACCCAAGGGAAACTAGATGTAAGTACCACAATAGTACAAAACCAGTATAAATCGTGTGTGCCTTACTATTTCTCTTTACTTCTTTCGCTCTTTTTGTCTTGAAATTAGTCAACTAATACTTATATTAGTCGACCAATTTTAATTAGTAAACAATTCACCCCGCTCTTGTACTTTCAATATATACCTGGAGATGGATTTCTCCTCAGGGTTCGATTACCCTTGTTCCTCGGTACTGGTTGACTTGCAGTCAGTGTTGTATATGTTCCGGGGTGGATATCCTTGGGTCGAATGTCCATATGCAGTACCGAGTGGTTGAACACTTGAGAGTGGTAGCACATGGTGCATTTTATACATTCTCTACATTGGCATGTAGAGTTAACTGATCTTTATATCTCGTATTGTTCAGATATATATTTATTTTACTTCTTGAGCTGTATCCTTGGACTGATAGCATGCCTAAATTTCCTACATAGTTTATTTCTATTACCTGTTGAGGTTACATTCGTCACTACCTATCAGTCTATAGGTTGGACTTATTACTTACTGAGTTGGTGTACTCACGTTATCCCCTACACCTTGTGTGCAGATCTAGGTATCTCAGGCCACGGTAGCGGTTGTTGACTATTTCAGTCGTGGACTTTCATTGGAGATAGCGACGTAGCTGCCTGGCGATCACAGTATTTCCTTTCTCCTTCTTTATCTTCCTATTATTGTATTTCGGCTACTCTCAGACTATGTTAGTCTTACTATATTTCAGAACAGTTGTAGTATTTGCTCATGACTTAGTGACACCCGAGGTCGGGCTTTTATTTTTGCATTTTAGTTTCAGAATTAATCTTTTTTACGAAATTTTAGGATGAAAAAGGCTGTTATCTGTCATTTAATGAAATATCGAATTATTTGGGAGTGTGTCGGTTGGCCTAGTTCCATGATAGGCACCATCACGACCGAGTTAGTTTTGGGTCGTGACAAGCTGGTATCAAAGCCTAGGTTACATAGGTCTCACGAGTCATGAGCAGGTTTAAAGTCTCGCGGATTGGTACGGAGACGTTTGTACTTAACTTTGAGAGGTTGCAGAACCTTTAGGAAAACTTCACATTTTTTATTTCTTGTCGTGTGTATCTGTTGATTCTGGTAACTAAACTTCTGTTATTCTATTCTCTCACAGATGGTGAGGACACGTGCTACCGGTCAAGACTGGCGGCCACCAGTTGGTGCCGCTAGAGGCCGAGGTAGCGGTCGAGGCCATGGTAGGGGAAAGGGTGTAGCCCACACAACGGCTAGAACAACACCTACAGATTCGCCAGTTACCCTAGTTCATGATCAAGCCCCAATTATGGATGCCCCAGTGGGACCAGCTCAGGCACCGGTTGTGCCTATTGTTATCCCAGGTCTTTAGGAGACCTTAGCTCGAATTTTGACCGTGTCCACCAATCTTGCTCAGGCGGTCACCATTTCTGCTACAATAGCTACTTCCCAGGCCAGTGGAAGCACTCAGACTCCCGTCGCCCGTACACCCGAGCAGGTTGTTCAGGGACTTTATACACCGGGGGCACCACCAGCCTAGCCGGTTGCACCTGCTCAGGATTGTGTGGTTCAAGTCATACTTGATGACGAGCAGTGTATATTGGAGAGAATTGGTAGACTTATGCCTCCAACTTTCAGTGGTGCAAAGGGAGAGGATGCCTAGGATTTCTTGGATAAGCGTCAGAGAATTCTTCGTACAGTGGGTATTCTGGAGACCAGTAGGGTCTCGTTCACTACCTTTCAGTTCTTGAGAGGTCCCTTTACTTGGTGGGAGGCTTATGAGAGGTGTAGGCCTATTGGTACATTGCCTCTTAGCTGGAAGCAGTTCTCCATTCTCTTTCTGGAGAAGTATGTGCTGCATTCCCGCAGAGACGAGCTGCACAGATAGTTTGAGAAATTGCATCATGATGATATGACTGTGATGTAGTATGAGATGAGGTTTCTGAATTAGCCTGTCATGCTGTTTTGTTGGTTCCTATAGACAGAGAGCAGATCAGGAGGTTCGTGGATGGCCTCGCATATCAGCTACGGATTCTTATGACCAGAGAGAGGGTGTCAGGTATTTATTTCGAGGAGGTGGTTGACATTGCTCGGGAAATAAAGTCAGTTCGCTGCCAGGATTGAGTTGAGAGGCAGGCTAAGAGGCCTCGGGGATGTGGTAGTTTTGGTGGTGTTCCTTCTGGAGGTCAATTTCAGCATAGTAGAGGTCGTCTATTCAGACATGCTTAGTCAGCTCGTCCAGGTCACTGTGGTGGATCATTTGGCCATGGTTCTCACAGTTCACATCAGAGCTGCTCATCTCTCAGTGCCCTTCTAGCTCATAGTTCGACTCATGCACCATCAGTTCCGGGTTCATCTATGCCTGGTTCTTCTAATAGGTATCCTGGTGCTCGGGGATCTCTTAAATCCCCATTGCCAATGGCCGGTAGAGGTTGCTTTGAGTGTGAAGATTTGGGTCATATCAAGAGGTTGTGTCCCCGCCTTATGGGAGGTTCATCCCAGCAGAGGAGTCAGCCTTCGGCTTCATCACCAATTACTTCCCCACCCTCCTAGCTAGCTCGAGGTAGAGGTCAGTCAGCTAGGGGTCGCCCTAGAGGGGGAGGCCAATCAGGTGGCGGCCAGACCCGTTTCTATGCACTCCCTGATAGGTCGGATGTTATTGCTTCAGATGTTGTGATCAGAGGTATTATCTTAGTTTGCCATAAGGATGCCTCTATATTATTTGATCTTGGTTCCACTTTTTCATACGTGTCATCATATTTTGCTTGTTATTTGGATACACCCCACGAGTATCTTATTTCATTAGTTCATGTATCTACTCTTGTGGGCGATACTTGTAACGACCCGACCGGTCATTTCATGAGTTATCGCTCAATTTCCCCCATTTCTGCTTCTTATTGCCTTGTTTAGCTGTATTTTGTATTATCGGGTTAGTTGGCTCGGGTTTAGAAAGATTTTGGTTAGGTTTAAGACACTTAGTCTCTTCTGAGTAAGCTTAAGTTAAAAAAGTCAACCGGATGTTGACTTGTGTGAAAAAGAGCTCAGATGTGAATTTCGATGGTTTGGATAGCTTCGGGAGATGATTTGGGACTTAGGAATGTGATCGGAATGTGTTTTGGAGGTCCATGGTAGGTTTAGGCTTGAATTGGTGAAAATGGTATTTTGGTGTTTTCCGGTTGATAGGTGAGTTTTTTATATAGGGGTCGGAATAGAACTCAAGGAGTTGCAGTAGGTCTGTTGTGTCATTTGGGATGTGTTTGCAAAATTTCAGGTCATTCGGATGTGGTTTGATAGACTTTTTGATCAAAAGCGTAATTCGGAAGATTTTGGAACATTAGGCTTGAATCTGATGTGTTTTGGTTGATTCAATGTTGTTTGAGGTGGTTTGAAGATTGGTATAAGTTTGGATAGTGGCATAGGTCTGGTTTGTGCTTTTGGTTGAGGTCCTAGGGGCCTCGGGGTGATTTTGGATGGTTGGCAGAAAGTTTGAAGCTGAGTTGGGGCAATTGAAGTATTTTGTTGCTGTCATAACCGCACCTACAGTAGGGAGGCCGCAGGTGCAATGCTCGCAGAAGCGGAAGGCAGCCACAGATGCGGCCAAGAAGAAGATCATCAGGAACTGCAGAAGCATTTGAGGAAGCGCATATGCGATAGCACAGGTGCGGGATTTGCATCGCAGATGCAACGCCTGGATTTTTAAGTGGAGACCGCAGATGCGGTGTCTTGGACTGCAGAAGCGGTACCGCATAAGCATTAATGGGGCCGCAGGTGCGGAATCCTGGGCTAGAAAGTATAAAAGGCTTCCTTTGTGATTTTTGAGTTGTTCTTCACCATTTTTATTCGGGTTTGAGCTTAGGTAAGCTATTTTGAAGAGGGATTCAAGGAATAACGCTTGGAGGTAAGATCTTTGAACCTAATAATCAATCTTATGGCATAATTTCACTGATTTGGCCTAAGAGTAATGGAAATTAAGGGTTAAAATCGGGGATTAGGGCTTGGTATTGGAGATCTTGACTTGAGGATTTGAGGGCTATTTGTGGTCGGATTTTAGTACTTTTGATATGAATGAACTCATGGGGATATAAGGAGTCTACTGATGTAAATTTAATCGAATTTCGAGACGTGCGCTCAGGGGTCGGGTTTGGTTAATTTCGGGATTTGCATGGTATTTTGATTACTTTCAATTAGGCTTTGTTCTCTTAGTACATTTTGATGGTTGTGTACTGATTTTGGCTAGATTTGGAGCATCTCGAGGCTGATTCGAGAGGAAAAGGCATCGCGGGCTAGAGTTTGGATCGGATAGAGTTGAGTAATGATTGTAAATGTTGTCCTGAGGGTATGAAACCCCGGATTTCACATCGTTGTGCTATATTGAGGTGACGCACACGCTAGATGACGAGTGTGGGGCCGTGCATTGTTGGGGATTGTGACTTAGTCCATCCCGAATGACGATTTTACCGCGTATTTGATTGAATAATGTTTGCTATCATCCTGTTTTGGGCTAAACGCCATACTTGGGCCCCGTGGCAACTATTTAGACCCTTAAAAGATTTTTACTGCTATTTTCTCACTGTTTTGATTTTATACCTGTACTTAGTCATGCTATATTATACTGTTTTTATCATAACTCAGCCATGTTTACTCTATTTTAATACTTTAAATTATATTTTGGGCTGAGTATCATACTTTACTGTGCCTGAGTGGCTTGTAGAGATTTCTGACTGAGTAGGATCGAGGGCCTGTGTTATGAAGATTATTATGGGATCGGACTGCACGTCATAGCAGTGTTGTACTGATTATGATTATGAGGCCGAGGGCCTGAGTTATACGCCACAAGGTGGCTTGAAATGACGCCAAGAGCCTGATTGATTATGCCACGAGATGGCTTGATATTGTGCTTGAGCCGTAAAGGGCCTCTCCCGGAGTCTGTACACTCCCAGTGAGCGTGGGTACCCATTGTGATATGCAATATAGCCCGAGGGGCTGAGGTTGTTCCATGTTATTACCCGAGGGGCTGATTCTAATGACATTGTGCCCGAGGGGCAGATTTTATGTGTTTCTCTTTTCTAGCTGCCTTTCATTTACTTGTTTAACTATTAAAAAGGTGTTTAAAAGAAGCTTATACTAAACTAAGGTGTTTTATAAGATTTCACTGTTTTATTGCATTTTTATTGGTTTTACGCTTCCTCTTGGTAGCATGTTGTTGTGTTTTACGCGATTTCTTATCGCTCAATCTCCATTTATTGTTATTACTCACTGAGTTGGAGTACTCACTTTACTCTCTGAACTATGTGTGCAGATTCAGGAGCTTCAGGTCCCGCCAGTGAGGGTTGATTACTCCCAGCAGGCCATTTGGAGTCCACTAGGTAGTTGCTTGGCATTTGCAGCCCAGTGTTTCTCCCTCTCATCTTATTTTCTGTTTCTAGTTATATAATAGACTGTATAAACTCCTTCAGACTCTTAGACACATGTTAGATGCTCATGACTGGTGACACCCCGATGTAGGGCTGTGTCTGTTTTCGCAAATTGTACTAGTTCACTTTTATTATGGGATTTATCATTGTTAATGACTTAATTTGTGTTATTATAATTGTTAAAATGAATTGGGAGTTGTGTCGGCTGGCCTTGTCTTCACGAGAGGTGCCATAATGACCGGGTCCGAATTTAAGGTCGTGACAAGTTGGTATCAGAGCCTAGGTTACATAGGTCTCACGAGTCATGAGCAGGTTTAGAAGAGTCTCGCGGATCGATACAGAGACGTCTGTATTTATCCTCGAGAGACTGTAGAACCTTTAGGAAAAACTTCATATTCTTGAAATTCCTGTCGTGCGAATTTGTTGATCCGAGTACTAAACTTATGTTATTCTATTCTCTCATAGATGGTGAGGACACGCACTACCAGTCAGGATGGACGACCACCAGTACCTCCAATTGTGGCCACTAGAGGCCGAGGATGCGGTTGAGGTCATGGTAGGGGCAGGGGTGTAGCCCGCACAACAGCTAGGGCAGCACCTGCAGATCCACCAGCCGCCCCAGTTCAGGATCAGGTTCCAGTTGTGGATGCTCCAGCAGCACCAGCTCAGGCAACAGTTGTGCCTATTGTGATTGCGGGTCTTTAGGAGGCCCTGGTTTAGATCCTATCAGTATGCACTGGCCTAGCTTAGGCGGTCTCAGTTACTATAGATGCAGCTACTTCTCAAGCTGGTAGAGGCACTCATACTCCTGCGCACTCGCACACCTGAGCAGGTCGTGCAGGGACTTCAAACACCTGGGGCACATCCAGACCAACCGGTTGCAGCTGCTCAAGACAATGTAGCTCCAGCCATGCCAGAGGACGAGCAACTCAGGTTGGAGAGGTTTGGTAGACTTCAGCCTCCGACTTTCAGTGGTGCAGAGGGCGAGGATGCCCAGGGTTTCTATTACACCCAATATTTTCGTACATGAAAATATGCCATAAATAAAATAATGAAAACCCGGAAGTGAGATGTCACGGCCCGTAGTATTACATTACGGTGATGTCACATTTCACAGTATGAAGTTACAACGATAATGCACCCTGAAGTATTGTACATCAAAAATTTTGTTTTCAGTTAACCGATGAGATCATCTTGACCTTAACGTACTTACGCTATTTATAAAAAGCGATAATTAAGTATTATGAAGGATAAAGGGGTACACGGATTAATGAAAATAAGTTTCGTTGGAAGTGGCCAATTTGGAATAAAATACGGGTCAAGCGATAATACCTGATAATTATGAACTAGTACTATGCAAGGTACCAAATGACCACAGTAGTATAATAATATATAAAGTATATATGAAGTATTTTAAAAATAAATAGAATTTTAAGTAATTTGTGATAATTTTTAAATTATGCGGGTAATTGATTAATTACCGGGTAACAGGACATTACCCAGTTAACTAATAAGTGGATAAAAAATTAATATTCCACCCCCCCCCAAAAAAAACATGGCAAGAAGCCACAAAGCTTGGAAAATGACAAAAAAGTCATAAATCTAGGTGTTTACCTAGGGATAACTTAATAGTGACTTAAAGACTAAGTCTTATAAAGACTTGAAAGATTTTATCATTCTGTGTTTTGCCTCATTTTAATGTCTTGGATTGAAACCAAGAACACATGAAGCAAAAGCAAATTTTAATTTCAAACAAGTCTCCATTCCAAGAAAATTCCAGACACAAAAACGTTAGAAGTCTTGTCGACCTATGTTTCGTATTTATAAAAGATCATGTTGGCCTATTAGGCCCGTATGTCACATGTATATGATGATGTAATAAGAAAGATATGTTACGTTGGTAATCGGTTGAGTAAGGTACCGGGTACCCGTAGTGGCCCATCGGTTTGGGTCATGACAAAAGTGGTATCAGAGTAGTTCTGTCATAGGGAGTCTACAAGCCATGTCTAGTAGAGTCTTGTTTATGGGTGTGTCGTGCACCACACTTATAAGTAGGAGGCTACAAGGCATTTAGGACTGTCACTCTTTCTTCTTACTCTAGATCGTATGATAGAGCTCACTTATAAGAATTCAAGTCCCGAACTTCTATTTTTATTCGTAATAAGTCGATGCCTACATTCAGAAAGATGATCGATAAGAGATATAGCTGTGGAAGTATTGAATTAAATGAACTCGACTTTGTATCATGTTTATGATAAGTAAATATAAGGCCTTCAGTAGATCATGTGTGGACTAAGACGTATAAGCCTCTTGATAAAGAGTTTTAAGGCAAGAATATCTATCCATCTTTATGGTAAAAGATGATAAGAGAGTCAGAAGATAAATACAAGTTTCAAGAAGCAAAAGAGGCAAGATGAAGAAGGGTACGAGGCGCCCAGTTAATGAAGGTTAACAGTATTTACAACTCAAACAAAGGAATATAAGCCTTTTGAGTTACCTTCAACAGTAACGGAGGTATGTACTATTGACTGCACCGATCTAAGTTATGTTGTATGGGAGCTAACAAATATGGTTTAAGAGAAGGACATAATAACGATCTGGTTGAGGTTAGAGTGACCCAAAATGGTGGATGGATTGTTTGCATGAGTTAACATTCCCGATGCATATTGCAAATGTGCTAATAGATCTCCTTGTGAGACACAAGATGGTGCAGTCTAAAATAGTACAGCTAGATATAAGTACTACAAAGATAGGCACTAAAAGCCTGGAAGGGATAAATATTACCTTAGTGTGGCTCGCATCCCTAATAAACCGAGAATGTTAAGCAACTTGAAGAGCTATTGGATGGAGCAAAGCAAAGCTAAAAGCAAAAGAATGTCTTGTTCAAGTTTTCCGAATAAAGTGATAGGCATAAATGTTAGCGGGAAATAAGAAAAGAGTTAATGAAGCATTATGAGTAAGATGTGATGGATGACAACGGTAGATCAAAAGATGACAATATTACAAAATCGATAGTCAAGTGAAGGAAGAAATGACAGGCCTTTGGACAACAAAAGAGTATAGGCCATACAATCATGCCCTCATTTTGAAATAAGTTTGCAACTCTAGCGTGATTATCAAGAGGAAAATTAGACCCTAGCGTAATAGAAAACAGTATGGGCTGGAGAATAAGATAAACTAAATATGAATTAAGGATTGAGTGATTTGGTAATAGTTAGCATCATGAGAATTTCAGATCGCATTCCGAAAATAATAGGATAGACAACAGAAGAAGGTTCATGATGAATTCAAAGAATGGTCTTCAAGGAGACGCTTCCCTAGAGCAAGCAATGTGAGCAAAATTAAGTATAAAAGACTATATGTGCCAGTTACGCTAAGTGTCACCCTAGCGAGTAAGGGAATTTGTCATCCTTGGAATAGAAGGATTATCGCTAGGCGAGTAAGGATCATTAATATTGAGAAACGACATCAAAGATGAAGAGGTAAAATATCTATAGGTAGATCCTCGTGGCTTCAACTTTTAGTACACTCTTAAAGGAGGGAATATGGAGTGATGTGCATTAAGTCAAAATTTAGTGGTTCTACGGATTATGGAGTGGTAAAGGAAGAATGCGATAAATGAAAGAGGAATGAGATGGCACTTATCCAACTCTTACAGATACGCTACGATTCAAGAATATTGTGCAAGCACGACGTCAAGGAAAGGAAGTAAAGGTTCCTTCCTGAGCTGTTATTAGTAAATAATAAGCTAGTGCGAGACGTAAGTTAAAACAACGTAAATAACCCAAGAAAGATTACGAGAAATATTGATATGAGAATGGGCCAACGGATAGTTAATAATTGTTCAGGAAGATCCCAGTTATGACAAAACAGGAAGTTACAAACGAGTCATTAGATCATGTAAGATAAACATAGTAGAACCCAACATGGAGAATTCAGCCTCGGAGAATATCAGTATAATACTTGAGATATATTCAAACAAAAGTCGGGGTAGTTAAAGGTACCGTATGAGTGTTACGATATAAAAGAAAGTGCCACTTGGAAGGCAGTCAAAATATCTGTTCAGAAGCAACCATATAAGCACAGGGGCATGGAAGTAAGCAAGTACGAATGATTATAGGCAAGTAAGGACATCAAAAAGGTCCGTAATAAGCTCACAGCTTTACAAGAGTCAAGGGTTCTCCCTAAGTACTACAACGAAAGACAAGATGAGAAGATAAGAAAGAAGGCTTCAACCTAAGCACAACGACCTAAAGAGGAAATGGTCGTGTAACAATAATCTCGCAACAACATTGTAAGCATTCCAAAGGAAAGTGAAACCTACCATGGCTAATGAACGGGAAGTAAGAATTAAAAGTAATATTCAAGATCATATGAGTTGTATGAAAACTCTGGCAAGTGTGGGAACTAAGATAAGTTAAGTATAGATGCAACAAGGTGGTAGAAAGACCAAGAAAAGTAATAGCACATTGAAAGAAAGCTAATATGGAACAAAAGAATTATTTGATCAATGATCCAGAGTTAGTACGTTATGGATACACTCAAGATTTTGGAGCGTTATATAGGCAGCATATTTGTTGACAATTATACAACCATAGATGACTCTGGTATAAGTTAAAAGAAAGAATTGAGCCTAGAGCATAGATAAAGGATTGAATTGTTAGAAGATTGTATTATGGATATTCCATAACGCCCATGAAAGGCTAAGGTAATAATGGATACCATGAGCCACGGATCGGAAGATAGCTTAAGCCTACATAAAGGCTGATTAGAAGGAAGAGGAAACTAAAGAATTACATCACCCAAGTAAATCAGAAGTCTGATTATTGGACCTAGAAATATTATAGAAATTGTGCTTGAGAACATGACAGAATCACTCTTAATATCAGATATTCAAGAGAAATAACACAACAACCATAATCTATAATGGCTCTACAAGGAAGTCAGTTAGAAGAAGCACCAGCCTCATAAGAAGTCAGTACGAAGCTCTCATCGGATAGTGTATGTAGTAGAGGTGCGAGTATTATAATAGAGCTTCAATTTATGGACGTGAATTATACCTATGTGGAGGGAAGGTCATGAAAGAGATAAAAGATATGATGCGAAATTCTAAGGTAAGTAAGGTAAAGGTGAACAACGTACGAGATACTCAAAGGCAGAAGATCGTAAATAATCCATACTTCGGATAGAAGACTATAAGCGCGAGGATTCGATATCCAGGAATGATAGCAGCGCCGTCAGTAGCATATCTTCTAGCCTATGGTCTAGGTATCTAAAAGCCTGATTATGAGAGTAAAAATAGTTAGAGACAATGTGATGCCTCGCTTGATGTTCCAGAACAACATAAGGAAATCTATGGTGCAAGCAAGTTGAAGGAAGGTCGCGGATGGAATAAATAGACATGTATAGGTCCGAAGCTAAAGTATAGTAGAGCGACAAAGTTTTAATGAAACATGAGTAAGGATGAGGAAAGGCAAGTGAAAGGTGACGAGAACGGGTAAGTCCTCGGGATTAAAACCCATAAAAACAAGAAAGCTAATGGTTTCTCTAAGTTATAGAAAGTTCAGTATAGCTTGAATGAACTCAAAGGAATCTAACACTAATAACATTTAGAAGAGATGGAATGTTGCCCTGTTAATAGAATGAGGGTGTAATTATTAAGAAAAAAATGAATGACGTTTGGGCCTTCGATTGAGTAATGATCTGACGAATAAAAGAAAGGGATCTTATGAATTGGACAGGATTAAAATACCCACGCAAGGTAAATCATATGGGATGCCATGAGATACGGTTATGAAAGCAGGGTATCATCCCAAGTGGATCAATCTAATCATTTCAGATGTTCCCCCGATAAAACATGAATCCTAGCAGCAATATTAGATAAAAGGTTAAGTTATCATGGGTGGATTATGGATCAAAATTGAGTTGAATCAACAATGGATGGGTCAAAGTTATAAAGTATGAGAAGAGATTAGGTCGTCATTCCTAAGATGAACAGTAATGTGGAAGAATTAGAGGACATAGATTTATACGTATAGGATAAGTAATGAAAGTAACCTGGGATTTGGTAGAAGACCTCAGTAACGAGAAGTCGAGGCAAGAGTTATGGTATAGTATGACCTATGTAGTTACAGTAAAGTCATATGAATAGATAACCACGTCTATAAAATAAGATATAGCAATATTCGTAAGTTTAACAAAAAGTGAAGAACTTCAGGATTGGTTAAAAACTGGAGGAAAAAAGAGAGGAGAGTCACACAAGCACACTTACAAGGTCAGTATCGTAGAAGCTGCATGATGGGAGGTAGCAATAGTTATGAGGTTGGAAGGAATTTGATCACAAGTCATGGCGTGGGAAAGAGGCCTAAAGGGGGGGAATACCCTGGCCTTTGGACTTATTCACAGAACAGTTGCATAGATGGAAAAAGGACTACTAAAATATTCACAAGAGCTATGGGATATGAGAACGATAAGCGCATCGGTCAACATTCGAGGACGAATGTTCCAAAGAGGGGAATGATGTTACACCCCATATTTTCGTACATGAAAATATGCCATAATAAATTAATGAAAACCCGGAAGTGAGATGTCACGTCCCGTAGTATTACATTACGGTGATGTCACGTTTCGCAGTATTAAGTTACAATGATGATGCAGCCTGAAGTATTGTACGTTAAAAATTTCGTTTTCAGTTAACCGACGTAGAATCGGGAATGAGATCATCTTGACGTTAACGTACTTACGCGATTTATAACAAGCGATAAATAAGTATAATGAAGGAAAAAGGGGCACACGGATTAACAAAAACAAGTTTCGTTCGAAGTGGCCAATTTGAAATAAAATATCGGTCGAGCGATAATACCTGATAATTATGAACTAGTACCATGCAAGGTACCATATGACCACGGTAGTATAATAATATATAAAGTATATATGAAGTATTTTAAAAATAAATAGAATTTTAAGTAATTTGTGATCATTTTTAAATTATGCGGGTAATTGATTAATTACCGGGTAATAGGACATTACCCAGTTAATTAATAAGTGGATAAAAAATTAATAAATTAACCCCCCCCCACAACATGTCAAGAAACCACAAAGCTTGGAAAATGACTAAGAAGTCATAAATCTAGGTGTCTACCTAGGGATAACTTAATACTGACTTAAAGACTAAGTCTTATAAAGACTTGAAAGACTTTATCATTCTGTCTTTTGCCTCATTTTAATGTCTTGGATTGAAACCAAGAACATATGAAGCAGAAGAAAATTTTAATTTCAAACAAGTCTCCATCCCAAGCAAATTCCATACACAAAAACGTTAGAAGTCTTAAAAACGTAAAATCAGAATCAATTCGTCCAACTTCAACAATTTAAGCAAAGTTTCATCCAATTTCAGAAGCAGAAGCTTCACTTCGATCAAATTATTCAAGGAACAGGTATGTTAAGACTATCCATTCTTTCTTTTGCCATGATCCATAGGATACGAACGAAACGTGCAAATGCACAAATTCCATGAATGACTCTATTCATAGAAGTATTAAAGATATCTATGTTCTTGAATTTCTGTGTGTCATAATATTTATCATTTGTTCGTAGGTCTTAGAAAAAAATATGAAAGTTGAAAAGAGTTTACTTTATGATATTACTCAAAGGCAAAATGGTCTTATGAAGCTCCGAAAGATTTTATTAACGTACCTTTCAGGCATTGCATTCATGTGTATTGACCCATGACCAGATGGCATTATATACACGTATATATGTATGTATATGTATATGGGAT
The DNA here is from genome assembly GCF_000715075.1 of Nicotiana tabacum. Classification (NCBI taxonomy): domain Eukaryota; kingdom Viridiplantae; phylum Streptophyta; class Magnoliopsida; order Solanales; family Solanaceae; genus Nicotiana; species Nicotiana tabacum. The sequence goes on along the minus strand of NC_134095.1, from coordinate 16,927,219 downwards.
ATGGGAAAAGGTTACGGCGTTATATACGCACCACCACCTGATCAGCTGGTATATGATGATGATGTTGCCCACAATGGCTGAAATATGATTCAAACGGCATTATATACGCACCACCACCTGATCAACTGGTATACGATGATGATTTTGCCCACAGTGGCTAATATGATATGATGGGATGCCCTCAAAGGCTGATGATGTTATGAAACTTGTACCTATACACGACATGACATTCATATGCATATGCATGACGCTAAAAGTAAATTATGATATACAAAGTTATTCAGACTTACAGGTTGAGTCATGTACCATATATTTCTTCCATATCTCTTATGTACTTATTTATGTGCCTTATATACTCAGTACATTATTCGTACTAACGTCCTTTTTACCTGGGGATGCTGCGTTTCATGCCCGCAAGTCCAGATAGACAGGTCGAGAGCTCTCCAAGTAGACTATCAGCTCAGCAAAAGATATTGGTGCGCTCCATTTTCTTCGGAGTTGTGTGTTTGGTTAGTATGATTTAGACATGTATTGCTTGGTATGGCGAGACTCTGTCCCGACCTTTATGACATTTATGTACTCTTCGAGGCTTGTAGACATATGTCGTGTACGTGAAAGATTGTGTGGCCTTGTCGGCCTATGTTTCGTGTTTATAAAAGATCATATTAGCCTATTAGGCTCGTATGTCACGTGTATATAATGATGTAATAAGAAAGATACGTTACATTGGTACTCGGTTGAGTAAGGTACCTGCTGCCCGTCGCGGCCCATCGGTTTGGGTTGTGACAAAAGTGGTATTAGAGCAGTTCTGTCCTAGGGAGTCTATAAGTCGTGTCTAGTAGAGTCTTGTTTATGGGTGTATTGTGCACCACACTTATAAGCAAGAGGCTACAAGACATTTAGGACTGTCACTCTTTCTTCTTACTCTAGATCGTGTGGTAGAGCTCAATTGTAAGAACTCAATTTCCTAAACTCTATCATAATATGACGATAAAATGATGCCTATGTTCAAAAAGATGATTGATAAGAGATATAGCTGTGGAAGTGTTGAATTAAAGGACTCGACTTTGTATCATGCTTATGATAAGTAAATGTAAGGCCTTCAGTAGATCATGTGTGGACTAAGACGTATAAGCCTCTTGATAAAGAGCTTTAAGGCAAGAATATGTATCTATTTTTGTAGTAAAAGACAATAAGAGAGTCAGAAGATAAATACAAGTTTCAAGAAGCAAAAGAAGCAAGATGAAGAAGGGTACGAGGCACCCAGTGAATGAAGGTTAATAGTATTTACAACTCAAACAAAGGAATATAAACCTTTTGAGTTACCTTCAATAGTAACAGAGGTATGTACTATTGACCGCACCGATCTAAGTTATGTTGTACGGGAGCTAACAAATATGGTTTAAGAGAAGGACATAATAACGATCTGGCTGGGGTTGGAGTGACCCAAAATGGTGGATGGATTGTTTGCGTTAGTTAACATTGCCGAAGGATATTGCAAATGTGCTAATAGATCTCCTTGTGAGACACCCATATGGTGCACTCTAAAATAGTAGAGCTAGATATAAGTACTACAAAGATAGGCACTAAAAGCCTGGAAGGGATAAATATTACCTTAGTGTGGCTCGCGTCCCCAGTAAAGCGATAACGTTAAGCAACTTGAAGAGCCATTGGATGGAGCAAAGCAAAGATAAAAGCAAAAGAATGTCTTGTTCAAGTTTTCCGAATAAAGTGATAGGCATAAATGTTAGCAGGAAATAAGAAAAGAGTTAATGAAGTATTATGAGTAAGATGTGATGGATGACAACGGTAGATCAAAAGATGATAATATTACAAAATCTATAGTCAAGTGAAGGAAGAAACGAGAAATGGCAGGCCTTAGGACAACAAAAGAGTATAGGCCATACAACCATGCCCTCATTTTGAGAAATAAGTTTGCAACTCTAGCGTGATTATCAAGAGGAAAAGTTATACCCTAGAGTAATAGAAAATAGTATGGGCTGGAGAATAATATACACTAAATATGAATTACGGATTGGGTGATTTGGTAATAGTCAGCATCGTGAGAATTTCATATTGCATTCCGGCAATAATAGGACAAACAATAGAAGAAGGTTCATGATGAATTTAGAGAATGGTCTTCAAGGAGATGCTTCCCTAGAGCAAGCAATGTGAGCAAAGTTAAGCTTAAGAGACTATATGTGCCAATTCGCTAAGTGTCACCCTAGCGAGTAAGGGAATTTGTCATCCTTGGTACAGAAAGATTGTCACAAGGCGAGTAAGGATCATTGATATTGAGAAACGACATCAAAGATGAAGAGGTAAAACATTTATCGGTAGATCCTCGTGGCTTCAGCTTTTAGTACACCCTTAAAGGGGGGAATATGGAGTGATGTGGCATTAAATCAAAATTAAGTGGTTCTAGTGATTATGGAGTGTTAAAGGAAGAATGCGATAAATGAAAGAGGAATGATATGGCACTTATCCAATTTTTATAGATACGCTACGATTCAAGAATATTGTGCAAGCACGATGTCAAGGAAAAGAAGTAAAGGTTCCTTCTCGAGCTGTTATTAGTAAATAAAGAGCCAGTGTGAGATGTGTTGAAACAAAGTAAATAACCCAAGAAAGATTACGAGAAATATTGATATGACAATGGCCCAAAGGGTAGTTAGTAATTGGTCAGGAAGATCCAATTATGGCTAAACAGGAGGTTACAGATGAGTCATCAGATCGTGTAAGATAAACATAGTACAACCCAACATGGAGAATTCAGCCTCGGAGAATATCATTATAATACTTGAGATATATTCAAACAAGAGTTGAGGTAGTTAAAGGTACCGTATAAGTGTTACGGGTATAAAAGAAAGTGTCATTGGGAAGGCAGTCAAAATATCAGTTCAGAAGCAACCATACAAGCACAAGGGCATGGAAGTAAGCAACTACGGATGATTATAGGAAAGTAAGGACATAAAAAAGGTCTGTAATAAGCTCACAGCTTTACGAGAGTCAAGGGTTCTACCTAAGTACTACAACGAAAGACTAGGTGAGAAGATAAGAAAGAAGGCTTCAACCTAAGCATAATGACCTAAAGAGGAAATGGTCGTGTCACAACAATATTGTAAGCATTCCAAAGGAAAGTGGCACACAACATACATAATCTATAATGGCTCTACAAGGAAGCCAGTTAGAAGAAGTACCATCCTCATAAGAAGTCAGTACGAAGCACCCATCGGATAGTGTATGTAGCAGAGGTGTGAGTATTATAATAGAGCTTCAAGTTATGGACGTGAATTATACCTATATGTAGGGAAGGTCATGAAAGAGATAAAAGATACGATGCAAAATTCTAAGGTAAGTAAGGTAAAGGTGAACAACGTACGAGATACTCAAAGGCAGAAGATCGTAAATAATCCATACTTCGGATAGAAATCTATAAGCACGAGGATTCAATATCCAGGAATGATAGCAGCGCCGTCAGTAGCATATCTTCCAACCTATGGTCTAGGTATCGAAAAGCCTGATTATGAGAGTAAAAATAGTTAGAGATGATGTTATATCTCGCTTGATATTCCAGAACAACATAAGTAAATCTACGGTGCAAGCAAGTTGAAGGAAGGCCGCGGATGGAATAAATAGACATGTATAGGTCCCAAGCTAAAGTATAGTAGAGCGACAAAGTTTTAATGAAACATGAGTAAGGATGAGGAAAGGCAAGTGAAAAGGTGACGAGAACGGGTAAGTCCTCGGGATTAAAACCCATAAAAACAAAAAAGCTAATGGTTTCTCTAAGTTATAGAAAGTTCAGTATAGCTTCAATGAACTCAAAGGAGTCTAAGACTAATAACATTCAGAAGAGATGGAATGTTGCCATGTTAATATAATGAGGGTATAATTATTATAGGAAAAAATGACGTTTGGGCCTTCGATTGAGTAATGATCTGACGAATAAAAGAATGGGATCTTATGAATTGGACAGGATTAAAATACTCATGCAAGGTAAATCACATTGGGATGCCGTGAGATACGGTTATGAAAGCAGGGTATCGCCACAGGTGGATCAATCTAATCATTTCAGATGTTCCCCGATAAAACGTGAATCCTAGCAGCAATATTACATAAAAGGTTAAGTTATCATGGGTGAATTATGGATCAAAATTGAGGTGAATCAGTAATGGATGGATAAAAATTATAAAGTATGAGAAGAGATTAGGTCGTCATTCCTAAGATGAACAGTAATGTTGAAGCATTAGAGGATATAGATTTATACGTATGGGATAAGCAATGAAAGTAACCTGGGATTTTGTATCAGACCTCAGTAACGAGAAGTCGAGGTAAGAGTTATAGTATAGTATGACCTATGTAGTTGCAGTAAAGTCATACGAATGGATAACCACGTCTATAAAATAAGATATAGCAATGTTTGTAAGTTTGACAAAAAGCGAAGAACTTCAAGATTGGTTAAAAACTGGAGGAAAAGGGTGAGGATAGTCGCATAAGCACACTTACAAGGTCAGTATCGTAGAAGCTGCATGATGGGAGGTAGCAACAGTTATGAGGTTGGAAGGAATTTGATCACAAGTCATGGCGTGGGAAAGAGGCCTAAAGGGGGAATGCCCTGGCCTTTGGACTTATTCACAGAACAGTTTCTTAGATGGCAAAAGGACTACTAAAGTGTTCGCAAGAGCTATAGGATATGAGAACGATAAACGCATCAGTCAACATTCGAGGACGAATATTCCAAAGGGGGGAATGATGTTACACCCCATATTTTCGTACATGAAAATACGCCATAAATAAATTAATGAGAGCCCGGAAGCGAGATGTCACGTCATGCAGTACTACATTACGACGATGTCACGTTTCGCAGTATTAAGTTACAACGATGTTGCACCCTGAAGTATTGTACGTTAAAAATTTCATTTTCAGTGAACTGACGTAGAATCGGGAATGAGATCATCTTAAAGTTAACGTACTTACGCTATTTATAACTAGCGATAAATAAGTATAATGAAGGAAAAAGGGGCACACGGATTAACAAAAACAAGTTTCGTTCGAAGTGGCCAATTTGAAATAAAATATCGGTCGAGCGATAATACCTGATAATTATGAACTAGTACCATGCAAGGTACCATATGACCACGGTAGTATAATAATATATAAAGTATATATGAAGTATTTTAAAAATAAATAGAATTTTAAGTAATTTGTGATAATTTTTAAATTATGCAGGTAATTGATTAATTCCCGTGTAATAGGAGATTACCTAGTTAACTAATAAATGGATAAAAATTAATAAATTAACCCCCCCCCTCCCTTCCCAACGTGGAAAGAAGCCACAAAGCTTTGAAAATGACTAAGAAGTCATAAATCTAGGTGTTTGCCTAGGGATAAATTAATAGTGACTTAAATACTAAGTCTTATAAAGACTTTAAAGACTTTAACATTCTGTCTTTTGCCTCATTTTAATGTCTTGGATTGAAACCAAGAACATATGAAGTAGAAGCAAATTTTAATTTCAAACAAGTCTCCATTCCAAGCAAATTCCATACACAAAAATGTTAGAAGTCTTAAAAACGTAAAAGCAGAATCAATTCGTCCAACTTCAACAATTTAAGCAAAGTTTCGTCCAATTTCTGAAGCAGGATCTTCACTTCAATCAAATAATTCAAGGAACAGGTATGTTAAGGCTATCCCTTCTTTCTTTTGGCATGATCCATACGATACGAACGAAATGTGCAAATGCACAAATTCCATGAATGACTCTATTCATAGAAGTATTAGAGATATCTATGTTCTTGAATTTCTGTGTGTCATAATATTTTATCATCTGTTCATGGGTCTCAAAAAAAATACGAAAATTGAAAAGAGTTTACTTTACTATATTACTCAAAGGCAAAATGGTCTTATAAAGCTCCGAAAGATTTTATTAACGTACCTTTCAGGCATTGCATTCATGTGCATTGACCCATGACCAGATGACATTATATACGCGTATATATGTATGTATATGTATATGGGATATGGGAAAAGCGTTATATACGCACCACCACCTGATTCAAACGGCGTTATATAAGCATTTATATGTAAGTATGATTCAAACAGCGTTATATACACGTATATATGTATGTATATATGTATATGGGATATGGGAAAGGTTATGGCGTTATATACGCACCACCACCTAATCAGCTGGTATACGATGATGATTTTGCCCACAGTGGCTGATATGATATGCCCTCATGCCCTCAGAGGCTAATGATGTTATGAAACATGTACATATGCACGACATGACGCTAAAAGTAAATTATGATTTACAAAGTTATTCAGACTTACAGGTTGAGTCATGTACCCTATATTTCTTCCATGTCTCTTATGTACTTATTTATGTGCCTTACATACTCGGTACATTATTCGTACTGATGTCCCTTTTGCTTGGGGATGCTGCGTTTCATGCCTGCAGGTCCAGATAGACAGGTTGAGAGCTCTCCAAGTAGGCTATCAGCTCAGCGGAAGATGTTGGTGCGCTCCATTTGCTTCGGAGTTGCGTGTTTGGTAGTATGATTTAGACGTGTATTTCTTGGTATGGCGGGACTCTGTCCCGACCTTTAGGACATTTATGTACTCTTAGAGGCTTGTAGACATATTGGCCTATTAGGCCCATATGTCACGTGCATATGATGATGTAATAAGAAAGATATGTTACATTGGTACTTGGTTGAGTAAGGTACCAGGTGCCCGTCGCGGCCCATCGATTTGGGTCGTGATAGTTTCTTGGACAAGTGTTAGAGGATTCTTCACACATCGGGTATTCTAGAGACCAGCGGGGTCATTTTTACTACTTTTCAGTTTTCTAGAGCTGCCTTTACTTGGTGGGAGGCTTATGAGAGGCATAGTCCTGTTGATGCAGCACCCCTTACCTGGCAGCAGTTCTCCGTTCTCTTTTTGGAGAAGTATGTGCCACAGTCTCGCAAAGAGGAGCTACACAGGCAGTTCGAGTGGTTGCGTCAAGGAGATATGACTATGATGCAGTATGAGATGAGGTTCTCAAAATTAGCTCGTCATGCTATTTGGTTGGTGTTGATATCTAATTTTTCCCTATATATTTTTAAATATGCATAAATACCTTCAAAATAGCATATATATGCATATATAAGCATGCCCAAGGTTTTTATTATTTTTTCCATAATTTTAAGGGTTTTAATTGATTTATTTTCTCCCCTTTTATTCATAAAATCCCCAATAATTATTTTTAAAATTATTGTTTTGATAATTTATATATTTTATTTCTACACATATGCCAAAATATGGCTAATATAATTTCTATACATTTTTATAATTATATTTAGTATTTTTAAGCTAAATTACATATAATTGCAATGTTAGCCTATTTTAAGATATAATTATATTTTATATGCGTAAAATTGGTCCCTATATTTTTAAAATGATAATTATTTATTTTAAATTATTTTGGCACCTTCAATTATTTTCCAGAAATTATCTATTATTTATTATAAATTAAAGTAGGGAAAATTGGCTATTTAATTTATAGCCAGATTTGGCTTTCGATTTTAGCCAAATTGAACCCATTTCCTAGCCCAATTTCCTACCCAATTAACCTGACCCAGACCCTATAAACTCCTTCCCGGTTAAATCCTAACCGTTGATCTCCTAGATCAACAGTCAAAATGAGCCCTTTCCTTTTAATTTCCAAATGACCCCTAACCCTATCTCATTTCAGAGACTCCGCCACCCTCAAACTCTCTCATCTCCTCTCTTCTCTCTCAACCTAACCCTAATCGCCTTCAATCGCCGCCTCCTTCTTCGGTCATCTCTGGCAACTACCTTTCAACCCCAAGCCTCCAATGGTCCCAGCATCGCCTTGCTCATCATCTTTGAGGCCTTCAAGGGTCCTGGGCCATATCAATTTGGATCTAGGGTTTCTGTTTCTGTTGTTCATGGCCTCTACGGTGTGATTTTGGGGAAAATTACACCATATATGTTATGATCTTTGAAGTTTATAATAGGTTCTTTCGTTTCTATTTGGGTTTCCTTTGAAACCCTAACTCTTGTTTGAATCTCTTATATCTGTGCTATTTTTAGCGCTTTAAGTCTGTTTCTTCGTATGTTTTGCACTATTCTCGAACTTTTTCTAAAAGATTTTCAACTTTAAACCGTTTTACTTTCTTTAAAATTAGGGTTTCTCTAAGTTTCTTCTACACTTGTTTAACTGATTTTTCTTTATGTTTAAACCTCTTTCCTTGCATATCTTGACTAATTTTACGGCCTTAATGCTGTTTCAACTCGACTTTGTTAAAAGCCCTAATTTCTTAGATCTTCTTTGTTTTGTTCTATGTGCTAGCATGACTACTTGATTTTGTTAAGTTTCTGTTGGTTACCATGCTTCGAATGGTTTTCTACTGAGTCTTTAGCCTATTGGTATCACTTCTGTGTGATTGTTATTTATCTTGATTTGTTCATCTCTTGCTTCTTTCTGTCGACATGGCTAACCTTGCATGTTTGTTACATCTGTTCGTTCTTCTCTATTTATATGTTGCAATATAGAATCATGACCCTCTCTTGATTTGATTTTGATTTCCTTATTTGATGGTTCGATTGAAAGGTTTTCTTTTAAAACCCTAAAATTCTACTCGTTTGTTTAAATTGATTGATTTCATTACCTTAGCTGCTATGGTACTTTATTTTACTGAATCATTCCTTGATTAGGGTTTTTCTGAACCTAGTCCAAATTGATTACCCTATGCTTACTAAACTTTAATTCTTTCCTTAATTAGTCTTGTACTGATTTTTCTTTTCTTGCCTTATATGTTGTTGTTTCTTACCTTTTGAATTAATTCTCTTAACTTAAGGGAGTACTTCCTTGATTTTCTAGTTAATTGATTCTGAGTTCCTCAACTATTATGATACTATGATTCTTACCTTATTTTAATACCTTTATTCAACTATAAATACTCTAAGGCTTTTATTAACAAAGACATGAACACTTGGGTTCAAAAACTACCTCTCTTACTAAAATCTCTGCTCTCTCTCTTTCTCGTGTTATTTGCTACTGTTAGCTGGCTGCAAGCCAAGGCTAATCATTTGTTCTCTCTTGTTCTCTCATTCTGCTTACTTTTCTCTTCACTAGTATGTCCTAGGTTTAATTCAAAGCTCCAACAACAACATGCTTCTCTTATTATTTCGGTTTCTCTTATTTCTAGTTTGCTTCTACTTGTGGTTCTGTTGTGAAACTTGTAGTTAAGTTACATTATCAGCATGTAATTGTCTTTTCCCTTCCTTTAGATTAGTACACTCCCCTTATGTGTGTTTCTGAGCATGCCTTACCATTTACCTTTTACTTGTTGTGTACTTACCATTCTATGTCCTATGAATCCCCAAATCCCTATCACCCCTCTATATGTTTGTGTTCTTCCTGACTGGTTTGTGACTATGCCAGTATCAACTATTTCTGAGCATGTCTAGACCAGTCCTAAAACCTTTGTTGGGTTATGTGTTTGCAGCCAAATGTCTATGTGTCCCAACCCTCTTGTCCCTTGTGTGACTACTGAATTCATTTGGATTTTGTAAACTACTTGTGCATGATCCTATCTTAAGGTGTTTGAGCTTTGTTTACTACTCCAACCTCTTTTTCAAATAATCTCTGTTGCTTTACTAATTACTTTCAAAACAGACTTTCTAATACAGTCTTTAATAAACCTTTTTCAACTTGTGTTCTGCACTTTCACTTTACTCTTAGTCAATAAGTTCTGCCCCTTCTAGTATGTGTACTGCCTTGGGATCCTCTTGAGAGCCCTCTGAACTCTGGCATACTGAGGATGGCCTTTCCATACTGCACTGGTTCAATTCTTGGTTGCTAAGTCTAGGTGTAAACATTGCCCGGGGTCCTTGAGACCCTTAAGGAATTTTGATGCACCTAGACTCTGATTTGTCTATGGAATTAAGGCTTATGAAACCATTGAAGACTTTGGAAAACTTGGGCCTAATTGCAGGCTCCCTATAGAATAGCTTCTTGATTTTCTATTTTACTTATGTAATTCATTCATTGGCCTGTAATAATTTGTAACAGATATTGGGGTATTTAGTAAAAGGGCGGGTAGATGAATACATTCTGGGGTAATACGGGTAGAGATCCTGCTCTTAGGACATTATTTTTAAAAGTATGACTACTTGCATAAATAGAAAACATGCTCATAGGTTTGCTCTTTTGAATTTGACTATTTTGCCTAAATAGAAATCATGCCAATAGGGTTTCACTTTTAAGTTTGTTTGCATCAAGTAGAAATCATGTTCATGGGGTTCTGCATATTGTCTTGTTAGAAACCATATTTATAGGTTCCAAACAATCACGTCTTAAATCAGTTCAATAATAGATGTCATGCCTATAGGACTCAACTCCGATTTAGTTGTAATAAGTCTTTCTGTATGTTGCTGCAAATCGATTAAAATTAGTAATACGCCTAGATATCATGCTTATAGGGATCTCTACTCGCAATTCTATCTGATAACGTAATTTAGCCTAATAAATCAACTTCATTACGCCTAGTTCTTTTTTAAAAACTGGTCTTATTAAGTGTTAAACACTTCCGGAAACAAGTTCTTTCAAAATAGCCTCAATCTCACTAGATATCATGCCTATAGGTATTAAAGGAGTCTATTTTCGAAAACATGTTTGTCTCTGCATTAACACAGACACACATATTCTGCATATAGGCAAGCCTTAGGGCGTTTTCAAAAATTGCATTTCCTGAAGCTGTCTCTGTCGCTTAACGTTTCTGATTCTAGTAGGCTTTTTAAAAGAATTCCTAGGCAATCATTAGGGTATAAATTCTGAGTACAAAAGGTTTTTGACTATTTCTGCATATTCCCTTAGATATCCTGCTTTAGGACATTGATTAATAAGACCTTAACTGTGTGTGAGTCGTGCTCCTTGTATGTTTGTTTGAGGAGGAAACTTTGAGCCTCTTATTTGCTCCCATTATATGTGAAAATCCTAAATGTTTTGACTGTCGCCTTAGAGTTTTTGCCTTTCTAAACCTTAGGGGTATGTCTAGAACTACCTATAGGTAGAGGTCCTAACTCCCTCCAGGACCATTAAGCAGGGACGGGTAGCAGCACGCAATAGGAATCATTGACCAAACACTCGCTTTGCATGACCAATAAGGGGATGGGAAGGGTAGCATTGGGATATGATGACTACGGGTTAATGTCACGTATAGCCCCTCATTGAGGAGTATTTACCGGACATTGCATGGGGTGATCCTATAAGATAAACAACCTAGGACCCCTCTTTACCAAATCCTCTCTCTTTATTTAAACTTTTGTTTTTACAACTTGTTCAAACCTTTATCTTGTCACTCGAGTTATCTAACGTGCTTTACTTGTAACTTATTTGATTGAACTGTTTATATGGACTAATTTGTGAATATAAGTTCAGCTGAGACTCACAATTATGGACCAAGGGGGGTGTCTAACACCTTCCCCTCGAGGTTACTTCGAGCCCTTACCCTAATCTCTGGTAATGCAAACCAACTCAAGAGTTAATCGCTCTAGATGCCTTAACGCACCATAATCCATTAGGTGGCGACTTTTCAAATACCCAATTCCCAAAAGGAAATGAGTTATCACACCCCGTAACTGTCAAAACCCAATTTCGCGAGAAAACGGGGGCGCGATAGTTGGTTCTAATAGATAGAGAGAGGATTAGGAGGTTCGTTGATGGCCTCACTTATCAGCTTCGTATTCTCATTACCAAGGAGAGGGTGTCTGATGCTACTTTTGAGAAGGTTGTTGACATTGCTCGTGAGATTGAGTTAGTTCGTCGCCAGGAGAGAGATGAGAGGGAGGCCAAAAGGCCTCGAGGATCTGGTAGTTATTGTGGTGCTCCTTCGAGGGGTTAATTTCAGCACGGCAGAGGCCGTCCATTCAGGCATGCTCAGTCAGCTCGCTCAGGTTATCGTGGGGCGTCATCGGGTCATGGTTCTCACAGTTCTCATCAGGGCCAGTCATTATTCAGTTCCCATCCAACTTAGAGTTCGTCCTGTACTCTATCAGTTTAGGGATCTTCTATGCTAGGTGCATCTTCTAGTCATTCCGGTGCTAGGGGTTCCCCATCTCCAGCACCCGGGAGTTTCTTGGAGATATGGGTCATATGTGGAGGTAGTGTCCTCGTCGTCTTACGGGTTCCTCTCAGCAGAGGAGTCAGTCATCGGCTTCAACACCAGTTACTTTACCACCACCCACCTAGCCAGCTAGGAATGGAGGTCAGTCAGCTAGGGGTTTCCCTAAAGGGGAAGGTCGTTCAGGTGGTGGTCAGGCTCGTTTCTATACACTTCCAGCTAAACCCGATGCTATTGCTGTAGATGCTGTTATTACAGGCATTGTTTCAGTCTACCACTGAGATGCCTCTGTATTATTTGATCCTGGTTCCACTTATTCTTATGTGTCATCATACTTTGCGCATTATTTGGATACGCCCCAAGAGTCCCTTGTTTCACCTATTCATGTATCTACTTCGGTGGGCAATACTGTTGTTGTAGACCGTGTGTACCGGTTGTGTGTGGTGACTATTGGGGTTCTGGAGACCCGAGTGGATCTTTTGTTGTTATGTATGGTGGATTTCGATGTTATATTGGGCATCGATTGGCTATCTCCGTGTCATGCTATATTAGACTGTCACGCTAAGACAGTGACATTAGTTATGCCGGGTGTGCCACGGATTGAGTGGCGAGGTTCGACCGATTATGTTCCCAGTAGGGTAATTTCATTCTTAAAGGCCCAACGTATGATTGGGAAGGGTTGCCTTTCTTATTTAGAATTTTTGAGGGATGTTAGTGCAGAGACTCCCAGTATTGATTATGTTCCTTTTGTGAGGGAGTTTCCCGATGTGTTTTCTGCAGACCTGTCGGGCATTCCACCGGACATGGATATTGATTTTGGTATTGATCTGGTGCCGGGGCACTCAGCCCATTTCTATTCCACCGTATCGTATGGCAACAGCGGAGTTGAAAGAATTAAAGGAGCAGCTTCAGGAACTCCTTAATAAGGGGTTCATTTGTCCCAGTGTGTCGCCTTGGGGTGCGACGGTCCTATTTGTGAAGAAGAAGTATGGCACGATGAGGATGTGCATTGATTATAGGCAGGTGAACAAAGTAATAATTAAGAACAAGTATCTTTTACCTTGTATCAATGATTTGTTTGACCAGCTTCAGGGAGCGAGGGTGTTCTCCATGATTGATCTATGTTTAGGTTATCACCAGTTGAAGATCAAGGACTTGGGTATTCTTAAGACGACCTTTAGGACCCGATATGGTCATTATAAGTTCCTGGTGATGTCTTTTCGGCTGACCAATGCCTCAGCAGCGTTCATGCATTTGATGAACAGCGTGTTCCAGCCTTATCTCGACTCATTCGTCATAGTTTTCATTGAGGATATTCTGGTGTATTCGCATAGCCAGGAGGAGCATGCGGAGCATTTGAGAGTTGTGTTGCAGAGATTAAAGGAAGAGAAGCTTTATGCAAAGTTCTCCAAGTGTGAGTTTTGGCTTAGTTCAGTGACTTTCTTGGGGCATGTGGTATCCATCGAGGGTATTCAGGTTGATCCGAAGAAGATAGAGGCGGTTCAGAATTGGCCCAGACCATCCTCAGCCACAGATTCGTAGCTTTCTTGGTTTGGCGGGTTATTACCGCCGGTTTGTTTAGGGATTCTCATCAATCGTATCGCCCTTGACCAAGCTGACTCAAAAGGGTGCTCTATACAGGTGGTCGGATGAGTGTGAGGAGAGCTTTTAGAAGCTCAAGACAGCCTTGACCATAGCTCCAGTGTTATTTTTGCCATCAGCTTCATATATATATACCGTGTATTGTGATGCTTTGATAGTTGGTATTGGGTGTGTATTGATGCAGGAGGGTAGAGTTATTGCTTATGCTTCTCGTCAGTTGAAGCCCCATGAGAAGAACTACCCTGTTCATGATTTGGAGTTGGCTGCCATTGTTCACGCGTTGAAGATTTGGAGGCATTACTTGTATGGTGTATCTTGTGTGGTGTTTACTAATCATCGTAGCTTACAGCACTTGTTCAAGCAAAAGGATCTCAATTTGAGGCAGCGGAGATGGTTGGAGTTGCTAAAGGATTATGATATTACTATTTTGTACCATCCAGGGAACGCCAACATGGTGGCTGATGCCTTGAGTAGGAGGGCGGTGAGTATGGGGAGTTTGGCATATATTCTAGTTGGAGAGAGACCTCTTGTAGTTGATGTTCAGGCCTTGGTCAATTAGTTCGTGAGGTTAGATATTTCAGAGTCGAGTCGGGTATTGGCTTGTGTGATTTCTCGGTCTTCCTTATATGATCGCATCAAAGAGCGCCAATATGATGATCCGTATTTGCTTGTCCTTAAGGAGAGAGTTCAGCACGATGATACCAGAGATGTGACTATTGGTGATGATGGGGTGTTGAGGATGCAAGGTCGGATGTGTGTGCCTAATGTAGATGGGCTTCGGGAGTTGATTCTGGAGGAGGCCCATAGTTCGTGGTATTCTATTCATCCGGGTGCCGCGAAGATGTATCAGGATCTGAGATAGCATTATTAGTGAAGGAGTGTGAAGAAAGACATTGTGGGATTTGTAGCCCGGTGTCTCAACTATCAGCAGGTGAAATATGAGCATCAGAGGCCGGGTGGCTTGCTTCAGCGGATGGATATTCTAGAGTGGAAGTGGGAGCGGATCACCATGGACTTTGTAGTTGGGATCCCACCGACTTTGAAGAAGTTCAATGCTATTTGGGTGATTGTGGATCCACTGACCAAGTTCGCGCATTTCATTCCAGTATGTACTACTTATTCTTCAGAGCGGTTGGCAGAGATCTATATTCGGGAGATTGTTCGGTTGCTTGGTGTCCCGGTTTCCATCATTTCAGATAGGGGTACTCAGTTTACTTCACAGTTTTGGAGGTCTGTGCAGCGAGAGTTGGGTACTCAGGTTGAGTTTAGCAGTCCGAGTGCACTATTCAGATATTGGAGGACATGTTGTGCGCTTGTGTCATTGATTTTGGAGGTTCATGGGATCAGTTTCTACTGCTCACAAAGTTTGCTTATAACAATAGCTACCGGTCGAGTATTCAGATGGCTCCATATGAGGCTTTGTATGAGAGGCGGTGTAGATCTCCAGTTGGTTGGTTTAAGCTGGGTGAGGCTAGGCTTTTGGGGACAGACTTGGTGCAGGATGCTTTAGAAAAGGTGAAGGTAATTTAGGAGAGGCTTCACATAGTGTAGTCGAGACAAAAGAGTTATGCTGACAGGAAGGTTCGGGATATGTCCTACATGGTTGGTGAGAAGGTTCTATTGAACGTTTCACCCATGAAGGGTGTTGTGAGATTTGGGAAGGGTAAATTGAGTCCTAAGTTTATTAGGCCTTTTGAGGTACTTCGGAGGATTGGGGAGGTGGCTTATGAGCTTGCTTTGCCACCCAGCTTGTCGAGTGTGCATCCAGTATTTCATGTTTCTATGCTCCGGAAGTATATTGGGGATCCGTCTCATATTCTAGATTTCAGCACGGTTCAGTTAGATGATTTGACTTATTATGCGGGGCCAGTAGCTATTTTGGAGCGTCAGGTTCGAAAATTGAGGTCAAAGGATATAGCTTCAGTGAAAGTGGTGGAGCGGTCGGCCGGTAGAGGTTGCTTTGAGTGTGGGGATTTGGGTCATATCAAGAGGTTGTGTCCCCGCCTTATGGGAGGTTCATCCCAGCAGAACAGTTAGCCTTCGGCTTCAGCACCAGTTACTTCCCACCCTCCTAGCCAACTCGGGGTAGAGGTCAGTCAGCTAGGGGTCGCCCTAGAGGGGGAGACCAATCAGGTGGTGGCTAGACCCATTTCTATGCACTCCCTTCCAGACCGGATGTTATTGCTTCAGATGTTGTGATCACAGGTATTATCTCAGTTTTCCACAAGGATGCCTCTGTATTATTTGATCTTGGTTCCACTTTTTCATATGTTTCATCATGTTTTGCTCGTTATTTGGATACGCCCCGCGAGTCTCTTATTTTATCTATTCATGTTCTACTCTTGTGGGCGATACTTGTAACGACCCGGCCCGTCATTTCATGGTTACCGCTCCGTTCCCCCATTTATGCTTCTTATTGCCTTGTTCAGCTGTATTTTGTGTTATCGGGTTGGTTGGCTCATGTTCGGAAAGGTTTTGGTGAGGTTTGAGACACTTAGTCTCTTCTAAGTAAGCTTAAGTTGGAAAAGTTAACTGGATGTTGACTTGTGTGAAAAAAAGCTCGGACGTGAATTTCGATGGTTCGGATAGCTTCGGGAGATGATTTGGAACTTAGAAGTGTGATTGGAACTTGTTTTGGAGGTCTGTGGTAGGTTTAGGCTTGAATTGGCGAAAATGGTATTTTGACGTTTTCCGATTGATAGGTGAGATTTTTATATAGGGGTCGGAATGGAATTCTAGGAGTTGCAATAGGTCCGTTGTCTCATTTGGGATTTGTGTGCAAAATTTCAGGTCATTCGGACGTGGTTTGATAGACTTTTTGATCAAAAGCGTAATTCGGAAGATTTTGGAACCTTAGACTTGAATCAGATGTGTTTTGGTTGATTCGATGTTGTTTTAGGTGTTTTGAAGATTGGTATAAGTTTGGATAGTGGCATAGGTCTGGTTTGTGCTTTTGGTTGAGGTCCCGGAGGCCTCGGGGTGATTTCGGAAGGCAGCCGCAAATGCTGCCAAGAAGAAGATCATCAGGAACCGCAGAAGCGTTTGAGGAAGCGCACCTGCGATAGCACATATGCGGGATTTGCATCGTAGATGCGGTGCCTGGATTTTTAAGTGGGGACTGCAGATGCGGTGTCTTGGACCGCAGAAGCGTTAAAGGGGCCGCAGGTGCGGAATTCCTGGGCCAAAAAGTATAAAAGGTTTCCTTTGCGATTTTTGAGTTGTTCTTCACCATTTTATTCGGGTTTGAGCTTGGGGAAGCTATTTTGAAGAGGGATTCAAGGAATAACACTTGGAGGTAAGATCTTTGAACCTAATAATCGATCCTATGGTATTATTTCACTGATTTGGCTTAAGATTAATGGAAATTAAGGGTTAAAAATTGGGGATTAGGGCTTGGTATTGGAGACTTTGACTTGAGGATTTGAGGGGCTATTTGTGGTCGGATTTTAGTACTTTTAATATGAATGAACTCATGGGGAGATAAGGAGCCTATTGATGTAAATTTTATCGAATTTCGAGACGTGGGCTCGGGGGTCGGGTTTGGTTAATTTCAGGATTTGCATGGTATTTTGATTACTTTCGATTGGGCTTTGTTCCCTTAGTACATTTTGATGGTTATGTACTGATTTTGGCTAGATTTGGAGCATCTGGAGGCCGATTTGAGAGGCAAAGGCATCGCAGGCTAGAGTTTGGACCGGATATAGGTGAGTAATGATTGTAAATGTTATCCTGAGGGTTTGAAACCCCGGATTTCACATTGTTGTGCTATATTGAGGTGACGTACATGCTAGATGATGAGCGTGGGGTTGTGCACCGTTGGGGATTGTGACTTAGTCCATCCCGAATGACTATTTTACCGCGTATTTGATTGAAAATTGTTTGCTATCATCCTATTTTGGGTTGAATGCCATACTTGGGCCTCGTGCCAATTGTTTGGATCCTTAAGGGATTTTTACTGCTATTTTCTCATTGTTTTGATTTTATATATGTACTCAGTCAGGCTATATTATACTGTTTTTTTCATAACTCAACCATGTTTACTCTATTTTAATACTTTAAATGATATTTTGGGCTGAGCATCATATTTTACTGCGCCCAAATGGCTTGTGGACATTTCTAGCTGAGTTGGACCGAGGACCTGTGTTGTGAAGATTATTATGGGATCGGGCTGCACGCCGCAGTAGTGTTGTACTAATTATGGTTATGAGGGCGAGGGCCTGAGTTGTACGCCACAAGGTGGCTTTATATGAGGCCAAGAGCCAAATTGATTATGCCACGAGATGGCTTGATATTATGCTTGGGCCATAAGAGGCCCCTCCCAGAGTCTGTACACCCCTAGTGAGTGCGGGTACCCATTGTGATATGTGATATAGCCTGAGGGGCTGATTCTGATGACATTGTGCCCGAGGGGCGGATTTTATGTGTTTCTCTTTTCTAGCTGCCTTTCATTTACTTGTTTAATTGTTAAAAAGGTGTTTAAAAGAAGCTTATACTGAACTAAGGTGTTTTATAAGATTTCACTATTTTATTGCATTTTTATTGGTTTTACACTGCCTCTTGGTAGCATGTTGTTGTGCTTTACGCGATTCTTATCGCTCAGTCTCCATTAATTGTTATTACTCACTGAGTTGGAGTACTCACTTTACTTCCTACACTCTGTGTGCAGATTCAGGAGCTTCAAGTCCCGCCAATGAGGGTTGATTGCTCCCAGCAAGCCATTTGGAGTCCACTAGGTAGCTGTTCGGCGTTCGCAACCCAGTGTTTCTCCCTCTTGTCTTACTTTCTATTTCTAGTTCTATAATAGACTATATAAACTCCTTCAGACTCTTAGACACATGTTAGATGCTCATGACTGGTGACACCCCGATGTCGGGCTGTGTTTGTTTTCGCAAATTGTAGTAGTTCACTTTTATTATGGGATTTATCATTGTTAATGACTTAAATTGTGTTATTATAATTGTTAAAATAAATTGGTAGTTGTGTCGGCTGGCCTTGTCTTCACGAGAGGAGCCATCATGACCGGGTCTGAATTAGGGTCGTGACAATACTATTATGGTGGACCGCGTATATCAGTCTTTTGTGGTGACTATTGGGGGTTTGGAGACCCGAGTAGACCTTCTGCTGCTTAGTATGGTTGTTTTTATGTGATATTGGGCATGGATTAGTTGTCTTCGTGTCATGGTATTCTGGACTGTCACGCTAAGACGGTGACGTTAGCTATGCCTAGGGTGCTACGGATTGAGTGGCGAGGTTCATCGGATTATATTCCCAATAGAGTGATTTCATACTTGAAGGCCCGGCGGATGGAGGTTGTCTTTCTTATTTGGCCTTTGTAAGGGATGTCAGTGTAGAGATTCCTAGTATTGATTTCATTCCGGTGGTGAAAGATTTTCTGAATGTATTTCCTACAGACCTGCCGGGTATGCCACCAGACGGGGATATTGACTTCGGTATTGATTTGGTGCCAGGAACTCAGTCTATTTCCATTGTACTATATGTATGGCACTAGCAGAGTTAAAGGAATTGAAGGAGCAGCTTCAGGAACTCCTTGATAAGGGGTTTATTCGGCCTAGTGTGTCACCATGGGGTGCACTTGTTCTATTTGTGAAGAAGAAGGATGGCACTATGAGGATGTGCATTGATTATAGGCAGTTGAACAAAGTCACAATTAAGAACAAGTATCATTTGCCTCGTATTGATGATTTATTTGACCAGCTTCAGGGAGCGAGATTGTTCTCCAAGATTGATCTTAGGTCAGGGTATCACCAATTGAAGATTAGGGACTTAGACATTCTTAAGACAGCTTTCAGGACTCGATATGGTCATTATGAGTTCCTTGTGATGTCTTTTGGGCTAACCAATGCCCTAGTAGCGTTCATGCATTTGATGAACAACGTGTTTCGGCCTATATTGACTCATTTGTGATTGTATTTATTGATGATATCCTGGTGTACTCTCGTAGCCAGGAGGGCACACAGAGCATTTGAGAGTTGTATTGCAGCGGTTGAAGGGCGAGAAGCAAAGTTCTCCAAGTCTGAGTTCTGGCTCAATTCTGTGGCGTTCTTGGGGCATGTGGTGTCCAGTGAGGGTATTTAGGTTGATCTGAAGAAGATAGAGGCGGTTCAGAGTTTGCCCAGACCATCCTCAGCCATAAAGATTCGTAGCTTTCTTGGTTTGGCTGGTTATTACCGTCGGTTCGTTCTGGGATTTTCTTCTATTGCATCACCCTTGACGAAATTGACCCAAAAGGGTGATCCTTTCAAGTGGTCGGATGAGTGTTAAGCGAGATTTCAGAAGTTCAAAACTGCCTTGACCACAGCTCCAGTGTTAGTTTTGCCATCAACTTTAGGTTCTTATATGGTATATTGTGATGCTTCTCGGGTCGGCATTAGGTGTGTGTTGATGCCTGAGGGTAGAGTGATTGCTTATGCTTCTCGTCAGTTGAAGCCCCATGAGAGGAACTACCCCGTTCATGATTTTGAGTTGGCTGCCATTATTCCCGCATTGAAGATTTGGAGGCACTATCTTTATGGTGTGTCTTGTGAGGTGTTTACTAATCATCATAGCCTCCAACACTTATTCAAATAGAAAGATCTCACTTTGAGGCAGCGGAGATGGTTGGAGCTGCTAAAGGACTATGATATTACTATTTTGCACCATCCGAGAAAGCCAATGTGGTAGCCGATGCCTTGAGTAGAAAGGCGGTGAGTATGGGCAGTCTTGTATTTATTCCTATTGGTGAGAGACCTCTAGCGGTTGATGTTCAGACATTGGCCAATCGGTTTGTGAGGTTGGACATTTCGGAGCCCAGTCGGATCCTAGCTTGTATGGTTTCTCAGTTTTCCTTATTTGATCATATCGGAGAGCGTCAGTATAATGATCCTCATTTGATTATCCTCAAGGACAATGTTCTGCATGATGATGCCAGAGATGTGACTATTAGTGATGATTGGGTATTGAGATGCAGGGCCGGATATGTGTGCACAATGTAGATGCGCTTCGGGAGTTGATTCTAGAGGAGGCCCACAATTTGCGGTATTCCATCCATCCGGGTGCCACAAAGATGTATCAGGATTTGAGGCAGCACTACTGGTGGAGGAGGATGAAGAAAGATATATTTAGGTTTGTAGCTCGGTGCTTCAATTGTCAGTGAAATATGAGCATCAAAGACCGGGTAGATTGCTTTAGCAAATAGAGATTTCGGAGAGCAAATTACCATGGATTTCGTAGTTGGACTCCCACTGACTTTGAATAAGTTTGATGCTATTTGGGTGATTGTGGATTGGCTGACCAAGTCTGCGCACTTCATTCATATGTGTACTATCTATTCTTTAAAGCGGTTGGCTGAGATTTATATTTGAGAGATTGTTCGCCTGCATAGTATCCCATTTCCATCATTTCAGATAGAGGTACTCAGTTTACATTGCAGTTTTGGAGGGCTGTGCAGCGAGAGTTGGGTACTCAGGTTGAGATGAGCACAACTTTTCACCCTCAGACGGATGGACAGTTCTAGCGTACTATTCAGATATTGAAGGACATGTTGTGTGCTTGTGTCATTGATTTCGGGGGTTCATGGGATCAATTTCTGCCACTCACGGAGTTTGCTTACAACAACAGTTATCAGTCGAGTATTCATATGGCTCTGTATGAGCCTTTATATGGGAGACGATGTAGATCTTCAATAGGTTGGTTTGAGTCGGGCGAGGTAAGGCTTTTGGGTACAGACTTGGTTTAGAATGCATTAGACAAGGTGAAAGTGATTCAGGAGTGTCTTCGTACAACGCAGTCAAGGCAAAAGAGTTATTGTAATAGAAAGGTTCGTGATGTGTTTATATGGTTGGGGAGAAGGTTCCACTGAAAGTTTCACCCATGAAGGGTGTTATGAGATTTGGAAAGAGGAAAAACTGAGCCCTCGGTTCATTGGGCCTTTTGAGGTGCTTCGGAGGATTGAGGGGGTGGATTATAAGCTTGTTTTACCACCTAGCTTGTCGGAGGTACATCCAGTATTTCATGTTTCTATGCTCTGGAAGTATATCGGCAATCCATCCATGTCTTAGATTTTAGCACAGTTCAGTTAGATGGTGATTTAACTTATGATGTGGAGCCAGTGGCTACTTTGGAGCGGCAGGTTCGAAAGTTGAGATCAAAGGATATAGCTTCAGTGAAAGTGCGGTGGAGAGGTCAGCCCATGGAGGAGGATACTTGGGAGACCAAGCAAGAGATGTGGAGCAAATATCCACACCTATTTAAGGCTTCAGGTATGTTTCTAGACTCGTTCGAGGATGAACGTTTGTTGAAGAGAGGGAGAATGTAACGACTCGGCTGGTTGTTTCTAGAGTTATAGCCTTGTTTCCCTATTTCTGCTTTCTTTTGTGTTCTTCAGCTATATTATGATATGTTGGGTCAGTTGGTTCGGGTCTGGAGTGGATTCGGAGAGGATTTGAGACACTTAGTCTCTTTTGGGAAGATTTAAGTTTGAAAAGTTGAGCGGATATTGACTTATATGTAAACAATCTCAGATGTGAATTTTGATGGTTTCGTTAGCTCCGTTAGGTGATTTTGGACTTAGGAGCGCATCCGGAATGTGATTTGGAGGTCCGTTGTAGGATTAGGCTTGAATTGGCAAAAGTTGGAAATTTGGCGATTATGGTCGGCATCGGAAAATTTGATATAGGGGTTGGAATAGAATTCTGGAAGTTAGAGTAGGTTTGTAGTGTCATTTTTGACATGTGTGCAAAAATTCAGGTCATTCGGAGGTGATTTGATAGGTTTCGGCGTCGTTTGCGTAAATTGGAAATTTAGAAGTTCTTAAGCTTGCATCCGAGGTGATTTGGTGTTTTGATGTTGTTTTGAGTGTTCCGAAGGTTCGACTAAGTTCTTAGGTGATATTTGACTTGTTGGTATATTTGGCAGAGGTCCCGAGGGCCTCAGGTTGATTTTGGCTGATTGACGGAACAAGGTTGGAATTTGAGGAATTGCTGAAGTTGAACTAAGCTGTCATAACCGCACCTATGGAGTGGGACTGTAGATGCGAGCCCGAAGAAGCGGAGAAGAGACCGCATTGACGTTGTCTGGAATCGCAGGTGCAAGCTTTGGGGCGCACCTGCAAAATCGTAGGTGCGGCATTTTAACCGTAGAAGCGGATTCTGAGGATTTAAGTGGGAACTGCACATGCGATGGATTTCCCGCAGGTGCGGCGTCGCAGAAGCGACATGAGGACCGTTGATGAGGACCTTATGGGCAAAATGTATAAAAGGTGGACTTCGCGAATTTTGGATCATTTTCCACCATTTTTAGTCGGCGATGGAGCTTTTGAGAGCAATTTTGAGGAATTCAGGGGTTTATCAGTAAGGTAAGTGGCTTGAGCCCTAATACTCGTGTATGTGATGATTTCCCTTTGTTTAATCATGTAATTAGTGAAGATTAGGGGTGAAAATGAGGGGTTAGGGCTTGGGATTTTTGGAGAGTTTTATTGAGGTTTTGAGGGGTCAAATGGAGTCGGATTTTGATAAATCTTGTACGTATGGACTCATGAGTGAAAGGGCTTTCTAGTTTTGTAATTTTTGTCGGATTCCAAGACGTGGACCCGGGGGCTGAGTTTGGATGAATTTTGGGATTTTGGTCTAAATTGATAGTTTTCGTGTGGAATTGGTTCCTTGGCCTATATTGATTTCATTGTATTGCTTTTGGTTAGATTCGGGATGTTTGGAGACCGTCTCGAGAGGCAAGGGCATCGCGAAATAAGATTGTTAGCTTGATTGAGGTAAGTAACGCTTCCAAACTTGGTTCTGAGGGTTCGAAACCCTGAACTATGTGTTATGTGATTAGTACTGAGGTGACGCAAATGCCAAGTGACGGGTGTGCGGGCATGCACAGTGAGAATTGTGGCCTGGTTTAATCCATGGCTCTTAGTGACTCTTCCTTGCTGATATCCGTGTTTCTATCATGTGATTAAGTAAATGTTCTGTAAATTATGCTAGATATCCTGTTAGGGATTTAGGCCGATATTGTTGAGACCCGAGTGGTCATTTCTTGCTGTTATTTCATTAGATTCATTGATATTCAGTACTCAGTCTTATTCATGCATATCGTATCATGTCTCAGTCTCGGATGTTATTATTTGGCAGATCATATCATAGTTTCGAGCTAGTTTCATGGCATTGTGAGCCTGTGTGTGTGACACTGGACAATGATGACTGAGTGAGGCCGAGAGCATGATTATGAGTGGTAGTTATAGGATCAGGTTGCACACCGCAGCGGTTATGTTGATGATTATGAGAGTGTTTGGGCTGTAGGAACCCCTCCGGAGTCTGTAACATACCCCCAGTGAGCGTAGATAATATTTTGAAGGATGGATTTCCCTGGACATAGATTTGTCCGAAGCATTGATATCTGGAGATGGATTTCTCCATAGGGTTGGATTACCTTTTCCTCGATGCCGAGTGACTTATAGTCAGCGATGAGTATGTTCTGAGATGGATTTCCCTAGGTCGGATGGCCATATGCTGTACCGTGTGATTGAGTGTGGTTGAGTGTGTATATATATACCTGGAGATGGATTTCTCCTCAGGGTTGGATTACCTTGTTCCTTGGTACTAGTTGACTTGCAGTCAGTGTTGTATATGTTCCGGGATGGATTTCCCTGGGCCAGATGGCCATATGCAGTACCGAGTGGTTGAGCACTTGAGAGTAGGAGCACATGGTGCATTTTATACATTCTGTGCATTGGCATGTAGAGTTAACTGAGCTTTATATCTCGCATTTTTCAGATCTGTATTTATTTTATTGCTTGAGCTGTATTCTTGGACTGATAGCATGCCTACTTTTCCTGTAGAGTTAATTTCTATTACCTGTTGAGGTTACGTTCGTCACTACCTATCAGTCCATAGTTTGGACTTGATACTTACTGAGTTGGTGTACTCACGTTACCTCTTTACCTTGTGTATAGATATAGGTATCTCAGGCCATGGTAGTGGTTGTTTACTATTTCAATCGCGAACTTTCATCGGAGATAACGAGGTAGCTACCTGGCGATTGCTGTCGCACCTCCTTTTTACCGCGCCCGCGGGGCGCGTGGGGAGTTTTCTCCCATTGAAGGACAGTCGAAACGGGATTTATTTAATTATTTCAGAGTCGCCACCTGGGAATTTTAAGGCGTCCCAAGTCACCAATTTTAATCCTTGAATCGAGGAGAATATGACTCTGTTTATTATTCTGCGAACCAGAAATCCTGAGTAAGGAATTCTGTTAATCCGGAAGAAGGTGTTAGGCATTTCCGAATTCCGTGGTTCTAGCACGGTCGCTTAACTGTTTTTATTATTGGCTTAATTATCTTGATTTTACTAAATACATTTTTATTGCATGATTTTACTACCGCTTTTTACTTATTGTTTACAATTATATGGACGAATTACGCGTACGTATATTCGTATTATATACTTTTTATAATTACCGGGGATCGTGCCACGCGTACGTGTACACAATAAAATTGTCCATGTTATAGTTTTTATAAAATATATATTCGAAAATTAAAAATAAAATCAGGAACATCATCACCCTTTTTATTTAGATAATGAACTGCACACCTCGGGTTATATGAAATTATTTTGACATCCGCGGAGAAATCATTTTTATTAAAATATTCGCTCGAAATTGCGCGTACGCATAATCCGAATTTGTTTTTTTTTTCTTTTATATAATCAGGGTGCGCGAACGCATCCCTGATTGCGCAAAATCTTTGTTAATAGTATTATGGCCTTTTTCCCCAAATTGTTTATTATATCATGAGAAATCTCCATTTAATATACCCTTGAATTCTTGAAAAGAACTTGCAATTTATTAAATGTTACCCGTCGATTATAATTTTCGGATATAAATTATATTCAGCCAGACTATTCAAATTCAAAGAAAAGCGTAAAAATATGATTAACACTATTTCGGCAAATACAACATATATATCTATATGCCCAATAATGAATTGTATATGAAACTAAAAATGATTTATAAAGGGAAGAATATTTTTCAAGAACTTTTATTATTTCTATTTAGTGCAAGTCCTATTTCTAATTGTCGTTGATATAAAGTGTTGCAATTTGTATATCTCATCTTATTCTCATATACTTGTTTTTAATCTAATAGGCCTAATTATTTATTTAGGATGGTAAATAGGCATCAAATTGATAAGAGAGGGAATTATTATACAAATTGATTAACAACATTGCCTTACATGCCACATATTTGTATGTCTTGAAACATTCGTAGCACTTTAACATCATAATGAGCCATAACAACTCAACTTACCATCCACTAATGGTTCTATAGATACCTGTTATAATGCCACATAAGAACGTACAACTTATATCATTCCTTCCACAACTAAATCAGATATCAGAATAAACTAGCAATATGGTTTTGACATTTTCACGCTATTCTTTATTCAACTAACAACGTCACAAGGCCTAGTTAATGGCCAATCTTTATGTCATGTTTCCTACCTTGACAGTTCAAACATGACTAAACTAATGAGATGAAGGGCTAACATTATTACAAAGCTTTATACGAATTTCAAAGTAAGACAATTAACTCATAGCTATCAAATTGAATTCACTACTAATTAACTAACATGAAACAAAAATAAAATTTAAACTGATGAACTTGGACAAATGGAAAACAGAATTGCAATTCAAGCTTCATTGATTAGTCATGTTGAATCTCTTTCCAACATAAAATTTAAAAGACATGTACCTGAAAATGAAGGTAGAAGGAGTAAATTTCAGCAGTAGCAGCAATAACAAAATCAGTAGAATGTACCGATAACACAGCAAGTCTGAACAAGACCCGTTAACCCAGATGAACAGTGACAGAAACTTGAGGGAAAGATTTCAGATTCAAACTGAATAATATTCACACAAAAATAATTGCACAAACAACGGACTGATTCTAGGAGGATAACATTTTTTCAGATTTCAATTTCTTCCTGTTTCGGATTCCTGTTTCTGACTATATTTTCTTTTTTCTGTTTCTGTTTTCTTCTTCCTATTTTTTAAAACTCTCCTCTTAAAATCTGATTTTTCTTCTCCATTCTTTCTTTCTGTCTTTCTCTCTTTTCTTTCTCTCTCAAAGACTGATCTTTTTCTCTTTTAAAATCTGCCTGAAAGCTCTCTTTTTTCCTTGTTTTTCTTTCTTCAAAGAGCTCCCCTAAATCAGTCTCAATCCCCCTCTATTTATACAGGGCTGTCCTGTACCCTTCTAGTGCTGCCTGGACCCTTTTTCTCCTTTTAAAATCAGAAAGTTTTCCATTAAAACTGCTTTTGAATACTTTAAATCTAAGTGCTCTTATCCTGATTTTTCAGCAGCCCCATTATCCCTTGTTCCCCATTATTACTTAAATTATAGCCACTATCATTCCATTATAAGCACACTAGCACATTACCCTACTGTTTCAATCCAAAATAAACCTGAAATACTACTGTATTTACAGCCTTTAAACTAAAGTCAGAATCTATTACAAAACAGATTTTAAAGTCTGTTTTAACAGTTATAACCATTCCTAGGATTAACCTCCTAATACAATTGTATTTAACCAACCTTTGTAAATTCGAATTCAAAACTAACATCACAACAATATTATACTGAATTCAGCCTAATAGTTCAACTGAATTTCAACATTGGACGAAAAATTAAACAAACACAGGAGCATTGTCAATATACTGACAATGCCCTGTTCAAAAAACAATATATACACATCATACATTTTAATTTACTGATTTGTAAACAAACATGATTTAATTGACGAGTATTAATCAGTTGACTATTTACAACATTTGTCCATAATCAGTCTAAAATAATAGAAGCAGACTATTTCAATCAGCATTATCATAAATGAGAATTCATATTATAACTAATCGACGAACTTAATCGAGTCGATTACTTACATTGTAAATAATCACAACCAACAGAAATAGTTTCATATTTGATCATATAGACGGGCATGAGACAAAGATGACAGAATTAATCAAATAAAATCATGAAAAATTAACAGGCTATTAAGACAAACAACAATACACGTAGAATACACAAAAGAAATAGAAAAATACCTCTGAATCTTCAAACTTCATACGGACTCGAACTCAACTTGGATTCGGACTTTGTTTGAAATCAAACAGACCTTAGTCGAAGTATTTTCCACTGAAAATACTTTGACTAAGGTCGATTAAACCTCAATCTTTATTTAATTTGGGCAGAATCCAAAAGTCTGGTATTTCTAGGTTTTTTGAAGATTCGATTTGGGACTTAACCATTTTTGGTCAGATTCGAGGGGGACCAAATACGACACAAGGGTGAGGGTAACCTAGGGGTCATTTGGTGTCAATTTAGAATAGATCTGAGTTTGTTCTTGTTTGGTCCGAATCTCCAAAAGAAGATTCGAGAAGCTCGGAAGTGATTCGAACCAAACAAGCAACAGATCCATACCTAGGGTGGTTAGGGGAAGCTATGGTGTTTTTTTGGAAGCCATTGGAAAGGTTGGAGTTTTCAGACCCACCTTCGATTTAGTATTCGAAGAGTTGGGGTCTGATTCGAAGAAAACTAAGGTCAGATCTGTGTAGAAGATGTTCAGGGGGTTCTAGGGTGTTATTTTGGTGACCGGCGGCGTTGATGCCGCCGGGTTTCAGGCAGTGGGATCCTAGGGAGGCTAGGGTTAGGGGTGAGTTTCGGAAGGGATGATGAACAGGGAAGGAGGGGGGTGTTTGGCTAGGGGCCGGGGTAGGGATTTGGGATTTATATAGGGGGAAGATGAATTGATACTAACCGTTAGATCAAGTAGAATGAAGGGCCAAGATCAGTTCATTAAACCAAACGATGTCATTTGGTTTAATGCCAGGGTCGGCTGAGTCGGGTCAATGGGTCGGGTTACGGGTTACGGGTAAGGGGGTAAGATCTTAACCGTTGGTTGGATTTGATCCAACGGTCCCTGAGAAGCTACGACCAAACGCTGTCGTTTTGGCTCGTCTGGATTGGACCGGACTTGAGGCTGCCTGGATTGGGCTAAGGGGGGTAATTTGGTTTTGGGCCTGGATTTTAATCCAGGTCCGATTTTCACATTCTATTTTATTTTATTTTATTTTTTATTTCAATTTTCTAATTTAAATTCCTAAATTTAATTATAAAACAATTTTAACTTCTAGACAATATTAATCACTTTATAACAACTGTTCAACATACAGACAAAACATTAATCACATAGTGGAATATTTAAAATAGAACAAAAATGCATATTTTTGTGTTTTTATTTTGAATTAATGCATAATTAAATCCTAGATATGCATGCAACATGTATTTTATTTTATTTTTCATTTTATTATGACAACGTAAATATTTACGGACATAAAACAAATATTTAACAAACACCATGCAAATTCACAAATTGCATACTAACAGAAATTTATTTTATTTTTGATTTATTTTTGGAGTAGTTTTCGTAAGTCAAAAATCACGTGCTCACAGCTGCCCCTCTTTATGCGGAAACTCGAAGAGTTTTCGTGCAAAGATAAAGTGAGCGGATACGAGCGATTTTTGCCCATTCAAATACTCCGTGGGAAGCATTTTTTTGAAAGATTTGACCGAACCTCTGCTTCAAAGGTTTCCTATAAATCCTTGGCTATAAAGGAATCAGGTCAATGTAGTTCGGGAAGTTTTGGGGTAGCTGGGACTACCGTGGGACTGTGATGTTACTGCTGCTTCGTGCTGTTTTTACTGCTTGCTGACCTCCTTATTACACCTTACTTCCAAGGTAATACAAAAAGCTAAACTAGACTATGATACATGAATTATAAAAATCTTATCTAGATCATGCCCTTGCGTTTCTTGTTGTCTTGATATCTTGGTGACTCTTGGGCATTTGGCTTATTCTGTATTCCTTTTCATTGTGTCCCATATTTCTTTCATTTGTTTGGGACTCTTGTTGTTTCTTGCTGGGGATTTTGTTGGATTCCTCTGCTTTATTGATTCTAAGTGTGCTCCTTTTTCATATGAGCGGGCTTTTGATTTCAACACTTCAATTACATTCCCTCGTTCTCCAGGTGGGTGCCTTGACTGCTTCTTTTCTTTCTTCATCCTCATTCTCCAGGTGGACGCCTGACTTCTTTTTAACTTCTTCATCCTCATTCTCCAGGTGGACGCCTGACTTCTTTAATTCTTATCCTCGTTCTCCAGGTGGACGCCTGACTTCTTCAATTCTCCATCCTCATTCTCCAGGTGGACGCCTGATTTCTTCAATTCTTCATCCTCATTCTCCAGGTGGACGCCTGACTTCTTCTTTTCTCATCCTCATTCTCCAGGTGGACGCCTGACTTCTTTAATTCTCATCCTCATTCTCCAGGTGGACGCCTGACTTCTTTAATTCTCATCCTCATTCTCCAGGTGGACGCCTGACTTCTTCTTTTCTCATCCTCATTCTCCAGGTGGACGCCTGACTTCTTTAATTCTCATCCTCATTCTCCAGGTGGACGCCTGACTTCTTTAATTCTCATCCTCATTCTCCAGGTGGACGCCTGACTTCTTCTTTTCTCATCCTCATTCTCCAGGTGGACGCCTGACTTCTTTAATTCTCATCCTCATTCTCCAGGTGGACGCCTGACTTCTTCTTTTCTCATCCTCATTCTCCAGGTGGACGCCTGACTTCTTTAATTCTCATCCTCATTCTCTAGGTGGACGCCTGACTTCTTTAATTCTCATCCTCATTCTCCAGGTGGACGCCTGACTTCTTTAATTCTCATCCTCATTCTCCAGGTAGACGCCTGACTTCTTCTTTTCTCATCCTCATTCTCCAGGTGGACACCTGACTTCTTTAATTCTCATCCTCATTCTCCAGGTGGACGCCTGACTTCTTTAATTCTCCTCCTCATTCTCCAGGTGGATGCCTGACTTCTTTAATTCTCATCCTCATTCTCCAGGTGGACGCCTGACTTCTTTAATTCTCATCCCCATTCTCCAGGTGGACGCCTGACTTCTTCTTTTCTCATCCTCATTCTCCAGGTGGACGCCTGACTTCTTTAATTCTCATCCTCATTCTCCAGGTGGACGCCTGACTTCTTTAATTCTCATCCTCATTCTCCAGGTGGACGCCTGACTTCTTTAATTCTCATCCTCATTCTCCAGGTGGACGCCTGACTTCTTCTTTTCTCATCCTCATTCTCCAGGTGGACGCCTGACTTCTTCAATTCTCATCCTCATTCTCCAGGTGGACGCCTGACTTCTTCTTCTTTACCAGGTATTTCCTGACACAAATATTGTCTTTGCCCCTGTTTTAAATCAAAGAAAACTTCGTTAGTTTAAAGCAGGGTGGTTAACTAGGGTATTCTTGCCGATGGTGAGGCTTCTCTTCGTCTCTTTTTTATTGTCTTGGAATGGTTGAAAAAGACCATTTTGTCCTTGTAATTGATCCTTGACTATAGGATTTCCCTCTGTATGTTTTCCTTCAAATCCTTTTAACTGTAATCATATGTCCCTTCTGACTTTGCTGATCCATTTTTTATTTCACTTTTCTTACACCAATATCTTTTATCTCCCGCCTTTCATGGCCGTATTTTGCATCATGTAACCTTGAATCTTGGTAGTATACCTTGACATTCCTTCTTATTTGTTTGGAATAAAACTTATCTCAAAGCTTTAGAAAAGTAAGATTATTAGTGACGAAACGCGCTGATTTCGACAATTATAGAATGAAAAGAAAAATCCAAATTTGGATGACTGTCGGAGAAGGAATAAAACTTATCTGATTGGAGTTACTCACGCCAATGATCAGGGTATGTATTTCGGATTAATCGACCCAGTCTTTTAATCAATCTCCTCTCAATTGTCTTATTTTCGTTTTCCCCAAAATTTCCATAATCCAACTTCATTTTTCATTTCACAGACCTGTTGGACTTGCAATATCTCAAAGAGTTTTCACCGATAAACCTTCCTCATTTTTTCATTTCTCACTTCCTTTTCGCCTTATGGTGCCTACGAAGGTTTTCACCAATAAGACTCTCTCATTTTTACTTTTCTCTCAACTTCCGTCGCCTTATGGTGCCCGTGTGGGTTTTCACCTATAAGACTCTCTCATTTTTACTTTCTTTTCTTGTTTGTACCAGAGTGTTATGAACCATCTTCATTTGCTTGTCTCAGCATTTTTCTAAGATTGATCGAAAGGTCTTTTTGGTATGGGGTTAGAAATGGAAAAGGTATTAAAAGCTAAACAGTTCTTGGTATGGGTTAAAAATTACAACTCTTGGAATCTTTTTCTTATTTGCAATACAGTTTCTTTGCCCCAGTTTTTGATTGGGGTCGTTTGACATAACCTTTTGTGCACATTATGTATATTGTGCACCCTATGACCGAGCCGTGAGGCGCCTACGTATCCTTCTTTGAGGAATCAGGTCAAACGTAGTTCACTAGATAATAGTGATGATTTTTTTTTTATTGATTCCAAGAGAGGGTAAGAAAGAAACAAATATGGCTCGAAGGGGAAACAAATGGTATAGTGTTTGGATAGCAGAATAAATTGCCTTTGTCATTCCAATCTTCGAAATAATACTAAATACAAACATTCAAAAAGTTATGCATAATATCTCTTTACCGCGTCAGAATTGATTGCCATGTCTATGCATTTGCCTTCAATGTCTGTTAAGCATAGTGCACCATTTGATAATACTCTGGTCACAATGAATGGTCCTTGCCAATTCGGGGCAAATTTGCCTTTTGCCTCAACCTGATGTGGAAGAATACGTTTCAGCACATGCTGACCCACTTCAAACTTCCGTGGACGCACCTTTTTGTTGTATGCTCTTTCTATTCTTCTTTGATATAATTGACCATGACATACTGCGGCCAATCGTTTTTCATCAATCAAGTTTAACTGTTCCAGACGGGTTTTGACCCATTCATCATCATCAATCTTTGCTTCGGCAATGATCCGAAGGGAAGGAATCTCAACTTCTGCAGGAATTACTGCTTCCGTGCCATATACCAACAAATAAGGAGTTGCTCCTACTGAAGTGCGAACAGTAGCGCGGTATCCCAATAATGCAAATGGTAATTTTTCATGTCATTGTTTTGAACCTTCTACCATTTTCCGAAGTATCTTCTTTATGTTTTTGTTAACTGCCTCTACTGCTCCATTCGCCTTGGGCCGATATGGGGTAGAGTTGCGATGTGTAATCTTAAACTGTTGACATACTTCCTTCATTAAGTTGCTGTTAAGATTAGCACCGTTATCTGTGATGATCACCTTCGGGATTCCGAATCGACATATGATATTTGAGTAGACAAAATCGACCACAGCTTTCTTGGTCACTGATTTAAATGTTTTGGCCTCAACCCATTTGGTAAAATAATCAATGGCTACCAGAATGAACCTGTGCCCATTGGATGCTGCCGGCTCAATTGGTCCAATCACATCCATGCCCCAAGCAACGAAGGGCCATGGTGCCGACATTGTGTGCAATTCGAATGGTGGAGAATGAATCAAATCTCCGTGTATTTGGCATTGATGACACTTGTGCACAAAAATGATACAATCTCGCTCCATGGTAAGCCAATAGTAACCAGCTCGGAGGATTTTCTTTGCCTATACATATCCACTCATGTGGGGTCCGCAAACTCCCGAATGTACTTCAGACATGACAGCTGTAGCTTGTCTGGCATCTATGCATCTTAATAATCCAAGATCTGGTGTTCTTTTATACAAAACTCCTCTGCTTAAGAAGAATCCATTTGCCAATCGCCTAATGGTCCTCTTTTGATCTCCTGTGGCTTGTGCGGGATATATCCCCATCCTGATATACTCCTTGATGTCGTGGAACCATGGTTCACCATCAAATTCTTCTTCGACCATATTGCAATAAGCGTGCTGATCGTGGACTTGAATATGTATCGGATCTACATAAACTTTATCCGGATGATGCAACATTGATGCCAAGGTAGCCAATGCATCGGCGACCTCATTATGGATTCTTGGAATATGTTGGAACACCACTGATTGAAACCGCTGACAAAGATCATGTAGACATTGTCGGTATGGTATGAGCTTCAAGTCTCGAGTTTCCCATTCTCCTTGAATTTGATGTACCAAAAGATCCGAATCTCCCATGACTAAGATTTCTTGGATACCCATATCTGCGGCTAGCCTTAACCCCATAATGCAAGCTTCATATTCAGTCATATTATTGGTGCAATAAAATCGCAATTGAGCCGTAACAGGATAGTGATGCCCTGTTTCAGAAATGATTACGGCTCCTATCCCAACTCCTTTCATGTTAGCGGCTCCATCAAAGAAAAGTTTCCAGTCAGGTTTTTCAATTCGCTCCATCTCGTCGATATGCATTGTTTCTTCATCAGGAAAATAGGTTTTCAACGGCTCGTATTCCTCATCGACCGGGTTTTCGGCTAAATGATCAGCCAGTGCTTGGGCTTTCATTGCAGTCCGAGTCACATAGATGATGTCAAATTCTGTGAGCAATATCTGCCACTTTGCAAGTCTTCCCGTTGGCATAGGCTTTTGAAAAATATATTTCAATGGATCCAGACGAGAAATGAGGTAAGTAGTATAGGACGACAAATAGTGTTTCAACTTTTGAGCTACCCAAGTCAGGGCGCAACATGTCTTTTCCAGATGAGTATACTTAACCTCATAGGATGTGAATTTATTGCTAAGGTAATAAATGGCTTGTTCTTTTCTGCCAGTGAGGTCATGTTGCCCCAATACACAACCAAATAAATTTTCCAAGACTGTCAAGTAAAGAATCAAAGGTCTTCCTGGCTCTGGTGGGACCAACACGGGTGGGTTTGACAAGTACCCTTTTATCTTATCGAACGCTTCTTAACACTCATCGGTCCATTTGACCGCAGCATCCTTTTTCAACAATTTGAAAATTGGTTCACAGGTTGTTGTGAGCTGAGCAATAAACCTGCTGATGTAATTTAACCTTCCCAACAAACTCATTACTTCAGTTTTGTTCTTTGGAGGTGGCAATTCTTGGATGGCTTTGATTTTTTATGGGTCTAGCTCGATGCCTCGTCGACTGACTATGAATCCCAGCAACTTTCCAGATGGAACTCCAAATGCGCATTTGGCAGGGTTAAGCTTTAGGTTGTACCTGCGAAGTCTTAAGAAGAACTTCCTCAAATCCCCAACGTGGTCGGCCTGATGCTTTGATTTTATGATCACATCATCCACGTATACCTCAATCTCCTTGTGTATCATATCATGAAACGCTGTGGTCATCGCTCTCATGTAGGTTGCTCCGGCGTTCTTCAAACCGAACGGCATTACCCGGTAGCAATAAGTTCCCCATGGTGTGATGAATGTCGTTTTTTCTGCGTCTTCTTCATCCATCAGAATTTGATGATACCCGGCATAACAATCCACGAAAGATCCTATGTCGTGTTTGGCACAATTATCGATCAAAATATGGATATTGGGTAATGGGAAATTATCCTTCGGACTGGCTTTGTTGAGATTGCGGTAGTCCACGCATACTCTAATTTTGCCGTCTTTCTTTGGCACAGGAACGATATTAGCTAACCAAACAGGATATCGAGTGACTCGAATGACCTTTGCTTCCAATTGTTTGGTGATTTCTTCCTTAATTCTCACACTCATATCAGGCTTGAATTTTCTCAGCCTTTGCTTGACAGGAGGCACCGTTGGATCGGTGGGCAATTTGTGAACCACTAAATCAGTGCTCAGGCCCGGCATGTCGTCATACGACCATGCAAAAACATCTTTGAATTCTATGAGTGCTTTAATTAACTCCTCTCGGATCTTTGGTTCGAGATGGACACTTATTTTAGTTTCCCGGATATTACTCGTGTCCCCTATATTGATGTCCTCGGTATCACTCAAGTTAGGTTTGATTTTTTCCTCAAAGTGAATTAACTCTTTACTAATCTCTTCAAAAACCTCATCTTCATCATATTCTGATTCATAATCACAATATATTTCTTGAATTAATATTTCGGAACCAGATTGATTTTTAAGACTGGGCTGAGGATTCCTCATGCATGTCATATCACTAGAGCCAGCGTAAAAAGAACTGTACAGAAAAAGAAAAGAAAAGAAAAGAAAACTATCAGGAATGATAATAAAAAGGAAACTGCTTTTTATTGGATGATGAAAGATAACAAGGTTTGCACACTTCAAACAAAATGTAAGATAAGCATTGGGATTACAACCCTGAAGTAACCCAAACAAACTTGAAAGAAACCCAAAATAAACTACCAAGACTCCTTTCGAATGGGGAGAGGAGTGGATTTCCAATTATTAAGCTTTGTTTCTGGCCCAACGAATTGAACTTCTGCGTTGCTACACCCTTCTCCGCTTTCCAACATATTCACATCATTAAACAATTTCTCGAATCTTTCAATTAATTCCTCCTCAGGATTGACCCGGGATTTAGGAATTGTTGTTATCGGGTGATTTTTAACGCCGATCTTGACAAAAGATTTTGACAGACGTGGGACTGGTTTTGGAAGAACCCATGCTTGGTGTTTCAACTTCCTGGCTTTTATCACGTCATTTACGGTGGGTATGAACCCCAAACCGAATGTTCCCCAGTTCTCGGGGAGAGATACTGGTTGTATAATTCCTTGCAAAGATAAGCCCAGACCTTTGCCGGGTATAAAACCATTCTTTAACATTTCATAAGCTACCATGACTGATGCAGAGGATATCTTTGGATTCGGAAGGTATTTCCCCTCTGGAATTTTCTCCACCGACACTGTGTCGGACACTTGGTATATCCATGGTCCCTGGTCATTTTCTGTTCCCTCGATTGGTACAATGGTACTGCTGCGAGCATTTAAACTTTCTTCCCCATGCACAACTATTTCTTGATGATCCCATTCAAACTTGACAACCTGATGTAGTGTTGACGGGACTGCTTTAGCAGCATGGATCCATGGTCGGCCCAACAACAAGTTGTAAGAGACAGTTATGTCCAACACTTGAAATTCCATTGTGAATTCAACTGGCCCTATTGTTAGTTCCAACACTATGTCGCCAAATGAATCTCTGCTTCCACCGTCAAACCCCCGTACGCAGATACTATTCTTCTGGATCCTCTCCTCTTTAATTTTTAATTTGCTTAAAGTGGAGAGAGGGCAGATATTTGCACTTGACCCATTGTCAACCAATACCCGGGTTACTACGGAGTTTTCACATTTCACGGTGAGGTAAAGAGCTATGTTGTGCTCGGTACCTTTCATAGGCAATTCATCATCAGAAAATGTAATTCTGTTTGCCTCAAAGATTCTGTTGGCTACTCTTCCCAAATGATTTACAGAGATTTTTTCAGGAACATAACCTCATTCAGGATTTTCATCAAAGCCAGACGGTGCTCCTCTGAATGGATCAGTAATGACAACAATGAAATTTGAGCGGGTGTCTTCTTCAATTGATCCACAACAGAATAGTCATGGAGTTTCATTTTTCTTAAAAACTCTTCCGCCTCTTCTTCCGTCACAGCTCTCTTTATTGGTGTTGGATTATTTTTAGTTTTTCTTAACTCTTCGGGCGTAAAACATCTTCCCGAACGAGTCAAGCCTTGCACCTCACACACTTCTTCCTTGACTTCTTTTCCCTTGTACATTACAGTCACCCGTTCATAGTTCCATGGGATGGCTTTGTTGTTGATGACCGGCAGCTGGATTACAGGTGCGATAATAACCCGATCTGTACGGGCTCCTTCCACGAATACAATGGGTTTGTTAGCAACCCCTGGTACTATCACTTTCGGCCTTTCTTGTTTTGCGGCAACTTTGCTCGATGATCCCTCCTCGATTATCATAGATGGTCCATCACCATTTCTGTTCTGCTTAGGTACCGGCTTCTCCTCTGTTAACTGCTTATCTGATTTGGCTTCATGAGACTTGATCATCATGACAGTTTGTGACGGCTTCTTTCTCTCCCCATCAGCTTGTATGATTTCTATCATATTAGCCTCTTGATGGGCTGGCATTGGATTTCTATTGATATTTGGGGCTTCGGGGGTTTGAACCTCGATTTTATTAGTATCAATCAGTTCTTCTATTGCATTTTTCAAATGCCAGCATTTCTCCGTGTCATGGCCTGGTGCACCGGAGCAATACTCACAGCTAATGGTGTAATCCAGATTCTTTGGAGGAGGATTGGGTAGCTTGGATTGTATTAGTCTCAGCATGTCCAGCTGTCTCAGCCTGTGGAACAGACTAGTGTAAGACTCTCCCAATGGAGTGTAAGTTTTCTTTTTCTGTTCTCTTTCCCCCTGAATGCTGGCCTCGGCCTAAAACCTGGTCCGAGATAGGCTCGTGGGTAAGTACTTGGTATGACAGGAGCACGCCAATTGGCGTGAACAGGTGGCTGATTGTATGCTTGAGCATGGTTAATGGAGAAATGAGACTCCGAAGGGTGATAGTAGTGTTGGGATAAATCATGGTGGTAATTTGATTGGCGAGGTCGTTGTTGATTATAGTAAGGCGGTGAACCTCTTGGTCCTGACCAAATTCCTGAATCAACTACTGCTGCCTCTTCCCTCTTCTTTCTTCCGATTCCTCCTACCCCGCCTTGAATAGCTTGAGTAGTCGCCTTAATTGCTGAATAGCTCATGATTTTATTTGTCTTGAGGCCTTCTTCCACCATACCTCCCATCTTCACCACTTCGTTGAATGATTTTCCAACCGCTGAAACCAGATGGGCATAGTAAGTTGGCTCCAAGGCTTGGAGGAAGTAGTCTACCATTTCGCTCTCCTTCATAGGAGGATCCACTCTTGCTGCCTGTTCTCTCCACCGAAAACCATACTCTCTGAAACTTTCATTGTGTTTCTTCTCAAATTTTGTCAAAGATAATCGATCTGGGATGATTTCCAGATTGTATTGGAAATGGTATGCGAATGCCTGTGCCAGGTCATCCCAGGTGTACCATCTCCCATGGTCCTAGTGTGTATACCACTCCAAAGCTGATCCGCTTAAACTTTGACTGAAGTAAGCCATCAATAATTCATCCTTTCCCCCAGCTCCTCGCATCTTGCTACAGAAACCCCTTAAGTGGGCCATTGGGTCGCCGTGCCCGTTGTATAGGTCAAATTTGGGCATCTTGAAGCCGACTGGTAATTGTACATTGGGGAATAAGCACAAATCTTTGTATGCTACACTGACTTGCCCACCTAATCCTCGCATGTCTCTGAACGATTGCTCTAGACTCTTGACCTTCCTGAACATCTCTTCCTGTTCAGCATTTTTGGATGGTTTGTCAATTTCGGTTGGGAGATCAAAACGAGGAGCAGTTGAATTAATTTCGGAGGCTTTGAGGGTAGGCTCCGGGGGGTAATATTGGTTGTCCTGGGCCTGGAATGTAGGCTCACTAGGAGATTTGTGAAATGTAGCAGGGGGGGTGCTATGAAAATAGGAGTCATAGGTGGAGGAAAGTATGGAACTGGTTTCGGAGGTGGAGACTGTGGTGTCTGAGATGTGGTGCCTCGGTAATGCTGGTAAATGGGGAAGTTTGGGGATAATTCAGTGGTAATATTATCCTGAGTTTGGGTCATTGATGGAGCAAGGTTATTTGGGTAAGATGGGGGTAACTGTCCTGTAGACCAGGCTTGGTACATCTCGGCCATTTGCTGCTTGAGTTTAAACATCTCTTCTTTCATTTTCCTGACATCCATCTCCTCTAGCTCCATACCTGTGTCAACATCTGGGATAGATATACTTTCGGGTATTGGTCCTTTTAATCTTGTGTGATAGTGATAATATGCCAGTATACTCTTTAGAGAAACTAACTGCTTGAATTCTGGAAATGAACAAACTTGTTAGTTTTGAGAGTTTAACACATATATAATCACACGTTGAGATGCAATGCTCCTAGACAAATAATCCCTTTCTATTATGCATTTGCTCGGCTGCTTGTGTCGTCCCAGCTTTCTTGAAATTTTTATTGTTATTCACTTTTATTTATTATATATGTCTTTTATCGTGGTGGTCGAATCTTGTAGAGATTGCCTACGTATCATGCCATTACATGAATCAGACCTTGCGTAGTTCAGGCTAAAGGCAATCACTTTTATTCATTTATACAAAGATGGAATTACATTTGCAAACTTTTAAGAAAATGTCTTGAAACACACACACTTAAATCAAAATAAAAGATACAATTCTTAACATCTCACAACGTGCCCCACTTTCCACTTGTGTTGTATATTATTAAACTATTTGCTCAATGTGGAGCTTGACCTGGATGACCTCCCAGTGTACGACACATCTTTTCCAACTCCATTGCTAGATGACGAGCAAAAGTGGGCGCATGCTCTGTAAACCTTTCATAATCCATTCCTTGGCAGTTTACATAACTTTGAGATGTGAAGACTGCCAGGTCGTGGATTTGTGCCCTGAAATCTTGGAGATGTTGATCTTGGTCTTGCAATTGCTGCTGACGAGTGGTGGTTATATCTCTGACACGGTTTTCACGATCTAGAGCTGCTTCTAATAGAGCTCGGAGTCTGGCCTGCTCTAATCTTGCTTGCGCTCTTTCCCTGTCGAGGTCTGCTTGTTGATGTTCTCTGTTGCATATTCTTGCCTCTTCTAGTTGCGCACAAAGTTGGTCTTCTGATCGCATCCAATGGTCTTTTTCCTTCTTGAATTGTGCCCTGTCTTTTTCGGATTGCCTATCTTGGCGTTCCTTATTAGATCTGGCTTCTTCGTTTAATTGCTGGATCCTTTCTTTTGCTTTGCTCAATGCCCTTTCGTTTTCCGCAAGAATGGAATCATAATCTTGCATTCTTTCAAAGATATTGGCGATGGTTTTTTGATCCTTCCAGCTCCTCTTTGGCGTTTCAGAAACTCTTTTCATTTTTTGGAATCGAGCATGAAGACTTTCATTCTCACAAGCTAGACTCTTCTTCTCGCCTTCGGCTTCTTGTGCTTGCAAATCTTTCTCCAAACTGAGGCTTCTCAGATTTTCTTTTAGGGCATGGATAGTTGCTTTGTACCCTTTTTCCTTTTCTCCCCAGATCAACCGCTCTTGGATTTTATCATTGAAGTTTTGAACATGGGGTCTTTTTGTTGGTCTTCTTAGCTCAGGCTCTGGTACATCATCCACGCGAGACCCTTTTTCAAACCACCTTGCATATCCAGGATTTATCTCACCCTTTGTAGTGTCTGGGACTTGAGTATCACTTTTCAAGTATCGACATCCATTCCACATATGCTGAAGTAGAGCCTCGGGAATAGTGGCTTCTGGGTGTAATTCGATTACTTGCATACTCAAATCTTCATCATCAGGAACTACTTGATATCTCCCTAGTTGCCTTAGGACTCTTAGTGGCGCATACGGCTGAATGCTTCTCAATCCCAATAGTAGTAGATAACTATTTGAGGTTGACATGTGTATTACTTCCCTCATCGGGAGCCATCCCAAAGTCCATTCAATCTGATTTGCCGTTAAAGCCTTTAGATGAGATACCCATGCTTCTATCCCTTTTGGAGCCTGATAATTTTTTGTTCTTTCCTCATAGCTTTCGATGCAATTATCATTGTTTGACCCATACTGTATGATCTTGGGCTGTTGTTGGAGATGTTCCATCACCCACATTTGCAACAAAATTTTGCATCCTTCGAAGACTTTTGCTCCTGATTTACATAAAGTCAAAGCCCGATAAATATCTGATAGAATGATGGGGATAAGGGTGTGATTTTCTTTGGTGGTGAGGATTTGCACAACTTTCGCGGTGCGAATATCAATTGTTCGCTCTTTGTTTGGGAAGACCATGACTCCTAGAAAAGCCACCATGAAGGCAAAGCGACGGTGAATCTGCCAAGTGTCTTTGTTTTGCTTGTTAGTAAGGCCTTTCTCATGAATTTCGAACCCATCTGACTTTCCGAACCTTGAATACAAAAAGTTGAAGGAACAACATCCATTGATGACATTGTTTTTCCTGATTTGACTGCTGATGTTCAGAAGACCGAAGAATCGATGTACCGAAGGAGCCTTTGTGAATATCAAGCTTTGATTTCTTAGACTTCCGTCAAAACCAGCATATCCAGCTATCTCCTCTAATGTAGGAGTAAGCTCGAAGTCAGAGAAACGAAAGACATTGTGAACAGGGTCCCAAAAAGTTACTAACGTCGCAATCAGATCATCACGGGGTTTAACTTTCATAATGTCCGTGAGATTTCTCAAATGCTTGACGACCCATTTTTGACTATCTTCGCCTAAATCATACCACCACATTTGAAGCTGAAATAGAAATTCTTTTGTACTCGTGGATGAGGGGCTTTGTGTGGTGCTCATTTTGTATCTGAAATTTAATTTTAATAAAGTCAAACTTCATTTTGAAAATTTATACTAAAAAAATCATTTTCAAAAATTTTTTATTTATTAAATACCTTTATTTCAAGATTTAAAACTATTTTTCTTTTTTCGAAATTTTTAAAACAACCCATTTTATTCCTTTCTTCTCACCATGATTTCATTTAAGCTGGTCAACAAGCATGTTCGAGGCAAATGAATGCACAAGTAGCAAGTAGGATGCATCATGATGGTCTTTTTATTTCGGGTTCACCTGTCCTAGACAGACCCAACCCCTGTGTAGAGTCTCCAAGGCCAAATGTACATGATGTAAATATACGTTCCTACTAGGGATCCGGTACATGGCTGAGTTATTCTAAGTGAAAAACCTGAGGTTGATTGTTCTAAACCTGGCTTACCCAAACGGACAGTTTGAGCCGAAGCGGGGGCAACGTACCGGGAGCACGAAAGTCTACCCGGCCTAGTTACTTGTCCCAACTTCGTCTTATTTGGTATGACTTTAACAGAAAGGTGGGCCACACGCACGTGTGCACCATAAATTTAGAAGACTCAGAAAGAGGGAGGTTTCGTAGCAATTGTATATGCATAATTCAAATAATATTAAAGCAGTAAAAATTTCATTTAGCATATTGAGCATATATCATGTAAAAATCAGATAATAAATAAAGCCAATTATAACAGTTATTTTAAGCTTGAATTCTTAAACCCTGAACCAGTGGTTCTGGGTTCGTTCCCCAGCAGAGTCGCCAGAGCTGTCGCACCTCCTTTTTACCGGGCCCGCGGGGCGCATGGGGAGTTTTCTCCAATTGAAGGACAGTCGAAACGGGATTTATTTAATTATTTCAGAGTCGCCACCTGGGAATTTTAAGGCGTCCCAAGTCACCAATTTTAATCCCTGAATCGAGGAGAATATGACTCTGTTTATTATTCTGCGAACCAGAAATCCTGAGTAAGGAATTCTGTTAATCCGGAAGAAGGTGTTAGGCATTTCCGAATTCCGTGGTTCTAGCACGGTCGCTTAACTGTTTTTATTATTGGCTTAATTATCTTGATTTTACTAAATACGTTTTTATTGCATGATTTTACTACCGCTTTTTACTTATTGTTTACAATTATATGGACGAATTACGCGTACGTATATTCGTATTATATACTTTTTATAATTACCGGGGATCGTGCCACACGTACGTGTACACAATAAAATTGTCCATGTTATAGTTTTTATAAAATATATATTCGAAAATTAAAAATAAAATCAGGAACATCATCACCCTTTTTATTTAGATAATGAACTGCACACCTCGGGTTATATGAAATTATTTTGACATCCACGGAGAAATCATTTTTATTAAAATATTCGCTCGAAATTGCGCGTACGCATAATCCGAATTTGTTTTTTTTTTCTTTTATATAATCAGGGTGCGCGAACGCATCCCTGATTGCGCAAAATCTTTGTTAATAGTATTATGGCCTTTTTCCCCAAATTGTTTATTATATCATGAGAAATCTCCATTTAAGATACCCTTGAATTCTTGAAAAGAACTTGCAATTTATTAAATGTTACCCGTCGATTATAATTTTCGGATATAAATTATATTCAGCCAGACTATTCAAATTCAAAGAAAAGCGTAAAAATATGATTAACACTATTTTCGGCAAATACAACATATATATCTATATGCCCAATAATGAATTGTATATGAAACTAAAAATGATTTATAAAGGGAAGAATATTTTTCAAGAACTTTTATTATTTCTATTTAGTGCAAGTCCTATTTCTAATTGTCGTTGATATAAAGTGTTGCAATTTGTATATCTCATCTTATTCTCATATACTTGCTTTTAATCTAATAGGCCTAATTATTTATTTAGGATGGTAAATAGGCATCAAATTGATAAGAGAGGGAATTATTATACAAATTGATTAACAACATTGCCTTACATGCCACATATTTGTATGTCTTGAAACATTCGTAGCACTTTAACATCATAATGAGCCATAACAACTCAACTTACCATCCACTAATGGTTCTATAGATACCTGTTATAATGCCACATAAGAACGTACAACTTATATCATTCCTTCCACAACTAAATCAGATATCAGAATAAACTAGCAATATGGTTTTGACATTTTCACGCTATTCTTTATTCAACTAACAACGTCACAAGGCCTAGTTAATGGCCAATCTTTATGTCATGTTTCCTACCTTGACAGTTCAAACATGACTAAACTAATGAGATGAAGGGCTAACATTATTACAAAGCTTTATACGAATTTCAAAGTAAGACAATTAACTCATAGCTATCAAATTAAATTCACTACTAATTAACTAACATGAAACAAAAATGAAATTTAAACTGATGAACTTGGACAAATGGAAAATAGAATTGCAATTCAAGCTTCATTGATTAGTCATGTTGATTCTCTTTCCAACATAAAATTTAAAAGACATGTACCTGAAAATGAAGGTAGAAGGAGTAAATTTCAGCAGTAGCAGCAATAACAAAATCAGTAGAATGTATCGATAACACAGCAAGTCTGAACAAGACCCGTTAACCCAGATGAACAGTGACAGAAACTTGAGGGAAAGATTTCAGATTCAAACTGAATAATATTCACACAAAAATAATTGCACAAACAACGGACTGATTCTAGGAGGATAACATTTTTTCAGATTTCAATTTCTTCCTGTTTCGGATTCCT
This sequence comes from Nicotiana tabacum, assembly GCF_000715075.1. Taxonomy (NCBI): domain Eukaryota; kingdom Viridiplantae; phylum Streptophyta; class Magnoliopsida; order Solanales; family Solanaceae; genus Nicotiana; species Nicotiana tabacum. Next base: position 16,882,451 of record NC_134095.1, on the reverse strand, counting down.
GTTTCTGACTATATTTTCTTTTTTCTGTTTCTGTTTTCTTCTTCCTATTTTTTAAAACTCTCCTCTTAAAATCTGATTTTTCTTCTCCTTTCTTTCTTTCTGTCTTTCTCTCCTTTCTTTCTCTCTCAAAGACTGATCTTTTTCTCTTTTAAAATCTGCCTGAAAGCTCTCTTTTTTCCTTGTTTTTCTTTCTTCAAAGAGCTCCCCTAAATCAGTCCCAATCCCCCTCTATTTATACAGGGTTGTCCTGTACCCTTCTAGTGTTGCCTGGACCCTTTTTCTCCTTTTAAAATCAGAAAGTTTTCCATTAAAACTGCTTTTGAATACTTTAAATCTAAGTGCTCTTATCCTGATTTTTCAGCAGCCCCATTATCCTTTGTTCCCCATTATTACTTAAATTATAGCCACTATCATTCCATTATAAGCACACTATCACATTACCCTACTGTTTCAATCCAAAATAAACCTGAAATACTACTGTATTTACAGCCTTTAAACTAAAGTCAGAATCTGTTACAAAACAGATTTTAAAGTCTGTTTTAACAGTTATAACCATTCCTAGGATTAACCTCCTAATACAATTGTATTTAACCAACCTTTGTAAATTCGAATTCAAAACTAACATCACAACAATATTATACTGAATTCAGCCTAATAGTTCAACTGAATTTCAACATTGGATGAAAAATTAAACAAACACAGGAGCATTGTCAATATACTGACAATGCCCTGTTCAAAAAAACAATATTTACACATCATACATTTTAATTTACTGATTTGTAAACAAACATGATTTAATTGACGAGTATTAATCAGTTGACTATTTACAACATTTGTCCATAATCAGTCTAAAATAATAGAAGCAGACTATTTCAATCAGCATTATCATAAATGAGAATTCATATTATAACTAATCGACGAACTTAATCGAGTCGATTACTTACATTGTAAATAATCACAACCAACAGAAATAGTTTCATATTTGATCATATAGACGGGCATGAGACAAAGATGACAGAATTAATCAAATAAAATCATGAAAAATTAACAGGCTATTAAGACAAACAACAATACACGTAGAATACACAAAAGAAATAGAAAAATACCTCTGAATCTTCAAACTTCATACGGACTCGAACTCAACTTGGATTCGGACTTTGTTTGAAATCAAACAGACCTTAGTCGAAGTATTTTCCACTGAAAATACTTCGACTAAGGTCGACTAAACCTCAATCTTTATTTAATTTGGGCAGAATCCAAAAGTCTGGTATTTCTAGGTTTTTTGAAGATTCGATTTGGGACTTAACCATTTTTGGTCAGATTCGAGGGGGACCAAATACGACACAAGGGTGAGGGTAACCTAGTCGTCATTTTGTGTCAATTTAGAACAGATCTGAGTTTGTTCTTGTTTGGTCCGAATCTTCAAAAGAAGATTCGAGAAGCTCGGAAGTGATTCGAGCCAAACAAGCAACAGATCCATACCTAGGGTGATTAGGGGAAGCTATGGTGTTATTTTTGAAGCCATTGGAAAGGTTGGAGTTTTCAGACCCACCTTCGATTTAGTATTCGAAGAGTTGGGGTCTGATTCGAAGAAAACTAAGGTCAGATCTGTGTAGAAGATGTTCAGGGGGTTCTAGGGTGTTATTTTGGTGACCGGCGGCGTTGATGCCGCCGGGTTTCAGGCGGTGGGATCCTAGGGCGGCTAGGGTTAGGGGTGAGTTTCGGAAGGGATGATGAACAGGGAAGGAGGGGGGTGTTTGGCTAGGGGCCAGGGTAGGGATTTGGGATTTATATAGGGGGAAGGTGAATTGATGCTAACCGTTAGATCAAGTAGAATGAAGGGCCAAGATCAGTTCATTAAACCAAACGATGTCGTTTGGTTTAATGCCAGGGTCGGCTGAGTCGGGTCAATGGGTCGGGTTACGGGTTACGGGTAAGGGGTGAGATCTTAACCGTTGGTTGGATTTGATCCAACGGTCCTTGAGAAGCTACGACCAAACGCTGTCGTTTTGGCTCATCTGGATTGGACCGGACTTAGGGCTGCCTGGATTGGGCTAAGGGAGGTAATTTGGTTTTGGTCCTGGATTTTAATCCAGGTCCGATTTTCACATTCTATTTTATTTTATTTTATTTTTTATTTCAATTTTCTAATTTAAATTCCTAAATTTAATTATAAAATAATTTTAACTTCTAGACAATATTAATCACTTTATAACAACTGTTCAACATACAGACAAAATATTAATCACATAGTGGAATATTTAAAATAGAACAAAAATGCATATTTTTGTGTTTTTATTTTGAATTAATGCATAATTAAATCCTAGATATGCATGCAACATGTATTTTATTTTATTTTTCATTTTATTATGACAACGTAAATATTTACGGACATAAAACAAATATTTAACAAACACCACGCAAATTCACAAATTGCATACTAACAGAAATTTATTTTATTTTTGATTTATTTTTGGAGTAGTTTTCGTAAGGCAAAAATCACGTGCTCACAATTGCAGTCAGTCCTTTCTCCTTCTTTATCTTCCTTTTAGTGTATTTTGGCTACTCTCACACTATGTTAGTCTTGCTATATTTTAGAACAGTTGTAGTATTTGCTCATGACTTAGTGACACCCATGGTCGGGCTTTTATTTCCACATTTTAGTTTTTGAATTAACCTTTTTTACAAAATTTCAGTATGGAAAAGGCTATTATCTATCTTTTAATGAAATATCGAATTGTTTGGGAGTGTGTCAGGTTTCTTAGTTCCATAATAGGCACCATCACGACAGGGTTAGTTTTGGGTTATGACACCCTTCTTCCCCTGTTCTGTTCTTCTCCCCCATTAATTTTGTTCCCTTTACCTCCCCCAATTTCCCTTTAATTTCTCTTCTTTTTTTTCACAATTAGACTTTTTTTCTTAGGATGAAAATCTTGTACAACTTTTTATTTTTTCAAGGATTATGATTTTGTTTGGTCTCAGTGGTTAAAGGTGAAAAAGTGATGATTATCATTCGTGGTTTTTGATGAGGTCAGTGATAGCTTTTTTTCTAAGGCAGGTTGATGGTGCTTCTCTTAGTTACAAATAGGTGATATGGATGTTGGAGTTTTGAGAGTTGAATTATACCAGAATTTTCATATATCTAATGCAACTCCCTCATTTCATCTGTCCCCTTATCTTAGATCATTCACGATCCTAGCAGGTATAACAGAAAGAAATAGAAAAAAAATTGAAATATTTAAGAAATTGATATTTTTTATTGATTTGGGAGTTATAGAGTGGAGTAGGAAGGAGTTCATAGTTGATTCGAAGGATTTTAGAGTGGGTGAGATTCTTACCGTGAGAATGATGTCTATGGTGGATGAAACAGAGGGTGATGGTGATGCTGCCATGGTGTAGAAGAAGAGATAGATGGAACGAATTATAGTTGGTTTATTCTGTCTTGGGGCTTGGGAAGAGTGGATAAATAAGTGGGTGGGGGCTGGTAAAACAATATTAAAAGGGGGTTGTTTAATGTAACACGTGTCAAGCTCTAAAATTTTCGGACAAAAAATTGGTCTTTAAAAGATCCGTTAGTATTAAAGGGTAGTAATATGCCACTCGATTAACGGCATGGGGACTGGTTAGCTACTTTACAAATGAAGGGTACCAATGAGCCATTTCGCTTACCATAAGGGTAGTATTGAGCCTTTTTCCTTCTTGAAAATATATACTCCTATTTTCTTTCTCTGATCAATCAAGTAAGTGTTTCTTTTTATTACTTACACCAAAAAGAATTCGAAATTGGCGCTTGACGTCCCCAACTTTTAATGCTTTATCTCTAAGAGGTCGTTTAGTAGGATGCATTAGATAAATAATGTATGCATTAGCTTTGTGTATTAATAATACCTTGTTTGGTACGTTTTTTGAATCTATGCATTAGTTATACACCATATTTTGTATTATCCTATACATAACTAATGCATAGAAAACCATGATATTAACAATGCAATAGGTTTTAATGCATGTGTTAGCTTAGTTAAAGACACAATTGTCCTTCAAAATTTATGCTTGATTAAGATACGCTATTATTTTAATACAAGTTTGACGTAAAGTTTGACACTGAAATTGCTCCTGCTATTTATATTTATACTCTACCAATTTCTTCATTGTAAATTTATAAATTTGTACTCTACTACTGCGTACTAGAATGCACTTATAATCAACTCATTTTTCTTTTAATTTTTTTAACTCAAACTTTCTCGGCCTAATAATCCAAGAAAGTGAGAAATAAAATTATATCCCCAGTAGATAAATAAATATTTAGCATATTTTCTTTTTTTATAAATAAATATTTAGTTCTATACTACAATATAGAAGGACAAATTAAATATATTTTTAAAAATCTTTTTCGCATAAAAACATTACTCAACAAATATTTCTTTTAAAAAGATAAAGTGATGAATTGGTTATGAGGGTATTTTCGTAAACAAATAATTCTTTTAGAAATTGTGCAATGTTTTAATACATTAAACCAAACAATGGATAAGAAATATACCAGCATAACTAATACCAGCATTACTAATATATTTTATCACTATTATTTTTATGCACCCTACCAAACAACCCCTAAGTATACACTAATTAACACACCATATATAGGCTGTCCGGATAACTTTTGAGGAAAGCTTCTTTGCATATTTTATATGAAAAAAGAGTTCGGGAAGAAGTTCTAAACATGCTTGGATACATACCCTAATTTTGGGAGCTTCTATTTTGCAAACACTAACTTTTCTTAAAGAAGTTTCCAAACTAATAAGTTTTTCAAATATTGTAAAATCTCAAAAAATTATGCTTGCAAACTCAAATTCTACATAACGTGAAACATGTGTTACCAAAGAACTGTGTGCATTTAGGTCTTCTATGCACTTTTTAGAGGGTGTTTGGCTAAGCTTATAAGCTGGTCAAATTGGCTTATAAGCAATTTTTGGCTTATCTACGCGTTTGGTAAAATTAAAAGTGCTTATAAGTTAAGTGCTTATAAGCCAAAAGCCATAAGTTGGTCTCCCCCAACTTATCAAATTTCAGCTTATAAACACTTTAGGTTTGACCAAGATATTTACTATTCTATCCCTAAAATACTTTTTTGCTTATTATTAATTTCAGTACTTTTATCCAAACACATAACTGCTTATTTTTCTAATCAGTTTCAATACTTAAAAGTGTTTTTTAACACCTAATGTTGATCAGCTACTCTAAATCAGCTAAGCCAAACAGGCTCTTAGTTTTAAAAAGAAGACACATCAAACTAGAGAACAGTTGTACATCGTGGGCTGCTATTCATCTCTTGTCATTTCATTAGTGACGTCTTATGTGCAGTCGTGCAGGTTGAGAGTGTTGATCCAATTAGTATATCGTCATCCATAACTTATTAGGAAATTGGCAACTAATTGTAATTAACTAAAACTCAATAACAATTGCATGTATCTTGTGTTAGGTGTGGCTCACTTGATAAAGTATAGGACTATTGATTAAAGAAGACATGAGAAACAAAATGTTGGGGGATTGGGTAGAGCTTTACTTATGGGTTCATTCAAATTCGTAGTTTTGATTCAAACTTTGTAGATGCAATGAAAAAATCACTAGATAATACGAATAATTGCTTTCGAACACGATAAATCAAATGAGTTGGGTAGAATTCCCCACTCGAACTTATAAAATTCAAACCAAAATTTGCCTTTGAATTTATGAAAGAACCATTTAATAATTAACGTCTCCTCTCATTACTTTAAGAAAAACGTTTACTCAATCAAAAATATTAGTTGAAAATAATGGTGAAGGAAGAGAAACACAATTTCTCAAAGTCGACGTAAAAAAAACGAGTGTAAACTGAAGTGCGCCTATCTTGTTATTGCGTATGTAAAATCATAGATTACGATATATTATTGATAATTATTTGGTCACTATCCGATAGAGCTAACCGCACTTCTTCTACTAGATAGCTTTCACAAGTTGCTCACTTGTATTCAAACTCTTCCACTAAATGTACACATGATGTAACGTGAATTCAATATATGAGAGACACATAAGTCATACTCATCATACTTCTTGGTTTACTCGACACTAAGCCCCATATTTATATTTTTCACGTTCCAATTGGAAAAAATGGGCGTACGGAATATTAGATTCTCACATAGGTTGTGAACGGAAGACTTTGCATCCTTATATGGTATTGTGACAATTCCCACCTCATGAATTAATTTTTGAAGTTGATTAAGGTCCAATATTTTTTTATTTGTTATATTTATAATAAAGGAACAATTTCCGTAGGCATGGCATCATCAAAAGCTCTTCATATTATGCAGGCTTAATTTCATCCGTGGTTACTAATAAAGTACAATATAAAATAATTTTTAATAATTAAAAGTAATATAATCTTATCCATTACAACAATAAAGTCTTAAAATTAATTTTTTATATCATTAAGATTGCCGTGATGATGAGCTACATTACAATAAATAATGCTACTACACTGACTGTCAATAAAACTATCATTACATTTGTTCTATTAATGACACGTTGATCACGTTGATCTATCTCAAGATTATAGTGCGAACACGTAAATCACTACAAACTTGGATATAGGAAGGTGTGCTGCATTCAACCGGCTGTTAGTTTTAGATGAAAAAATAGTTAAACATTTTAAATATCTATATAAATATATAAAGCAGAGGTTATGTGGCACCTCTCTTAAGCTTGTAAAGGGATTTATTTTTTTTGTTATTTTTTTGCTTTTTACTCTATTTTCCGATCAGTAAATCTTTATCTTCCAAAAGAAAAAATGAAACGTTGCCACAATTAAAATAATGGAAAAACAAATTCTTTCTTCCAACAGAAATTAAAGAACGAAACGTCGCAACAACTGAAATAATTGAACAGTTACAATTTGCAATAATACTGATAATTAAAGTTGAAAAGGAGCAATACCAACTGTTTGCAACTTATGCAATTATTTCTATAAGGATTTTAGTTAAAGACATTCTTGTCTGTAAACTATGATGTGAGAAGCTCCAGTCACCATTTCCAAATGCCTCACACAATGGCATTTCAATGCAGCATATTATCGATGTTACTGCTCCGATAGTTTGCAAGCCAATATTATGGAACTATGGATCAGAAAGCTAATTAACAAGGTTTCTGATAAAGCTTGAAAAAGAGGTAAGCAAACTTAACCTCGCGTATTTTCTATTCAGAAGGTTGTGCATTGTTTTACTCTATCTATATTGAGATCTCCACAAAGTAAAGAACTTTTAATTATTTGCTACTATAAAATCTGCACGAACTGTGAGTTTGTTAGTGGATTTTTGGTTCTTCATATGTGTCGGAGGAGGAAGTAAATCACACAATTCTGTGAGATTGAAGATAAATATTTGTTCAGGCTGTGTCCAAAAATTGTGGAGTTGAATGTAAATAATTTTTTCAAGTAACTATTTAGTTCAAACTAGAGTGAAGTATTATAGTACATCTTAAATAAACACTTGAAAGCGCTCACTGGAAAGATATACAGCTCTTCTTATCCATCTTTTGAAAGCAGTTTCTAAAATTACAATAAGGTGCAAATCAATTTAAATATTGGATAATTGTAGTAAGGCCACGAACATCCACAAACATTATCTTTTCAAGGAAAGAAAACTTGTGGGAAAGCAAAGAGCTCCACGTAGCACTTCCAAATGGAGAAATTTGATATAAATATGTGCACACATGCTGCATAAATATCAACATTAAAAACATATAAGTGAATATGTACACTTAAGACTGAAAAAAAATACAATCTTACTAAGCTATAGTTAAACAGACTTTACATCGATCAAAGTTGGATCTGGAATTTAAGTATATGGATTTTATCTATAGGTTCTTGGTATTGAACTCATTGTATTTTTAAAGCTATGAGTTCATCCTACAATTTTACTGGAAATTTTATACATCAATATATGTATTTTCAACTCTTTTTTTTTCTCTTTCACATGCTTAAGGAGAGTAAATATATTTTCTATACCATGAGATCACGGGATGATAGAAAATACACTTTTACAAGTTGGTGTGTAGTTTGAACTATGAGACCAGTTGAAAGGGAATTTATGTAATAACCATTTTTTCAGATTTAAAATGAGGAAAAATTATACAAGTATTAAAATTTATCTCTAATGAATGGAAATAAAATTAAGTGCTTATATACATATATCAAATAATGTATACAAAGAAAATACTATGTCTTAATGTTTGGTACTCATTGCACATGAGATCAATCTTTCTTCAAACTTTATGACACTTCTAAAGTGATGGAAAATAGAGGAAAACAAGTGTTAACAATAAATTAGATGAAAACTTGAAATTTGATTTATTTAAATTAAATGGCTAAAATATTTTACCATTCACATGTTAATAGAACGATTATTTAAAATCTTTAGTTTTCGCGTGAAGCGCGGATATATTTACTAGTTAAAAATATTTGTATTAACTGGTATACTATAGTCTATAAGGATGAACTTAATATTTCAGGCCGCAAATAGTAAAGATTTTTTTGGTATAGCTGAAGAAAGATGAGAAAATAGAAAGAAAGTGAAAGCAATTTATTCGATGGCGTTCCTTGGTTCGAGTGACATACCAAAGAGAGAATTTTTTTTAACTCGTTCTTTCTATCTGTGTCTTCATTTATGAACCAAGATCTCACGTATGCTATTTGAACGGCAATAAATAATAACAATAATGCTATAATTAATAATAAGAAAATATGGAAGTTATCAATAAATAATAATAAATAGCAATAAATGACATTTAATAAGTAAATAAACGGATGTGGGTCACCCGAAAAGAGTGAGATTCCTTAATATTCCTTCTGACAAATATAGATGATAATAAGCCTTTGAATATTCATATTCTCCTTGGATCGTGGGAGAAAAGATAGATAAAAAATAAAAATATGGGGAAAAGGTGGACTTTTATGTATATGGTAAAATAGGAATTTCCAGAGAATGTCAATGTGTTGTTCTTTACAAAATAAGTGTCCGATCCCCTCTATAATTACATATCTTTCTATTTATGAGGGTACATGGGTCACAAAATACTAAATAGTATAACTGGGAGGAATATTCGCAAGAATATTCTATGGGGAGCCCTCGGTACAACACTAGCCGTTACTGCTTTAATAGAAGGAACGCTCGTCCTCGTCATCTATTGAGTCATCTCGACCTCGCCGGCAATATGTTGTTTTCTGCTAACATCGATCTTTTTGAAGCCAAATCTTTATATCCTGTTGATGACACATTGACACATGCTACAGTCTTCGAAGGTCTTCTTAGTGTCGACTAGACCCACATACAATTATGGTAATTTTAACCCGTACAGATGAGCTTTAGGAATTGTCTTTAAACTTCCATTAAATTGTTTCCTTTTTCTTTTCATCTGAAATTTGGTACGGTAAATTGTTGTCCCTAAATTTTAGCACGTGATAAACGACTTTCTCTACTTTGTATTTTTCCCTCACCACAAACAATAGTGCGTTTTGTATTCTTGCTCTTTCTCTACCCTTGTTTCCAATGACAGGGTTAGTGTATTTAGCAACAATTCGATTATTATTCTTAGGGGTACATGGATCGGGTTTGTTCGATTTTTATCAAAATCAAACCAAACCAACTATATCGGTTTGGATTGGTTCGGTTTTGTCGAGTTTTTTGGGTTTTCGAGTTTTTTGTTACATGAATATTATTTCAATCTTACTTTGTTAAAATTATAGATAAAGCTTTGATAAATGAATATATGTTTAGTAAATATGGAAAAAAATTGACAAACATATGATCTATTAAAATATTCTAATGGGAGAATATTTTTTAGTAACACATGATAGTTATTTTCCTAGTCGTCTAACAATAATTTTTCGTTAATTTACGCTTTCAAGGTTAATTCATGAGAGGATCCCAAATATTTCTACATTTTCTAAAGAAAATTTACTATAAAGTCTTAAAAATATAAATAAAATTTATATATTTATATGTCGGTTTGGTTCGGGTTTTTTTATTCAATACCAAACCAAGTCAAATCAAACTTAGTTGGGTTTTTTAATCGGTTTGATTTGATTTTTCAGTTTGGTACAGTTTTTCGGTTCGATTTGAACACCCCTTAATCTCCAAAAGTCCTTCCGAATTGTACTTTATTAATCAACATTATACATCTATTTTATATCATATATCTCTCTGGAAAAAACGACTTTCTCTACTTTGTATTTTTTCCTCAACACAAACAATAGTGCGTTTTGTATTCTTGCTCTTTCTCTACCTTGTTTCCAATGACAGGGTTTGCGTATTTAGCAACAATTCGATTATTACTCTCCAAAAGCCCTTCCGAATTGTACTTTATTAATCAACATTATACATCTATTTTACATCATATCTCTGTGAAAAAAATTAGTTTCTTAGTGTTTACTGCGCCAGCAACTTAAATGGCTATAGAAGACCGAATATATATAATGGAACCAGGTGTTCCATTTGTATGTCTGATGTAAGACACGAGTGTTTCCATTATTAAAGTAATCCTTGAATCTATAGTCCGCTATTATTAAATTTAAATTAAACGAGTATTACAACTCACATAAGTGTAGTTTTATTTGTTAGTGTGCAAATAAAGTCTCACACAATTATAGCTGGGAAAAAAAAAGAAGTAAATAATATATGATGTAGAGATATTATTAAATGGGGTGAAACTTTTTGGAAAAAAATCTACGAATTTGACATAGAGCGGACAATATTATACCATATTAAGAGTATAGACTGTCGATCTGGCTTAGCCCAACAAGTGATATCATAGCAACAATTTTGAAAGCGTAAAAGCAAAAATATCAGCAATCTCCAATAAATGTGTTTCTCTGGGTTTAAGGACTTGTTCAGAGATTTGTATTGGGAAAAATTAAGTTCATATATGGAATTTATTGTAAGATGGCACGTCATGCCACGTGGACCAGTCAAAGGGTGATAGTTGGCAAAGAATAATCAAAGAGGCACGAGCTTCAACAGGCACGGGCAGATATTAAGGAAAAACAAGAAAAGATAGACGCTCGAACCTCTTTATGATTGAAGAGAATGAATCTGATAGTAAATAAGGTATAGATACGTATTACTGGGTATTAAATACGGAAAACGTTAAGGAATCTGTGTCAAATCAAATATGATTACCAATTCTAACTTTACATTAAATGCCATTAATTGTCAATAATGGCTCTATTATGGTAGAAACAAAACGTATTACCTAGAGATAGCTATAAAAGGAGAAGACTGATTATTTGTAAGGACACGAAATACTACTGAAATACATTGATTTACTTTGCATTATACTCAAATACTATTTATCAATTATTCTTATTTCTATTTGATTATGAGTAACCCGAGTTCTTCTAAAATAAGCTTTGACCGAAATCCCAATTTTTGGTTAAACAAATTGGTTCCGTTACCGGGAATCTAATAATCGTTTGCTTTCTTAATCAATTCTTTTATCAAAAAACTTATCATGTCGAATAACAACGACAACAACCAACAAGATCCTCAACATCAGGAGAATGATGCGGGTGACAGGACCCCACTTCCCTCACCGCGTGATTCACAACGTCAGTCACGAGAAGGAACTCTAGATGGCTCTGAAACAAATAACGGGATTGCGAACCAAAACGGATTTAAGGCAAATCAAAATACTGGAGTTGCGAACGAACAAGCACTCGATGATGCTCTGAAGAATCTAATTGCTCAACAAGTCAGTAATGCTCTCCGAGCTTTTACCAGCCAATTGCCAGTTGCGCCACCAACACCAACAAAGCTTGTCCTAAAGATTCTTTTCCATTACCACATATAGATCAACTGATTGATGCTACTGCAGGACATGAATTGTTAAGCTTTTTAGATGCGTATTTAGGATACAATCAGATCAAAATGGATCCCCTAGATGAAGAAAAAACTTTTTATAACAGACAGGGGGACCTACTGTTATAAAGTAATGCCATTTGGTCTCAAAAACGTTGGTGCCACGTATCAAAGATTGGTGACCAAAATGTTCCAAGAACATTTAAGAAAAACTATGGAAGTCTACATAGATGGTATGCTTGTCAAATCTCAACAATTAGGGGATCATATATCACACTTGTCTGATACATTTCAGATCTTACGAAAATTTAATATGAAGTTAAATCTCTAGAAATGTGCATTCGGCATTTCATCAGGTAAGTTTTTGGGTTTTCTTGTTTTTAACCGTGGTATTGAAGTAAATCATTCGCAGATTAAAGCCATTGAAGAAATTCTTGACATGCTGACAAATAAGAAAGAGGTGCAGAGACTAATGAGAAGAATTGCAGCCTTGGGAAGATTTATTTCCAAGTCATCAGAAAAATGTTTTAAATTCTTTTCGGCTCTTAAAAAGCAAGACCAATTCGAATGGTCCGAGAAGTGTCAACAAGCGCTCAAAAACCTGAAGGCATACCTGTAAATCCACCTTTGCTCGCAAAACCGAAGGATGGGGAAAGGTTACTTATCTATCTAGCTGTTTTAGAAGTAGCGGTGAGTGCTGTTTTAGTTCGTGAAGACCAAGGTAAACAATCTCCATTTATTATATTAGCAAATTATTATTAGATGTGGAGACGCGGTATCCTCAATTAGAAAAGCTTGCACTTTCACTAATCATGGCATCTAGAAAACTAAGGCTTTATTTTCAATGTCACCCTATTTCCGTAGTAACCGCTTATCCATTGCGTAATATATTACACAAACATGAGTTATCAGGTAGGTTAGCCAAGTGGACCATAGAATTGAGTGAATACGACATCACATATCAACCTAGAACCGCAATAAAATCTCAGGTGTTAGCAGATTTTTTGGCTGATTTTAGCCATGGGATATGACTAGAAGCTAAAAAGGAACTACAAGTGTTCAATGGGTCTAATTCGGGAATTTGGACCTTATTTACTGATGGCTTATCTAATGTGAAGGGGGCAGGTTTAGAAATTGTTTTGGTACCACCTATGGGTGAAATCATTCGACAAACCATAAAATGTCATCCTATAACTAACAATGAGGTAGAGTATGAAGCTATGATTGCAGGTTTAGAACTGGCACGTGAAGTTGGCATTGATAAGATTGTAATCAAAAGCGATTCACAGCTCGTGGTTAATCAAATGTCGGGGAATTATTGTAAGCACGTGATTTTTGCCCTATATGAGAATTACTCCCAAAAAATTCAAAAATAAAATAATTTTTCTTGGTGTACAATTTTTGTGATATTTTGTGTAACTATTTGTATGTTTGTCTATGCATGTTTATTTGATTAATAAAAAATACAAAATATGTCGCATTTTTGCATGTAGGATTTAATTCTACAATTGTTAGTAACTAAATTTGTTTACAAAAATAGGCATCTTTTGCATTTTTAGCATTTAATGTCCAAATGAACAATTTTATGCTTAATTATTACTTAATTGTGCGTTAATTATTATTGGAAGTTAATTTGCGCTTTTATAACTTAATTTAGTTCTTAATAATAATTTAAGTACTTTTATAATTTAGTTTTAGAAAAATAAAAGAAGAAAAGAAAACAAAAATACAAAGAAAAATCGGATTGGGCCACTTCTTCAATTTCAAACCACAGGCCCAAATAATTGCCCAACTTTCCCCATGACCGGGTCCACTTCAAACCGGATCGACCCGGTCCGCTCCATTAACCCAACACCCCTTCTTCATTTTTGTCCAACACAAAACAAAACCAAAAATAAAGGTGAATTATCACTATTAATAGTTTTGTTTTTTGTTTTTTTTTATATATAAAAAATCCGAAAATATTTTTTTTATTTTTATTTTTATTTTTTTTAAAAAAAATATACAATAATTTCGGGAATGATTTAAAAAAAAAATAAGAAAAAGGGAAGTATTGAATAAAAAAAATATAAAAGTAAAAATGGGTGAAATTCTCTCTTTTTTTAAAAAAAAAAGTAAAAGAATGTAGAAAATTTAAAAAAAATAAAAAGTTTTGTGGAAATTTTTAAAAATTTAAAAGTAAAAGAAGGTTGGAATTAAAAAAAAAATATAAAGGTCTCTGAAAATTTAAAAAATTTAAAGTAATTGAAAGTAGCATTTTTAAAAGAAAAAGAGAAGATAGTGGTTTGTTTTTTTAAAGAAAAGTTAAATAAAGTGAGATTCTCTTTTAAAAAAATAAAAAAATGGAATTTTAAATAAGATAAAGTAATTAAAGTTGGAATTTTAAAAATAAAAGTAAATAAAGGTGAAATTTCTTTTTCTAAAAAAACAAAAGCAATTTGTAAGTGGGACTTCTTTTAATTAAAAAAATAATAAAATAATAAAAAACAAATCTGAAAATTTCGAAAATTTTGCTATAAATAGAAGAGAAAATTTAGGAAGAAAGGGTGGAAAAAAAATAGGAAAAACTAGATAGAGAGAAGAAAAAAAGAGGGGCGGAATGAGAAGTATACACCCGATATACATTCTGGATACACTGAATATACAGGGGCAGAATTCATTTTGGAGAGTTTTGAAGTTGAAAAAGAATAGTTACTGCTTCATTGCCTCGCTTAAGATCTGAAATAGTCAGAACCTTCCTGCCATTTACTTCTTCTCTATACTTGGAGTCGTTTATAGTCTCCTGGGTTTTCTGTTATTCCTACTGTACTGGTTTGCGGTGTTGCTGAATCTGCTGTTGTTGTGTTATTACTGCTGCTGACTTCTCCTTCTTTTGTTCTTGTACTGCTGTTTCCAGGTACACATTTGTACAATCTCGGCTTGAAGCAAAAATGAAATATTAATCAGGCTTTGTTCCTGTTGAATTCCTCCTGTTTAGATTTGTGGTTGAATATAATTTTCTTTTCTTTGTATAAAAATGTAGTTGATTGATTAAATTAGTAACGATGTCACATATGTATAACTTCTTCATCTAATAATGTTAGTTTAAATTAATCAAAGAATAGTTAATCTGTTTTGATATTATGGTGTGTCAATCTCACGTTTTAGTATTATTGAATAATAGGATATAGAATGAAAGCAGTTTTTCTTTGTACAAACTCGGTCGCAATTTTCCATTCGCATTAGCCGTAAACTAATAATTAATAAGTTACGTTTTTAGCATGTAATTAATTAAGAGATTTTCTTTTATTTTAGAGGCGAGCTTAATAGGAAAATATAGTCACGGTAGGTTTATCCTTTTAAATAAAAATGAGACGAGCCTCGACAAACAAAAATGCACAAGCTGCGGGGCCCTCTAAATGTATATATTAAAATACTTAGAATTCGGGACAGGCCGTTTAGCGAATTTTACGGCCTTCCCAAATAACAATACGCTAGTTGCTTTAGGCGCACCTTTAATAATTTAACCTTCTTAAACACGGGTGCACATTGATGTGACCCAAATCCAAATCTCAATAGAGTCAAAATGTGTCGACGACCACGGGTACATTGATTGTAACGTGGTTCGGGATATATTTTCACAACGTTGCAATTCCTTGTAGAAAATAATAATAACAATTATGAAAGCGGTAAAAAGTTAAAATTTGCACATAAGTTCATATTTGTATAAAATCAGATAATCAAGCCGAATATAACAGTTGAGCGACCGTGCTAGAACCACGGAATTCGGGAATGCCTAACACCTTCTCCCGGGTTAACAGAATTCCTTATCCGGATTTCTGGTACGCAGACTGTAATATGGAGTCATTCTTTTCCTCGATTCGGGATTAAAATTGGTGACTTGGGACACCCTAAAACTCCCAAGTGGCGACTCTGAAATAAACAAATCAATCCCGTTTCGATTGTCCTTTAATTGGAAAAAACTCCCTTGTACCCTCTCGGGTACGGAAAAAGGAGGTGTGACAGCTCCGGCGACTCTGCTGGGGACAAACACCCAGAACCACTGGTTCAGGGTTAGAAATTTGAGCTTAGATAAATTGTTATATTTGGCTTTATCTGATTTTTACATGTGTTTGAGCCTAATGTGCTAAATGATGCTTTTACCGCTTTGATATTATGTGAACTGTATATAAATTGTGCCGAAACCCATCTTCTCTCTGAGTCTTCTGAATCATGAAGAAGGGTGTACTTCGTACGACTTCTTTTCTTTATAGTGTCAAGTCCCAATTTAGAACGAGGTTTGGATAAGTCGCAAAGCCGGTGAAGCTTCTGTATTCCCGGACTGTCGCCTCCTCCTCGGCTCGAGCTGTCTGCTCGGGTAAGCCAGGTCTAGAACAAACACCCAGGTTCTGAACCTAGTATAACAAAGCCACATGCCGGATCCCTAGTAGGAACGTTTGTTTGCATCACGTGCATTTGACTTTGGAGGCCCAACACAGGGGTTGGGTCTGTCTAGGACAGGTGTACCAAAAATGAAAATGACCATCCTGATGTATCTTACTTGCTACTACTTGCGCATTTATTTGATTCGGACTTGTGTGCTGACTGACTTGTGAATATCAGGAATAATATTTTGAAATTGAAAAAAAAACGAAATAGCGGTTAGGTAATTGATTGTTTATTTTTGAAAAGAAAACAAATGCCCAAATACTGTCAAAACTCTGCCGAAATTTTAAGAAAATGAAAAAAAATGTCTTATTAGTTTGTTTTATTAAAAGCTAAGAAAAGAAAAAAAAAGTCGTTGTTCTGTTTTTGTTTTTCAAAAATAAAAAATAGAAAAAATATATAGTTTGTCTTGCCATGAAAATAAAAATAAAAAAGAGTCTTATTTTTAAAATGGTTTTTTTTATTATTATTTATTTACTTATGAAAATGCAAAAAATAAAAAAAAATAAAAAAAAAGTCTTTCATTATTTGTCGCAAATATATATATAAAAATATATATATATATATATATATATATATAAATCCGAAAAGTTTTTTTATTTCCAAAAGATATATATATCTTTATTTGTTGCAAAGAGTATTTGTCTTGCCAAGAAAATTCAAAATAAAATTCCAAAAAGATATGTCTTGCAAAAAATAATATAAATATCTTTATTTTCCATTGTTGATAAAACAAAAATAATAAAAATGTTTTCTTTTAAGAAAAAAAATCCGAAAATATTTTGATTCTTCTTTCAAAATTGAAAAGAAAATTCAAAATTCAAAAAATATTTTTTAGAAGCATTTCTTTTATCAAAAGTAAAATTCCAAAAATATTTTTTTTTCTTTAGAATAAAAAAACAAATGGAAATTCGAAAAAAAAACTTCCTTTTATTTTTGAAATTCTCAAAGTTCAAATCAAAAGAAAAGGAATTTTTACAAGTTTTTCTTTCAAAAAGAAATCAATCAAAAAAAATATATATACTTCCTTTGAGCAGTTCTTTCACAGTTCCAATAAAAAAAATATTAGTTCATTTACTTATTCACGAGGCCCGAACTACGCGGGTTTGATTCTCACCGGATGTGAGATACGTAGGCAACCCTCATCGGGTCCAACCCCCATTTTTGCTAAAATAACCAAAAACAAATAAATAATAATAAAAATAATATGTCATAAAGAAGTCAGGTGATGTTGTTTTGTCATAAATAGCCGAATGTTCCCGAAAAGGGACGCCGGAAGGCTGACTTTGCATAAACAGCCACCTTTGGGTCATTTTAGGATTTTGATCCAGTTGATCCACTCAGCCTTAAAAATCTTCGTCCCCGAGATGTTGAAAGGCCGTGTTTGCAATATTGAGTTTGCTAATTTGAAAACAATAAAAAGAGTCATGAATAAGTCAGGTGATGTTGTTTTGTCATAAATAGCCGAATGTTCCCGAAAGGGACGCCGGAAGGCTGACTTTGCATAAACAGCCACCTTTGGGTCATTTTAGGATTTTGATCCAGTTGACCCACTCAGCCTTAAAAATCTTCGTCCCCGAGACGTTGAAAGGTCGTGCTTGCAATATTGAGTTTTCTAATTTGAAAATCGATAAAAAGAGTCATAAATAAGTCAGGTGATGTTGTTTTGTCATAAATAGCTGAATGTTCCCTAAAGGGACGCCGAAAGGCTGACTTTGCATAAACAGACACCTTTTGGGTCATGTTTAGGATTTTTTGTCCAGTGGACCCACACAGCCTTAGAAATCTTCGTCCTCGAGGCGCTGAAGGGCCGTGTTTGCAACACCAGTTTTTTTTCGTAATTTTGAAAAGAAAAAAAAACAAAGAGTCAGCGGTCAGGTGAATACCGTTTGAATTTTGTCATAATAAGCCGAGCCAGCTTCGGCCGCGTCTTAAACCGTTCTCGCCGAAATAGCCTTAGAGTATCTTTCAGTTGTCGAAAGGTTATTTTCGTAAAAGAATGGACAAGTTTGTAAAGTGTCAAAATAATCCTCCCCAGCCTCAAAATTCATGTGAGATTTGGAAGGGGCAACATTTGCAAAAATAGCCGTTTGGTTGCATTTGACAAACGGGGAAAGGAAGCTGGCCGTTTGTTTTTGAGTTTGTAAATCTTTTGATTAGAATATGTGGGTTGTTTGATTTTCGAGTTTGTAGGTCATCTTCAAACCTTTGAAACTCAGTTTGTTTTAATATGAAAATTGAAAAAAAAATGTTCATTATTGTTTATCTATTATTGGTCCGAACTACGCAAGGTCTGATTCATGCGGGGGCATGATACGTAGGCAATCTCCATAAGATTCGACCACAACAAAAAAAAAGAAAAAAAGAAAAAGAAAGTGAATAAATAAAAAAGGCACAAAGAATAAATAAAAAAGGGTGGAATGAAGGGTTTCACGCGGGAGGATGCACGCGGTAGAAAAAAAAACATGTTAGAAATGGTTAACTGCCTAAGAAAATTGCGTTCCCCAACATGCAATTGCAATATCTGTTAAAACTTTAACGCTAACAAGTTTGTTGTTTGTCCAAATCCAAACAGTTAGTTGTTAAAGCGTACTGGCACCATACCATTATCAAACAAGATCAAAAGGGATTATACCAGAAAGCATGACTGGCTCAGAAAATAGTGTTGAGTCGGAAGGGGCGGCACATCAGATGCTGAAGGAGGCGATGGCCAATATAGAAAAAATGAGATTGGAAATGCATGAAATGCAGCTAGCCATGGCTAAGGCGCAAAAGGGGCCCGAACCACTCGTCACTCCTACTTCCCCACCAGGACACACACTGAAATACCCTTTACCCGGCCCTTCAATGAGCTTCCCCGTTGCCCAATACTACCAAGGGGATACTTCCTATAATCCCCAAGCTCCACCACCCAAACAAAACCCTCCTCCGCCAATCGTCCCCATCGTCGGGGCACCTCCGCCAGCCACGTTGCGAAGATCCTCCAACGAGCCATTGTTTCAGGCTCACGATACGCAATACTATCCCTCTGAGCCCACATTCCATGCCCCCGAACCACATGCCTACAATCCACACTTGGAGGTACCGGCAGAGATTGAAAAGCCGGTCAAAGTCCCAGAACAAGAGGAGGTATTGAGGAAGTACAAAAGCCTGGAGCAGTCCTTCAGGAACCTGCACGGATTGGGCAA
Organism: Nicotiana tabacum; assembly: GCF_000715075.1. Taxonomy (NCBI): domain Eukaryota; kingdom Viridiplantae; phylum Streptophyta; class Magnoliopsida; order Solanales; family Solanaceae; genus Nicotiana; species Nicotiana tabacum. The sequence continues at coordinate 16,862,956 of NC_134095.1, read as the reverse complement.
CCAGGTCAGTGTGGCCTACAAAGATCTATGCCCTTTCCCGGACGTCCATCTCCCGGCTGGGTTCAAGATGCCTAAGTTTGATTTATATGAAGGGCACGGTGACCCCATGGCACATTTGCGGGGTTTCTGTAGCAAAATGAGAGGGGCAGGCGGTAAAGATGAACTGCTGATAGCCTATTTTGGTCAAAGTCTGAGCGGATCGGCACTCGAATGGTATACCAGGCAGGATTCCAGCAGATGGTACACTTGGGATGATCTGGCGCAGGCTTTCGCAGGTCATTTCCAATACAATCTCGAGATAGTCCCTGACCGTCTCACATTGTTTAGGACCGGGAAGAAGCCCGGGGAAAGTTTTCGCGAGTTCGGGTTCCGCTGGAGAGAGCAAGCAGCCAGAGTTGATCCTCCCATGAGAGAGGGAGAAATGGTGGACTACTTCTTGCAGACACTGGATCCAACTTACTTTGGTCACTTGGTGACGACAGTTGGGAAATCCTTCAATGAAGTAGTAAAGATAGGGGTCATGATAGAGGAGGGTCTGAGGTCTGACAAAATCCTGAATTACTCAGCACTCAAGGCAACAACCCAGGCTATTCAGAGCGGCACGGGAGGTGCGCTGGGAAGAAAGAAGAAAGAAGAAATTGCCACGATTGAGGCAAGCAGTTGGTCCAGGTCTGGTAAACCATACTACAACCAACCCAGACCCCACAGGCCAAACTACCCATACAGCCCACCACAATACTACTATCCACCTCAAGAACCACACTTCTCCGTGCACCAAGCCCAAACATACACTCAGCCTCCGGTTCGCCCGCAATGGCGCGCGCCGGCTCCCCATAACACACATACACCATCGCAAAACACCTATCCACCACCAAGAGCTTACAGGAACCCTCAAGGGGCAGGTTTCCGGGGAAATCAGGCTTTCAGAAATGAAAGAATACAAAGAACATTCACTGAGTTGGGAGAAACCTATACTGCCGTGTTCCACAAATTAAGGCAGTTAGGCTTGTTGAGTCCTGTTAAGCCCAGATTGCCAAATCCCCTTCCCAAAAATATGGACCACTCGGTAAGCTGTGAGTATTGTTCGGGGGCTCCCGGACATGATACCGAGAAGTGTTGGAAGTTGAAACATGCAGTACAAAATCTTATTGACACCAACAAGATTGAGGTTCAGACACCAGAGGCGCCCAACATCAATCAGAACCCGTTGCCGGCACACCTTGAAACCCACATGATTGAGCTAGTGCACGAAGGAGGGAAGCTAAAGAAACCCTCACAAACAGTGATGATGATCCGTGTCGGTTCAAAAGAAATGTTAACCAGTGGAAAAGCGGTGGTATAGTTGGAAAAGGTGGATGACAAGCCAGTTATGGTGTTGGAAAAGGGTCCAACGACGCAGATGTGCAGTTTGTGGGGTTGAAAGCAAAAATCAACAATTGAACGGCTACTCCTCTTCCTATACGAAGGGAGTCTTGGTAGTGGGCTCTGATTTTCTTTTTTGTTGTCTGGATTATTCCAGGGTTCTAATCCAGATTTTTCTTGTGCTCGCCAAAGTGTGAAACCTTGTTATCCCGTATTTTAATAAAGTGAAAGTTTTTTTTCTCATTCCTTATTTTGTTTTAATTTTTCTTCTTATTTTTCTCTTCTGAACAGTTCTCTTTATACTGGTTCTAATGACATGGCATGCACGACGGATCTTCGACCTAGTCTAAAAAATCAATTTGATTTCGAACTTATAGTACAAGATTGTGATGATAAATTGGAATACGATAAGGATGAAGCCTTCGAAGAAATTAACAGAGAGTTGAGCCAATTTGAAAAAAGATCCCAACTGACACGGAAGCTGTCAATCTAGGGGATACGGATGACATCAGGGAAGCTAAGATAAGCGTCCATATGGAACCAAACATCAGGGAAGAACTAATCAAAGCACTTACTGAATTCAAAACATTTTGCATGGTCATACGACGACATGACGGGTTGAAGCACCAATTTAGTGGTTCAAAAATTGCCCACTGACCCAGCATTTCACCCCGTCAAGCAAAAATGAGGAAGTCCAAAACCGACGTAAGTGTAAAAATTAAGGAAGAAGTAACCAAACAGCTGAACGCTAAGGTTATTCGGGTCGCTCGATATCCTGATCGGTTGGCTAATGTGGTGCCAGTGTAAAAAAAAGGAGATGGAAAATCCGGGTGTGTGTTGATTATTGCAATCTAAATAGAGCAAGCTCAATGACGCTTTGTGATCAACAAATATCTAAGGGAAATGCGTCGACATGGCTATCAATTCTGACGCAGTTAAGAGTATTATGTATGATTGTAATTGTTGATATTATGTATGATTGTAATTGTTGTTTGTTTGTATTTAGCATTTATCAGAGAATGAAATGACGGAGGCAATTCTTTCTTCTATCCAAACACTTTAACCTTTGCTTCCCCTTTTGAGCCTTATTTATTCTTTCATACCCCTCTTTTGGAATCAGTAATGAAAATGAAAGGAAAAAAAAAGTAATGATAATAAGAACAAAAGAAAAGTCACACACAAAAAAAACAAAACAAAACAAAACAAAGGAATTGGGAACTACGTTTGACCTGATTCCTCGAAGAGGATACGTAGGCGCCTCACGGCTCGGTCATAGTGTAACATAGTGTGCATAAGATAACATAGTGTGACAATAAAAATCCCCAAGCAAGAAAAACTGGGGCAGAAGTTGGCGCTTGTAATTTTGGCAAGAAAGTTTGATTCCAAGAGTTGTACTATCTTACCCCTAAAAATTATTTTTGAACTTTGGATACCCTTTCTCCTTTCGGCCATACACAAAAACCCCTATTGATGTCCAAAAAGACCTCCCGATCAGTAACTGAGAAGTGCTAAGTCAATGCAAATGGAAGTCGGGAATAACACTCTGATCCCCAGCAAAGAAGAAGATCATAAGCTGGAAATGAATTGATAGCCGAAAGAATCCCCCAACAGAGAGAGTCATATCGGCAGCACTCCAATCCCCAGCTGAAAAATAAAATAAAATGAGAGAGTCTTATCGGTGAAAACCTTCACAGGCACCATAAGGCGACGGGAGTTGAGAGAAATGAGAGAGTCTTATTAGTGAAAACCCCTCGAAGGGCACTATGAGGCGACAAGACAAGATTGGCGGGAAGGATCCACATTTGGCAAAGAGTTGAGTGCCTGTTTATCCCCAACAACATGAGGCCGTCCGAAGGGTTGATTGATACAAATAGACTGGGTTGATTAATCCGGAATGCGTGACATGATCGTTGAGATCAGTTATATCATTCAGATAAGTTCTTTTCTTTCCTTTTCCCCAACATTTTGTTCAGAAAGACTTCTTCTTTTTCTATTTTTGAAATTCTTCACTTTTTCATTTCTTGGTTTAAAGATTTTACCTCCCCAACAGTTTGTTTTTGAAAAGGATTTTCAGAGTTTACTACCAGTTGCCAAAATGATGCAAAGCAAAAGGCGAATACAATAGGCCAAAGATAAGGCGATAAAGTGAAAAGAAATTGGTCGCAAACACAGAGTGGGAAGGAAGAAAAGGAAAATTCATCCCCAGCAAGTTTTGATAGCGTAATGAAGCACAGAGCGGGGAAGAGGGAAAGGGAAAAACCATCCCCAGCAGGAGTGGCACGACCACTCACCATGTGTTAAAACTAACAAATTTTCTTTGATTTGAAGCAGGAAAAGGAAATCTTGTTAATGGCGAAAAAACATGCCACAAGGAAAAGCACCAACACTGGGGCAGAAAATTTTCTGCCATTTGTCGAAAATTTTCTTGAAGGAACGAGGAAATCAATTCAAGTTTTAAGAGATAGCAAGACAACACGATTCTAAGAAAGACAGTCGGAGGTAAGACAATTCCAAGTTTTTGAAGATGGGTTCATCCGCCCTCGAATAGGATATTCTGGGTTTATCCGCCCTCGAATAGGATATTCTGGGTTCATCCGCCCTCGAATAGGATATTCTGGGTTCATCCGCCCTCGAATAGGATATTCTGGGTTCATCCGCCCTCGAATAGGATATTCTGGGTTCATCCGCCCTCGAATAGGATATTCTGGGTTCATCCGCCCTCGAATAGGATATTTTGGGTTCATCCGCCCTCGAATAGGATTTTATTTTCTAAATTGTTGTTGAAGCCAGGCGCCCACCTGTATAACGAGAGGAATACTTTTTGTCTGTCCATTTCATATTTTAGGCGCCCACCTGTATAACAAGGGAATACATTCCACGCCTTTACCAATAGGAGACGCATTTCCTCCTAAGTTCATTTTACCCATAGGAGATGCATTTCCTCCTAAGTTTACTTTTACCCATAGGAGACGCATTTCCTCCTAAGTTTAGTTTTACCCATAGGAGATGCATTTCCTCCTAAGTTTAGTTTTACCCATAGGAGACACATTTCCTCCTAAAGTTTAGTTTTACCCATAGGAGATGCATTTCCTCCTAAGTTTAGTTTTACCCATAGGAGACACATTTCCTTCTAAAGTTTAGTTTTACCCACAGGAGATGCATTTCCTCCTAAAGTTTATTTTATCCATATGAGAGATATTTCCTCCTAAGTTTAGTTTTACCCATAGGAGAGGCATTTCCTCCTAAGTTAGTATTGAAGTTGGGAGCCCGCCCATATAACAGAGGCATACATTTCTGTCCTTTCATTCTGTTCTAGGTCGTCCACCAGTAAAATGCGGGAATACTTTCTGTTCTAGGTCGCCCACCAGTAAAATGCGGGAATACATTCTGTTCTAGGTCGCCCACCAGTAAAATGCGGGAATACATTCATGTTCTAGGTCGCCCACCAGTATAATGCGGGAATACATTCAGTCTTTTTCATTACAAGCGTTGAAGTTGGGAGCCCGCCCATATAATAGAGGCATACATTTCAAGATCAAGTCAGAAAACAATAAAATAGAGGGTTACAACAAGAATCCCCAGCAGGAAACAATAAAAATCCCCAGCACCGGGAAACAGAAGGTTGCAACAAGATGTCCCAGCACAAATTCAGGCGCATGAGTCAAAAGGAAGAAAGGACGCGTCTTGAAAGAAGCAGCTGGTGAACATTAAATCATGCCCAGCATAACAAGTCTGATGAAGAAAGTCGTACCCACCAGAGGAACCGCCGAAAAGCTTGATGAAGAAAGCCATGTCCCCAGCGGACCGAGCAAAATGATGAAAACTGGTATTCAGAAAAGCAAAGGGCCAGTATCATTCCAAAATTCAAGGAAGAAAAGCACCGAAGGAAACACAAGCCGACAAGAAAGCAAGGCAACAAGAACAAATTTTAGTCTAGCCTAGCTACTTGTTTTCTTTTAAGCACGGTGTAACAAGGAGATCGGTAAGCAGTGATAACAGCATGCAACAGCAGTAACATCGCAGTCCCACAGTAGTCCCAGCTACCAAAAACTTCCCGAACTACATTGACCTGATTCCTGTTTAGCCCAGGATATGTAGTAAACCTTTGAAGCAAATGTTCGGTCAAATCTTTTTCAAAAAAAAAAATGCTTCACACGGAGTACTCGGATGGGCAAAAATCGCTCGCTTTATCTTTGTACGAAAACCCTTCGTGTCTCCGGGCAAAGAGGGGTAGCTGTAAGCACGTGATTTTTGCCCTATATGAGAATTACTCCCAAAAAATTCAAAAATAAAATAATTTTTCTTGGTGTGCAATTTATGTGATATTTTGTGTAACTATTTGTATGTTTGTCTATGCATTTTTATTTGATTAATAAAAAATACAAAATATGTCGCATTTTTGCATGTAGGATTTAATTTTACAATTGTTAGTAATTAAATTTGTTTACAAAAATTAAAACTTACAAAAATAGGCATCTTTTGCATTTTTAGCATTTAATGTCCAAATGAACAATTTTATGCTTAATTATTGCTTAATTGTGCGTTAATTGTTATTGGAAGTTAATTTGCGCTTTTATAACTTAATTTAGTTCTTAATAATAATTTAAATACTTTTATAATTTAGTTTTAGAAAAATAAAAGAAGAAAAGAGAACAAAAATACAAAGAAAAATCGGATTGGGTCACTTCTTCAATTTCAAACCACAGGCCCAAATAATTGCCCAACTTTCCCCATGACCCCGTCCACTTCAAACCGGGTCGACCCGGTCCGCTCCATTAACCCAACACCCCTTCTTCATTTTTGTCCAACACAAAACAAAACCAAAAAAATAAAAAATAAAAGGTGAATTATCACTATTAATAGTTTTATTTTTTGTTTTTTTTATATATAAAAAATCCGAAAATATTTTATTTTATTTTTATTTTTATTTTTTTAAAAAAAATATATAATAATTTCGGGAATGATTTAAAAAAAATAAGAAAAAGGGAAGTATTGAATAAAAAAAATATAAAAGTAAAAATAGGTGAAATTCTCTTCTTTTTTTAAAAAAAAAAAGTAAAAGAATTTAGAAAATTTAAAAAAAATAAAAAGTTTTGTGGAAATTTTTAAAAATTTAAAAGTAAAAGAAGGTTGGAATTAAAAAATAAATATAAAGGTATCTGAAAATTTAAAAAATTTAAAGTAATTGAAAGTAGCATTTTTAAAAGAAAAAGAGAAGATAGTGGTTTGTTTTTTTAAAGAAAAGTTAAATAAAGTGAGATTCTCTTTTAAAAAAATAAAAAAATGGGATTTTAAATAAGATAAAGTAATTAAAGTTGGAATTTTATAAATAAAAGTAAATAAAGGTGAGATTTCTTTTTCTAAAAAAACAAAAGCAATTTGTAAGTGGGATTTCTTTTAATTAAAAAAATAATAAAATAATAAAAAACAAATCTGAAAATTTCGAAAATTTTGCTATAAATAGAAGAGAAAATTTAGGAAGAAGGGGTGGAAAAAAAGAGGAAAAACTAGATAGAGAGAAGAAAAAAAGAGGGGGCGGAATGAGAAGTATACACCCGATATACATTCTGGATACACTGAATATACAGGGGCAGAATTCATTTTGGAGAGTTTTGAAGTTGAAAAAGAATAGTTACTGCTTCATTGCCTCGCTTAAGATCTGAAATAGTCAGAACCTTCCTGCCTTTTACTTCTTCTCTATACTTGGAGTCGTTTATAGTCTCCTGGGTTTTCTGCTATTCCTACTGTACTGGTTTGCGGTGTTGCTGAATCTGCTGTTGCTGTGTTATTACTGCTGCTGACTTCTCCTTCTTTTGTTCTTGTACTGCTGTTTCCAGGTACACATTTGTACAATCTCGGCTTGAAGCAAAAATGAAATATTAATCAGGCTTTGTTCCTGTTGAATTCCTCCTGTTTAGATTTGTGGTTGAATATAATTTTCTTTTCTTTGTATAAAAATGTAGTTGATTGATTAAATTAGTAACGATGTCACATATGTATAACTTTTTCATCTAATATGTTAGTTTAAATTAATCAAAGAATAGTTAATCTGTTTTGATATTATGGTGTGTCAATCTCACGTTTTAGTATTATTGAATAATAGAATATAGAATGAAAGCAGTTTTTCTTTGTACAAACTCGGTCGCAATTTTCCATTCGCATTAGCTGTAAACTAATAATTAATAAGTTACGTTTTTAGCATGTAATTAATTAAGAGATTTTCTTTTATTTTAGAGACGAACTTAATAGGAAAATATAGTCACTGTAGGTTTATCCTTTTAAATAAAAATGAGACGAGCCTCGACAAACAAAAATGCACAAGCTGCGGGGCCCTCTAAATGTATATATTAAAATACTTAGAATTCGGGACAGGCCGTTTAGCGAATTTTACGGTCTTCCCAAAATAACAATACGCTAGTTGCTTTAGGCGCACCTTTAATAATTTAACCTTCTTAAACACGGGTGCACATTGATGTGACCCAAATCCAAATCTCAATAGAGTCAAAATGTGTCGACGACCACGGGTACATTGATTGTAACGTGGTTCGGGATATATTTTCACAACGTTGCAATTCCTTGTAGAAAATAATAATAACAATTATGAAAGAGGTAAAAAGTTAAAATTTGCACATAAGTTCATATTTGTATAAAATCAGATAATCAAGCCGAATATAACAGTTGAGCGACCGTGCTAGAACCACGGAATTCGGGAATGCCTAACACCTTCTCCTGGGTTAACAGAATTCCTTATCCGGATTTCTGGTACGCAGACTGTAATATGGAGTCATTCTTTTCCTCGATTCGGGATTAAAATTGGTGACTTGGGACACCCTAAAACTCCCAAGTGGCGACTCTGAAATAAACAAACCAATCCCGTTTCGATTGTCCTTTAATTGGAAAAAACTCTCTTGTACCCTCTCGGGTACGGAAAAAGGAGGTGTGACACTTATACAGCCAGGAAGCACGAATGCAGCAATACTTAGAGAAGACACATGATCTGGTCAGACAATTCCAAACCTGGAAAGTTGTGCAGATACCAAGAGAGGAAAATGTCGAGGCAGACACCTTAGCTAATCCCGCATCTGCGGTAGATGTTAAGAATAAAGAAAATGCTTCTGTAATTCATTTGTTTCATTCAGTACTCGATCATGGCAAGAATGAGGTAAATTTTCATAACTTAACCTGGGATTGGAGGAATGAGATTGTTGCTTTTTTGCAGTATGGAACCATCCCTGAATAAGAAAAAGGCTCACGTGCTTCGTAAAAGGCTGCTCGATACTGTTTAAAGCAAGGCAATCTTTATCGTAAGATGTTCGGTGGTCCCTTAGCAAGATGCCTCGGGCCTTCTCAAACAAAATATGTAATGAGAGAAATACACGAGGAACATTGTGGAAATCGCGCAGGAGGAAGATCATTAGTAAAAACCATGACTAGAGCAGGCTATTATTGGCTCAAAATGGAAGAAGAAGCAGAACATTTCGTGGCTAAATGTGATAAGTCCCAAAGATACGGTAACAATATGCATAGACCTGCAGAGTTGCTACATCCGGTCATTGCACCGTGGCCTTTTATGAAATGGGGGATGGACATTATGGGTCCACTACCACAAGCAAAAGGCAAGGTAAAATTTCTGCTAGTACTCACTAATTACTTTACTAAATGGGTAGAAGCAGGTGCTTTTAAACAGGTACGAGAAAAGGAGGTCAGAGATTTCATTTGGCGGAATATCATATGTCGATTCGGTGTACCAAAGGAAATTGTATGTGATAATGGCCCGCAATTTGTAGGCGCTCAAATCACGGAATTCTTTCAGAGTTGGCAGATCAAAAGGATTACTTCAATACCTTATCATCCGGTGGGTAATGGACAAGCTGAATCGATGAATAAAGTCATAATAAATAATTTGAAAAAACGATTGGAAGAATCCAAAGGTAATTGGCCATAATTGCTACCTAGTGTTTTACGGGCATATCGCACAACAACAAAAACAAGCACGGGTGAAACACCATTTTCACTGGTGTACGGAGCTGAAGCATTGATCCTAGTGGAGATTGGGGAACCTAGCACAAGATATACACAAGCGACTGAGGAATCCAATGAAGAAGAAATGCGACTAAACCTTGATCTACTTGAAGGAAAAAGGGAAGCTACATTAATAAGGATGGCAGCACAAAAACAAGTCATGGAACGATATTATAATCGGAAAGCTCGCCTAAGATACTTCAAGACTGGGGACTTCGTAATCAAGAAGGTTTTTCATTCCACAAGAGCGGCTAATGCGGGAAAATTAAGTCCAACTTGGGAAGGACCTTACAAGATTCACGGCATCGCAAGAAAAGGAACATACGAGCTGGAAACAATGGATGGCAAAATATTACCTTCACATTGGAATATCGTTCACCTGAAAAGATACTATTTCTAAGGAGTACCCACGGTCAGGTATCCTCATTTTAAAATTTTAAGAACGATTTTAGATTATAGGCAAAAAGCTAACCCTTACTAAATGATGAATCACGACCTGTAAGGCACACGGAATAGATTAAATTCCCGATCTAGGGTTATAACTATTCTAATAGAAATTGAGACGGGTTAAGCAGTCTTCATCTATAATCGTACCTCCGAGTCATGTATGTTTTATTCCTTTTCAGGAAAAGGACCAAATAAGAGGAGTAATCAAGTGCTCGAGACTTGAAACTTCAAAGCTCAAACACTTGGGGGACTATATAATATACATAGACATATGTATAAAGAAGGCAAAGAAGATTGAGAAATAATCAAGTCAAAGCCCGAAAAGTTTGCTCATTGAATGAGTCAAGTGCAGAGCAATACGAGCCAATAACGTAAAGCCAAAGAAAACCTTATCATAGTTAGGTTAAAGGCAATATACAGAAACGGGTTATAAATAAAAACCTTGTGTTTTATTCTTTTTTGAAATCTGTTGTAAATAAAATAGTTACGAAAAAAGTTATAGAAGTTATTTAAATACATGTAAGATGTTATTTAAAATTTGACAAAGTTCAAATGAAAAATTTATCAAAGCTATTTCAAGAAACATGTGTATTCCTATTTTTTTATCGTACATTTACACCATTATGAAGTTGAGACATTTTATTCATTAAGTGTCGAATATAAAAGGGTCTTCTTTTATAAAATTCATGATTAATTTAAACATTCATGAAGTTACGAAAGCATTTTATGAAATAAAAGTGCAAATTATTCAATAGGTTCTTAAATATAAAGGCAAGAATGAGCAAAACAGAAGTTCAAATTAACTAATAAAACTTCTTAATATTGAAAAGTTTAGACTAAGTATGAACTTAGTCATAAACTATGAGTCACTTATACAAAACGCCCCGAAAAAGGTCTGGGGACTTTGATATTTTTAAACAAAACCCTCAAATGGGACCAAGGGCTATAATCACATTCCACCAAAGAAAAGAAAAAAAAAGGGAGTCACATATCATAAACTTGTCACTGAGGAGTAGAAGAAGGAACCAAATCAGGGTCACCAGCAGCAGTAGACTCAAGTTCATTTGAAGGAGTCGGAACACTCACCGTACCCATATCATCTTCAATAGAAGTTTCAGCCAAGGGAGAGGGAAAGTCTTGGCCTTGCTGAGTCTTTTCAATAGTTTCTCTTATTTTAGTTAACTCAACTTCCAAGTTAAAATTCTCTTGGCTAACTTCCACAAGGGTATCATGGCGAGTATTTAAAAATGCCCAACTCACTTCAATTGGTGTCTTGTCCTCAAGAATTTTGTAATCTTTCTCCCATTCAGCAATTTCACTTTTAAGCTTCTCATTCTCAGCCATGGCAGAATCGTAAGAAGTTTGAAGAGAAGCACGTGAACTTTCTAAGGAACGAACCTTATCAGAAGACTCCCGGAGGTCTTCTTGAGTCCGAGTCTGAGTTTGCACAAGTTCACCGGCATACACTTCTTTTTCATTTAAGAGAGCCTTCAACTCTCTGATTTCTTCACTAGCCTTGGAGAGTTTCTTGAAAAACGATGTCTCAAGGAGATTCTTGTCTTTACCAACTTGGTTTGAGGAAGCTTTTTCAACCGCCAACTCTGAAGTTAAAACCCTTACCTGCTGCTCTAAGGAACTTCGATGATAACTTGCCTTATAGCTTCACCTCCACTTGAGGAACCAACCTCAGTGTGATGGACAGTTGTAGGAGGAACTGTAGAAGGAGTCAAAACAACCTAGGGTGGAGCAGCAACGGCAACAGTCACGACTGGCAAAGAGGTATCACAGGAGCAGATGTAGAAAAATAAGCAAGGGGTGCTTCATCAGAAACTAGTCCTAAACTTTCACTACCAAACCCGAAGGCAAAAAGCTGTTCAATAGAATCACGAGCAGCAGCGGGAGTATCATCATCGGAGATCTCCAACGAGGCTTCAACAGGCTCGGTGAGAGGAATAAAATGAGGAGGAAGATTCTTCATCATCTAAAATAATTCGTCTTCTAGCCTTTGGCCTTTTTACCAAAGAACCCCCATCTTGTTCTTCCTCTTCCTCTGAGTCTTGACCAGTAGAAGCTTTCTTTTTAGATGAAGAACCCAAAATTATCTCTTGGGCTCTTTCCAAAGAAATTTTGGAAGCTACGACGTCCTCAGCGGTTATGCCTCGAATGGGAAATCCTTACAAAAAGAAGGGTCAAAATAATTTTTAAGGAAAGAAGTGAACGGAAATACAAAAGAAATAGAGAAGAAAGCACTTACCGTGAGTTTTCACTTTCCAACCAAACCGATGAGAAAGGTTTTTCCACAATCTACCTTCCATCGGAGCAACGCTTAACAGCTTTCCTACCCAACCACAGAAATTGGGAATTTCATCAACAACTCCCATAGTTGCTGAAAAAGAAGAGGAAACTAAAATGACAACCATCAAAATTGAGAAAAAGGTATGAAAAAGTTATAAAAAAGAAAACTCACGTGTAATATTCCCCTTCTAAGAACAAGGAACATTCTCATCACCTACTAAACCAACAGTGGGGGCAGCAACAAACTTGGCATACTAGCCACGGTCCTTATCGTCTTCTGGACTGACTAAAACTCTTTTACTTCTAGCTACTAAAGTAAAGATTCCTTGATGAAAAAGTTTGGGAAAATGGAGATGGATCAAATGAAAGAAAGTAAAAGGCATTCCAGCCATGTTGGCCAAATGCCTCAAGCAAGCAATAGCCATCCAGACGATGGGGCCAATTTGTCCTAAGCAAACATCGAAGAAGCGACAGAATTCGATGATAACAGGGTCAATAGCAGGTTTGAAATTCAACGTGAAAGGGTATGTATAAACAAAAGAAAATCCAGTTAAATAAGAAGTGATTCTTTGGTTCGCATTACGGATTATAATGGGGAAGTCATGACTCCAATGGCAATCTCTACGAACTACAGAAATCAACCTTCAGTGATCTGAGTCGGGTAAATGTCAGCATGATCTAACGAAGACATTTGGTTTCTGATGGACTCTCTATCATTGTAAAAAGATAGTTCAGCGGGAACAATTTCATCCACTAAAGGTTCACGAAGAGGTTCAATGGGTTCTTTAGTCCTAGATGAAGATCTTTGAGAAAGAGAACCTCTGGTTCTAGAAGGTGGAGTATAACTCGATGAAGGAATAGAGGGGCCTCGTGATAAAGAAGACCCTAAACTACGAAGCCTTCCCCCTCTTCTACTTCTAACAGGAGCAAGAGGAAGGTTGTCAACAATGGGGACCCTCCGAGGGTTAGGGTTTGAAGAATACATAGTAGTACGAGGAAAAAGAAAATTAGAATTGAATACTCTAAATTTTTGTGAAAAAGACAAAGGTAAAAAGTTATATTTATAGTCAGAAACAATCGTCAAAGGAAAAGGTACAATGATGGAAATGTCAAAATGAGAACTGTCATTTCGTAATTGGTGAAGCCGTAAAAAAGCCTTAAAAGATGCTGAAATATTGAAGAACCAACCAGGAGACGCCACATGTCACAGACATTAAATGGAAGTGACAGATGAAGCGTCAGTTCCAGAGAAGAATTAATGGCGGCAAATATTCCCGCTTTAATGAGATCCACTTCCCAAATATTCTATTGATGAATAAATGGAAAGTGGGGGAGACTACCTATATTAGGAAAAATTAAGTTCATAAATGGAATTTATTGTAAGATGACATGTCATGACACGTGGACCAGTCAAAGGGTGATAGTTGGAAAAGAATAATCAAAAAGGCACGAGCTTCAACAAGCACGGGTAAATATTCAGGAAAAACAAGAAAAGAGAGACGCTCGAACCTTTTTATGATTGAAGATAATGAATCTGATAGTAAATAAGGTATAGATACGTATTACTAGGCATTAAATACGGAAAACGTTAAGGAATCTGTGTCAAATCAAATATGATTACCAATTGTAACGTTACATTAAATGCTATTAATTGTCAATAATGGCTCTATTATGGTAGAAACAAAATGTATTACCTAGAGATAGCTATAAAAGGAGAAGACTGATCATTTGTACGGACACAAAATACTATTGAAATACATTGATTTACTTTGCATTATATTCAGCTACTATTTATCAATTATTCTTATTTTTATTTGATTATAGTAACCCGAGTTCTTCTAAAATAAGCTTTGACCGAAATTCTAATTTTGGTTAACCAAGACTGCTATTGGGTGACTTCTATAAGCTTGTGAAGAAAAAAGCAATGTCACATACTAGGTCATTGTGTTTATTAAGTTCTTAGTATGATAGAGTACACGGATTTAAATTACTAATTTATAATCTATTAAAAATGCTTTATGCAACTAACAGTTCAAAGGTTATCCTAGTAGCTATACGCATTATGTTGTAACGTTATTAGTAAGAGTGAAGTAATTTATTTTTTGGTAATTAAAGTATTTTATTTACCAAGTAACAATATTTACAATTCGTACTTCCTATTACAAGACCAAAACTCTAGCATACCTCCTACTGGACATAAAGCCCCAGCTAGGAGATACCTATCTTTAGAACTTCTACAACTTCTACAGCTTAAACGCTACTTCATACTCTAATTTATTATAGGGTACCAATTCAAATTATTCTTGCTCTGTCTAGATAAGAAAATTTGGCAGCCCTTATATGAATTTCATGTATGATCAGTCGTAATATGGCATTACTTGTTCTCCTCTTCTTCTGAAAAATCACGCTATTTCTTTCTTGCCAAATATGGTAAACTGCAGCTGCTAGGATCATCCTACATAATGCTGCACTTGCACTCTTTCCTTTGCTCTCCCGCTCCAGCCATGTCACTTCCTCCTGCCAAGCTTTCTTTGGTCTTCGTGTACCTTGCCATTCCAGTAGTTGTTGTAATATCTCTCCAGCTATCTCACAGTCAAAGAATAGGTGTTGCACTATCTCATTTTCCTTGTTACACAATGAACATGTTTGATCTTCAATCATACCCCATCTTGCTAGCTTTTCTTTAGTAGCCAGTCTTAGCTGAATTGCCAGCCTTAGAATGAATGTCCACTTGGGTTGTCCCTGATTGTTGCATACTAGTTTTCTCCATGGCACCTTAGGAAAATCTCCTTGCATGGTTCTGTATAGTTGCTTGACAGAACATTTTTCCATCTTCTGAACATCTTTTTCTGAGAGTCCTGCACTTGCAAAGTAGTTCTTTGCTTTGAAAATCTTTTGTATGGCCCATGATGCATTCTTTGGTTCTGTATTCCAGATTGTGTTCCCCTTTATGCAGTAAGTATGCACCCATTGAATCCACATCTTCTCTTTCCTTGTGCAAATACTCTATAGTAACTTGCAAATGGTTGCCTTGTTTCATAGCTCCACATTGATGAAGTTCAATCCCCCAGCTACTTTTGGTGAACACAGTTTGTCCCAGGCTATCAAAGTCTTCTTTGTTGGTTCAACATTTCCTGTCTATAGGAACCTTCTACAAATTGTTTCTATGAAATGAACAATTTTCTTGGGCAAGATGAAGAGCTAAGCCCAAAAAGTTTGTATAGAAAATAGCACACTCTTGCCTAGGACTGCTATTCCAACATATGACAGAAACTTTGTTGTCCAACTTTAAATTATTCTTAGCATCCTCTCTATTAATGGTTCACATTGAATGGCAGACAGTCTCTTTGTGCTCAAAGGAACACCTAGATATCTGAATGGTAGCTCACCTTTAGTATAGCCTTGTATGTCCATAATTTGCTGTTGGATAATGTTGTTCACACTACCAAAGTAAATGCTGCTTTTATTTGGATTAGCAATTAGACCTGAGGCTGCTGAGAACATTTGGAAGTGCTAGTGCAGCATCTGGACGGATTGAATATCACCTCTACAAAATAGGAGTAAGTCATCTGCAAATCCCAGTTGAACTTGGCACACCTTGGATGGAATTTAAACTGCTTATTGGCCTTCAGTGTTTTCAAAGACCTACTTAGGTACTCCATTTCTAAAACAAATAGGAAATGGGACAGTGGATCTCCCTGCCTTAAACTTTCTCTTGCTTCAAATGGTATAGAGGGCTTACCATTGATTAACACAAAATAGGATATAGTTGTGATGCAGTCCATTATCCACTGCACAAATATTTTAGGGAAGTTCAGTAACCTCAGTACTTGTTCAATGTACACCCATTCCATAGAGTTGTATGCCTTTTGCATATCTATTTTAAGCATACATCTAGGAGAAATATCCTTCCTCCCATATCCCTTGACCGGTTCATGGCTCATAAGAATGTTGTATGTAATCAATCTCCTAGGTACAAAGGCAGCTTGACAATTATCTATCAGTTCTTCCATCACATCCTGCATTCTTGCTGTAAGTATTTTTGAAATTATCTTATCGAGGACTGTATACAATATGAGATTCGCCCGAAATCCCTTATGTTTGTTGGATTCTGAATCTTTGGTATCAAAGTAATTATTGTGCAGTTAATGGTTTTGCACATATCTGTACTGCCAAAGAACTCTTTAACTGCTGCAGTCTTTTCCTCCCCCAAGATGTGCCATGTTTTCTTGAAGAAGAAAGCATTGTACCATCACACCGTGGTGCCTTGTTATCATCAATATCCATTATAGAGTGTTTCACTTCTTCTCTAGTAACTAGTCTTATTAGCTGTAATTGTTGCCTCCTAGTTAGTATATGGCCCTTCTGCATGATTTCAGGATTAACAGTTGGCAGTTGTGTTGCTGCAGTACCAAGTAAACCCCTATAGAAGCTTAGGATTTCTTCCTCCACTTCAGCTGAACTTTTTAGGATTTGCCCAATTCTAGTGACTAATTTGTTAATGCTATTCCTTGCTTGCTTGTTCTTCATGCAAGCATGATAGTATGCTGTGTTAGAATCACCAAGCTTAAGCCACTGTATCCTGGACTTCTGTTTTATAACACTTTCCTCAACCATCAGCCACTTCTCCAAATCTAACTTTGTAGCTTTTTCAAGAGCTACTGCTTCATCATCTTGACCTGGGGTGTTCAGCTGTTAATTTGTTATTATATACTTTCTAATCTCCCCCTTGCTGCTTGTATCTTGCTTCCTATTCCACTGAACTCTTACTTATTCAATTGCTTTAGGGCCCTTTTTAGTGTTTTGAGTTTATTCCACACATAAAACATGGCAGGTCCCTTTTTGATGTTCTTCCCTACTTGCCTTACTATTCCATCAGACTCAGTTAAGCTTGTCAAACAATTGAAAAATTTGAAGGGTCTCATGCCTGCTTGGTTGTTGATTCAAAAACCACACTTAAGGGACTGTGATCTGAAAAACCTGGATTCATAATGATTCCTTCCATGTAAGGCCATTGTTGTATCCATTATGTATTAACCAAGATTCTATCAATCCTCCTATGGACATGGTTATTAGTCCATGTGTACTGCCTACCCACAGTCTTCAATTTATTTAATCCTGCATCCGCTAGGAACTCCTTGAAATCCCTTATCTCACTCTCCTGCACAGGGTTTCCATTGATTCTATCCTCACTAGTTAAGATAGTATTGAAATCCCCCATTATGAGACAAGGATTGTTCATATCCTGCATTGACACCTTCAATTCCTCCCATAAACTTTTCCTATCTTGGACTGTGTGTTTACCATAAAGTGCACAGTAATTGAAACTGGTTCTGTGCTGTATCATAGTTATCTTCCCCATTATAAATTGTTCATGAGTTCTGATCATCAACCAGTCCACCTGAGTTGCATCCCATGCTACCCATATTCTACCACCTAGAGCTTCATTATAGTTGTCAGTCCACCTCTAATTGTTGAAAGTCTTCTTTATTATTATTGAATTAGCATTGCTTTTCTTCACTCTATGTTCTATAATAGCTACCAATAACACTTTATTTGTCCTACAAAATTTTTTTTAGTTATTTTTGCTTATATACCTTATTCAAGCCTCTCACATTCCCTGCTATAACGTTCAACATGATCGATATGGGTGTTTGTTGTGGATCACCTTCCCTAGTCTTCTTAGTCTGCTTCTCCCTCACACCTTGGGCTTCAGATAATTGAACTATCTTCTGAGCAGTATCAACTAATGCTTTAAAGGCATTGCCAATGTCCACTTCATTTTCACTTACCACTTATGCATTCTTCTTTGTAGCAGATTTCCCTCGAGCAACTTGCCATTGTGGATCAACCTCCTGCTTACTTGATTGCACATTTTCTGCTTCCACCAATTGATCAAGGAATATTCCTTGAGCATCAATTTTATATGCAGCATGCTCAAGATTTCTGACTTTCTTCCACTCCTACTTCTGCTTTATTTCTATATTCTTCTGTATTATTCCTTCTTGTTTCTGTTGCTTCTAATCTCTACATGAATGGCCTAGCTGGCAGTATGTTTGGAAGTAGTGTGGCTTCTAATCACACTGAATCATCTGCTCTATCACCTTCCCTCTAGGATCATATAGTTTAATCCTCTCTGGCAAAAGTCTTGTAACATCCATTTCAATTAGAACCCTGGCATATGAGACTCTTTCAGCTATTGTAGTACAAGCATCAGCATACACTGCCTTCCCCAATCCACTTTCAATTTTACTTAAAACCTTCTTACTCCAATAGTTGAGTGGCAACTTTGGGAGTTTCACCCCTAAGGGAATGGTTTTCAGAACTTCTTCATTGAAATCAAAGCTCTCCGACCATGGCCTAATAATAATTGGCCTGTTATTCAGTGTATAAGGCACATTCAGCATCACATCCTCTCTCTCTCTTCAATGTTGCTTAACAATATAATGAAGTACCCATCGTTATGGTAGAGCACTTTAGGTTTCTGAACATTAGCCCATTGGTTAACTATGAATCTCTCAATAGCTCCAATTGATGGAGTATTCCCTACCACATAAAGTATAAGTGCTCGATTCCACTTTTGATTCTCCTCTTCGATATCCTCTTCCATCAGTTGTACCACTACTTCACTATCCTTCATCACATGAGGCATCACAGGAGGTATGTAAGTTAGATTCATACCTTTTGCTGCCATTTTGTTCTCTTGGAAAAGTCCTGCCCATGATCTACCCTTATCCACTGCTGGATCTGCTTTTTTCTGCGAAGTTTTGTTCTGTCTATCACTCTGTTGAGTTCCTCTGTTCCTTTGGTGGACTTGCATGCACTATTCCATTAGTCTGGACCTTGCTCGAGCTCGGCTGCTCACTTGCATTCAGCACTGCAACAATTCCTTTACCAGAATTCACCATAGGTGTCAATTGAGTGCTAGAACTCACCGGTGTTACCATTTTGACTCGATTATTACCCAAATCCGACCAATTTGGATCACTGTCACTGTCCTGTTCCAGATCTTCCTCTTGTATTTTCTCCTTTGCTTTAGTGTTTCGTTTTCCTTGCTTGCGTGTGATGATGTCCGTCAATCTCCTCTCAATGACTGGTGTTTTGCTAGCATTCTTCTTCGCTCGTCCTCTTCCTCCCATTTCGGATGGCGTAGGTTAGCAGTTCACCTAACGTGCACCGAGAGAAGAAAAGAGGAGAGAGAAAATTTAAAAGGAGATCACCCTATGAACATTTAGTATAAGAGTGAAGTAATTTTAAATACCTTTCCCTTATGATATTATGAAGGGCCACCATATATTTCCAACATGATATTTTAACCTACAGTTCAGTAGCAAACTCTGTTGAGTTTCACAATTTAATTGAGTTTCACATGATCATTCAACAACACCAGTATTAAAATATTAAATAGAGAAGGGCTGAGGGCCGTCTATTTAAAAAGAGGCTTTCACTGCAAAGAGTTATCCAGAGTTCTAAGCTCAAGCATTTTCTGTTGTTTCAGGCATGCAAAACCTATATTACTCTTACTACCCGGAGATCTTTCTGTTTTTTCTTGTCATTTTACTACTAAAACATTTTCTTCGTCCCAGGAAACATTTACCACCTAGTCCTTTGTGTCTCCCAATAATCGGTCATCTTTACCTTATAAAAAATTCCCTACACCAGACATTAACCTCCTTATCAACTAAATATGGACCGGTTTTATATCTCTGGTTCGGTTGCCGAAATTTACTTGTTGTATCTTCCCCATCTGCCGTGGAAGAATGCTTTACTAAAAACGATATCATATTTGCGAACCGGCCACGTAGCATGCTAGGAGACCGGTTTTCTTTTAACTATACAGCTATTTTCTGGGCCCCTTACGGCAATCTCTGGAGAGTTCTCCGCCGCCAAACAGCGGTTGAGTTATTCTCTTCTAATAGTCTTCAAAAGTCTTCTACAATTCGGAATGAAGAACTTGGAATCTTAATTCGCTCTTTGTTTAAAGCCAGCTCGAAAAGTACACGTGGCAGCATGAGAGTACTTAATTTGAGCCATTGGGCTTTTGCTTTTGCTTTTAACGTTATGATGAGAATTGGTACTGGAAAATGTTGTGTAAGTGAGGAAGATATAGGAAAAGAGAAGGGGGAAAAAACTATTGAAGAGATGAGAGGTTTTTTCTTTGCCAACTTATTGGTTTTGAACGTGTGTGATTTCTTACCAGTGTTGAAATGGTTTGGGTACAAAGGGATCGAGAAAAAGATGGTATTAACGAATACGAAGAGAAATGAATTCTTGAGCAGCTTACTTGACGAATTTCGACAGAAGAAAAGTAGTACTAGTATTACTGTTTCAGAGTCCGTTAGTACTGCTAATGTAACCAAGGAGAATGAGAAGAAGACGCTGGTTGAAACTCTCTTGTCTCTGCAACAATCTGAACCTGAATTCTACACAGATGATCTTATTAAAAGCCTTCTAGTGGTACGTTCTCAAAGTTAGTGCTATCAATAAATTGAATATATTCCTCGTGCGCTAGACTTATTAATTAGTACTGTTTTCGTTTTCAAGAGTCAAACTAATTTTTCTTTGACCATAATTTTTTCATATGATTTTTCCTGTTTGTAACAATCACCTATCACAATTTGAGAAACCTAAAATATCTAAGGAAGAACGCACACACGTGAAGAGGATATTAAACCTAGACTACTAGTATTGGCAAGAGGATTTAACTTATATATACTACAAGAAAAGGCTCAACTTATGGGGGTTATTTTGTCAATTTGTGACGGTTTTTGACCCTTACAAATTGTATTGTGGCGGTTTTTAAAAACGCCACAGTTACGTTCTCCACAAGCATATTTGAGGCAGTTTTTTAAAACCTCCACGACAAACGCCACAAAATGACTATTTACATTGTGGGGGTTTTTAAATCAATTTGTGACGGTTTAGAACCTCCATTAATATAGTTTTAATGTTTCAAAAAAAAATACCACGGGGATTTTTAAAGCCCATAATATGTTTTCAGCTTTTTAGAAAAAAAGTATGTGGGGTTTTATAACCCCCCGAATATGATATTAATGTTTTATTGAGAAACATTACATATTCAAATCCATACCGAATTAAACAAAGTTATTATCAAGTATGAAATATAATACGGTGACCAACTAGCTAGGATAGTAAAAACTGTATATTTTCATTACATAATATTTAGCTCCACCATTTACTCTAAATAGAATAGAGTACTGCTCTTTAGCTAAGACTCCAGAGACTGCCGAAACACAAATGACAGGAGGTACTAAAACTCTTAAGAAAACTATTAACTCTTTGGAAATAGCATGGTAATGATACAATGGAAAAGAAATTGATAGGTTATAAAAACCTGAACTTAACTAAGAACAGGGAGTTCTCAATGTTCTTGTAGTCCAGAACATATGTTGTAGATAAAGTTACAAAAATTTACATTCAATGCAATCAAGAATTCAAATTATGCAGAGCCTTGACAAGACAAATGGGTACATTGACCAATCTAAATAAACTTTTTCTTTCCATAGCTAAATCTACTGTTGCAAATAATTTAACTAGTAAGCTTTCTCAGAAGTCAAAATCTTCCGGAGGAAAGCAACCGTAGAACTAACATTACCCTTGAGCTTTCAGGAAACATATTGACTACCTCATTATTTATTCCCTTCACTAACATGGAAATCCAACAGCCATATATTTATTATACTGAAATGACATAAATGCTTAGGAGCTCAAACAGGGAGAAACATAAATCTCATGCAACTGAAAAAATGAAGTAAATATATTTTTTATATAAGAAGAGAGTAGTCTCCTAATAAAACTAAGGGCAACAACAGTTGTACTACTATTACTATTACGCCTCAATTTCCAAGCTAGTGGGTTAGCTATATGAATCCTCACTAACCATTTCAGACTACCAAAGCTAAATATAGAATATAAATCCTTGACAGGCAGAATATAAAGTATAAAGCTCCCACCCAACTGCAAAAATTAGAATATAGTTTCTGTGACTTCTTGCATTTTATTAATCACTGAGAGAAGTTGAAGTATTAAGTATGTCCAAACTACTACAAATTTCAAATAACATGAGATGAGTAAGGACGAGGGGCAAGTATATATAGTTTTTCCTTAACTTTTCCTCCTATTAAACCCAATGGACCTGTTTTGTAGCAAAAAGATGCAAGACATATTTATTGGGCACCCGAAGTTATTGGTCATCCATTGCGTATCTTATAGGAAATGAAGTACCATGCAACAGTCATAGCAACATCTGCAATTTATGATCATGACTTTTATTCTTTTATTTTTTATTTTTGGTTGATGAATATGGTCATAGTTCAATTTATTCAACCATCCTAAAGCTCTAAGGTCAAACTTTCAGTTGGTGTGGAAAAAGCCTCTTATTTGAGAGGATCAGTTTAGTGAAGGAAGCTTACATAAGACCTTGTTAATAACCCCAAGGAACAAGAGAATTATCAAACATATAATGTCACCAGTTATTATACAAAGAAAAGTTAATTTAGAGAGGTGAGGTTTACCTCATACATAGCCTTTTTCATCTCCAAACACGTAGCTTCAAATTTCTGCTATACATTGGATCATTTTAGTTCTTTTATCTGCTTGCAGAGTTCAATGGGAGAATAAATAACGGTATTTCATCAAACAATTGGCATGCACTATACACATAAGTAAATACAGTAAAAATAATCTTACAAGTTTGTCTGTGCACAAGAATAAGATTAAAACAACAGAAAAAAACTAAAATTGCAATGGTAAGAACCAAAAATAAAAGGCAGCAAGGGGGATCTGTTATACCTTTTAGAGTTGTAGAATAGTGAAGCAAAGAGCACTAGGACTTGAGATATAAGAGTGAGGAGATTTATATAGCGATCACCAACGAAGTTAGGGATCGTTTAAAATTACTCAAAGCTTTGGCCCCTAAAATTCTCTATGCAACAACCCTAACAATTTAAGCAACGACTAGGTACTGGTAAACTATTGCTGACTTCACAATGGTAAAATATAAAGTGAGATCTGCAGCATATCAATGAACAACGCAAGGAAACAAAATCTGTACGAGTTATGCAATCAATTCTTGAAAAATAAACCTAGTGAATGTTATTCCACCTTTAATTTCCCACCAGCAAAATTAGGGTTTGACTGTCGAAGTCTATGGGCTGCGAGAGAGAGAGAGAGAGAGTAGTGGTAGATGAGTTGTAATACGATGGTGCCCTGTGATGGGGAGACAGAGCAACGACGGTTGGGCAGCAGCGATGAGAGCAGAGACGAGATAGGTTGGACAGCAGCGAGCGCGTATTGATGAGACATCTCTGAAATATTTTCAAATCTTATTTTGTGATTTTTTAAAGAGCAATAAAACGAGGGAAATATGAAAAAAGAAAAGGAATGGAGGGAATGGGTCATAGTTATCGCGGGAAACACAAAGAATCAAAACTTTGACTGGCTTTTAGTGGGGGTTCTTTTACAACCCCTATAGATAAACCTCCGCAAACACAATTATTTTGAGGGGATGGGTACAAACGCCACAAAACTAACGACTAGTGGGGGTTTCTTATGACCTCCCTAAATAAACCCCTACAAATTAAGCTTTTTCTTGTAGTATACTCTTATGTAATGATATTTGAATAAGCATGGAATTTAAGAAATAAAAATAGACTTTTGAAACTTATTATTTAAGGGTAAAACCAAAAATTTAAGGTTATTAAGCTCGCTTATTATTGGTCGTTACTCATAGTTTAATATCCTCTTCACGTATGTACATTTTTTAGTCTATAGTTTAAAGTCAAACGTACATACCTGAAGTCAAACTACTAATGTCATTGTCAAGAAATTCAACTCTCCATGGACAAGATGAAATGTGCAATATGTATGCATAAATTTAGGCTAAAAAACGTGTGGTGGTCCAGGTTTTGTTTGTTGCTGGAACAGAGACCACATCAATGACCATTCAATGGGCAATGCGACTTCTTTTAGCTCACCCTCAGGCATTTCAAAAACTAAGATCTGAGATTGATAGCAAAGTTGGGAACAAGCGATTGCTAAACGAATCTGATCTCGCCAAGCTTCCTTATTTGCACTGTGTTATAAACGAGACGCTGCGGTTGTACCCTCCAGTACCACTTCTATTGCCTCACTACTCGTCAGAAAATTGTACTGTTGCGGGATATCAAGTACCAAAACATACGATCCTAATGGTCAACGCTTGGGCGATCCATAGGGACCCTAAGTTATGGGATGAGCCCGAAAAGTTTAAACCCGAGAGATTTGAGGCTATGGAATTAGGAGAAAAAGAAGGGTTTAATTATAAGTTTATACCATTTGGAATGGGGAGAAGAGCATGTTCTGGAGCCAATATGGGTTTGCGCACTGTTTCATTGGTGTTGGGTTCATTGATTCAGTGGTTTGACTGGAAAAATGTTGAAGAGGAAAATAACCTGGATGCATGCTATAATTCTAAGGTAAATTTGAGTAAGGATAAACCTTTGGAAGCTATTTTTATTCCGCGGCAGAACTGTATTCAACTCCTCTCGTAGCTCTGACATTATTTATATATATCCAAATGCGTGTGCTCCTGTATGATTATGTAATATAAAGATTTGCCTTTGTGTTCTAATGGAATGTACTAAATAAGATCCAAGTTGTAAACATTTTGGAAATGGAGAATGTAATATAATGCTTTTAGTAGTAATTGTTTTGGTGAAATGCAAACTTAGCTCTGTGCTTTCATTTGCTTACAAAATTGTTGCATGTGGAACGAGTCTGGAACCTTTCTATTGTCTTTTTGGATAAATGTTATGTTAACGAGCGTAAAAAATATTACTTTTCTATACATAACGCCGAAATTCTCTGTGCTATACCTCAACGGCAACTTTTGCCCCACGAATTTACTCCGATATACTAGTTTAGCGCCTGAAATCTGTGCGCTATACACCGCTGCTTATTTGACTGGCCGCTTAACTCCAACCAAATCCCAATTTTCGAGGAAAAAAGAAGAAAATTTATTACCTACAGTAATTAGTTGCATTTAGTGCTAATATGTGAGGCTCTTAAATTAATTTTACCATTCATTTTCAGTTGATTTATTTTAGTTCTACTGATGAAGGCCCACTTATGACACTTCTAATTATATTTAATTAATTAGTTGCATTTACTACTGATAAAAGTAAATTCCTATTAATTTATTTTTAAATTCCTATATTAAGTTAATCATTCATTTTCGTTATTTATTTAATTATTTTGTATGATTGTAAAGGCTGCCATGCCAGCTTCCTCACTCAAGTGTCTGACTCAATGAATGAACAAGTTAAAACCAAAATCATCAATGGCACATCAGAGCCTGCAACTTGTTGCTTGATAAATTTACAGAATTACCCTTTATCAATTATTCTGTTAGATCATTTTCTTTGTTTTTCTAATTTATATTTTATTTATTTATTTTTATTTGGCGAAATGGCTTCCTGACCACTTAAACTTGTCGGGTTTTTTAAAGCCGATACACAAACTTTGGGTTTTCCCATTTGAACACTCGAACTCGTTTTTTCCGTAACTAATAAACACATTTGACCATTGATCATGCCTATGTGGCGCTAGTCGATCCTAATCAGTAGCCCGCGTGAGGAACACGATGCACTGGAGCGTGAAAATTTTCTTCCCAACGCCCAACAGTACAAAATGGGTTATGTTTAATTGTGTTCTTATTCATTCCTTCTAAAATACTCCCTTCCTCCATTTTTAGAATTAAGAGACAAAACTTCAGCTTCTTTCTCCCTGATATTATCCTCTTTTGCCTGATAATCCTCTAACTTAAGCTTCATCTCATTGCAAAGATCATTTGACGCATCTAGATCAGTCTCCAGTTGGGAGATCCTCTCTTGGTGAATCTCCTTTTCTTCCAGGACTTTCACACAAGTATTATTGCTTTCTTCCAATTTAACCTGCAAACCTTTAATTGTACCAACAATCACATCCACCACAGTTTTGAACTATTCAGTAAGATGTCAACTGTGTCTAGCCGCCAATAGCAATTTCTCAGCGGTCTTTGCGGGCTCACTGCTAATTCAAAATAATCATTTCATCTTGTTTTTTTGTGAGTTTTTGCTAATTAAGCACCAGTAACTCAAAATAATCATTTCGCCTTGTTCAATTCTGGGTCGGAGATGGCATTCTTCAATTCTGGGTCGGAGATGGCATTCACCTTGTTCATTTTGCTGCAACTCTCCGGCGGCTCCAGTTGGTCTGAGATGGCATTCCAGTGGTCCAAATCGCCCAAGAGCAATGCCAATCGATTCCTGTTGTTGAAGAGGTCACGCCAATTGGCCATTACAACAAATTAAAAGTCACAACTTTAAAGAAAACAAATTCTGCGACAGTGCTGATCGAAAAATTTCTCCGCCAATCTACCTAGCTAGAAAAAAATAGAAAGAGGAGAAGACGAAGAAGAACCTAGGAAGGGAGTGTTGATATGGAAGTAGAAGAAAGAGTTGCAGGTGTGGGGGAGAGGGGGCGAGATGGGAAAGAACGGGGAAGGGGAAGAGGAAGTTGGAAGGGATTAAGTGTTTTCTTTTTTATTGTATTTATTTTTATTTTTAAAATATAAATATAGGTGACAATTTTTATTTAAAAATTACACATGTCATTAGTTGGGTGGGGTCTTAGTTTTGGATTGGTCAATTGCTGACTAGATGGACACTTCTGTGTATGTGTAATACACGCGCATAGGCTCAAGGGTCAGATGTGTTTGTTAGTTAAGGGAATCATGAGTTCGAGTGTTCAAATGGGAAAACCCAAAGTTTGTGTTACACCTTGTGTATTCGGCGTTATCATGTTGTAAATGGGCTAATTCGATAGGAAGATAATTTCTATGAGATATTTAAATGATGCGGTAGTTATACATTAAGATTGGAAGTCATTTGAGTTGTGATTAAAAATTCGACAAAGATCGCGCGCAAGTTACGGGTTTAAATTTCACTGGAATTTGGATAAAATGTTGATGAGCTTTTCTCTCAATATACTGGGAGTTATGGTGTGTTCTACCTACCGAATCGAAGGTCTATGAGTCTAATTTCTAACGCAACAAACCATTCGTTAATACGACTTCGAAGTAGAGAGATATTAACATTTTTGTACAGGGGTGCACACTGTTACGGGAACAGTGTGCCTAGTCGGGTTTAGTCAAAATTTCTTTATTTAAGTCAATTTTTAAAACAGAACCCCTACGTTTTATCCTCTCCAAAACAGAACCAAAAACCTAGGGATTTCCTCTCAAACTCCTCCCATCCATCTAGCCAATCATAACAATAATTTTGTCATCCTCAAGATGGAGAGCACCACGGTAGCTTCGGAATCGTGAACTCTTCGGTGTTTCACTTTTTATAGCAAGACTCCGCCTTGAAGTAATTTCGAATTTTGAGTTAAGAAACCTCTCTTAATATGGCTTGATTGTTGGGGCTGTTCTATATGGGTTTATTGTGTTGTTTGGATCTGTGAAGACATGGATGGAATCCTGTCGATGAGGAGATGTAGTAAAGTAAAATTTGGTGGTGTGTTGGGGGGAAATTAATCTACAAAAGAGTCTACAAATTCATGGCCACAAGTTGTTCGCGTAAATGTCTAAATGAAGAATTATATAAGCTATGAGCTTGAATTTGATTTTGAATGGTTCGTATTATGTAGGAAATCATTCCTAAGGCTTTAGAGGTCTCGGAAACAGTATATAACTCCATCGACAAGGTATGTAGGGCTTTCGCTATACTTTTCGGCATGACTAGAATTCAAATAAATGTTTATCGAACTGTTTCGTCGGATTCGAGTTATTTCACCTTCAACTTATAAAGATGCTTAGACCTGATCCTTTCTCATAGAGTGCTTACTTCAGAGAATATCTATGAATTCTCGGTTTTCCTTGTTCCTTGTTTAAAAAGAACTAGAGCCTTTTTACTCGTTCTCATTTCGACATTCATATAAATCATGAATAAGGAACACTTACTTCAAAGGTATTCGTAATACATAACTCTCATGTTCTTAGTACTTGTTGGCTCGTAGTTGAAAATTAAATATTTTAGCCACAACCATGATAGTCGGGGAATAATGATGATAGGCCACTTCGACTCTTCTTAGAATACGTCTTTTAAGGTTGATTTCGCATTGCACCTATATAATTCATGATTTAGTATATGTATGTATTTACTTTCATTACCGAGCCGCACTATAGACGGCCGGGTATGACACATATTGTGTAACCACTGATCAGTTGGGATTACCGAGCTTCACGTGGCCGGGTACGATTCTACCGAGCCTTTATTATGGCTGGGTATGTTATGGATATTATAGCCCCACAGAGGGATTTATTATTATATAATGTGATATATTATAAGTAGCGATAGTGAACGACGGTTTCACAAGCATACATTTATATCCATGTTGAATTTTAGTTTCCTACCGAGGCTAGTTTCAGAATTCAAATTGTCTCTATGTCTCTTCTCTTGTTAATTACATTTTTCATGTTACACTTGTCGCCCTACATATTCAGTACATATTTCGTACTGACGTATTTTTATGCGCTGTGTTCATGCCCACAGGTTCGGATAGACAGAGCGGCATGCCTCCTCAGTAGGACCCCAGGATCAGCGTTGGGTTTCGCACTCCACTTCTTCGGAGTTGCTGACTTTGAGTCAATAGGTACTATTACAGATGTATATGTGTGGTCTTGGGCATATCGGGGGCTTTGTGTCGCCCTGTTGAGATTGTCTTACACTCTTAGAGGCTTGCAGACTAGCGGTCATTGTATATATATATTTTTTTTTTGTATCGCCCTATCGGCCTTCTGGATAGCTGTTATACTGTATATATATATATATATATATATATATATATATATATATATATATATATATATATATATATATATATATATATATATATATATATATATATATATATATATATATATATATATATATATATATATATATATATATATATATATATATATATATATATATTGGGCTCTTCTGCCTGCAGGTTATTATATTTCAGATCATATCTCATGGTTGGTTCGCTCGGGCCTTTGGGCATCGGGTGCCAGCCACACCTCCCAAGGTTAGGATGTGACAAACTTGGTATCAGAGCAGGTCAGTCCTAGGGAATCTGCAAGCTGTATCTAGTAGAGTCTTGTTTATGGTGTGTTGTGCACCACACTTATAAACATGAGGCTATTGGGCATTTAGGATTATTACTTTCTTCTTGATCTAGATCGTGCAATAGAGCCTAATCATAAGTGTTCATTCCTAATTCTCTTTTTGTTTACCTTCTCAGTGATGCCTAACACTAGGAGACGACAAGTGGCTATGAAATTTATTCAGAGGTTGGATGAGGAGGCAGGAGAGGGCACAAGTCAGGTTCCACCTGCTAATGTAGATCAACATGAGCCACAGAATGAGGCTGATTCTCAGGCTTCCGGGGCAGTACCCTCACCACCCCCGGAAGGGCGTAGAGGAGTTAACATACCTCCAGTCCCTCTTCCAGTTGTTCCTGATCAGGACCTAGACATGCGGAGTGTTGTATAATTGTTGACTCAAATAGTGGCCTCCCAGGCCCAACACCAGACCCTTGGTATTGGTGATAGGTCCGTGAGTGCGAGAGTTCGGGACTTTATCAACTTGGATCCTCCAGTATTTACATGGGTTGATCCTAATGCTGACCCACAGGATTTTCTGGATCTTATGCAACGGACCTTACAAATTATACATGCCACGGATGTTGAGTCAATGGAGTTTACTTCTTATAGACTACATGATGTTGTTGTGACATGGTATGAGACTTGGAAGCAGACTCGGGGGCCTAATGTGCCACCAGTGACATGGAAGGAGTTCTTTGAGGCATTTTTACAGCAATATTTGCCAATCGAGCTTCGAAGAGCCCGACGAGATAGGTTCTTACACTTAGAACAGGGTAATATGAGCGTTCGGGAATATAGCATGCAGTTCAACTCTTTGGCTAGGTATGCTCCTACGATTGTTGCTGATATGAGTGATCGGGTACACCAGTTTGTTAGTGGTTTGGGGGCACACTTGATAAATGAGTGCACTACAGCTTCTCTAAACCAAGGAATGGATATTGCCTGTATTCAAGCATATGCACAGGGTCTAAAGGATCGCAAGAGGCAACAACGAGCCAATCAAGAGCATGATAGAGGGCAAGAGAAGAGGGCGCGGTTCGCAGGTAACATAGGAGAGTTTCGAGGTGGATTTAGGCCACAGTTTTCCCGGCATTAGTCTTATCCGGCAGCCAGTGCACCACCACAGTTTCAGGGACAGCGACAGGATCGGACCACTTATTCTGGTCCAGATCAGAGTTCACGGACCCCAGGTCCACAGTTTAGAGGCGAGTTCAGTCAGATGAGGCCTCAGTTTCCTAGATGTGATCGATGTGGCCGAAATCATTTTGGACCATATCGCCAGGGTTTTGATGCATGTTATACATGTGGACAGCCAGGTCATATTATGAGACATTGTCCGATGACAGGTGGAGGGGGTATGGCTCAGCCGACGATATCTGCAGGGGCTTCTTCTTCTTCTTC
Organism: Nicotiana tabacum; assembly: GCF_000715075.1. Taxonomy (NCBI): domain Eukaryota; kingdom Viridiplantae; phylum Streptophyta; class Magnoliopsida; order Solanales; family Solanaceae; genus Nicotiana; species Nicotiana tabacum. The sequence goes on along the minus strand of NC_134095.1, from coordinate 16,832,235 downwards.
GGTACGTCGAGTATGTAGACATCAGCTGGCAGGGGTAGGGGAAGATTTGGAGCTTCTGGTTCAGGAGGTCAGCAGAATCGCATATATGCTTTATCGAGTCGTCGGGATTTAGAGTCATCTCCGGACATGGTTACAGGTATATTATCCGTCTTTTCTATCGATATGTATGCCTTGATAGATCCTGGTTCTACATTGTCGTATATCTCCCCCTTCGTTGCTAGTAAATGGGATAGAGAGCCTGAATTGTTGCATAAGTCCTTTGAGGTATCTATGCCAATGGGTGAGCCTGTTGTAGTTAGATGGGTATATCGAAGTTGTGACGTGAAGATTCATGACTGTCATACGTAGCTGATTTGCATGAGCTAGAAATGGTAGATTTTGATATCACTATGGGTATGGATTGGTTGGCTTCTTGTTATGCCAATGTAGATTGCTGGACAAAGATTGTTCGTTTTAATTTTCCAGGTGAGCCTATTATTGAATGGAAAGGTGATGCTGCAGCGCCTAAGGGAAAGTTTATTTCTTACCTTAAAGCTCGAAGGATGATTTTTAAAGGGTACATCTATCATTTGGTACGAGTGCATGATATGGAGGTGAAATCTCCAACTCTTCAATCGGTTCCCGTCGTGAATGAATTTCCTGATGTATTTCTTGATGAACTTCCTGGTCTTACTCCAGAAAGAGAAATCGACTTTGCTATTGATATGCTTCCAGATACTCAACCAATATCTATTCCTCCATACAGAATGGCTCCTGCTGAGTTAAAAGAATTGAAAGCCCAGTTGAAGGATCTTCTGAATAAGGGCTTTATCAGGCCCAACACATCTCCCTGAGGTGCACCAGTGTTGTTTGTTCGTAAGAAGGATGGTTCGTTAAGAATGTGTATTGACTATCGCCAGCTCAACAAAGTGACTATCAAGAATAAGTACCCTTTACCCAGAATTGATGATTTGTTTGATCAGTTGCAAGGTGCCAAATATTTCTCAAAGATTGACCTTCGATCCGGCTATCACCAATTGCGAGTTAAGGAGAGAGATATTCCGAAAACGGCTTTCCAGACTAGATATGGCCATTATGAATTTCTTGTGATGTCTTTCGGTCTTACTAATGCGCTAGCAGCTTTTATGGATTTAATGAATCGGGTTTCCAAGCCATTTCTAGATATATTTGTAATTGTTTTCATTGATGATATTCTGGTATATTCTCGATCAGAAGCAGAACATGAGGATCATTTGCGTGTGGTATTGCAGACTTTGAAAAATCAGAAATTATATGCTAAATTCTCCAAATGTGAATTTTGGTTGAATTCAGTGGCTTTCCTTGGGCATATCGTTTCCGATGAAGGTATTAAGGTAGATGGTCAGAAAATTAAAGCAGTACAAAACTGGCCTAGACCCACAACTCCTACGGAAGTTCGTAATTTCTTGGGCTTAGCTGGTTATTATCGGAGATTTGTTGAGAACTTCTCTTCTATTGCTGCTCCCATGACAAAATTGACACACAAAGCCGTTAAGTTCCAATGGTCTGATGCATGTGAAAGAAGCTTTCATGAGTTGAAGAAATGTTTAACATTAGCACCTGTTCTAGCACTTCTTGAAGGATTTGAAAGTTATGTGGTATATTGTGATGCATCCAGGGTTGGATTGGGATGTGTTCTAATCCAGCATGGAAAAGTTATTGCATATGCTTCGAGGCAGTTGCGGAAGCATGAATACAATTATCCGACTCACGATATTGAGTTAGCAGTCGTTATATTTGCCTTGAAAATATGGCGTCATTATCTTTATGGTGTTCATGTGGATATCTATACAGATCACAAAAGTTTACAATATATATTTAAGCAGAAAGAGTTGAACTTGAGACAAAGGAGGTGGCTTGAATTGCTGAAGGACTATGATGTGGATATTTTGTACCATCCGGGCAAAGCGAATGTGGTAGCTGATGCGTTGAGTCGCAAATCCATGGGCAACTTGAAGCATGTAGAAGCTGGGAAATTAGAAATGACTAAGGAGATATATCGATTGGCTAACCTGAGTGTGCGGCTACATGATACAGGTGACCAGGGTGTAGTAGTCCAAAATATTGCGGGGTCATCACTGGTAGCTGAGGTAGAAATGCATCAATTTGAGGATCCGGAGTTAGTCAAAATTAAAGAGAGCATCCCTTTTCAGAAGAAGCAGTTGTTCGAGCAATCTGATGATGGAATTCTAAAATATAAAAGCCGATGGTGTGTACCTAATGTTGGGGAGCTTCGTAAGCAAATTATGACAGAGATGCACCAGTCTCGGTACTCAGTTCATCCTGGTTCAACCAAAATGTATCATGATCTTCGTCAGCTATACTGGTGGAACAGTATGAAGAAAGATATAGCCACATTTGTGGCTCAGTGTCCCAACTGCCAGCAGGTTAAAGCTGAACGCCACCTGGAGGGATACTTCAAAATATTAAGATTCCAGCTTGGAAATGGGAATCGATTAATATGGATTTCATTACAGGATTGCCCAATTCTCGCCATAAGTTCAATTCTATTTGGGTCATTGTGGATAGGCTGACGAAATCAGCTCACTTTCTCCCAGTTAGGACCATCTATTCAGCTGAAGACTATGCGAGCATGTATATCAAGGAAATAGTTCGGCTACATGGAGTTCCGTTTTCTATTATATCTGACAGAGGTGCCCAATTTACAGCTAATTTCTGGAGGTCTTTTCAAGAAGGTTTGGGTACTCTTGTTAACCTTAGTACAACATGTCACACCTCCTTTTTCCGCGCCCGTGAGGACGCAGGGGGAGTTTTTTCCAATTAAAGGACAATCGAAACGGGATTGGTTTAATTATTTCAGAGTCGCCACTTGGGAGATTTAGGGTGTCCCAAGTCACCAATTTTAATCCCGAATCGAGGAAAAAATAATGACTCTATATTACAGTCTGCGTACCAGAAATCCGGATAAGGAATTCTGTTAACCCGGGAGAAGGTGTTAGGCATTCCCGAATTCTGTGGTTCTAGCACGGTCGCTCAGCTGTTATATTCGGCTTATTTTTCTGATTTTTAAATACAATTATGAACCATGTGCAAATTTTATCTTTTAACCACTTTATTAATTATCATTATAAGGAATGTGAACGTCGCTTAAAACATGTCTTTGGATTGCGTCACATGAAATGCACCCACAATCCGGAACATATCTTACTTGACGTTTTGGGATTTGGATTTGGGTCGCATGAAATGCACACCCTAAGTCTTAAGAAAATAAATTATTAAACACGCGCCTAAAAAGACTATCGCGTTATTATTTTTGGAAAGGCCACGGAATTCACTAAGCGGCCCTCCTGAATTCTAAGTAATTTAAAACAAGTATTTACTTAGGGCCCCGCAATCTGTGTTTTTATTCGGCGAGACTCATCTCATTCTTATTTTTAAAGGATATCCTATAGCAACTACGTTTCTTGTCGTGTTTGTCTCTATCAATCGAAAGCAGTAGATAATCCTAATTAATTAATGCTTGCAAGTTATTTTATGACAGAATTCGGAAATGCTAAAATCAGGAACAAGGCTGCGCGCACAGTCAGTCGAATAAGTAGTCATGGGCCCAAATTCGACCCATGCGTGATGGGCCAAACCTGGGCCACTGATTGCTCGAAGCAGGCCGACTAGGCCTGTTTTGGTCTGAACTCGACCTTTACGGGGTTGATATTGCAAGTTTGGTATTCTTTGTCTTAACAGGTGGTTTACTAGTTATATGAGACCATCAATCCGAAAAAGGAAGAACTTAATCCAGGATGTACAGTGTTCATACTTGGTATACATATCAACATATACTGCAAAGTAAACTAGAATCTGAAATGCAACATATCTCATTGAACATATTATCACCTATCAGCATACATATGTAAGCTACCATTTAGCTAACTTATATTAATATACATTAGGCATATAGGCTGCTTCGATTGTCAATACAAGAATGAAAATTATCATACAATACATGATATCTAATATAACAGTATATATATGAAAATCAACTTCAAGTCTTTTTCCTTTCTTTTGCATTCATGCTCAATGTTCTAATTACATTTGATAGTGCCTTGGTTGTGTACCTGATGTAGAGGAATAGAAGAAGAAGGAAAAGGGTCAGCTGAGTAGCACACAGCAAACAACAGCAATCAGCAGATTCACAGCAACAACACAGCAACAAACAACCAGCCAATAATGATGAAGCTCAGCAAAGAGTCGAACAACAAATGGACAATCCCAGTAAAACAGAGTAGGAAATAACAGCCCAGAATGTTGAATGTAACAGCAACAGAAATCCAATGACCACAAGAAAACTTGGCAAACGACAGAAAAAGCAAAGCCACGAAGACAACCTGATCAAACTGGATTCTTACACAGTTTCTTCTAGGCAATACTCCTTCACAATGTTCTGAAATTTATTCCTGTTTTTTTCCTTTTCCAGTTTTCTTACTCATAGACTCTCTCAAGACTTAAAAATCAACTTCCTTTTCTAACGGATGGTCTCCTCTTTTATAGCCTAACCTTAACACTTTACAGTCTGTTTTACAACTCAAAATTGCCCCCCCCCCCATGTTGCTTTTCCACTCACTTGTTTTAAATAACCAAGCCCCCATGAAATCCCTGACAGCCCCTCTCTCTTTTTGGTTGTTAAAGTGTACTGATCACTTGTTTGTTTAAACAAAGTATGGGCAGTAGGAATATAATCTGACAGCACATGCTGTCCGATTATTTTAATTCCTTAAAGCAAACCATACACATGCTGCCCACAGTCCAAACCAAATGGCATTGTGTGTTTAAAAACAAAAATCTGAATCTGCCATTATAACCTTTCCCCTAGATGTTCTTTTAATTTGAACAAAATCAACAGGCAATACAATTCAGTTCCTAATGAGACTCAAATACGATCACAGCAGAAATAAGCAATACGAATCAAGTTGTTACCATTAACGATTGAAACTAATTGACGACATATATCGACTCGACTATATTAATCGTAACATATAACAATCAATCGTTCATATAAACAACACGTATAGAGTCCCGAATGACCTCAGATAAATTTGTTCAAACACTGGGAACTTATATGAATTAAACTCGCTTGACGATTAATCTAATTGATGAACACGTATATCACAGGGTATATTCAGAACACAAACAGAAGACAATTGGCCAAATAAAAGGCCTTTAACAGAGATGGAAGAAATCCGAATGAAAAATAACAAAATAACAAACAAACACAAAGAAATATGCTGACAACTTAATTAGAACCAAACAAAGAGAAAAGGAAACTTACTGAAAAAGTTTGAAATCAAACGGACTCAAATCAAACTCGACTTCGAACTTTTGAGGCCGAACAAACTTTAATCAGGGTGTTCTCACATGAGAACACCTTGATTAAGGTCTATTAGACCTCAAACCTATGTCCAAACCGGCCGGATTCCCCAAGTGCATGTGTTCTAAAGTCTGGATTTCCAGATCTGGATTTTTGGGAGTTGTGGGTAGATTCGGACCAAACCAAGTTTGGTTTGGTCACGAGGAAGGTCAGGAGAGTGTCTGGTATGAAGATGGGATGATTTGGCATAGATCCGGGTTCGACTCAAATCTTCAAATGAAGATTCGAGACGAACGAAAGTGATTCGAGGTTCGTGGTTAGTGGATTCGTGTTCAGGGTGGTTGGATGCTTTAGGGGTGTGAAGGGGGTGGTCACCGGCGTTCGTGCCGCCGGGTTTTGGTGGAAAGGAAACCAGGGCGGCGTTAGGGTTTGGGGGTTTCAGGGTTCAGGGAAGGAGATGACTGAAGGGGGGGGGGGGGGTTCGGATAGGGGGTGCGGGGTAAAGGGTCAAGTTTATATATGGAAGGGGAAGAGAGATTGGAGCCGTTAGATCAAGTGATCTGAACGGCTTAGATCTATTGGTGGGTAACAGGACGGGGTCGTTTGGTATGGGAACGGGGTCGTTTTGGTTTAGGTGAGGGGTTGGGTTAAACCGGCTAAATAGGTCGGGTCATGAGGGAACCAGGGACCGTTGGATCAATGAGGTTGGACGGCTCAGATTCAACTTGCCTGAAACGGCGTCGTTGAGGTGAGTTGGACAACCTGATCTGGACCGTTCCTTTGAATCAGATCAACGGCTTCAAATGGGGACGCCGATACGACGTCGTTTGAGTCCGTGCCTGGGCAGGCTGGGTTTGGACCGGGTCAGATCGTTGGTTTGGGCCTGTTTTTGTCTTATTTTTTGGGCCCAACTGATTTCAACTTCTTTTGTTTTCCAATAAAAAATAAAAATAAAAATAAAAATAATTAATAAAACAAATGAAATTAAAACAAATAACAATATGTTATTTCAACATAATTATCATACCAGGTAAGTTAAATCACAACCTAAAACGGACGATGCACGTATATTTATATTTTTTTTGAATTTTCTCTTAACGCCACATATATTTTTTGTATTTTTGTTTGATAAGGACTAGATGCAAAATGGACAGACTCACAAACGACTAACAACACATGTCACGGAAAGATCGAAAAATTGTACAGCGAAATCATTTGTCACTATTTTTATTTTCTTTTGGAGCGATTGCTCGTAAAGCAAAAATCACGTGCTTACAGCTGCCCCTCTTTGCACGAAGACACGAAGGGTTTTCGCGCAAAGATAAGCGAGCGATTTTTGCCCGTCCGAATACTCCGTGTGAAGCATTTTTTGAAAAAGATTTGACCGAACCTTTGCTTCAGAGGTTTCCTACATATCCTGGGCTGAAACAGGAATCAGGTCAATGTAGTTCGGGAAATTTTGGTAGCTGGGACTACCGTGTGACTGTAGTGTTTGCTGTTGTTGTGCGCTGTTGTATGCTGCTGTAGGATGCTACTGCTCAACCGATCTCCCTATTACATTGCTCTAAAAGGAAAACAAGAAGCTAAGTTAAACTGAGGATCCTGAAATTTCATCCATCTTCAACTTGTTCTTGTTGTCTTGCTTTCTTGTCGGCTAATGCTTTCCTCCGACGCCTTTATTTTGTGAACTTGGAGATGATGCTGGTCCTTCACCTTTTCTGAATGTCAGTTCTTATCACTTTGCTTGATTTGCTGGGGACACGGCTTTCTTCTTTAGATCTTCCAATGGTTTCTTCAGTGGTATGGCTTTTCATCAGAATTGTTATACTGGGCATGCTACAACGTTCCCAAACTACTTCTTTTGAGACGCGTTCCTTCTTCCCTTTGAATGTGCGCTTGCTTTTGCAGTTGTCTGCTTCTTGGTGCTGGGGATTTTATTGTTTCCCGTTTGGGGATCTCTGTTGTAACCTTCTGTCTTCAGGTGGGGTGACTGATTCCAAAATCTAGAGCTGAATGTATTCCCGCATTATACTGGTGGGCGACCTAGAACTGAAATGTATTCCCGCATTATACTGGTGGGCGACCTAGAACTTAAAAGTATTCCCGCATTATACTGGTGGGCGACCTAGAACTTAAAAGTATTCTCGCATTATACTGGTGGGCGACCTAGAACTTAAATGTATTCCCGCATTATACTGGTGGGCGACCTAGAACTTAAAAGTATTCCCGCATTATACTGGTGGGCGACCTAGAACTTAAAAGTATTCCCGCATTATACTGGTGGGCGACCTAGAACTTAAATGTATTCCCGCATTATACTGGTGGGCGACCTAGAACTTAAAAGTATTCCCGCATTATACTGGTGGGCGACCTAGAACTTAAATGTATTCCCGCATTATACTGGTGGGCGACCTAGAACTTAAATGTATTCCCGCATTATACTGGTGGGCGACCTAGAACTTAAAAGTATTCCCGCATTATACTGGTGGGCGACCTAGAACTTAAATGTATTCCCGCATTATACTGGTGGGCGACCTAGAACTTAAAAGTATTCCCGCATTATACTGGTGGGCGACCTAGAACTTAAAAGTATTCCCGCATTATACTGGTGGGCGACCTAGAACTTAAATGTATTTCCCGCATTATACTGGTGGGCGACCTAGAACTTAAAATGTATTCCCGCATTATACTGGTGGGCGACCTAGAACTTAAATGTATTCCCGCATTATACTGGTGGGCGACCTAGAACTTAAATGTATTCCCGCATTATACTGGTGGGCGACCTAGAACTTAAAAGTATTCCCGCATTATACTGGTGGGCGACCTAGAACTTAAAAGTATTCCCGCATTATACTGGTGGGCGACCTAGAACTTAAATGTATTCCCGCATTATACTGGTGGGCGACCTAGAACTTAAAAGTATTCCCGCATTATACTGGTGGGCGACCTAGAACTTAAATGTATTCCCGCATTATACTGGTGGGCGACCTAGAACTTAAAAGTATTCCCGCATTATACTGGTGGGCGACCTAGAACTTAAAAGTATTCCCGCATTATACTGGTGGGCGACCTAGAACTTAAAAGTATTCCCGCATTATACTGGTGGGCGACCTAGAACTTAAAAGTATTCCCGCATTATACTGGTGGGCGACCTAGAACTTAAAAGTATTCCCGCATTATACTGGTGGGCGACCTAGAACTTAAATGTATTCCCGCATTATACTGGTGGGCGACCTAGAACTTAAAATGTATTGAAATTGCTTTCCCGTTCTTCCGAGAAAATTTTCGACAATTGGCAAAAAATTTTCTGCCCCGGTTTTTGGTGACTTCCATGGCGGTGCATCTTGCTGCCATCATCAATCCTTTGTTTTCCTGCAGCGGACAAAAGGATTTAATCAGTTTTAATCGTGGTGGTAGAGGGTGCCTTTCTGGCGAGCCATTTTTCTCTCTTCCCATTTTCTTGCTCTTTGTCCCCATAATTGGTTGGCGGGCAAAGTTGCCTGTTGGGGGTCTCTAGCCTGCTGGGGATTGGTTTTCAATTTATCCCCTTTTCTGCTTTCTTTTAAAACACATGATGTGGGAGTCTGCTTCTAACTCCCGAAACCACTCCCTTTTGGAGCTTACTTCTTCCAACATTTCCGAGCACAATCCCTGCATTGCCTGGGGCCAGCCTTTAAGACTGTTTGTATTATCCTGCATTGGATGAATTCCCCTTCGGTTTCTGGTAGTAAGCTTTGACAAATCCTTCAAAGACACATTTTTTAGGAAAAGAAATAAAGATATGGAAAAGAGAAAATCTTTCTGAACCAATATTTTGTGGGAGGAGACAATCAAAAGAACTTATCTGGAGGACACAACTGGTCCCCGTGATCATGACGTGCACCATAGATTCCCGACCCAGTCTATTTGTATCAATCGATTTGCCGAATGGTCTGACTTGCTGGGGATGATAAGTGACTGTCCATGCTGTTGCAAATGTGGTAGCTTTTGTTGATTCGTCTTGTCGCCTCATAGTGCCCTTCGAGGGGTTTTCACTAATGAGACTCTCTCTTTTCTCTCATCTCCCGGCGCCTTATGGTGCCTGCGAAGGTTTTCACCAATAAGACTCTCTCATTTCATATCCCTCATCTTACATCGCCTTTCGGTGCCTGTGAAGGTTTTCACCGATAAGACTCTCTCATTTTATTTCTTTCGAGAATCCGGTGTGTTGTAGATACGACCCTCTCTTCCGGGGATTCTTTTGACTATCAACTCATTCCCAGTCTTACGATCCTTTTCTTTGCTGGGGATCAGTGTATTATTCTCGGCCTTATTTGCCGGATTTGGCATCTCTCGAACATTGATCGGGAGGTCTTTTGGATGTCGATGTTGGTTTTGGTGTGGGATTGAAGAAAGGCTATAAAATGAAAACAACTTGAAGGGTGATGTGCTACAACTTTTGGAATCAAACCTTTGTTGGAACTTAAAACATAACCTCTGCCCCAGTTTTCTTGCTTGGGGGATTTATTTTTTTACGCTTATGTTGAGTTACGTGTGTTACGCACATTGTGCTACATTGTGCACACTATGTACAATATGCATCCTATATTTGCTATGATGCACACTATGACCGAGCCGTGAGGCGCCTACGTATCCTCTTTGAGGAATCAGGTCAAACATAGTTCCCACGGTTTTATATTCCTTGATTTTTCTTTTCTTTCTTTTCATTTTCTTTTCCTTTTCTTTTTCTTTTTTCATGTCTTTTTCTTTTCTTTTTTTTTTTTCCGTATCTTTCCCATTAGTGATTCCAAAATAGGGTTATTGAAAGAATTTGCTTAAGGCTCAAAGGGGGAAGCAAGGGTTAAACAGTGTTTGGGTAGAAGAAAGAATTGCCTCCGTCATCTCATTATCCAATAAATGCCAAATACAAACAAACAAACCGAATAATTGCCATAATTAAAGAAATTACGCATAATATCTCTTGACTGCATCTGAATTGATAGTCATGTCGACACATCTACCTTCGACATCTGTCAAACACAAAGCACCGTTGGACAATATTCTGGTCACGATATAAGGCCCTTGCCAATTTGGGGCGAATTTGCCTTTTGCCTCGACCTGATGTGGGAGGATCTTCTTTAATACCAACTGTCCTACTTCAAACTTCCTGGGGCGCACCTTCTTATTATACGCTCTTGCCATTCTCTTCTGATACAGTTGACCATGGCACACTGCTGCCAATCTTTTCTCATCTATCAGGCTCAACTGTTCCAAGCGAGCTTTGATCCATTCATCATCATCAATTCCGGCTTCAGCGACAATTCGGAGGGACGGAATTTCGACCTCCGCTGGTATCACGGCCTCAGTTCCATACACCAACAAATAAGGAGTTGTGCCTATGGAAGTCCGGACGGTAGTGCGGTAACCCAACAAAGCAAAGGGTAATTTCTCGTGCCACTGTCAGGACCCTTCCACCATTTTTCGCAGTATCTTCTTGATATTCTTATTGGCTGCTTCGACTGCTCCATTCGCCTTGGGACGATATGGGGTGGAATTGCGGTGTGTAATCTTAAATTGTTGGCATACCTCTCTCATCAAGCTGCTATTAAGATTCGCACCGTTATCCGTGATGATCACTTTTGGGATCCCAAATCTACAGATGATATGGGAGTGAACAAAGTCCACCACTGCCTTCTTAGTTACTGATTTGAAGGTTTTAGCCTCAACCCATTTGGTGAAGTAATCAATGGTCACTAGAATGAACCTATGACCGTTGGACGCTGCTGGCTCGATGGGCCCAATGACATCCATGCCCCATGCTACAAACGGCCAGGGTGCTGACATCGTATGCAACTCTGTTGGCGGAGAGTGAATCAAGTCTCCATGTATTTGGCACTGATGGCATTTCCTCACGAAAGTGATACAGTCGTGTTCCATGGTGAGCCAATAACACCCTGTTCGAAGGATTTTTCTTGCCAATACATATCCACTCATGTGTGGCCCACAAACTCCAGCATGTACTTCTGCCATAACTGTCGTTGCCTGCCCGACATCTATGCATCTCAACAATCCCAAATCCGGGGTTCTTTTGTACAATACCCCTCCACTGAGGAAGAAACCATTCGACAACCGCCGAAGGGCTCTTTTTTGGTCTCCAGAGGCATGTTCTGGATATATCCCCATCCTGAGGTATTCTTTGATATCATGAAACCAGGGTTCGCCATCCGCTTCTTCTTCTATGGCATTGCAGTAGGCGTGCTGATCACGGACTTGGATGTGCAGAGGATCAACATACATTTTGTCAGGGTGGTGCAGCATTGATGCTAAGGTGGCTAAGGCATCCGCAACCTCATTGTGAACTCTCGGGATGTGTTTGAACTTTACCGATCGAAATTGCTTGCTCAGATCATGCAAGCATTGTCGGTATGGTACGAGTTTTAGATCTCGTGTTTCCCATTCTCCATGAATTTGATGTATCAAGAGGTTCGAGTCTCCCAAGACCAAGACGTCTTGGACATCCATGTCGGCAGCCAGGCGCAGACCCAGAATGCAAGCCTCATATTCGGCCATATTGTTGGTGCAATAGAAGCGCAGTTGAGCCGTAACAGGATAATGCCGTCCTGTTTCAGAAATGAGTACTGCCCCTATTCCAACCGCTTTTGCGTTTGCAGCTCCATCGAAGAAAAGCTTCCAACCCGGTTCCTCGGGTAATTCCAACTCATTCGTATGCATCACCTCTTCGTCAGGAAAATACGTTCTTAAGGGCTCGTATTTTTCATCAACGGGATTCTCTGCCAAATGGTCTGCCAGTGCCTGGGCTTTCATGGCCGTCCTTGTCATTTAGATGATATCAAATTCTGTGAGCAGAATTTGCCATTTTGCCAACCTCCCCGTGGGCATAGGTTTCTGAAAGATATACTTCAATGGGTCCAAGCGGGATATGAGATAAGTAGTATATGAAGACAGGTAGTGTTTCAACTTCTGAGCTACCCAAGTTAGGGCGCAACACGTTTTCTCGAGTTGAGTGTACTTGACCTCATGTACTGTGAATTTCTTGCTAAGATAGTAGATGGCCTGCTCCTTCCTTCCTGTGTCATCATGTTGCCCCAGTACACAACCAAATGAATTTTCCAAGACCGTCAGGTAAAGGATTAGGGGCTTCCCGGGCTTAGGCGGGACCAATACGGGTGGATTAGATAGATACCCTTTGATTTGGTCGAAAGCCTCCTGACACTCTGTCATCCAACCTACTGCAGCATCCTTTCTCAGTAGCCGAAATATGGGCTCACAAGTTGCTGTGAGTTGAGCGATGAACCTGCTGATGTAATTGAGTCTACCCAGCAAACTCATTACCTCTGTTTTGTTCCTTGGCGGTGGCAAGTCTCGGATGGATTCAATTTTAGATGGGTCTAACTCAATCCCCCGTCGACTGACGATGAATCCTAGCAACTTTCCTGATGGAACCCCGAATGCGCATTTGGCCGGGTTAAGCTTGATATCATACCTCCGGAGTCTTTGGAAAAATCTCCTTAGGTCTGCCACATGGTCCTCCTGACGCCAAGATTTGATGATCACATCATCGACGTACACCTCTATTTCTTTGTGTATCATGTCATGAAACACAGCAGTCATTGCTCGCATGTACGTTGCCCCGACGTTCTTTAACCCGAACGGCATTACCCGATAGCAGTAGGTTCCCCATGGCGTAATAAACGCTGTCTTCTCAGCATCCTCTTCGTCCATTAGGATCTGATGATAACCCGCATAGCAATCCACAAAGGATCCGATCTCGCGCCCAGCGCAATTATCGATCAGGATATGAATGTTGGGTAACGGGAAATTGTCCTTGGGACTTGCTTTGTTGAGGTTGCGGTAGTCGACGCACACCCTGATTTTTCCATCCTTCTTTGGGACTGGTACCACATTGGCCAGCCACTCGGGATATCGAGTGACTCGAATGACCTTCGATTGCAACTGCTTGATCACTTCTTCTTTGATTTTCACACTCATTTCTGTTTTAAATTTCCTTAGTTTTTGCTTGACCGGAGGGTATGCCGGGTCAGTGGGTAATTTGTGAACCACTAAATTGGTGCTTAATCCAGGCATATCATCATATGACCAGGCAAAAACGTCTTTGAATTCCCTGAGAGTTTTGATCAATTCTGCTTTGACATTTGGCTCAATGTGGATACTAATTTTGGTCTCTTGGATGTTATCAGCGTCTCCTAGGTTCACAGTCTCAGTGTCATTTAGGTTAGGCTTGGGCTTCTCTTCAAATTGGCACAGTTCTCGGTTTATTTCTTCGAAGGCTTCCCCTTCGTCACCTTCGGATTCATTATCACAAACGACCTCTTGCATCATTGAGTCAGATTCAGATTGATTATTTAGACTAGGTCGAAGATCCGCTGTGCATGCCATGTCATTAGGACCAGTAAAAAGAGAACTGTTCAGAAAGAAAAAGAACAAAACAAGATATTAAAATGGGACAAAAGAAAAGAACTTTATTAAATTTGCAGGATAAAAAGGGTTCACACTTTTACAAAACGGGAGTAAAATTTGGATTACACCCTTGAATAATCCGATCAAACAAATAAACAAACAAAACATTAATCAAAGCCTACTACCAAGACTCCCCTCGGACAGGAAGAGGAGTAACCGTCCAATTGTTGGTCTTGGCCTCAGGCCCCACAAATTTTATCTCTGCTCTGCTGGAACCCTCTCCAGCTTCCACCATATTGACATCCGCGAATAGTCTCTCAAAACTCTGATTCAGGTCTTCACTTATGCCGATCAAAGGTCCTCGAATCTTTGGGATCGCTGACCCCTTGGCACTAGCTTTAACAAAAGACCTTGAGAGGCGTGGCACTGGTTTAGGCAGAAACCAGACTCTCTTCTTCATTTTTCGCGCTTGCTTCCTGTCTGCTGCGGTTGGTTTGAACCCCAACCCGAAAGTTTCCAGATTCTTAGGAAGGGAGACAGGTTGGACTATCCCTTGAAGTTCAACTCCCAGGCCTTTTCCCGGCACAAACCCATTACCCAGCATTTCTGATATCATCATGACTGTTGCGGCAGCTACCCTAGGGTACGGGATGATTTCTCCTTCAGAAATTTTGTTGGCCGACCCTATATCGAGAATCTGGTAGACCCAGGGACCCTTGTCATCAGTGGTCTCTATGAAAGGCACAATGGTTCCGCCCATGGTGCATGTTGTATCCTCGCCGTGCAATACGACCTCTTGTCTTTCCCACTCGAACTTCACTGTCTGATGTAGGGTGGAAGGCACCGCTTTAGCTGCGTGAATCCAGGGTCGTCCTAACAGCAAGTTGTAAGATACCGTGGCGTCCAATACCTGGAATTCCATGGTAAATAGGACCGGGCCAATGGTTAGTTCAAGTACAACATCCCCCACAGTGGCTGTTCCGTTTCCGTCAAACCCTCGGACACAGATGCTATTCTCCAGGATTCTTCCACGGTCAATCTTTAACTGGTCCAGGGTGGATAATGGACAAATATTGGCGCTTGAGCCGTTATCCACCAATACTCGAGTTACTACCGAGTCTTCACATTTGACAGCTAGGTATAGAGCTTTGTTATGCTCCGTACCTTCCACCGGCAGGTCATCATCTGAGAATGTTACCCTGTTCACCTCGAAAATCTTGCTGGCAATGGTTTCCAGGTGGTTTACAGAAATCTCACTGGGTACATGGGCCTCGTTCAATATCTTTAACAGGGCCCGGCGATGTTCCTCGGAATGGAGGAGTAATGACAATAGTGAGATCTGGGCAGGTGTTTTTCTCAGCTGCTCAACCACAGAATAGTCTTGCACTTTCATCTTCCTCAGGAAGTCTTCAGCCTCTTCTTCTGACACTGGCTTCTTGGTTGCCACTGGGTTGGTTTTCCTTAACTCCACCGGAGCAAAAACATCGACCTGATCGAGTCAGCCCTTGCGCTTCACAACTGACTTCTTCCACCTGTTTTCCTTGGTACGTCACCACTGCTTTTTCATATTTCCAGGGCACAGCCCTGCTGTCAAGCATTGGCAGTTGGACCACCGGCTTTATGGTCACCCGTTCTCCACATACCCCTTTCAACATGACTGCCGGTGTGGGCAGGATCCCTGGTATTACCAACTTGCTTGGCTCGGGTTTGCTTGCTATGACGGACGGGCTCTTCCCCCATATTACTACCGGCTTGATGCCTTCTTCCTGCGACTGTACATTTGTTCCTCCACTGGTTAAGACTTCTTTTGGGGCAGCCTGGATCATCATCACTGTTTGTGAGGGTTTTCTTAATTCTCCTCCCTCACACACCAACTCAATCATGTGAGTTTCGTGGTGCGCTGGCAGTGGGTTTTGGTTGATGTTAGGAGCCTCCGGTGTCTGGACCTCGATCTTATTGGTGTCAATAAGATCCTGTATGGCATGCCTTAACTTCCAGCACTTCTCGGTGTCGTGCCCGAGCATCCCTGAAACAGTATTCACAACTGATTGAACGATCCAAATTCTGAGGCGGGGGATTTGGTTCCCGAGTATGGACAGGACTAACCAAACCTAATTGCTGCAGCTTGTGGAACACAGCGGTGTAGGTTTCTCCCAGTTCGGTGAAGGTTCTTTGCTTCCGCAACCAGTCATTTCTGGCATCTGGATTTCCCCGGAAACCTGCCCCTGAAGGATTTCTATATGCCCTTGGTGGAGGGTAAGTGTTTTGTGGTGGTGCATATATGTTCTGGGGAGCCGGTGCGCGCCATTGTGGGCGAACCGGAGGCTGAGTGTATACCTGGGCTTGGTGTACGGAACAATGTGGTTCTCGAGGTGGATAGAAATTTTGTGGTGGGTTGTATGGGTAGTTTGACCTGTGAGGCCTGGGTTGGTTGTAGTGCGGCCTGCCAGCCCTGGACCAACTGCCTGCCTCGATCGTGGCAATCTCTTCTTTCTTTCTTCTTAACGCACCTCCCGTGCCGCTTTGAATAGCCTGGGTTGTGGCCTTAAGTGCCGAATAGTTTAAGATCTTGTCCGACCTCAAACCTTCTTCTATCATGACCCCTATTTTGACCACCTCGTTGAAAGATTTTCCAACCGTTGTCACCAAGTGACCAAAGTAGGTTGGATCCAATGTCTGCAAAAAGTAGTCTACCATCTCTCCCTCTCTCATGGGAGGATCGACCCTAGCTGCTTGTTCTCTCCAGCGGAACCCGAACTCGCGAAAACTTTCCCCGGGTTTCTTCCCAGTTCTCAGTAACGTGAGACGGTCAGGAACTATCTCCAGATTGTACTGGAAATGACCTGCAAAAGCCTGCGCCAGGTCATCCCACGTGTACCACCTGCTGAAATCCTGCCTGGTATACCATTCCAGTGCAGATCCGCTCAGACTTTGGCCGAAATAAGCTATCAAAAGCTCATCCTTGCCTCCTGCCCCTCTCATTTTGCTACAGAATCCCCGCAAATGTGCCATGGGATCACTGTGCCCTTCATATAAATCAAACTTGGGCATCTTGAACCCAGCCGGGAGTTGGACATCTGGGAAAGGGCACAGATCTTTGTATGCCACGCTGACTTGATTGCCCAACCCGTGCAAGTTCCTGAAGGACTGCTCCAGGCTTTTGAACTTTCTTAACACTTCATCCTGTTCAGGGGCCTTAACCGGCTTCTCAACCTCTGCCAGTATTTCCAAATGGGGATTGTAAGCCTGTGGTTCCGGTGCGTGGAATGTAGGCTCAGGGGGATAGTATTGTGTATCGTGAGCCTGAAACAATGGCTCACTGGTCGTTCGCTGCAAAGGGGCTGATGCAGGTCCCACAAAAATGGGAATATTGGGTGTTGGGAGAGGTTGATGGGGTGGTGGAGCTTGGGAATCATGAGGGCTTCTTTCTTGATGATAGAGGGGATTTGGGCGGCTTGTGGAAGGGCCAGAGTGAGGGTACTCCGGCACGTGTCCCACTGTCTCAGGGCTCTTTTGCGTTTTGGCCAGGGCTAGCTGCATTGCATGCATCTCTAGTCCCATCCTTTCAATCTTTTCCATTGCCTCTTTTAGCAACTGGCTCATCGGCCTTTCTTCCTCATTACTATTCTCTGAAGTAGTCATGCTTGTTGCTACCGGTCCTTTGGATCTGGTTTGGTATGAATGTGTTGCCAGAATTCTTTAACAACTAACTGTCTGATGTCAGACAACAACAAACTTTGTTAGTGTTAGAGCTTAACAGATTTGATCATAACACATAGAGGATGCAATGCACCTAAGCAGTTAACCGTTTCTACATGCTTTGCTTCAATCCACATGCGTCATCCCGGTTTGTTCATTCGTCTCTTTAAAGTATTTTGCGAAACCCTGCGTTTTATTCTATTTACATTTTCTTTTTCTTTTTTTATTTATTGAAAGCGGTCGAATCTTATGGGGATTGCCTACGTATCACGTCCCCGCGTGAATCAGACCAGGCGTAGTTCTGCCTTAAAGCAAAGACACACAGTAATTCTTCTGGAGTCACTTAATTTCATTATCAAAATTTGCTATTACACAGTACTTAAATAAAAATAGCAGAAGTACAGACTCCACGGTTTTAAACTTGGTTTGATGAAAAGAAAACAACATATGGAAAAACAACCAAAGCCAAATAAACAGGACTCGACCAAAACTAATTCTCCAATTTAAGGGCCCGCGAGGCATCATTCGGCCTTTCCGCGGCTCTAGGTGTAAGGTCTCTCTGCAGGTTCTTCAACTCGCTCATAATCCGGCGGACGCAGCCCATGATGGAAACAAGGAGGGTCTTCCGAGGTGTTTGCTCACATGCCAAGCATTTCATGTAGATGTAATGCCCTATTTCATCAATCCTTGCTCGGATGTCATCTCTTTCACTGAGCAACTGCCTGATTTGTTGGTTTTTTAACCCCAGTGCCTGAGCATCGTCAGCAATTCGATCCTGAAACAACCCCATTTGTCTTTCCATGCAGGCCATTGCATCATAACACTGTCTTCTGTCGGCCTGGGCGTCTCGTGCTTGTTTGACGATCCGATCATGTAGAGTGGAGCTCGTTTCCCTTAATATTCTGACGCTCATTTCATAATCCCTTATGACCTGTTGCAAATGCTGCTTCCGGGCCATTGCGTACTTTGCCCCTCTGACCTTCATCCTTGTTATGCAAGCTCTTGATTGTTCTAATTCTTCTTGGCCTTGGATGACCTGATTTCTCAAACTTGCTATCAATCTTTCATCAGAGCGACGCTTCTGTCGGTCAACGTTACTCTTACTGGCTTGGCGAAGGCGGGCCTTCAAGGTTTGGTTTTCTTGGGCTAACTTGTTTCTTTCAGCCTGCTCCGAGGCGACTTGCACATTGTTCTCAAATACAAGCCTTTCAACTTGTTGCTTTAGCTTCCCGATTTCGACCTGGTAACCTTTCTCCCTTTTTAACCATCCCCATTGCTCTTGTGAATCATTGGTGAAGTGTTGGACGTGGGCCCTTTTAGCAGGTCTTTGCCGAGTCTGAAACCTTCTTTCGAACCAAGCATCGTACTTTGGGTCTACCTCACCTTTAGCTAGCTCTCGTACCATGGTTTTGGGCTCCAAGAATCTACATTCATGCCACAGTTTTCTAATCTTCCCCTCGGGGAATATGACTCCCGGGCTTAATTCCAAGGCATGCTTGCTCAGATTTTCATCATTAGGGACTACTTGAAACCTGCCCAGTTGTCGTAATACCCGATGAGGGGCATATGGCTGGATGCTGCGAAGCCCCATTAAGAGAACATGACATTCTTCAGCCGACATGTAGATAACCTCAGTATCAGTCAACCAACCAAATGCCCATTCAATTTGGTCAGATGTTGTTGACCTTAACCGTGTAAACCATTCTTCGACACCTTCAGGAAATCTGGCGCCTGTCATGCGCTCCTTGAATCCGCTGATACAGTTCCTCTCGGTCAACCCGTGGTTCATGTATCCTACTCGGTGATGGAGGTGTTCCTGCATCCATAGCTGAAGTAACAGGTTGCAACCTTGGAAGAACTTGCCTCCTTCTCGGCATATAGTCAGAGCCCGGTAGATTTCGGACAAAATTAAAGGAACCACAGTACTATTGGTTCTTTTGATTGCCACGTCGGCCATCCCTACCAGACCTATCTCTATCTTTTTGTCCTTCCTTGGGCAGACCATGACTCCCAAGAATGCTGTGATAAAAGCCAAAGTACGTCTTGCTTCCCATTTGTTTCTGTTCCCGCCGTGAGTTAGCCCAAGGTTCGGTTCCTCGAAACCCTGCGGGGTCCCGTACCGCTGATACAAAAAATGGAGATCACAACACCCTCTCGACAAATCGTCATGTTGTACCTTCCGACTAATGCTTAGTAGATCCAGAAACGCATGCGGGGACACTGGCCTTGGCGAAAGCAAATATTGCCCTCTTAACTTCTCATTCAGTCCCGCATACCCGGCAACTTCCTCAAGTGTCGGTGAAAGTTCGAAATCAGCAAAACGGAATACATTGCAGGTGGGGTCCCAAAATGGTATTAGAGCTTCAAGAATATCTGTCCTCGGCTCAACACCCAACAAATTTACAAAACCTCCCAATATTCTTCCTATTACCCCTTTGCTATCGGCTTCCAAGTCATTCCACCACATGTGGAGTTGTAGAGGGACCTCGCTGAGGGCTGAGAATGGTTCATTTTGCTCTGTGTTCATCCTGCACACTTATTAGGGTGACCTTTTAGGTGAAAACAAAAACCTTTATTTTGCCTCTAACCAAAATCTTTGGACAAAAACAAAAAAAAAAATTATTTATATACATGTGTATACATATATACATATATGCTTTATGGTATATCTTTTTTGGTAAAAATGGAAAAAGAGTTGGAC
The DNA here is from genome assembly GCF_000715075.1 of Nicotiana tabacum. Classification (NCBI taxonomy): domain Eukaryota; kingdom Viridiplantae; phylum Streptophyta; class Magnoliopsida; order Solanales; family Solanaceae; genus Nicotiana; species Nicotiana tabacum. The sequence goes on along the minus strand of NC_134095.1, from coordinate 16,812,076 downwards.
CCGACATTTATTAGGGTGACCTTTTTTTTTTTTTTTTTTTTCTTTTTTCTTTTTTTTATTTTATTTTATATATATATATATAATTTTTTTGTAAAATTTTCCCAACATTCAAAACCGGTCATCATGCATGTTTGAAGCAAATAAATGCACAAGCAGTGAGTAGGATGCATCAGGATGGCCCTTTTCTATTTCAGGTTGCTATTCCTAGACGGACCCAACCCCTGTGTTGAGTCCCCTAAGTCAAATGCACGTGATGCAAATAAACGCTCCTACTAGGGATCCGGCATGTGGCTTTGTTATACTAGGTTCAGAACCTGGGTGTTTGTTCTAGACCTGGCTTACCCGAGCGGACAGCTCGAGCCGAGGGGGCAGCGTACCGGGAATACAGAAGCTTCACCGGCTTAGCAACTTATCCGAACCTCGTTCTAAATTGGAATTTGACACTATACAGAAAAGAAGTCATACGAAGTATGCCCTTCTTCATGATTTAGAAGACTCAGAAAGTATAGGGGTTTCGGCACAGTTTATATACAGTTCAAATAATATCAAAGCGGTAAAAGCAGCATTTAACACATTAGGCTCAAACATGTAAAAATCAGATAATAGATAAAGCCAAATAATAACAATTATTTTAAGCTCGAATTCTTAACCCTGAACCAGAGATTCTGGGTTCGTTCCCCAGCAGAGTCGCCAGAGCTGTCACACCTCCTTTTTCCGCGCCCGGGAGGACGCAGGGGGAGTTTTTTCCAATTAAAGGACAATCGAAACGGGATTGGTTTAATTATTTCAGAGTCGCCACTTGGGAGATTTAGGGTGTCCCAAGTCACCAATTTTAATCCCGAATCGAGGAAAAAATAATGACTCTATATTACAGTCTGCGTACCAGAAATCCGGATAAGGAATTCTGTTAACCCGGGAGAAGGTGTTAGGCATTCCCGAATTCCGTGGTTCTAGCACGGTCGCTCAGCTGTTATATTCGGCTTATTTTTCTGATTTTTAAATACAATTATGAACCATGTGCAAATTTTATCTTTTAACCACTTTATTAATTATCATTATTAGGAATGTGAACGTCGCTTAAAACATGTCTTTGGATTGCGTCACATGAAATGCACCCACAATCCGGAACATATCTTACTTGACGTTTTGGGATTTGGATTTGGGTCGCATGAAATGCACACCCTAAGTCTTAAGAAAATAAATTATTAAACACGCGCCTAAAAAGACTATCGCGTTATTATTTTTGGAAAGGCCACGGAATTCACTAAGCGGCCCTCCTGAATTCTAAGTAATTTAAAACAAGTATTTACTTAGGGCCCCGCAATCTGTGTTTTTATTCGGCGAGGCTCATCTCATTCTTATTTTTAAAGGATATCCTATAGCAACTACGTTTCTTGTCGTGTTTGTCTCTATCAATCGAAAGCAGTAGATAATCCTAATTAATTAATGCTTGCAAGTTATTTTATGACAGAATTCGGAAATGCTAAAATCAGGAACAAGGCTGCGCGCACAGTCAGTCGAATAAGTAGTCATGGGCCCAAATTCGACCCATGCGTGATGGGCCAAACCTGGGCCACTGATTGCTCGAAGCAGGCCGGCTAGGCCTGTTTTGGTCTGAACTCGACCTTTACGGGGTTGATATTGCAAGTTTGGTATTCTTTGTCTTAACAGGTGGTTTACTAGTTATATGAGACCATCAATCCGAAAAAGGAAGAACTTAATCCAGGATGTACAGTGTTCATACTTGGTATACATATCAACATATACTGCAAAGTAAACTAGAATCTGAAATGCAACATATCTCATTGAACATATTATCACCTATCAGCATACATATGTAAGCTACCATTTAGCTAACTTATATTAATATACATTAGGCATATAGGCTGCTTCGATTGTCAATACAAGAATGAAAATTATCATACAATACATGATATCTAATATAACAGTATATATATGAAAATCAACTTCAAGTCTTTTTCCTTTCTTTTGCATTCATGCTCAATGTTCTAATTACATTTGATAGTGCCTTGGTTGTGTACCTGATGTAGAGGAATAGAAGAAGAAGGAAAAGGGTCAGCTGAGTAGCACACAGCAAACAACAGCAATCAGCAGATTCACAGCAACAACACAGCAACAAACAACCAGCCAATAATGATGAAGCTCAGCAAAGAGTCGAACAACAAATGGACAATCCCAGTAAAACAGAGTAGGAAATAACAGCCCAGAATGTTGAATGTAACAGCAACAGAAATCCAATGACCACAAGAAAACTTGGCAAACGACAGAAAAAGCAAAGCCACGAAGACAACCTGATCAAACTGGATTCTTACACAGTTTCTTCTAGGCAATACTCCTTCACAATGTTCTGAAATTTATTCCTGTTTTTTTCCTTTTCCAGTTTTCTTACTCATAGACTCTCTCAAGACTCAAAAATCAACTTCCTTTTCTAACGGATGGTCTCCTCTTTTATAGCCTAACCTTAACACTTTACAGTCTGTTTTACAACTCAAAATTGCCCCCCCCCCATGTTGCTTTTCCACTCACTTGTTTTAAATAACCAAGCCCCCATGAAATCCCTGACAGCCCCTCTCTCTTTTTGGTTGTTAAAGTGTACTGATCACTTGTTTGTTTAAACAAAGTATGGGCAGTAGGAATATAATCTGACAGCACATGCTGTCCGATTATTTTAATTCCTTAAAGCAAACCATACACATGCTGCCCACAGTCCAAACCAAATGGCATTGTGTTTAAAAACCAAAATCTGAATCTGCCATTATAACCTTTCCCCTAGATGTTCTTTTAATTTGAACAAAATCAACAGGCAATACAATTCAGTTCCTAATGAGACTCAAATACGATCACAGCAGAAATAAGCAATACGAATCAAGTTGTTACCATTAACGATTGAAACTAATTGACGACATATATCGACTCGACTATATTAATCGTAACATATAACAATCAATCGTTCATATAAACAACACGTATAGAGTCCCGAATGACCTCAGATAAATTTGTTCAAACACTGGGAACTTATATGAATTAAACTCGCTTGACGATTAATCTAATTGATGAACACGTATATCACAGGGTATATTCAGAACACAAACAGAAGACAATTGGCCAAATAAAAGGCCTTTAACAGAGATGGAAGAAATCCGAATGAAAAATAACAAAATAACAAACAAACACAAAGAAATATGCTGACAACTTAACTAGAACCAAACAAAGAGAAAAGGAAACTTACTGAAAAAGTTTGAAATCAAACGGACTCAAATCAAACTCGACTTCGAACTTTTGAGGCCGAACAAACTTTAATCAGGGTGTTCTCACATGAGAACACCTTGATTAAGGTCTATTAGACCTCAAACCTATGTCCAAACCGGCCGGATTCCCCAAGTGCATGTGTTCTAAAGTCTGGATTTCCAGATCTGGATTTTTGGGAGTTGTGGGTAGATTCGGACCAAACCAAGTTTGGTTTGGTCACGAGGAAGGTCAGGAGAGTGTCTGGTATGAAGATGGGATGATTTGGCATAGATCCGGGTTCGACTCAAATCTTCAAATGAAGATTCGAGACGAACGAAAGTGATTCGAGGTTCGTGGTTAGTGGATTCGTGATCAGGGTGGTTGGATGCTTTAGGGGTGTGAAGGGGGTGGTCACCGGCGTTCGTGCCGCCGGGTTTTGGTGGAAAGGAAACCAGGGCGGCGTTAGGGTTTGGGGGTTTCAGGGTTCGGGGAAGGAGATGACTGAAAGGGGGGGTTCGGATAGGGGGTGCGGGGTAAAGGGTCAAGTTTATATATGGAAGGGGAAGAGAGATTGGAGCCGTTAGATCAAGTGATCTGAACGGCTTAAATCTATTGGTGGGTAACAGGACGGGGTCGTTTGGTATGGGAACGGGGTCGTTTTGGTTTAGGTGAGGGGTTGGGTTAAACCGGCTAAATAGGTCGGGTCATGAGGGAACCAGGGACCGTTGGATCAATGAGGTTGGACGGCTCAGATTCAACTTGCCTGAAACGGCGTCGTTGAGGTGAGTTGGACAACCTGATCTGGACCGTTCCTTTGAATCAGATCAACGGCTTCAAATGGGGACGCCGATACGACGTCGTTTGAGTCCGTGCCTGGGCAGGCTGGGTTTGGACCGGGTCAGATCGTTGGTTTGGGCCTGTTTTTGTCTTATTTTTGGGCCCAAATTGATTTCAACTTCTTTTGTTTTCCAATTTAAAATAAAAATAAAAATAAAAATAATTAATAAAACAAATGAAATTAAAACAAATAACAATATGGCATTTCAACATAATTATCATACCAGGTAAGTTAAATCACAACCTAAAACGGACGATGCACGTATATTTATATTTTTTTTTGAATTTTCTCTTAACGCCACATATATTTTTTGTATTTTTGTTTGATAAGGACTAGATGCAAAATGGACAGACTCACAAACGACTAACAACACATGTCACGGAAAGATCGAAAAATTATACAGCGAAATCATTTGTCACTATTTTTATTTTCTTTTGGAGCGATTGCTCGTAAAGCAAAAATCACGTGCTTACACAACATTTCATCCGCAGACCGACGAACAAGTCGAACGTACTATTCAGACACTCGAGGATATGTTGCAAGCTTGTGTCTTAGACTTCAAGGGAAGTTGGGAAGATCATTTACCGCTTATTGATTTTGCCTACAATAACAGTTATCATGCTGGTATTCCGATGGCACCATATGAGGCACTATATGGGAGGAAATGCAGATCTCCTATTGGCTGGTTCGATGTTGGCGAGACAAAGTTGCTAGGACCTGAATTGGTACAACAAGCTGTAGAAAAGGTAAAGTTGATCCAGGAAAGGTTGCGTACAGCTCAAAGTCGACAGAAATCATATTCAGATAACCGACATCGACACTTGGAATTTGCTGTGGGAGACTGGGTATTCTTGAAAGTGTCGCCTATGAAGGGTGTAATGAGATTTGGTAAGAAAGGAAAACTCAGCCCTAGATATGTTGGGCCATATCAGATTGTTCAGAGAATTGGGCGAGTAGCCTACAAACTTGACCTGCCACCAGAATTAGAAGCAATCCATCCGGTATTTCACATTTCCATGCTTCGGAAATTCTTAGGTGATCCTTCTTGCATCAGCCCTATCAAGGATATTGAAGTTTCCGAGAACTTGTCATATGAAGAAATACCTGTTGCCATTCTTGACCGTCAAATCCGTAAGATACGGACTAAAGAGGTAGCCTAGGTAAAAGTACTTTGGAGGAGCAATAATGTAGAGGAAATGACATGGGAGGCCGAGGAGGACATGAAGTCCAGATACCCTCATTTATTTGAGTCTTCAGGTGATATGCTTGAGACAAATATGGCAGGTGTTGCACATATATCAACCAGTGATAGTTGAGGTAATTAAGTTATGGCTAACCTTCTTATTATCATTATTGTATAAGTAAATGGTTGTGTGAGGCCAAGTTGATGTTATTATTATGATGTGTAGCCCTATGTGGCCTTAGATATGTATGTTTGGGCTGATGAGAGGTTTTGGATATTCCTATTTATAGGGGAAACTCTGGCGAATTTTTTTTAAAAAAAAAATTCAAAAGTTAGATTAACCGTTAACATTCGAGGACGAATGTTCTTAAGGAGGGGAGTATGTTACACCTTGTGTATTCGGCGTTATCATGCTGTAAATGGGCTAATTCGATAGGAAGATAATTTCTATGAGATATTTAAATGATGCGATAGTTATACGTTAAGATTGGAAGTCATTTGAGTTGTGATTAAAAATTCGACAAAGATCGCGCGCAAGTTACGAGTTTAAATTTCACTGGAATTTGGATAAAATGTTGATTACCTTTTCTCTCAATATACTGGGAGTTATGGTGTGTCTACCTACCAAATCGAAGGTATATGAGTCTAGTTTCCAACGTAATAAACCGTTCGTTAATACGACTTCGGAGTAGAGAGATATTAATATTTTCGTACAGGGGTGCACACTGTTACGGGAACAGTGTGCCTAGTCGGGTTTAGTCAAAATTTCTTTATTTAAGTCAATTTTTAAAACAGAAACCCTGCGTTTTATCCTCTCCAAAATAGAACCAAAAACCTAAGGATTTCCTCTCAAACTCCTCCCATCCATCTAGCCAATTATAACAACAATTTAGTCATCCTCAAGATGGAGAGCACCATGGTAGATTCGGAATCGTGAATTCTTCGGTGTTTCATTTCATAGCAAGACTTCGCCTTGAAGTAATTTCGAATTTTGAGTAATTCTGGTCACATAAATTATGATTTAACTTCCTCTTTGATCTTTGTAAAATTCTACCATAAGAATTCCTAAGAAATAGTTGAAACCTCTATAGAAATGTTCTTGATTTTGTTAAGAAACCTCTTTTAATATGGCTTGATTGTTGGGGTTGTTCTATATGGTTTTATTGTGTTGTTTGGATCTGTGAAGACATGGATGAAATCCCGTCGATGAGGAGATATAGTAAAGTAAAATTTGGTGGTGTGTTGGGGGAAAATTAATCTACAAAAGAGTCTACAAATTCATGGCCACAAGTTGTTTACGTAAATGTCTAAATGAAGAATTATATAAGCTATGAGCTTGAATTTGATTTTGAATGGTTCGTATTATGTAGGAAATCATTCCTAAGGCTTTTGAGGTCTCGGAAACAGTATATAACTCCATCGACAAGGTATGTAGGGCTTTCGCTATTTGTTTCGGCATGACTAGAATTCGAATAAATGTTTTTCGAATTGTTTCGTCGGATTCGAGTTATTTCACCTTCAACTTATAAAGATGCTTAGACCTGATCCTTTCTCATAGAGTGCTTACTTCAAATAATATCTATGAATTCTCGGTTTTCCTTGTTCTTTGTTTAAAAAGAACTAGAGCCTTTTTACTCGTTCTCATTTTGACATTCATATAAATCATGAATAAGGAATACTTACTTCAAAGGTATTCGTAATACATAACTCTCATGTTCTTAGTACTTGTTGGCTCGTAGTTGAAAATTAAATATTTTAGCCACAACCATGATAGTCGGGGAATAATGATGATAGGCCACTTCGACTCTTCTTAGAATACGTCTTTTAAGGTTGATTTCGCATTGCACCTATATAATTCATGATTTAGTATATGTATGTATTTACTTTCATTACCGAGCCGCACTATAGACGGCCGGGTATGACACATATTGTGTAACCACTGATCAGTTGGGATTACCGAGCTTCACGTGGCCGGGTACGATTCTACCGAGCCTTTATTATGGCCGGGTATGTTATGGATATTATAGCCCCACAGAGGGATTTATTATTATATAATGTGATATATTATAAGTAGCGATAGTGAACGACGGTGTCACGAGCATACATTTATATCCATGTTGAATTTTAGTTTCCTACCGAGGCTAGTTTCAGAATTTAAATTATCTCTATGTCTCTTCTCTTGTTAATTACATTTTTCATGTTACACTTGTCGCCCTACATATTCAGTACATATTTCGTACTGACGCATTTTTATGCGCTGTGTTCATGCCCACAGGTTCGAATAGACAGAGTGGCGTGCCTCCTCAGTAGGACCCCCAGGATCAGCGTTGGGTTTCGCACTCCACTTCTTCGGAGTTGCTGACTTTGAGTCCATAGGTACTATTACAGATGTATATGTGTGGTTTTGGGCATGTCGGGGGCTTTGTCCCGCCCTGTTGAGATTGTCTTACACTCTTAGAGGCTTGCAGACTAGCGGTCATTGTATATATATATATATTTTTTTCATATCGCCCTATCGGCCTTCTGGATAGCTGTTATACTGTTGTTGCAGCCTTGTTGGCCTAGTTTATATATATATATATATATATATATATATATATATATATATATATATATATATATATATATATATATATATATATATATATATATATATATATGTGTGTGTGTGTGTGTGTGTGTGTGTGTGTGTGTGTGTGTGTCATGCATTTCATGTCAGTCACCCTCAGAGGCACTCAGATGTTACAGGTTGTATCTTCTCTATCTCTCTTCGAACATCGGGTGTCAGCCACACCTCCCAAGGTTGGAATGTGACAGTTTGTGTATCGATTTTAAAAAACCCGACAAGTTTAAGTGGTCAGGAAGCCATTTCGCCTTTTTATTTCCATTTTAAACATCTGTTAATAGTATTAAAATTTCGTCAAGATAAAGATTTTATGGAATGTAATACTGTCAATGTACATCTTTGCTGTCTTTTTAGCAGATTAATCTTGGGTCTCTGCCAACCTAAATTGATGGTAATTGAAGGAAATTATACATTCTTGGAGAAATTAGAATTAGATGTAGGATTATTTAAAAGGTTAAAATTGATTAGGTAGTGATATTTGAAATACTAGTATAGTTTTTTGGCCAAGCTTCTAAAATTGATTATGTTGAAATTATTTTTCTCGAAAGTACTTTTTTAAAAAGTACTTTTAGTGAGAAATAATTTGTATTTGGTTCATTAATTTGAAAAGTATTTTTAAGAGTTAATTAGTATTTGGTCAAGCTTTTTAAAAGTGTTTCTAAGTTCCATTTTTCTCAAAAATGCTTTTTAAGAGTTAAAAGTGTTTATGTTGAAAAATACATATATGCATGCATGTGTGTGATATGTATACATTTATGGATGGAGTAATTGATATACTTGCCTTTTTTCATTTTATGTGAATAAAAAGAAAAGAACATGTGTGGTTGGCATTCCCAATGTATGTATGAAAGGCAGAAGGCGGTAGATTTTTAAGAGTTAGCGCACAGATTTCAGACGCTAAACTAGTATATCGCAGTAAATTTGTGCGTTATATCTTAACGGCAAAAGTTACCGTTAAGATATAGCACGGAAAATTTCGGTATTATATATAGAAAAATAACTCTTTTTTTTACATTCATTAACGTAATATTTGTCCAAAAAGACAATAAAAAAGTTCCGAACTCCATGTGGAACGGGCTGCATTTGGCCGCCTTGATATTTGGAGACTGGAGTTCAGGCTTTCAAGAGCAAATGTCGGATCTTAACAAGAGTTTAAATTCTATATATTATTGAGAAAATAATCCAAAATTGTAGTAGGATACCTAAATTATTTAGAATATTTGCAAGTTTGTTTAATTCAAGACTAACTAGGATTTTCCCGTTTCTAGTTAAAATGGGTTTCGTACTATAGGCGTGTAAAATATATTGGATTCAAATTCAATAAATTATTTGGATTATATTTTAAAGAGAAAACTGTCCTCTATAGCCCCTCAAAATTTTAATAACCCATATTTTTCTCCACTTACACGAAATGGCCCTTCGGCCCAAACATGTTACATTTAATTAGTTTTTCGACACGTGCGTTGCACGTGTATATCGATCATGTTATTTTGCTTATACAATAATTCTAATTTTGAGTAAATAATTATATATGAAAGAGTAGGTACAATTTTTTTGAAATGATCGATATGGATCATCATATAGTTATTTATTTGTGTTGAACTACAAATATGAATAATAAAGTTTCATTAGATACATGTGATGACATTAATAAAGGCAATATAAATACTAAAAAATATAATATAAATTAAAAATGGTATTATCTTTTCATCTTCCAATATTATAGGCATAAAACTCTTCGTATTTTGGATTTTTCTATGGTCTTATTACCCTCTACGAATTACGAACACTTTATCATCATGAATATTTTTGTGTCCTACTACAAGGCACATATGATTTCACTAATTCTACTTCGGTTGTTGGTCATTTTAATCGACTGAACTTTAGACTTCGTAAAAAACAAAAGTATTACCAATTTTATGATTGAGTAATTCGAGTAATATGTTAAAATACATAACAAATTTGCGTGTGATACAATTTTGAAAAACACAAAATTCTTTCGGACATATTCTTGCAAATTACTGTATGATGCAACTTAGTAGCAAATGATCATGCTACTCAAGTTAGGAACACAAATTACTATATGTCACACACACACATATATATATTAGTGATCTTACCATTTTCCTTTTATGTTTAATCACGATCAATGAACAAAAAACAGACATTCATTGATAATTATATTTCATTGATTTATGCCCATTGAAAATACTAATAATAATTTCTCATATGGGTCCTTTAAAAGCTTCTAACGCATATATAGTGAGTAGCGACTGTAAAAAATATAAATGTGATATTATAGATTCATCTCGTGGAAGCACGTTGAAATTAGTTAGCCAGAGTGAGCAAATAGGGTGGTGGACCTAGTATATATCAAGTTTGTAATAATATAGCGATACTTTCAATAAGGTCAAGTGGGGGAATTGAATGGTCGACTTGTATAGAAGACAACTTCAGTATAATGGATGAGTAAATTTGGAGCATAGCAGTAGAACTCTTACCGGTAAAACTTTAAATCACTTGAAGAATAAATTTAAATTCAGAAAGATGGATGTGAAACTTATATACCTGACGTTGTTCTATAGACAATATTAATTTATCTCTATACATTTAAAAATTTCCAAATTAAAAACAAAAATAAGATACCTTTTGTGATTAGGCTTGAGGTTCCAAAGTATATTAAATCGTCCATAGAAATATATTTCATAATTAGTCTCTTGACTAACTTTGCCTCAATACTTCAACATACCAATTTCTCAAAATCAAAACCAAGCCTTTGGTCATTTAAACATCCTGTCAATACATAAAAGATAATATACTGATGTTAACCAAAAGTTTCCTAAGAAATAAATTATGAACATTTAGTAAAATTATTTCTGACATATGGCTTGAATAAGTATCCCATTAGCATGCAAAAATCTAATTACTTTTAAGTTCTTTCTTAATGACCAACAAAAATGTAGTTCAGGCACTATCCTTAATAAATTGGATACTATAATTTCTTAACTACATAAACACATGAAATAAATGTAAAGGAGAAAAATAAATGAGTATAATGCATGAAAAATATATCTAGCACATTAGCATCCAAGTCCTTTCATGTACTTGATCTGGATGTGGAGATTGGCTTCTATTAAGTGTAAACTGGCCTTTGAATATTCAATCACAATTGCAAACAATTGACACTAAAATTATTTTTAGCCATATTAGACCCCTTTAAAAATTAAAAGGACATACAAAGGAAAAAATAATATTGGTCTAGAGCAAATTAAACAACAGGGCAGTTAGCTATTCAAAAATACCATGATATGATGAAAGCCTTTACCAGAGAGTTTTGAGTCTCCTACAAATGAGCCTTGGTCAATTGAGAATTTTGGGTGTGCCAACGACAAAGATACTTATAGTTTTTTAAAAAAAAATACATAACACTGTTAACAATTGATAGTTTTCTCTAGTGTTTACTATCTACTTGTTGTACTACTCCTAAGGCATGAAATAATATGGGAACCTATGTATGATGAATGGCATTAAAATGGACGTCTTGTCATATAATTATTTTGATGTTTTATTCGTTATAAGGTTATTTTCTGTTGTGGTTTGATTTTATTTTTATTTTGGTTTTATTCTTTGTTGGTGTGTTAAAAGAACATGCAGTGTTCTATTGGTACGTCCAAATATTCAAGTCTCACTATTATATTAATGTCGTAATTTTTAGAAAAGTAAATTATTGTTTACAAAGTTTATAAAAAATAAGAATGCTCAACCTGTCACAACGGTTGAAGGTGGTCAATGAAAAGATCACCTTTTGGAGAAATTAATTGAACAAATTGTGAGCGAATGCACTGTGTCGGGAGTATAAATATTTAAAAGATATCAAAAGATAGAACGGCTGTTTTTAACCAAATATCTTTCTTTTTGTTGAGATAAATACCCTGCTAAAAAATCTCTTAAGAATGGCAACTTGACATAGATTTGTCTTACAAATTAGGATGAAAATTAGGTTCAACCCGTTCTTCTAAAGTTTTCAATTCAAGTATAATGCAACTTAAATGTATTAGAGAAAGTGACAGCAACATCAAATGTACCTGTGGTCTTGAAGTATAACAGTGACTTCGAAATCGATCATATTGACTTCCATAATTTTGGGTTCAATGGGGTCACAAAAATGTCTCGAAAAAATGCATGATACCTTCTTCTGAAAGTGAAAAAGTAAAAGTTTGGATATAATAGCTTCTTGAACAAGACCTTTCAGCAGTAATGGAAAATTAGTGTAGCAAAACCAGCAATTAAATGGAGATGAATGAACAATATTGAAGAAGGAACCTTTCTTCAAGCGTTAAAAACAATGGCCTTTCAAGAAGGTAACGGTTCAAAAAGGCTGCGGTTCATTCTTTTTCTCTAAAGACGTGTTGGTTCCTATGATAAGAGAAAGGAAAATAGGAGACTTTTTTATTTATTAGTAAAATGTTTGTTATTTAGAAGGGCATTTTAGTAGTTCAACTTTTAACTTTTGAGCTTCATGCTTTTATAATAATATAGATAGATAGATAGAGCAAAATGTCTATTTTGTATATTATTTGTATAGTGACAGTCTATTTTGTATAGTGACAGTCTATTTAGTACAATATTTTTGTAAAATGACAATCTATTTTGTATATATTTTGTATAGAGACAATCTATTGTATATATTTTTTATATAGTGACAGTCTATTTTGTATATATTGTATCCCGAATACTTTTATCTATCCAACGTGTATAGACTGTTTTATGATGTATAAAATATCTATTATTTTTTTACCTTAACCGTATTTATCCAACGTGTATAGACTATTTTGTATAGAAATTTATAATTAAGAAGCTGCTGACATTTCTATTAAAACAAAATCAAAGAACGGTAATGAACAAAACAGGTCCACCTCACAATAATAAGGCCGAGGATGTTTAACAAGTTCAGGTCACATTCGACCGACCACTTGTTAATGGTACCGGGGGAGAATTTGGACCGGTACACTCTCAGATTACCGGAGAATGTTAGAAAAGAGGTAATGAACCGGGCACTACTGAACCGGACAAAGAGTTGTGCAGTCACTATACCAAAATATTGTAGCACTAGAACATGGTATAGAACCGGAACTGGAGAGGGAAGCAATATCCGTCTATCTCTCAGAATATCTGTTTCTGCAACACAAACAAGAATCATATCACAAGTCATTTCTTCAAGCTTTGGTGCTTCATAAACAAAAGGATTGATCAAAGGGTCGTTATCCCATTATTTGATGGACAAACAAATTCCACCATTTATCCACCATTGCTTTTCTTGGATCTTGAACCTCTATACCAATAGGTTTTTCTCCCCAGAAACATGGACTAATCATGAGCATTCCAGAAAACTTCATTCCTAGAGCTTCGTTTGATTTTCCAGCTTTGACTTCCAGTAATGTGCGGTGAGGGACCTAGAGCTTCGTCTGATTTTCCAGCTTTGATTTCCAGTAATGTGCGGTGAGGGTCTGATGGAGTAGAAAGAAAAATAGCCCTTATTATTATTTTTAGGCTATGACTTGTATATGGTCATTTTGTGGCTACCGGGTGATATAAGTTCTAGCCGAGTGGCTACAAATGAATTTTGCTCTATTTTAAATATGTCATTTTTACATTTCTATACACTATATGAAACTATATTACCCTCCCTACTCAAGTTTTACTATAATTACATTTATATACTCAATTACCATTTATGTACATTTTAAGGGAATTAATGATAGTAATAATTAGTGTCCTAAAATTACTCTAACATATATTCCATTCCCTCATGTTTCTCTCTCTATATCCCACCCCCCCTCCTCGCGTATCTTGCACAAGAGAGCAGCAATTCCACCATTGACAACCATTAAAAAGTTTTGAAGCTTTGAATTCGAATTTGAGTTTTCAAAAAACATTGTTTGTTTGGATTGGATGTTGTTGCAAAGAATTGAGAGTTCTCTCTACGTCTATCTCTATCTCTCAATCCCAAATTTTAGTAATGTAAAGCAAAGGAAAAGAGAGCAACAATTCCACCATTGACAGCCATTAAAAAGCTTTGAAGCTTTGAATTATAATTTGGGTTTTTAAAAATCATTATTTATTTGGATTGGGTGTTATGCAAATAATTGGGAATATGATTTGCAATTTATATCTCAATTTTGAGGAGTTTTAGTGAAGATTAGACTTGGTTTTGGCTGAATTTCAGATTGAAACTCGAAGAAGAAGAAGAAGATATGACATACATTATACTGTTATTTATTATATGAAAGTTGAACAACATTGTATAAAAATTATATTTAAGTTGTATGATATTGTAGTTGTATATAACTGAGTAGAAATAATATATGAAAATTGTAAATAAGTTGTATAATATATAATTAGTTGTATGAAATTTGTTTTTACTATATATAAATCAGATACAAAATATACAAAAGATATATTGTATAAAATTTGTATTTAAGTTGTATGTTATTATAGTTGTATTTAACTGGGTAGAAATAATGTGTGAAAGTTGTAGATAAGTTGTAGATAAATTGTATATTATATAATTAGTTGTATGAAATGTGTTTTTACTATGTATAAATTAGATACAAAATATACAAAAGACATATTGTATAAAAATTATATTTAAGTGGTATTATATTGTAGTTGTATATAACTGAGAGGTGAGAGAGGCTTTGGCGAAGATGTCTTCGTCGACGTACATAGATTCCAAGAAATTATACACCTTTCGAGACAAATTACTGTCATATGATTTTAGGTCTATCTCACGAGTCAACCCATGTTAACACTTTCAATACACAAGACACAACCAAACCATCTCAGGCGATACTTCTTTAATCTTATCCTAAGCAGTAATTATTTTTTATTTTGTCTAATCTTGTATAACCACACATCCATCTTAGATATCAACATCTCCTTGATACTGATCTCGTGGATGTGCTGGATTTTAACGACCCAGCATTCACTTCCATCACTAATAATATTGTTGATTTTATAAGTTATAACTATTCTATGAGCGTTAAATTCTTTGGCTATTTGAGAATTAGTTAACAACATATCAGGCCATATTAATTAGAAAAAAAGTTTTAAGCCCGGAGCACATTTTAACTTCCAAATCCAGATCCAAATAAGCTGATTAGCTTCATAAAATGATAGTTTTCCTCATCCCTACTATGAAGATAATTACCAGACGTGGTAGAGAAATAATTTTTGCAACCGATATACCAAAATGATAGTGTATTAAGAGGAATGAGAAGAATTACACAGTAGCTAAAATGCGGATAGAACAGATGTAAAAAATCTGGTACATATATATTCCTTAGATAAAATCAGTGTTGTTGGGAATAAACCCCTTACCAAAATAATATTCACGGTAATAAAGCGGAATAATAATGTAGCACCGAGATACGGTAATTAACAAGAATAAAAGAGTAACAATGACACCAAGATTTTTACGTGGAAAACCCTTCTGAATAAGGGAAAAAAAACCATGACCCCGAGAGGAGCAACTGATATCACTATAGTAAGGAATTTTACACTTTGTAGGTCGGAGGTAAATACTCCAAAGACCACTACAACACTCAAAAGAAATAACCCTCTTTTGATATTCTCACCTCACTACAATATCGCTCACTCTCTATTTTCCTCACAGACTATTTTCTTATACATTGTCTGTGAAACCTCACTCTTTCTTTCTCTCTTTGTTGGTGTGAAGAAATGAGAGTTGAAGCTCTCCTTTTATAGCCAAAGCTTCACCCTCTAAAGCCTACAATATTTGACAATTTACACACATTTTTCACAATTCAACAAAGTTGGCTACCAAACCAAAGAAATTCAACAAGGTTGGCTACCAACCAAACCAAGTCAACAAGGTTGGCTACCAAACCAAAGAAAACTCTTATTAGGCACATGCCTAATACTTCTTCAATGAGATGGACATCATCAATCTCCCCTCCAGTCTCATTCATCCAGAGGAGGTAGCACTGTCTTCTAGTTTGAATGCATGCCGACAAGTTCTTTGCATAGCTCGAACTTGTTCCTTGGTACCACCTTGGTCAGCATATCTGCGGGATTCTCATTTGTAGAAATCTTCAAGACTTTTAGAGATTCATCATCTACCATTTCTCGAATCCAATGATATCTCACATCAATGTGTTTGGTCCTTGCATGGTACATAGAGTTCTTGCTAAGGTCTATTGCACTTTGACTGTCACAATAGACGACATACTCCTTCTGATGCAATCCAAGCTCTTGAAGGAATCGCTTGAGCCATATCATCTCCTTGCCAGTTTCTGTAGCAGCAATGTACTCTGCTTCAGTTGTTGAAAGTGCAACGCACTTTTGCAACTTAGACTGCCATGATATAGCTCCCCCTGAAAATGTAAACAAATATCCAGTACTGGATTTTCTGTTGTCAATGTCACCTGCCATATCAGCATCTGTATAGCCCTTCAAGATTGGATCAGATCCTCCAAAGCACAAACAATCTCCCGTGGTACCTCTCAGGTACCTGAGTATCCACTTGACTGCTTCCCAATGTTCCTTTCCAGGATTTTCAAGAAACCTGCTGACAACACCAACTGCGTGAGCAATATCAGGTCTAGTACATACCATTGCATACATCAAGCTTCCGACTGCTGAAGAATAAGGAACTTTAGCCATGTTCCCTTTCTCTTCCACTGTTGTAGGACACATCTTTTTACTCAACTTTAGATGACCAGCAAGAGGTGTGCTGACTGGCTTAGCATTCTTCATGTTGAAGCGTTCTAGTACACGTTCAATGTACTTCTCCTGAGATAGCCACAACTTTCTACTTGTTCTCTCTCGAACTATCTTCATCCCTAGAATTTGTTGTGCTGGGCCCAAGTCCTTCATATCAAATGACTTGGATAGATCTCCTTTCAACTTTGCTATCAACCCCTTGTCTTTTCCTACAATTAGCATGTCATCCACATACAACAACAATATAATAAAGTTATTCTCAGAAAATCTTTTGAAGTATACACATGGATCAGAATAGGTCTTTAGGTATGTTTGACTTTTCATGAATGAATCAAACTTCATGTACCACTGCCTTGGTGCCTGCTTCAATCCATAAAGACTCTTATTCAATTTGCACACCATGTGTTTCTTTCCAGCTACTTCAAATCCTTCTGGTTGCTCCATATAAATCTCCTCTTCCAAATCTCCATGAAGAAATGCAGTTTTCACATCCAACTGCTCCACTTCAAGATCTAGGCTAGCTGCTAAGCTCAAAATTGTTCGAATAGAAGTCATTTTAACAACGGGGGAGAAAATTTCGTCAAAATCAATACCTTTCTTCTGTTCGAAGCCTTTAACCACCAATCGAGCTTTGTATCTGACCAGCTTGCCATCTCCATCTTTCTTGAGTTTAAAGACCCATTTGCATTTGAGTGGTCTTTTACCCTTTGGAAGTTCAACCAGCTTGTATGTGCCATTTTTCTGGAGAGATTCCATCTCTTCTTGCATAGCTTTCATCCACTGGTTCTTTTCTGGATGGGACAACACCTCCTTAAGACTTTCTGGCTCCCCCTCATCACTGATGAGGACATACTCTGTGGAAGGGTACCTGCGTGACTCTACCCTTGGCCTCTCTGATCTCCTCAGAGGTTGATGTTGTTCTTCTCCCTGAGTGGGGTGCTCCACTTCCTCGACACCTTCATCAAGTTGCTCCCCCTGCTCAATAACCTCACCAGGTTGCTCCCCCTGCTCGGCAACCTCGTCGGTCGTACTTTCTGCACTTGTGGGATTGTTAGAAGTAGAAGGAATAGTAACAACGTTAGGAATTATACCATTCTTCGCCTTTTCTGACATATCAGCAGCAGTTCTAACTTCACTTTCTCGGAAGACTACATCTCTACTTCTGATGACCTTCTTCTTTACAGGATCCCACAGTCTGTACCCGAACTCTTCATCTCCATATCCGATAAATATGCAGGGAATAGATTTATCATCCAGCTTTGTTCTCTGCTCTTTTGGTACATGTGCAAAAGCTCTGCAACCGAACACCTTCAGATGCGAGTAGGACACCTCCTTGTTGGTCCAGACTCTCTCTGGGATTTCAAACGCCAACGGAACTGATGGACTCCTATTGATCAGGTAACAGGCTGTCTGAACTGCTTCACCCCAGAATGACTTAGGCAGTTTAGCCATTCTGAGCATGCTTCTCACCTTCTCCACAATGGTGCGGTTCATCCTCTCGGCTACGCCATTGTGCTGTGGGGTTCCAGGAACTGTCTTTTCATGTCTGATCCCATGACTTGAACAATACTCTTCAAATTCCCTTGAAGTGTACTCACCTCCATTGTCACTTCGGAGACGCTTTAGCTTTCGACCCGTCTCCCTTTCTACTAGAGCATGAAACTTCTGGAAAACTTGAAACACCTGATCTTTGGTTTTCAAAATATAAACCCATAATTTTCGTGAAGCATCATCAATAAAAGTAACAAAATATTTGTTACCGCCCATTGATTCAATTTCCATTGGGCCGCAAACATCAGAATATACTAAATCAAGTATATTCAATTTTCTTTCAGACGATGTCTGAAATGAGACTCTATGCTGCTTACCAAATAAACAGTAGTCACAAGGTTTTACAGTTGTACCTTTGGCATAAGAAATGAGTGATTTCTTGGAAAGAATCTGCAATCCCTTCTCGCTCATATGACCCATTCTTTTGTGCCATAAATCTACAAAAATCTCATCTTGTGCCGCGTTCAATTCACCTTGGCATATTTCTGCATTTGTCCTGTACAATGTGCCACGAGCAACTCCCTTTGCAATCACCAATGATCCCTTAGTGAGTCTCCACTTTTGATTTGCAAAATAACTCTTGTATCCATCTCGGTCTAAAGCAATTCCCGAGATCAAGTTCATCCGCAAATCAGGTACATGCCGCACATCCTTTAGAACCAATGTGCATCCGACATTTGTCTTGATACAAATGTCACCAATCCCCGCAATCTTTGAGTAACTTGTGTTACCCATTTTCACTGTGCCGAAATCACCTGCTACATATCTGCAAAAAAGATCTCTTACCGGTGTGGCATGGTGAGATGCCGCTGTGTCAACCACCCATTCCGACTCTGGACCTGACAGGTGCATGCATTCCTCTTCCTCATTTATAAAGAGGACAACATTATCATTATTTTGCACCATGGCGGCTGTGTTGTCGTCATTCTTCTGGCCACTGGTTTCACCTTTGCCCTTCCTTGGATTTGGGCAATCTCTTTTGAAGTGACCTGGTTGATTACAGTTGTAGCAATTTCTGACTCTTGATTTGGATCGGTTCTTTGACTTCCCACGAGCTCCGGATCTACCATAGTTGTTCGAACTCCTTTGATAACTCCTGCCTCTACCTTCTGTGATGAGAGCCTGTCCTTGATTTTCAGGCTTCTTTCTCATCTTCTCATTGAGTAGAAGAGCCGATGTGACATCTTTCAACTCAATAGTAGTCTTACCGTGCAGGATGGTTGTTGCCAAATTATCGTACGAAGATGGCAACGAGTTCAATAGCAAGATGGCTTTATCTTCTTCCTCGATTTTCACTCCGAGGTTGGCAAGCTGTGTGATTAGTCCGTTAAACACATTTAAATGTGACAAAAAATTCGTACCTTCACTCATGTGTAGGGCGTATAACTGCTTCTTCAGGTACAATTTATTTGTCAGCGTTTTGGACATGTATAGGCTTTCCAACCTTGTCCAAATTCCACGTGCAGTGTCTTCATCAATGATGTTATTTACCACATCATCTGATAAGTGCAACCTGATTGCACTAGCAGCTCTTTCATCCAAGTCAGCCCAATCCTCAGCTTTCATGGTATCAGGCTTTTTGGAATCAACATCTAGAACCTTGTGTAATCCTTGTTGGATGAGCAGATCTCTCATCCTTCTTTGCCATGTTGAGAAACCGTTATCTCCATTGAATTTTGCTATCTCGTACTTTACTCCGGACATTTTTATTTTTCACCAAGTATAGTACTACCGACAGTGAATAGTATTTCAGTGAATGAGCAGAACCTGTGCTCTGATACCAGTGTTTGGGAATTGCCATTTGTGAATTGCTGCTTGTGAAAGAGGTGGAAGATGTTATGAATCAAGCTATTGGCCTTACAAGAATTATTGGGCCGAGAAGAAGCCACAGGGCCAGAAGACCTTCAAAAAGGTTAATTTGGGATCTATGCCAAAAAAATGCAATAAGGAATCAGTTAAAAGGGACTAAGCGTTACCACAGATAGGGCAGACTGAATATTGTTAGAAACTTAACCTCTCTGGTCTCTCTCTACCTCGTTCTCTGTGGCTCTGTCGTTCTCATCCCCTTTCTTTCTGTTACTATCCTCAATTATTGTTACTTTTCAATGTAATTCCTTTGTTATCATACCAATATATCAATATGTTATTTATGTATTTGGTTGTGTATATTGGATCCATAACATTGGTGCTTTCATTGGCTCCATCCACCATGGTGGACCTATCTCAAGCCCTAGTAATGAGCCGTTTTAGCGGTGAGAATCCTCTGGATTGGGTTCTTCGAGCAGAGCAATATTTCACTTTCTACAATATTTCGTCAGAGCATAAACTGTCCTGGGCTTCATTTTATATGGATGGCGAGTCTTTGAAATGGTATCATTGGTTATTTCGAAACAAACAACTTGCATGTTGGGACCATTTCGTGGACAAATTATTTATTCGTTTTCGAGGTCGAAACCGGGATGCACCCGATAGGCGTTTAGCCATTCTCCGGAACTTTACCACAGTGGATGTTTATTCGGCACGGGCTGCGGCTCTTCCGTCATGGAGCAAGCTAACTCGCCCTTGCCTCAGTACTGAAATGCGCACGCAGAGTACACCAACCTGAACGTTACCCATAAGGTGTTTGTAGAGAAGCCAAATAGGGAAAGTAAAACTGTAATAGTTACTGAAACAATGCTACCAACACCTGAGGAGACCTGCAATTCAATTTTGGATAAGGACAAAGAGGAAGTCGACTCCCTTTTGCCGCAATACTTGGTTGCACCATCTGAACACAACAGACATAATGGGGCGCGCAAGGTGTTCGATGAATTGTCCGATTGCTCTAAAGATGCTATTCAGGAGCCGATTGCTATGCAGGAGCCACAAAAGGAGCTTACTCTAACCCATTTCCCTAATGATTCGATGTATCATGTTGCTCCGACTGATGCGTCAAACGATAATGCTAATGTTGTTGAAAATGAAGACAAGGATAATAAAGAGAAAGTTGTTACTGCAATCATAAAGAAGGCTCCACTATGGATTGGTTCTGCATCTTCTATTTCTAGTAACCTCGACAAGATGGCTGGTCGATATGGACTTGGCCTGCCCAAAACTTGGAGGCGATGTCTTGTATGCTTTCTGCTTGCACTTTCAACCACCTTCTAAATAGAGGTATATTCAGTCACTTAAGTGACCTTGGTCATGCTGATCTTGTCTTACCTTTGCATCTATATCAACTCGGCTTAGACTTTCCGTTTGATCCTGGCTCTAGTTTGCTTACCACATTTCTTAGAGTTACAAGAAATTGTGTATTATGTGGTGCCTCGAGCAACTTTGAGCGTGATAAGTTCGTGACATTCACCATGTGGGATTGCATTGCACCTTTGAAATTTCAATTTAGAATTACATACTGTGTTCGTCAATATGTTCTCTTCGGAATTGCTTTTGATGATCGACATTGTGCTAGATATTTAATTGTTTGTTCTTTCGACATGCTTTCTAAACTTGCTGAAGGTATTGGCAGTGGTATGAACAATTTGGTTCCACAAATAAATTTAGGATATTTGCCACTGTGTTTTTGTCTGGATGATACTCCTGGTGTTTGGCTCTATTTTAATGGAGCATGTGCCGATTCCTTTGCTCAAATATTGCCTCTTCAAATGACCAAGAAGGAAATAGAAGCCACTGTGACTAAGATTGCACCAGTTATTGGTTTTATAACTGTGATTATTTTAACTTCTAACGAGGTATTTTTAGGGAATTGGAATGGAGCGACAGTAAGTCTTACTATCGAGAACCATGACTTGGGCATACAATTTTGTAAGTGGTTCGACACTGGGCATTATTTTAAGGTTGATTCTGATTGTACAAGTCTTCCTAATGATCCTTTAAGTTTTGTATCAGATGCACTCACATCGTTTAAAAAAATTGCTAAAAGGCGTAGAGGTTTGATTGCAATGTCGTACTTTGAGCTTGTGAGCAACATGGAATGTACGCGTCCGTATCCGGTTTTCCCATGCTCTTATCCACAGATTGTGCAACAAATGGCAACATTTGTCACTGTGATAGCATCTAATGTTGATGGTGTGGATTATATGGCCGAGCTTGAAGATTTCTTGCCAAAGGTGAAAAAAAGTTCCGAGGTGAAAGCTTGGGCAATGGAGGTGCATTCACTTTTGAAAACCTTAAGCAGGAAAGTGTCTGATTATATATAGCCACTGGCCAGAATAGCGATGGACAAAACTCGTTGGAGTTTTGGTTGCTACAATGTAGACTTGCTGGCTGCATTCAATTGTGTACTTAGAGATGGGATTCATGTCATTTTATTATCTTGGAGTCCTGATGCTTCCCAAGAGGGGTAGTTTCAAGTACCTTGGATCGGTTATTCAGGGGATCGGGGAGATTGACGAGGATGTCACACACCGTATAGGGGTGGGGTGGATGAAGTGGAGGTTAGCGTCGGGAGTCTTGTGTGACAAGAAAGTGCCATCGTTACTAAAAGGTAAGTTTTATAGAGCAGTGGTTAGGCCTGCCATGTTGTATGGAACTGAATGTTGGCCGGTAAAGAACTCACGCACCCAGAAGATGAAAGTAGCAGAGATGAGGATGTTGAGGTGGATGTGCGGGCATACAAGGATGGATAAGATTAGGAATGCAGATATTCGAGAGAAGGTGGGTGTGGCCCCCATGGAGGACAAGATGCGGGAAGTAAGACTTAGATGGTTTGGGCACATTCAGAGGAGGAGCACTGATGCACCGGTGAGGAGGTGTGAGCGACTGGCTGTAGTGGGCACGCGGAGAGGTAGAGGGAGACCTAAGAAGTATTGGGGAGAGGTGATCAGACAGGACATGGCGCGACTTAGGATTACTGAGGACATGGCCCTTGATAGGGAATTATGGAGGTCGAGCATTAAGGTTGTAGGTTAGGGGAGAGTGTGAATATTTCTACAGCACAAGTGAGAGAGACTATCTAGTTAGGAGTTAGACTAGGAATGTCAGTGGTCGTCTATTGATGCAGGGCTTTACCTTCTAGTTGTACTATACCAGCCATCTATTTCGTATTTCGTATTTCGTATCCTGTATTTCATATTTCGTATCTCTTATATATTGTTGTTATTTTTATTACGCATTTTTATGGTACTAATATATCATCTCCTATTGCTTTTTTGAGCCGAGGGTCTCCTGGAAACAGCCTCTCTACCCTTCGGGCTAGGGGTAAGGTCTGCGTACATATTACCCTCCCCAGACCCCACTTGTGGGATTATACTGGGTCGTTGTTGTTGGAGTCCTGATGCTTCCCAAGCAGATTATTTCAATGACGTCATTTCTATAGGGCCATTTCAAGCTTTAAGCCTTGGAAATCTTGTGGTTGCTTCGGATGGTAATCAAAGAAGTCAAAGTTTCTTTACAAATCTAGCTCTATGGGAGTTCATTGTTGCTGCCATTTATACCGACATAGATTTAACACCTGCAGTAGAGGACAAGTTTAGTTTATATAATATAGTTGTAATGTGGTTAGAAGGAATTCCTGACTTGAACCTTGAGGGCAAGGTTCTTATTGAGGACGGGAGTATTGTTATGAATCAAGCTATTGGGCTTACAAGAACTATTGGGCTGAGAAGAAGCCACAGGGCCAGAAGACCTTCAAAAAGGTTAATTTGGGATCCAGGCCCAAAAAGTGCAATAGGGAATCAGTTAAAAGGGACTAAGCGTTACCACAGATAGGGCAGACTGAATATTGTTGGAAACTTACCCTCTCTGGTCTCTCTCTCCCTCGTCTATTTCTCTCTGTGGCTCTGTCTTCTCATCCCCTTTCTTTCTGTTACTATCCTCAGTTATTGTTACTTTTCAGTGTAATTCCTTTGTTATCATATCAATATATCAATCTGTTATTTATGTATTTGGTTGTGGATATTGGATCCATAACAGAAGATCTGGAGAGAAAGGGGAAAAAGGAGAAAAAAAAAGGAAAAGGGTGTAACTAAATCCCTTATAAAATTCTAGTCAAGTTAGGCTTTTGAATCACTCAATTTGACCTTGTAATGATGGAGATATGTAGGTTTTAATATTTTCAAATAGTGCAGATTTTTAAATACGCCGTCAGATGCAATTTCGTAATTAATCTGGAAAAAAAATCTCGCAACCTAATTCTTAGTAAAATGACCATAAAATCCTCATACGATGTCCAAATTCGATCATTCTTTTTGCTACGGGTCCATAATTACGATACGGATCTAATGCTTCAATCAAAAAAAGAAATCAGAGCTCATTGTTCAATATGATATCATTTATGCTTGAAGAAAAGACGTCGAAACATAAGAAAAACGAGCGCAACACAACACAAACCTCTCCGAAACTCACCCGAGGCCTTCGGGACCTCAACCAATAATTCTAAACAGTCATATATCACTACCCGAACTTAGTCAAACCTCCAGAACACCAAAACAACACCTAAACACCAAATCAACCTCGAATTCAAGCCTAAGAACTTCTAAACTTCCAACTTTTGCCAATTCAAGCCTAATTCTACCACTGACCTCCAAATTATATTTTGGACACACTCTAAGTCTAAAATCACCTAACGAAGTTAATCGAATCATAAAAATTCAAATCCGAATTCGTTTACTCATAAATCAACTTTCGGTTGACTTTTCTAACTTAGCTTTCTAACTAAGAGACTAAGTGTTCATTTCACTCCAAAATTATTCCAAACCCAAGCCTACCAACTCGATACAACTCAACACAGCTGAACCATACATAAAGAAGCATAAATGGGGGAAACGAGGCTATAACTCTCAGAACGAACGATCGGGTCGTAACATCATCCCCCTCTTAAACAAACGTTCGTCCTCGAACAAGTCTAAAAACATACCTGGAGTCTCAAATAGGTGAAACCTTCAGCAATACCTTCTCGTCGCATTCACATCATATGAAATCATCTCATGGTCACATCAAACTCATCACGTATCCATCCAACCACCATTTCCACTAATAGGGATACTACCGAACATATAGGTCTACATGCACGCGCTCACACAATCAACATCTCAGTGCTCAATGTACAATCAAAACTCGGCCTCAAGTCCTCCAGACTGGCCTAACATCAACACACAGAAATCACATCTTGCACCTCATCCAGGGAATCACAATCTGTCGATGCACAACTGATACCGAGCGCTCATGTGTGCATACGAATGCGTGGAAAGAATTCAAAGGGTTACACTGCAAGCTGAATCGATATCGCACGATAAGAGTTCAAGAAGGTGAAGTTTTCCTAAAGGTTCTCCAGCCTCTCAAAGATAAGTACAAACGTCTCCATACCGATCTGCAAGACTCTACTAAACCCGCTCATGACTCGTAAGACATGTAACCTAGGCTCTGATACCACCTTGTCACAACCCAAAATCTAACCATGGTCGTGATAACGCCTATCGTATTACAAGGCAAGCCTACTTCCCAAAATATTACTACTAATTAATTTTAAGGATTTAATAAAATAATAACATTTAAATTTTTCATAAACTAAAACAACTCTAAATATAATTCATATAAAAATACAGAAACGAGTCCCAAACATCGTGGTGTCACTAAGTCATGAGCGTCTAAAACTAAACTAAGATATATAAATTGTCTAACTGTCCAAAAGAATAAATAACAAGAGAAGTAACAAGGTCCTGGGGACGCTGCCAGCTGCCTTGCAATCTCCACAGATAGCCGACCTGAAATCAACGATCGCCGCGCTCTAACTCACCTGGATCTACACATAAAGTGCAGGGTGTAGTATGAGTACAACCAACTCAGTAGTAACAGAAATAACTAAGGAACTGAGCAGTAGTGACGAGCTAAGCAAAATAGTCCAATTATTTATTTTCACAATTTAAAAATAACAGGAATAAACAGGTAAAATCCATAACTTAGTAAATGCTACAAAGAAATTTAATAGATAAATGCAGCAACAACAAAAGTAAATGCAACTTCACAGCAATATCACTCCATCACTCAGCACTCGCACTCAACATTCAACACTCAATACACTCAACACTCTGGGCTCACTGGGGGTGTGTACAGACTCCGGAGGGGCTCCCAAAACCCAAGCGCTAAGCACGGACAACTCACGTGCTATCATATCAATACCTGGATCCGCACGGTCAACTCACGTGCTACGCGGACAACTCACGCGCTATGGTATCAATACCTGAACCCGCACGGTCAACTCATGTGCTACGCGGACAACTCACGCACTATGGTATTAATATCCTCACAACCAGGCCCTCGGGCTTACTCAATCATGTACCTCACTAGCCTCACCATCATCAACAAATAAGGGAACGCATCTCACATCAAGTATCACGACATATTAGCAAATAATAGAGACTGAGGTAAACATGTACAATAATTTCTATGACTGAGTATTAATAATGTGAGCATGAATAAATCCTAAGCATGATCTTTAATATGAAGGCAGACAAGTTCGACAACAAGTAACTACGTAAACACAGATGATAGCCATGAGGCTTTACGGGACGGACCAAGTCTCAATCCCTCGAAGTATACACTCACCCGCCCATCACCTACCATGGGTATCACCTCCAAACAATCACACGATATCAAATTCTCCGGGTTTATACCCTTAAAGCCAGAGTTAAAACTGTTACTTACCTTATCAGCGTAAAATCCTATTCTGGGATACCCTCGTCTTTGGACTCGGTCACCAAAAGCTCTGAATCTAATCATAATCAGATTAATACCATCAACATGTGCTAAAGAATCGAATTCCGCAATAAAAATTACGAAATATACCAAAAATCCAAAATCAGCCAAAACCCGCCCCTCGAACCCACGTCTCAAAATCAATACAAAATGGCAGAATCAAAACCCACGTCCTCTCCCGAGTCTAACCATATAATATTTATCAAAATCGGACTCCGTTTGGTCCCTCAAATCCCTACCTAAATTTCTCTAAAACTCAAGCCCTAACTCCCTCAATTTCACTTTATAATCATCAATCAAATCCCAAAAACGAAGATAGATTCATGAAATATAATTAAAACCGAGTAGATAACACTTACCCCAATCCATACGGTGAAAATCGCCCAAATCCGAGCTCCCCAACTCAAAATATGACCGAATAAACAAACCCTAGTTTATATATTTTTCTGCCAGCTATTCTGCCTCGTTTCTCATGCCAAACGATCCCGAAACTCGTATTTTATACCTCCAATGGATTCCTTATGAAATTCTAGTTAAGTTAGGCTTTTGAATCACTCAATTTGACCTTATAATGAAGGAGGTATGTAGGTTTTAATATTTGCAAATAGTACAGATTTTTAAATACACCGTCAGTGGCAATTTCGTAAGTAATCTGAAAAATCTGGTAACCTAATTTTTAGTAAAATGACCATAAAATCCTCATACGATGTCCAAATTAGATCATTCTTTTTGTTACAGATCCATAATTATGATACGGATCTAATGCTTCAATCAACAAAAGAAATCGGAGCTTATTTGCTCAATATGATATCATTTATGCTTGAAGAAACGATGTCGAAACATAAGAAAAACGAGCGCAACCCAACCCAAACCTCTCCAAAACTCACCCGAGGCCCTCAAAACCTCAACCAATAATTCTAAATAGTCATATATCACTACTCGAACTTATACGAACCTCCAGAACACCAAAACAATACCAAAACACCAAATCAACCTCAAATTCAAGCCTAAGAACTTCTAAACTTCCAACTTTCGCCAATTCAAGCCTAATTCTACTACAGACCTCCAAATTATATTCTGGACACACTTCTAAGTCTAAAATCACCTAACGAAGTTAATCGAATCATAAAAATCCAAATCCGAATTCGTTTACTCATAAGTCAACTTCCGGTTGACTTTTCTAACTTAGCTTTCTAACTAAGAGACTAAGTGTTCATTTCACTCCAAAACTACTCCAAACCCAAGCCTACCAACTCGATACAACTCAACACAGCTGAACAATACATAAAGAAGCATAAATGGGGGAAACGAGACTATAACTCTCAGAACGAACGATTGGGTCGTAACAGCTAGCCCATAAAGTTGGGCAACAAATGATGAGCCCATTTCATTAGGCCCGAGATATCATTTTCCTAGAGGCCCAGTTTGGTGCCATACGTGAAATGACATGGCACGCCAAGTCAAGCGGATGAGCCAACAGGATCATGCCACGTGTAAAAATGACAAGGCATGCCAAGTCAAATTAAAAGGCCAATAAAACCGTGCCACATGTGCAAGTGACATGTTCTGACCAATCAAATGCGGCCTTGTCACACTTCAATTTGATTGGTCGGAAAGAGTTTGTTCTTATCATAACTCCTCCCTCCCACAACTATAAATAGGGATCTTCATAACCCGGAAAAGACACCAGAAGTTATAACAAGAAGCAAGAAAGAGCTTGTGGATCAAACGCAAATTCCTCCACAAGTTTCAAGCTTCAAGCAATCAAGTTCAAGTTCAAGCTCAAGAACGAAGAACAAATCAAGTTCAAGCTCAAGAACGATGAACGAATCAAGTTCAAGCTCAAGAACGAAGAACAGATCATGTTCAAGTTCAAGCAATCAAGCTCAAGCTCAAAACAAAGAACAAATCAAGGTCCAAGAAATACGAGTTCAAATCAAAGTTCGTGCTAGTTGAATTCAAGATCATCGTTCATGGCAACAACTACATATTCAAGATCAAGCTCGAAGGTCCATGAATTTATTTACTATTGGAAAGAAGAATGAGATGATTCATAAAGATTGTACACTCATATTATTTGAAATTAAATACTACGATTGTTACGATATTTTTCGGTCTTACTTTTATTTTGTCGACGCAATTTTATTGTCTACACGTACTATTATAAATTGGGGTATTGCTAGCTATTTTATATGAAAAAGTATGGAGAAGTAAAGAATTGTAGAAAGCATTCAGAGTTATATAATAAAATATTTTTTCTTTATATATACATTTGATATTATTATAAGAAATTAATTATAGATAATCGTCTATAAACAATAGAATTTGCAATCTAAAATAGAAGTGAAGGGTGAATTTTTTCGACTGATGGTGATCACGGGAACTTTACACACATTAAAATTTATTGCATATATAAACATCAAACAAAAAATAAAACTTATATCACATTACTGATAGAAAAGAAATATTTATGTAATAAAAACTAACACTTATAATAAATTAAACTAACAAAATCAAACATTCAACTCACATTTAAGAAACTAACACCAATAACCCAAATCAATCACCACCAAAATGACTGACGAGACAACAACGATGGATACGACACAATCATCATCATTGACAACTGAAGAAGCTGACCTGCTCCAACGCAGTACACTCAGGCCAAAAACGGAAGGAAGTAAGCTGGACCCCAAGGCAACCTTTAAAGATAGAGTAATTGAAAATCAACCTTTTGAGTCTATGGGGTTTGACTGTGATATATTTAGTAATCTGTCACTTGAAGATGAAAATGATAACTCCACAAATCACCCAAATTTTATACCTATCTCTTCGGCAGAAAAATAAAGACTTTAAAAACCTTGGACCCAAGCACTAATTATCAAACTCATAGGTAAAAAAAATGGGTTATACTCTTCTACGCACAAAAATACAAAAACTTGAAATACAACAGAGCCCCTAAATCTCATAGATTTTGGCAATGATTTTTACGTTATAAGGTTTTCATTGGAAAATCTATACACCACATTCCTGAATAATGGACCATGGTTCATTGGATCACATTTCTCTCAATTAGAAAATGTACACCAAAATTTAATCCCAATAAGGTCTAAATTTCTTTTTCCACCATATGGGTGCGCCTACAAGAATTACCTACAGAGTACTATAATTTGAATATACTATAAAAAATTGGAGGCACAATCGGTACGGTTCTCAAAATTGACAGATGTACGGCTCACACAACAAGGGGAATGTACGCCAGACTATGCATCTTAGCATCTCTGGGTAAGTCTTTACCTACAAATGTTATGATTGACAAGCATCTACCGAAAATACACTATGAGGACAAAAATCCACTTTTCACAACCTGCAAATGCCTAGGACACAATCACTATCAATGTATATAAAATAAATCTACTCAACAGACGGAGCTGAAAGCACCAAAAGAGTAATCAACCCAAGGTCAGTGGAAAACAATCACATATACAAATAAAAGGTACGCTACTAACAAAGCCTCAAAGTTAGATGTGGATGAAAAACAAAGAGAAAAGGGAAAAACCCCTACTAAAAATTAAAAAAATGAAAGGGAAAAAGAAAAAAAAAGGAAATTAGAATAGAGGAAGAAAAAAAAGAAATAAAAGAGAAAAATATTACATCAACTATAGTAGGATATGATGTTATTTCTCCTAGCAATCCTACGTTGGGAGCAAGAAATGGGTCTGACTTTAGCCCCAAGAAAGAGGCAATTGGAAACAACCCTTCAAATGCCAAAGAGACATTTACATTTACACAATAAAATAAGTTTGTCATCTTACACGACTAGGAATGGGAACTTCAAAAAAATCTATAAAAAAATCAACCCAATCCAACACATCCTTACATTTATCCATTATACACACCCAATTCCAATTCACATCAAATGACATCACAATGCCCACAGAACAAAAGCTTCCTAAAACTAGAACCATAAATAGAAATATACCTAAAATACAACAACTACAAAAATTACCTTTTTACGGACTCTATACCACACTAACCCCAAAGAACATGGCTCAGACTCCCATCTGTCCAATCTATTCCCCCTTTTGGCCAATCCACACAAAACACATCACATTTAATTCACTGAGCACCTGTAACACTACCATCCATCCGTCTACCCCTAGAATTGCTAATTCAACTTATTCCTCCTCTATACCCTAATCCAACCCCTATGGGTTAAAAACAGACCTTCCATCACCCCTTCCATTATAACCCCTCTAAACACCAACCCATCTGAGACATCTCCTACACTCCACCAACTGCTTCGTTCCCCACAAACCACCACCACAGTTAGCAATACCGAGGCACTACCAAAATTAGCGCTGGAACAATCACTAAGACCCCCACCAGAGCCACCATTACGAACGCTACCATAAGGAAGACGAGTACCAACCCCAGCCATAAATAACAAAATACTACTTCCAAACGACGATTATTCCGGTCCTAACAGTCATCAACCACCAAATCTACTACAACCAGATGATCCAATACATGCACGAGCTAATGAATCAACAATGGACTACACGACACCATCTTCTACAGGATCCTAACAACCACCAACCATATGCAAACTAGGAAAAGATGGTTGGTGCCCAACAACAGGTGCTCCTAATCTTGGAGACAACACAAGAACTGATTCAGATGATAAATTCTACACCAATGAACAGGCTGCAGCGGCACACTACAGTTACTCTATACTAGGAGATAGTCGTTATGGAACTTATCCAACAACGGAACATCCACAACACACAACAACAGCAAGAGTCCCACCTTCTCTATAGATCCAGGAGGAGATTGCATGCCAACTGGTTTCTCTTTTCACCAGAACAGGTACTTTTAGGGAATCTGGACATCGAGGATCACCTAACACCACTAGAGTCATTATCCCCTTTAAATATGGAGGAGGCAGTGGCTATACTGCTCGAGCTCGAATAACAAGTGCCAAACATCCTCGATCAAATTCTCCGGAACATCATACTGAAGAAATCACTGTCAATAACACTCCACGAAAACAGAGAAAAAAGTGCTTTATAACTGTCCAAACAAACGTCCTGAGGATTGCGATGAACATCTGCTACTACCCACTATCAATCCTACACAAATATGTTCTTCTGATAATTCCAACACTGGCAGAGGAGGACATTCCAATGAACAATGGAGTGGACCACCCACTTATCTCTCACTTGCGTATGTCACTAGCTATGGGTGGGAGTTCGATGATCGTCAAAGAGCCCTAGATAAAGATACTCCTTTGGAATTACAGAGGGTGAAGCAAACCTAAATTCAGGTGAAGTTTCAAGGACCATGTAGACTGGAACAACCCCTCAATCATATGCCTTACAAAGACACGCATGTAGAATCACTACGATCTCATGGAGTTTGTTAACTTCACTGACCTATTTGAGCTTAGTGCATATGGTTACTTTGGGGGTGCTGCCCTAATATGGAAGCATGAAGAACTTAAGGTTGACCCAGTCGCCATTACTGACCAGGAGATTCATGTCAACATCTAGGTTAGGGGAACATCACACCGTTGGCTCTTATCTTTAGTTTATGCAAGTACAATCCTGGCTAATAGAAGAATCCAATAGAATAACCTAGAAATTGTAGCAAAGAATCATACTATGTCGCGGCTTCTCTGTGGAGATTTTAACGAAGTAACATCTACTTCTGAAATGTTTGGAGGAAGACCAATAAATAATACTAGGACAGTTGCCTTCATGCATTGCCTAGATAATCTAAATATGATTGACCTAAGGTCCACGGGGCCTAGGTTCACGTGGACAAATAAAAGAAAAAACAAGGGTCACCAAATCCTGGAACGGTTAGACCGCTTCCATGCCAACCGGACTGGGTGGGTACATACCCAGATGCAATTGTAGCTCATTTGCCACACATGCACTCTGATCATTGTCCGATCATCTTGAACTTATTAAAACTTATGAATAAACCTTCCCACATATTTCATTTTAAAATAATATGGCTAAACCATCCTGATTTTAACAATATAGTCAACTATCATTGGTCGACCAACATATCCTTCAGGAATGCCATATTATCCTTTACGAAACATGTGGAGACATGCAACAAGAACACTTTTGGAAATATCTTTTAAAAAAATAAATATTACAAAAATAGAATACTAGATATCCGAAATATACATCCTACCTACAAAAGACAATTCCACATTGACCTTGAGGAATAACTCATTTGCGAATATAATGAAATCCTAAAAAATGAAGAGGAGTTCTGAAAATTAAAATCTGAGTCCAATGGTTAAATGATGGAGATGTCAATACTAAATTCTTTCACATTTTGGCTATCCAACGTAGTAGAAAAAATCGAATACTAGAACTCAATGATTATATAGGTAACTAGACTTTTGACCTGCAGTCTATACGGGACATAATCTAAAACCACTTTACAAACATTTACGCTAGTGAATTACCCTTTTGCTCTAGACATGTTACCCATAACCCAAGCACTCTCAATATCCTAAGTAACAGAGATAAAGAATTCCTTAGTAGAGACTCAAAAAACCCTGAAAAGCAATAAAGCTATAAAATCTTTTAAGCCGCTCAAAGCACCTGGGCCATATGATACTCAACCAATCTTTTTCCAGAAATATTGGGCAGACACGAGTCCCTCAATTATCCACACCTTCTCACAAGCTTTCCAAACTCTTACAATTAACCCTGAGATAAATAAGACATATATATCACTCATCCCTAAGATTTAAAAAAACCCATAGTACATCTCTGACTACAGACCTATTAGACTTTGCAACACAATTTATAAGACAATTATCAAAATTATTGTTAATAAGATACACCTCTTCCTTAACAAAATCATTACCCCCAATCAGTGCAGTTTCATTCTAGGAATATGTGTTGTTGATAATGCAATTATAGTTCAGGAAGTCATTCACTCCTTCAAAAAAATGCAGGAGGCAAAGGAAAAATGATGCTTAAGCTCGACTTAGAAAAAGTGTTTGACCGCCTAGGATGGTCGTTTATACGAAACTCCTTACATGCCCTCAACTTTCCTGTCAGATTAATTATAATAATTAAAAACTATATTTCAACGTCATCTACCTCTATCATTGCCAATGGTCAACCGAAAGATTTCTTTGAGCCCTCTTGAGGCATATGCCAAGGGGGCCTATTATCACCATATCTCTTCATCATCTGTATGCAATTAATTACTAGGTACATTGACTATGCTGTGGACATTTGTCAATGAAAAATTATAAAAATTAGTTGATCAGGACCCCCAGATCCCACCTCTTATTCGCATATGAACTTATCCTCTTTTCTGAGGCAAATGCAACTAGTATTGCCTCTATTAAAAACATCTTCAACTTCATTACCCAACAATCTGGTCAGCAAATAAACTTCACAAAATAAAAAATCCTCCTCTCAAAGAATGTGGATAGTCACACCAATAACACGCTCTCCACAATGCTTAATATTAAGGCAACAAACCAGTAGGGAAGTACTTTTGCTTTCCAATTACCATTCTCCAACCAAAAAACTCTAACTATCAATTTATACTTGATAGAATGAATACAAGACTAAAGGGCTGGAAAGCAAAGTTCCTAACCCAGGTAGGAAGAATCACTCTTATTCAGTCGGTTCTGGCAGCTATACCAACACACTCAATGCAACTCAATTACCTGCCTACGTCTACTAGAAAATATATAGACCATATTCAACGGGATATCCTATGGTGATCAACTGCAAAAAATAAGGATTCACCTAGTTAATTGGGATACTGTAACATCCCCAAAACAAGAAGGAGGCCTGGATCTTGCCAGCTCCAAGAGCAAAAACCACGTTCTCCTTTGTAATATTATTTGGCACCTCTACTATAGCCCAAACAGCCTATGGGCACAGGTGCTAGGTCAAAAATACCTGGCAAGACATGAGCATAAACATTTCATCTCAAATACAACTGAGTCTTGTATGTGGAAAAGCCTTGCTAGAGCTCACCCATTTTTTTGCAAAAGGATTAGCTTGGAAAGTGGCGAATGACAGCCATATTAATCTTTGGAAAGACAACTGGGCCATCGCCCAGTTACCTCTAAGGGCTCTCATCCAAAGTCCACTAACAAATGCAAATTTTAAAAAAAAAGCTCTCACACATACTACACTCAAACTCTTGGAACCTAAGCCAACTATCCTTTGAACTTCCTATAGACATTCAATCACTAATCCACAATACCTATCTACCCTTCTCTGAAGCTGCCACATATAACTTCTTCTGGCAACCCACTACTGATGGCTCCTTCACGACCAAGTCAACTTACTCTTTAATCAGGAAATACCTATCTACACAAACACTAAGGGATTTCAAACACTATTGGATATGAAAAACTAACTGACATAATAAACTCAAACACTTCCTGTGGCTCCTAATCATAAAGTGCCTACTTACAACATCCATGTTATAACACATGAAAATGATTCCATCCCCCCTTTTTTCTCACTATAATGTTGTGGAAGATACTAAGCACATCTTCCTCCATTGCCCACGAGACAACACCATCTGGAACACTTTTTATATAGACTTTGAACCACCAGATTTCAGTACGAGGGTTAAAGAACAATAAACATCCAATGGCTCAACAACTCTGCCAAATCATATTCAAGTTCCATTGTCCATTATCACCCTTATTACCCTATGGCATATTTGGTTACATCCCAGCAATAATTTATTCAAAAAATCCTCCGCAACAATCATTAGCAACACACCAATTGCCCAAGCAATTAAATACAACTGCCCTACTAACCAAAAAGCAGCCCAACACCGAGCCACAAGAATTCAAGTACGGTGGGAACTACCACCACCAAATATCTATAAACTCAATATAGATGGTGCACACAAAAAAAACTCCAATTATGGAAGAGTAGGAGAAATCATTAGGGATTCCCATGTAAGCTAGATAGCAGGGTTTTCCAGCCGCATTGTGGCAACTACACCACTCCAAGCTGAAATTACAGCCTTACTCAAGGGATTGGAGCTGGCCTTTACTAAGAACTTAGTTCCACTGATAGTGGAAACTGACTTTCAGGAACTGTCCATAATTATAAAACTTTATATAATTAATGATGCTCACACAAATTTACTACATGATTGAATGTTCCTTATGGCGGCCATGGACCAGCCGCCAGTCAGGGACATATACTGTGAAGCCAACTCAGTTGCTCATGTTTTAACAAACTATGCAAGTACACGGATACCAGAAGGAAATGTTGAATGTGAAGACCTATTTTGGGCCACAGTGCCTTTATTTGCTTTCTTTACTTATCACAAAGACTTGTTAGGAACTGCATCGTTAAGATCTGTTCCATATTGTAATAACACTCTTTAATTTCCTGCTCTAATAAATCACGCCGTTACCAACAAAAAAAAATAGCAGTATAACATCACAATATCACACTAACATAACACAATCATTTGTTTTATATAATTAAACTAACACTAGTCAAACTAAAACTTATACTCCTAGTAATTAAAGTAACCAGCCGCGGTAGCTAACATTGACTACATAAATCAAAGACTATATATAACATCATTATTAAGTTAACAAAGAGATGTAGAGGAAGCTAACGGGTCGTTGACCAGCCGCGGTTAGCTAACATCAACTACTTAGTTCAAGAGGTTAATTGCTATACATTATATATAATCCACATGAATATGTAATATTCATTTTTTTTATAGTGTGCAGTACCCAAAATTATTTATCACAATTATATATTTCACAATCGCTTTATTTTAATTTGAAGTCATTATTATGTTCTTGTCTCAAACAAGGGCGAAGCCAGAAATTTTCACAAGAGTGTTCGAACTTGAAAGAAGTGAAGAAATTCTTCGACAAAGGGTATTCAGTATATGTTATACACCTTAAGTATCTAATATTTTATCTATATACGTAGTGTAATTTTTTTGATGAAGGTGGTCAATTGACCACCATTCGGATAATGTAGCTTCGCCCCTAGTCTTAAGAGATAATGATTTTCTCATTGTTTTTTATTGCTATTATTGGTGTTGTTGATATATTTGCAAGTGCTGTTGCTATAATTGTTGCAGGAAATGAAATGAACAAAGAGACCACGGAAAAGTTTTGTGGTCAGGATAAGAAGTGAAAGGGATTGATGTCTGGATCATTAGATTTTGTCAATTACTTAAATTCGTCAGCTCTTACGAAATGTTTGTCTTCATATATTGGCCACTGATCGCTCTGCTAATGACTAACTTTAGGCCACTGTCAATGATATATAGAAGGGACATCTGTTTTATAAACTACACCTACCCTGAGTTCTAAGTTCTATAATTCTCTATTGTTTCAAGTTTTCGCCTATGGAGAATCTGAACTCTAGCTACTACTACTACTACTACTACTTAGCTATCTTGCTATTTTTCTTTGTCATTTTATTCAAATACTTGCTTCCTTCCGGAAAACGTTTACCACCTAGTCCTCTGTCTCTTCCGATAATTGGTCATCTTTACCTTATTAAGAATTCCCTACACGAGACACTAACTTCCCTATCTACAAAATATGGCCCTGTTTTGTATCTCCGATTCGGCTGTAGAAATTTGCTTGTTGTGTCTTCTCCATCTGCGATGGAAGAATGCTTCACCAAAAACGATATCATATTTGCAAATCGTCCTCAGAGCATGGCTGGAGATCAGTTTTCCTTCAACTATAAGGCTGTTGTCTGGGCTCCTTACGGCTATCTTTGGAGAGCTCTCCGCCGTCTAACTGTTATTGAGATCTTCTCTTCCAATAGCTTGCAGAAGTCTTCTGCACTGCGGAATGAAGAAATTGGAATTCTTATTCGCTCTTTGTTTAAAGCCAGCACTAATAATGGCAGTAGTGGTGCAAGAGTTAACTTGAGTCATTGGGTTTTTACTTTTGCGGTCAATGTTATGATGAGAACTGGCACTGGAAAACGTTGCGTAAGTGAAGAAGACATGGAAACAGAGAAGGGGAAACAAATCATTGAAGAGATAAGAGGATTTTTCTTCGCGACCTTGGTAGTTTTGAACGTGTGTGATTTCATGCCAGTTTTGAAATGGTTTGGGTACAAAGGGCTAGAGAAAAGGATGGTCTTAGCGCACCAAAAGAGAAATGAATTCTTGAACAACTTACTGGACGAATTTCGACAGAAAAAAATAGCTGGTATTTCAGAATCCAGTACTGATAGTATCAATGCTAAGAAGACCACGCTGGTCGAAACTCTCTTGTCACTACAAGAATCTGAACCTGAATTTTACACAGATGATCTAATTAAAAGTGTTTTACTGGTATGATCCCTCGACTATGGCCAAAAGCTGGTCAAAATTTCCTAGGAGTAATTAGTTTGGATCATGGATAGTTCTAATATAAGGAAGTATGTTAAATATTTCCTTAGTTTGGATATTTCCTCTTCAAGATGTTATTAAAATTTGCCTTTTATTTTTGCTAAAAGTTAACTCCTTATCGTAATTTAGGAAATTAAACTTAGTGTATACATCTAGTACTGATCACAAGAATGCTGGCCTCTAAACTCACAGATTAGACTTGTGCTTTGTTTGAACACAATTTCTAGCCTAACAAACATGATTTGGTGTTCCAGGTTTTATTTATTGCTGGAACAGAGACAACATCAATGACCATTCAATGGGCGATGCGACTTCTTTTAGCTCATCCTAAGGCATTTACAAAACTGAGAGCTGAGATTGATAGCAAAGTGGAGAACGATCGCTTGCTAAATGAATCAGACATTCCCAAGCTTCCTTATTTATATTGTGTTATAAACGAGACGCTAAGATTGTACCCTCCAGTACCACTTTTGTTGCCTCACTACTCATTAGAAGATTGTACTGTTGGGGGATATGAAGTACCAAAACATACGATCCTAATGGTTAACGCTTGGGCTATCCATAGGGATCCCAAGTTATGGGACGAACCTGAAAAGTTCAAACCAGAGCGATTTGAGGCCATGGAAGGAGAAAAAGAAGGATTCAACTATAAATTAGTACCATTTGGAATGGGGAGAAGAGCATGCCCTGGAGCTGCTATGGGCTTGCGCACTGTTTCACTGGTATTGGGTTCCCTGATTCAGTCGTTCGATTGGAAAAGTGTGGAAGAAGAAAAGTTGGACGCGTGCTATAATTCTAGAATCACTTTGAACAAAGATAAACCTTTGGAGGCTGTTTGTATTCCACGACAAAATTGGCGTGGTTTCCTTTCTTGAGCCGAGGTCTCTCTATCTTCCTAAAGTAGGGGATCTCACTGGGTTTGTACTGTTGTTGTATGTATGTATAGTGTAAAAATTTACCTTTGTGCTCTAAGGTAATGTGACTAAATAAAGTTGACTATGTAGAACAAGAGATATTAAATAAAGCTTAAGCTATTATTTGGTGAATGTGAACTTAATCTGTGCCTGGATTTTATTTGATATTGTTGCATGTGGATCAGCCGGGATTTGAGCAAATGGCAACCCTTAAAATTTGGAGCTTCATACGGTGAAAACGAATAAAATCTCCTTGCTAGTCAGCACAATATATTGTAAGAGCAGAAACTTAAAACTATTAATATCATCATGTGTGTAGATAACGTTAATTAGCATACCTTAGATATCTAAAAGTCAGCTAATTGATTAAATTAGTTCAAAGTAAGACTTTTTTCCAGCTGCTTAATTAAAGAGCCGTGTAGATTCCTCCGTACGTCCTCTTTCCACTTCTGAATTTTTTTTCATATACGGTCAAGTTTTTCTATAGTATTCTAGTTTGTTCCGATATGTTTTGTTGCTATAGTAAAATATTGTTGTAGAGAACATATATTATAGTATAACATGAAGAACGGTTCCAAAGAAAACTTGATCGTTATATCAAAGTGTTGTTATAGAAAATGACTGTTATAGAGAGGTCTTACTATACTGTTTTACTTAGTTTTGCAAATATAATCTCTTCTTAAATCTCGCTCACTCTTAAATTAGAGAACAAAGAGAAATAACTTGTTTATTTGCAAAGAGAAATAACTTGGTCGTTCATAAATCAGTAAAGGTGTTGCACTCTTAATTGCTTTTCAAAGAAATACGTTACTTGAAAGCTAATATTGTTTAACGCAAAATGTAAGCGTGCATTTAACGTGTAAAGTAAGAGTGTGCGTTTGACGTCACGGCTTACTTCAATTTTACTGACCTTATTATAAAAGACAACCCCAAACTCTAATCTACAGAAATTAATGCTAGAAAACACAAGCACAGTTTGGTGTCATCACCCCATGCAACCTTATCAGGCGGTACGGACAAAAATAATGAAAGTCACCATTATTACTTCTTAGCTGAAAAATCCATGAATATGGAAATAGGCTTCCCATTTTGCACTATTGCCTTTTTTTTCTCCATCTTTTTCATTCTAAAACTGCAAAATGCAAGAAATAAAAAACTTCCTCCAAGTCCACCATCTCTACCAATTATTGGACATCTCCATCTCCTCAAATCCCCTATTCACCAAACTTTTAAATCACTTTCTTGCAAATATGGTCCCATTATTTTCCTCCATTTTGGGACTTGTCCAATTATTGTCATATCCTCTCCTTCAATTACGGAGCAATGTTTCACAAAAAATGACATTATTTTTGCAAATCGACCAAAATCTCTCGTTACTAAACATCTTGGCTATAACCAAACCACCATTGGATTTTCTCCTTACGGTGACCATTGGCGTAATCTCCGCCGCATTGCTAGTAGTCAAATCTTCTCCACCGTCAGCCTTAACTATTCCTCCGCCGTCCGTACAGAAGAAGTCCGTTACGTGGTTACAAAACTAGTCCTGGATTACAAAGGAGGAATTGCCAAGAAAGTGAACTTGAATTTTTTGTTTGAGAAATTAGTGTACGATGTGTTAACTAAGATGGTTGCAGGTAAACGTTGGACCGAGTCAACTCATGACATGTTTGGTCCAACTATGATTATGACTATTTGTGATTATTTTCCTGTACTTCAGTGGGTTGGATTTCAGGGGTTGGAGAAGAATTTGGTAGAGATCAAGAAAACAAGAGATATATTTCTTCAGGGTCTAATTGATGAATGTCGAAATAGCAGAGCTGATTCATCTTTGGCTGAGCAGAGAAAGACGATTATAGACGCTTTGTTAGGTTTACAAAAAGCCCAGCCTGAATGTTACACTGATGACATTATTAAGGGTGTCATAATGGTACGTATATTCATTATTTCATGCAAAATGTTTTCCTTCGTACCAAAGCACACCCTTAAAGAAAATAAGTGATAAAACCATTCATTTTTCATGAAAATATTTTTTAGGAAAACATTTTTCATGGAAAATATTTTCTTTTGTACCAAACACACCCTTAATCTTTCGGTTTTGATATGAATAGTTTGTATATCAGTAAGTTAATTAAGAGCCAGCTACAAGTAACCATATATTGAGGGTTTAACCTTCAAAGGTTAATAGAGTAATTTTTTTTATATATTGTCGGTATATTTTAACATGTTATAACAAGTAATTTGCTTTATAGTCCTAGTACCTTATGGTACTTGCATTTATCACTTAAGTTACTTGATAGTATAAATATATTATTAATGCATAAAAGCTAAACTCTTATTTTTTAGTAGTAAGTGAGATTTTAATTTCATATTAGTGCAGAAAGGTCAAATAAGATGCTACAACCGGTCAAACTACATTGGTCGTCTAAGTTTTTTATGTGTGTATCCATTATTTCTAACATTTTGCATGATATTTCCTAGTTTCATTTTTAAAGGTAATTTTCACTGCTGAAATACATACTTTATGATTTGATGTTCGGTTTAATTGTTAAAGTGTCAGTTATGTAAATTGGCGGTAAAAGTATTTAAATAATCATATTATTTATAAGGTAAGTATAGGTAAAAAATAAAAGCTGATAAAAATGACAATTGGCATTTAAAATGTTTGATGTTCTCTTTCGTTAGTTCAACATTTTGTATGATGTTTCCAAATGTTGTTTTAAAGGTAATGTTCACGGCTGGAACACATACTTCAGCTGTAACAATGGAGTGGACAATGACATTGTTATTAAATCATCCAGAGGTAATGAAAAAGGCAAAGCTCGAAATAAACAACCTCGTTGGAGAGGGGCGTTTGTTAGAGGAATCGGACATCCTTAAACTACCCTATTTACGTTGTATAATCAATGAGACATTGAGGTTATTTCCTGCTGGACCACTTTTAGTGCCTCATTTTTCATCACAAGATTGTATAATTGAAGGATATGGTATTCCTAAAGGCACAATACTATTTGTGAATGTTTGGGAAATTCAAAGGGATCCTAAACTTTGGGAAGAACCAAACAAGTTTAAGCCAGAGAGATTTGAAGGAATGGAAGGGGGAATTGAAGGGTGTAAGTTTATACCATTTGGTATGGGGAGAAGGGCTTGTCCTGGTTCTGGTCTTGCTATGAGATTGATTGGGCTTGTTTTGGGCTTATTTATTCAGTGTTTTAAGTGGCAAAGCGTTGGGCCTGCATTAGTGGGCTTAGATGAAAGTTTTGGGCTGATGTTGAAGAAGCGCGATCCATTGGAGGCATTATACAGGCCCAGAGAATCCATGGCCGTATCACTTTCTCAGCTTTGAGGAGAAAACGAAGACAAAAAGAACAACAACAACAACCCAGTATAATCTCACTTAATAGGGTCTGGGGAGAATAGTGTGTACGCAGACCTTACCCCTATCCTGGAATAGAGAGGCTATTTCCAAATAGACCCCCGATATCCTTCCCTTCAAGAATTTCCCACCTATATAAATGTGAACTCATTAGTTTTGGTAAGGTCAAATGGATGAGTCTTTTTGTTGGTTTGTCATTTAATATTCGCCATTAGTTGGGAGATAGTTTTTAATTTTGTGGGTACAAACTAAATGAAAAATAAAACATTATAAATATTTTATATAATCTGATGGAAATCGAGCTTAAGTTTTCTCCATTCACTGAAATGTGATGTTTAATTTATGCAGTCTCCTGGAATCGAATTTTAAAACAAAGAGTCATGTTTTCGAGTTTTTGGCAAATATTGTCCCTTATTTTTGAGATTAGGTTTATTTTGGTCCCTCAAATATAACCCTGAGCATATTTAGTCCCTTAAGTATGCTAAAGTGAGCAACTTTAGTCTCACTGACGCAATGTGTTCAAAAACTAATGGTGTTACCTAACTCAGATTCATGAAGCAAATCTTTGCTCTGAAGCAGAACGTTTCCTCTCATTTATTGGATAACGCAAATTATCACTTTAATTCCTCATTTTTAGATAATGTCTTCTAAAATTTTGACCTTGAAAATATCCCTTTCGATGCCAG
Source organism: Nicotiana tabacum (assembly GCF_000715075.1). Taxonomy (NCBI): domain Eukaryota; kingdom Viridiplantae; phylum Streptophyta; class Magnoliopsida; order Solanales; family Solanaceae; genus Nicotiana; species Nicotiana tabacum. Next base: position 16,768,814 of record NC_134095.1, on the reverse strand, counting down.
TTTTCAATGAGAAAATGAGGTTGTATAGCCGCTGTAAAAATAGTAGCCGAAAAAATATATAAAATTTGCGTATTCTTTTTTGTATATATATATATATATATACATTTTGTATGTTAATATACAAAAATTATACAAATTTTTTATACTTTTTCGGTTACTAGATATAAATAGTTTCTGGCACGGGCTAAAATGAAAATACAACCTGATTATTCGTTTGCTTCAATAATATGCCTAGAAGTGATCGTGACAGCTCTATTTTTTTTTCAAATTTTAATTTTTCTTTTTGGAAAAATTTAAATGTATATATATATATATACACAAAAAAAAATATACAAATTTTATATCTTTTTTCGGTTATTACTTTACAGGCACTATACAATGTCATTTTCTCATTGAAAACTGGCACAAAAGGAAATATTTTCATGGTCAAAATTTTAGAAGACATTATATAAAAATGAGGAATTCAAGTGATAATTTGTGTTATCCAATAAAAGGAGAGGAAACGCTTTGCTTCAGAGCAGAAGATTTGCTTCATCAATCAGAGTTAGCTAACACCGTTAATTTTTTAACACATTGTGTCAGTGAGACTAAAGGTGCTTCACTTTAGCATACTTAAGGGGCTAAATATGCTCAGGGTTATATTTGAAGGACCAAAATAGACCTACCCTTAAAGATAAGAGACAATATTGATCAAAAACTTTCATGTTTTCTGTCGATCTTCACTTGGAATTGCACAAAAACAATTAATCGGATGAGTATTTGAGATAGCAATAAGCTACTCCCCTCAAGGGCTGCATAAAAATAAAAAACTGAAGATGTCTCCCTCAGTCCGTATCTATACGTCTTTTTAGTTTGGTATAATATGGAATACAGTACCAATAGGTCTACTGTTGAATAGTTACTCTACGGAATGCTCCTCTCATTATCAATATCGACCAATATTCACGTTATCGTTCGCTTTCTTTTGAAATATAGTTACTGGAAAGATGAAACTAATGTTACATTCTAATAATTGTAATTCATTTACACCTCTTAGATATAGAGGTATTCTCTCATTCTTACTTACTCTTCACATATCCCTAAGCTCCCCCAAAGGCATAAAAAGACACCCCACGAAAGACGGAACTGACGAATTAATGCCATTCATTCCTAGATTGTTTATATTCTAGAGTTGCCCTTTGTTTACCTCGAAATACAAGTAAAGTTAAAACTTGTATGTGGTCTTAAGATAAGCGTTTAATTCAATATTAATTAATAATCAAGAAACCAAACGTATAAATGAAAAAAGTAAGTTGAATCAAACCAGTGATTAAGCAAGTCTTGATCTCGAGTTATGATGACCTCGGGGTAGGTCAATAAGAACAATAAAGTAAGGACAATAAAGTTAAGAGATAATTCTGATGAGTAATGAGCAAAAAAACAAGAGTGTATATTTTTTTGCCAATGATTGATGATGGTTACAAATGATTGGAGTCTCCCTTATATAGTAATGGAAACCCTAAATAAGGTACACTTCCATTTTTAGTAAGGAATCTTATTAGGACAGTTGTCCAACTACCCAGTACAAATCCGTACAAACTCGTACAAATCTATTCCGGAATTTATGCCATGATCTTAGGGACGTTGCAAGAATCTTGTTCTTCTGTTACAAACCCTTAACGACATCATCTCGGAGTTGGTCACACTCGGCCTCGGTGCTCATCGCGTACCTCGATCTTCGAGTTGTGTACTCCGGCATCGGGCTCGAACTGGGTCTATTCTGAACTCGGGCTTGAAGTGACTCTTCGAACAAATGAAATCGGGCATACCTGATTTCGACCGTATACAGATAGTCCCCGCATTTCTTAAAGCAAAATGATAAAAAATGATTTGATCTTTGCTCCCTCGATGCCTCGATCATGACGTTAATCTCGTGATGTTAGCGACTGAAGTGATTGAAAGGTCACTTTTGCATAGTTCCCAAAGCCATTAATTGAAGGCGGCTGATGGTCGGCCATTGGCTTCCCCAAACCGTTAAAGCGGCCACTTTAAATAGGTCACTTTTACAACTTTTACAATCTTTACTTCTCAAATCTTTCTCAAAACCTCACTAACTTATTCCTCTTTCCTGAGTTCACCCTTTCTTCAAGTTGTTCTTGCTACAGCATCAACTCCTTCTCTTCTTTTGAATTTCTCAACAACAATGGCTAAAACATCTAAAATCGTTCCTCAGAAAGAAAAAGCGTCCTCATCATCGAGGAATGCATTCGTTGGCCATGCGAGCTATCCTCCGATTTTAAATCGATAAACCTCTATCAGTTCCAGGACTATGCGAGCCTATGTCCTGATACATTTGCTCGATATCTGAAGCCGATCTCAAACAGGTGAAAGAGGACTGCAGTTGGGAGAACAAGGAAGTGGTGATTCCTTCCCTAGAGGAGGATATCATTACCCATGTGGAAGGATACATAAGTGTGTATACTTATCCTTTCACACAGGGTCTCGTAGATCCGGTATTGGGTCATGTAGATCCAGTTATTCTCGATTTTTGTCACCAGTATCGGGTGACCCTTGGCCAGATCTACCCTTCTTTCTAGCGTATTGTCAAATTGCTCAGGTTCTTCTCGGGTAAGGTCAAGGGGTTGCCTTCTACACTTGACCATCTAATTAGGCTATACAGCCCTCGCCTCTATCGAGGTGGTTTAATAAAGCTCCAGTGTCGGTCCTTGAAGGCGCTATTCTCCAGTATCAATGAGGACAAAGACCGAGGATGGATTGGCCGATTTGTCCGAATCAAGACCTCCGACTTAATTCCTGCCGAAAGGATACCATTCCCCGAGGAATGGAATATGAAACGTAAGTACAACCCTATTGATGATACTTACTACTCCACTTCCCCTATTCTTCCTCAATCTGATTCTTTTTCGATGGTGCAACTTCCCCTTTATTTCCTGGTGCGATTCCGAACCTCGCAGGTTGGGTCCGACAACTGGCCTCCAGCTCTTCACACGCAGAACACTATTGGCATGAGTTGGCTAAGGGTCAGTGGGAAGCTAAAAACCATGGTGAGTTCCCTTGTTCATATGTCGACGTTTTTCTGTAAAATACTTACTTTCTCCTTACGCAGGCCTCAGGGATACTGTTGCTATGAGGCAGATCCCGCCCAGTGAAGAGGAAATCCTGAAGCCAACCAAGGAGAATAAAAGGAAAAGGGCTTCGCCAGCAAGTTCCCCGAAGCCCAAGAAAAATAAGGCTCGAAAGCCTAGGGCCGATCCTGTAGCCCTATCTGTAGAAGCGATCCAACATCTTCGGGATGACGAGGAAGAATATGATGACTTTCTGTTGGTAGCTCGGAAGAGGGGGAGCACTGAAGCTTCGAAGACCGCCGAACTGGCGGTGGCTGATGCGGTTCAATCTCGGACCAAGGAAATCTCGGAGGGGAGCTCGAGCAGATTCCCCGATCCATTAGGTGGTAAAACTACTCCTCGCCTTGGAGGACATCTGATGGGCAAGCCCGAAAAGCCTAATTCTGAGGCCCTTCGAAGAGAAGAGAATGTCCCAAGTGAAGCACTTGGGATAATTAACATAGATGAATCCCCGCCTGGTCATGTGTTTTCTGAAGGGCAGTTTCGAGATGCCCAGGCCATGAAGACTCCTGACATGGGGATGACCCACGAAGGGAATGATATTTTTCGGAAATGTTTTATGGCGGTCGAAGATGGTCCTGACCCTGACGCTTCGTTTATCTTTGATGAGGCTCGGCGGCTTATCGAACAAGTAAGTCCCTTCCTCCATAATTATGCTCGATTTTTACTCTCGTTTTTTCTAAGTCTAACTCCTTTTCTTTGTGAGAAGGCCGTGATGCTTCATCGACAAGCATTTTCCAAATCTCAAGTCAAGCTTGCCCGATGCGAGGCCGATCTCAAGAAGCTTGTGAAAGAGAGAGACAACCTTAAACGCCTCTATATACAGAAAGAGGAGGAGATCAGGGATCTCCGAGTTGAACTGGCGAAGGCTTATCAAGAACAGACTGAGCTCATTGAGCAGGTAATGTAACCTTTCAGGGTTTGTTATGTGCTCATTTTATTTAGTGATTAACACTTCAATTTTGCAGGCTTAGCAGAAGGGAGAGCTGGTGAAACAGCTTCGAGAAGAGGTCAAAATGAAAGAGGCCGAGACCCTGGGGTGGAAACAACATATGGATTGCCTTGCCTCGAAGAAAGACACGCTTCAGGCCCAGTTGGCTTCTCTTGAATGCCAGCTTCAAAATGCAAAGGGGGAAAACTTGGCCGGAGCCGAAAGATTGAGGAGCTCGAAGCTAAATCGGCTGCCGAGCTCACGAAGGCCAAATCTGAGGCAGAGGCATTTGTGGCCTCTAATCAAGCTGACACCGAAGCTACTAACATTCGGGAATAGGAAATCTCCATTGCCGCTGAAGTCAAATTGTCATGTTCTCTCGATCACGCTAGGCGACAACCTGGAGAGAAACTCTCGAGGAAGTGCACGCTCGTGGCTTTGACCTCTCAGCTGATATTGAAAAGGTAAAAACTTTGGCGGACAAGGCTGTCGCTTTACTTTCTGATGATGAAAATTCTGCTAGTGGTTCCGAGAGCAGAGGAGATGAGGATGAAATCCCCGAGGAGGAAGTTCCCGAAGATGCGGCTCCCAAAGATACAGTTCTCGAGGATGCGGCTCCCAAAGTAGATTAGGCTCTTAGGATTTTGTTTTTTGTTTTTGTGTAAGGCCCCTTGTGGGCACTGTAAATACCCTTTATGGATATAAGGAATTCCTTTTCTTTCTGCTCCATCTCCCATTTGTTTCGAATTCTGCTTCGTCTTCGTTTTGTGAAAACTTTTGATGTTATAACTTTAATGATCGAGTGAGCACTGACTCGGACTTAGAGTAGAACAAACCTTTAGGTTTTTTAGTAATCAATGGGCGATCTTTGAACTTATGATGGAATACTTTTTAAGGTTTTTTGATGAGTCCTCGAGCTGTGCTTAAGTCGATTTGATGCGAGCTCAGAATGATGGGACTCTTAGGTCCGAGTTGAGTGAGAGCAAAGTCTCGAACTCTACATGTTTTGGCCCTTAGGTTCTTTTAGATCGGGCCATTATGGACTCTAAGAGATGACTATTATTTCCTCTTTTCGGCTTAGAAAATTTAGTAAAAATTTATTTATGCCTTGGCATGCATTTTTTACCCGTTGGGTCTTTTGAGGGTTCTATGTTGATCGGAACCCTTTGTTATTAGTGCCTTAGCACAAGTTTGTATTTGAATAATTCGATACCTTTTAAGGTTTTTCGAGGGCTGATTTTATCGAAGCCCTTTGATTATTTTGCCGAGGGTAGCCTTTATTTTATTGACTTTTTGAGAATTTGAAGGCCTATTTTTATTGCAGAATTCGGACGTTTCCGAGCCGCGTTATTTCGGCCGTAGCCTTTAATATGGCCGTAGCCTTCGGGTGTGTCTCTTGGACTTGTTTCTCGATAGCATTTTGAACTTGATCGAAATGTTAGTCCCCAAGTATGATGGCCTTGGCCTCTATGTTGAGGGATGCCTCTTTGAGGTCTTATGAATTCGAGTTTAGACGACTCGAATATGCTGACTGTCGATGACAGTCCCCGAGTATTCAAGGTGTATTTGTGTTTTGGCCCTTGAGCCGTTTCTCACAGAATCACAAGTATGGAGCTCGTATAGTAGTAAACTTCTTTGATACACAAAATGTTTGATATAGAAAGAATGCTCTTTGATTAATTTATACATGCGTATATGTTTTGCCATCGGGGCTCGACTATCCTATATGGACAAGGTTTTGGCCCATTACAAAGTTTTCCTATCGAGGCCCTTTTTGGCATGAAGTATTTTTCTCGAAAATATAGCCTCCGAAGGTGATGCCCCCTATATTCGAGGTTGATTGAAAAGAAGCCTTGGATACTGTTGAATTCTCCTTAGGTAGAACATAGTTGTTGCCTCGTTAAAAACCTTGCTGGAAAAACCCATTTGGGATAAAACCCGATCTAAGGAAAAAACAGTGCAACGTGTGCTTTAAAACCTAAGGTCTTCGTGTAGAAGGGTGCTCTCGATGTCTTCGATCGAACATCTACAACGAGTTAGTCTTAAATAAAAATGGAGAAAAGGATAAAGTCATACCTTAGCAGTAATATCGTTTGAGTAGTAATACATTCCAATTGTTCGCCTTCCATCGTGCCAAGTATTTTTCTCAAAAATATAGCCTCTGAGGGTGATGCCCCCTGTATTTGAGGTTAATTGAAAAGAAACCTTGGATACTATTGAATTCTCCTTAGGTAGAACATAGTTGTTGCCTTGTTAAAAACCTTGCCAGAAAAACCCATTTGGGATAAAACCCGATCTAAGGGAAAAAAAGTGCAACGCGTGCTTTAAAACCTAAGGTCTTCATGTAGAAGGGTGCTCTCGATGTCTTCGATCGAATATCTACAACGAGTTAGTCTTAAATAAAAATGGAGAAAAGGAGAAAGTCATACCTTAGCAGTAATACCGTTTGAGTAGTGATACATTCCAATTGTTCGCCTTCCATCGTGCCAAGTTTGTAAGATCCTTTACCGATAACCTCGATGACTCGGTACGGTCCTTCCCAGTTCGGGCCTAGTTTCCCTTCATTCGGGTCTCGAGTATTGAGGGTGACTTTCCGTAGAACTAAGTCCCCGATTATGAAGTGTTGGAAGCTGGTCCTTCTATTATAATATCTCTCGATCCTTTGCTTCTGCGCGGCCATCCGAACAAGTGCATCTTCTCGTTTTTCATCAAATAGCTCGAGGCTAGTATTCATAGACTTGTGATTTGATTCCTCCGATGCATGTCAAAATCTGGCATTGGGTTCCCTAACTAGAATTAAGGCCTCAGAGCCATATGCTAAGAAGAACGGGGTTGCCCCTATTCCGGACATCGATGTCGTTCAATATGCCCAAAGAACCTCGGCCAAAACTTCTCTCCATTTCCCTTTAGCGTCGTTCAACCTTTTCTTCAAGTTTTGGATGATAGTCTTGTTTATCGATTCGACCTGCCCGTTCCCGCTCGGATGATATGGCATTGATAAAATCCTTTTTATTTTGTATGCTTCGAGGAACTCCGTTACCTTGTTGCCGATGAATTGCTTGCCGTTGTCGCATATGATTTCGGCAGGTATACCGAATCGACACATGATGTGGTCCCAGATGAAGTCAATAACTTCTTTTTCTCTAACCTTCTCGAAGGCCTGTGCTTCCAACCATTTATAAAAGTAGTCAATCATAAACAAAATGAATTTAGCTTTACCTGGGGCTGTTAGTAAAGGGCCGACAATGTCCATCCCCCATTTCATGAAAGGCCACTAGGACAGGACTGAGTGAAATTGCTCACCAGACTGATGAATCATCGATGCAAAGTTTTGACATTTATCACATTTTCTGACAAATTCCTTAGTGTCTTTTTCCATGTTATCCCAATTATACCTTGCTCTAATAATTTTACGAATCAAAGACTCGGCACCGGAGTGATTCCCATAAGTGCCTTCGCGGATTCCTCGTAGAACACAATCAGTGTCCCTTGGCCCTAAACATACCGCCAATGGTCCATCGAACATCCTCCTATATAATGTTCCATCTTCATCCAATGTGAACCTAGTAGCCTTGGTTCGTAGAGCCCTCGACTCTTTATGATCCGATGGGAGCTTTCCATTTTTCAAATATTCGATATACTTATTCCTCCAATCCCAAGTCAAACTTGTAGAATTTATCTCGGCATGACCCTTTTCGACCACAGATCTCGATAATTGGACGATAGCCCCCGAGATAATATCATCTTCTTCAACTGATAACCCCAAGTTAGCAAGTGCATTGGCCTCACTGTTTTGTTCTCGAGGCACATGATCTAGAGTCCACTCCTTGAAGCGGTGCAAGGTTACTTGTAGCTTGTCCAAATATTTTTGCATCCTATCCTCTCGAACTTCAAAGCTTTTGTTTACTTGGTTCACCACCAATAGAGAATCGCACTTGGCTTCAACGACTTCAGCCCCCAAGCTTTTAGCTAGCTCGAGACCTGCAATCATGGCCTCATACTCGGCCTCATTATTAGTCAACCTAAAAGTTTTAATAGATTGTCTAATAGTGTTACCTGTAGGTGGCTTCAAAATGATGCCAAGCATGGACCCTTTCACATTCGAGGCACCGTCCGTGAAGAGGGTCCATACCCCCGATGATGTACGATTTTAGCAGAAGTTCTTTCTCCACTTTGGGTATGAGGGTTGGTGTAAAATCGGCCACGAAGTCAGCTAAGATTTGAGACTTGATGGTCGTTTGGGGTTGATATTCGATATCGTACCCGCCAAGTTCGATAGCCCGTTTGTCCAATCGGCCAGACAACTCGGGCTTGTGCAAAACATTTCGGAGAGGATAAATGGTTAACAAACATATGGGGTGACACTGGAAATATGGCTTTAATTTTCTAGATGTGCTTATTAGTGAAAGTGCCAACTTTTCTAAGTGTGTATACCTAGTTTCAGCATCCTTTAAGGTTTGACTTACGTAATAAACAGGAAACTGCGGACCTTTCTCTTCTCGAACTAGTATGCCACTTACCGCTATTTCGAACACAGCCAAGTATAAGTATAGCTTCTCATCTGCCTTCAGAGTGTGGAGCAGAGGTGGGATCGATAAGTATCGCTTCAATTCTTCCAATGTTTGTTGACATTCTGGGGTCCATGCGAAATAATTTTTCTTTTTGAGTAAGGAAAAGAACCTATGGCTTCTATCTGACGACTTCGAAATGAATCAGTCTAAGGCAGCTATCCGTCCAGTTAGCCTTTGTACAGCTTTCATACTATCTACGATAGTGATATCCTTGATTGCCTTAATCTTATTGGGGTTGATTTCAATTCCCCGATTTGATACCATGAAGCCGAGGAATTTGCTTGAGCCGTCCCCGAAGGCACATTTTTCGTGGTTAAGTTTCATGTTGTACTTCCTCAAGATTTCGAATATTTCCTGCAAATAAGTCAAATGGTCCTCTACGCGCAGGGACTTAACTAACATATTATCAATGTGAACTTCCATTGATTTGCCTATCTATTCCTCGAACATTTTGTTAACTAGGCGTTGGTATGTAGCTCCTGCATTTTTTATCCCGAAGGGCATTACATTGTAACAATAAGTTCCCAAATTAGTGATAAACGAGGTCTTCCCCTGGTCCTCCGGGTTCATCTGAATCTGATTGTACCTGGAGTAGGCATCGAGAAAGGTAAGGATCTCGTGGTCAGCCGTGGCATCGATCATGCGATCGATGTTAGGCAGTGGAAAAGAGTCTTTAGGGCATTCCTTGTTTAAATCCTTGTAATCTACGCACATTCTAAGTTTGTTCCCTTTTTTAAGGACTACAACTACATTTTCTAACCACTCGGGGTATTTTACCTCCCGAATAGATCCTATTTTAAGAAGTTTAGTTACCTCATCCTTTATGAATGCATGCTTCACCTCGGTCTGGGGCCTTCTCTTTTGCTTCACCGGTTTAAATCTCGGTTCAAGGCTTATCCAGTGAGTTGTTATTTTAGGTGGGATCCCTGTCATGTCTAAATGGGACCAAGGAAAACAATCCATGTTATCGATAAGAAATTGAATGAGTTTTTTCCTAAGTTCGGGGGTTAGCCCCGTTCCCAGGTATACCTTTCGCTCGTGCATGTACTCGATCAGTATCACCTGTTCCAGCTCCTCGATCGTTAACTTGGTTGCATCTGACTCTTTGGGAACAACGAAAGTTTGAGGAGTAATGAAATACTTTTCTTCTTCTTCTTCTTCTATTACCTGTTTCTCCGATTCGGTCGAGGCTGGGGACGGTGATTGCTATTTGGCCGTCTGCTTATCTTTGTCACTCGATTTTTCTGAGATCAAAGGTAATGGTATCGGTGTCACCTCATCGACTACAAATATTTCCTTTGCAACGTGGTGTTCCCCGTAAACTATTTTCACACCATCCACTGTTGGAAATTTCATCATCTGATGAAGGGTCGATGGTACTGCCCTCATGTTGTGGATCCCTGGACTCCCGATTAGTACATTATATCTCATGTCGCCTTTAATGACATGGAATTTTGTATCTTGGATAGTCCCCGCCACATTCACTGGTAAGATTATCTCCCCCTTCATTGTTTCACTTTCCATGTTGAAGCTATTTAGGACTCGAGATGAGGTACAATTTGATTCTGCAGGCCGAGCTGCTCTATGACCCTTGATCTGATTGTGTTTGCTGAGCTACTTGGATCCACTAGAACACGTTTAACTTGAATTTTATTTAACAAAATAGAAATTATCGGGGCGTTATTGTGCGGTTGAGAAATGCCTTTTGCTTCCTCGTCATTGAACGATAGGATGCCCTCGGGCACATAACTCCGAGTCCGTTTTTCTCTGGTAATCGACACCTTGGTACGTTTGAATATAGGCCCTTAGGGAACATCAACCTCGCCAACGATCATATAAATTATATGTTGTGGCTCTTCCTGCTCATTCTTTTTGTTGGCGTCTCTGTTTCTGAAGTGATTCTTAGCTCGATCACTGAAAAACTCTCGAAGATGGCCCTCGTTGAACAATCAAGCTACTTCCTCCCTCAGCTGTCTGCAGTCTTCGGTCCTATGGCAATGCGTGCCATGGTATTTACACATAAAGTTTGGATTTCTTTGAGAAGGATCGATTTGTATAGGTCTAGGCCACCTAGTGTCTTTGATCCTTCCGATAGCTGATACGATCCCTGATACATCGACACTGAAATTATCTCCGATAACTAAGAGGATCGGTATGTTTATCAAAACCACTCTTACTCATAAGTCCTCGAGAATTTTGCCCTTGATCATTCCGAGGAGTATTACACCTCGAACCATTGTTTTTTCGATCTGCGATATATGGCTGATACTGTTCCCTATTCGATCTTAGTTCCCTGTCGATATCCCTCGGGGCCTTAACTACAAATCTATTTGGATGAACTGAACCCGAAGGGGCCTCTAGTTGGTCATCCTCGACCTTGATCTTCGATTGGTAATGATTATGTACATCTGCCCAAGTCACGGCTGGATATTCAATCAGATTTTACTTCAACTGTCGTGACGCGATCGAACTCCGCTCATTCAAGCCCTGTGTAAAAGCTTTCATGGCCCAATAGTCCAAGACTAATGGTAATTCCATTTGCTCCATTTGAAATTGGAATACGAACTCCCTAAGCATTTCATCATCCCTCTGTCTTATCTTAAAAACGTCTCATTTCCTTATCACAACCTTTATGGCCCCGACGTGTGCTTTTACGAAGGCGTTTGCCAACATAGCAAATGAATCGATGGAATTCAGTGGCAAGTTGTGATACCAAATCATTGCTCCTTTTGACAAGGTTTCTCCGAATGTTTTCAACAAAATCGACTCGATCTTGTCGTCGTTTAAGTCATTTCCTTTAATCTCGTATGTGTACGAGGTGATGTGTTTATTAGGGTCACTCGTCCCATTGTACTTAGGTATATCTGCCATACGGAACTTCTTGGGAATGAGTTTCGGAGCTGCACTCGGAGGGAATGGCTTTTGTACGAATTTCTTGGCATCCAAACCTTTCAAGATCGGGGGTGCCCCCGGTATTTGATCAACACGGGAGTTATACGTCTCCATCTTTTTGTCATTATCCTCAATCTTTTTCTCCCCCGACTCGATTCTTTTGGTGAGTTCCTGGAGCATCCTCATAATCGTGGGGTCAGTTTCCGAGCCATTTTCGTTCGATCTCTCTGGCACCGGCTCAGTCTGGCGAGTGATTTCTGGTTCAGCTACACTTGGAGTTTTATGCTGACTTTGAAGCTGAGCGATAGCAATCTGTTGAGCTTGTAGCATCTCGAATATCACTTGGAGGCTAACTCTCCCATCTCCTATATCCTGTGTTCCTTAGCCACTGGATCGGACTTTTCTACGTACACTTCCTCCGGGGTCTCCGCCTAAATCCGCATTCAAAGCAATGTGTGAACTAGCATCGACTGGTTCCACTATTGGCACTTTCCTGGGGTTAATCGGTGGCACACCGGCTCCCGGAGGAACTATATTGTTGTCTTCCCCATGAAATCCAAGACCATCATCACCATGTATGGGTGCGTTTTGCGAGTTTTACATGTTTTAACCTGAGAACAAAAATTCTTGACAAGATCAAGTGTGAAAATAACGTGTGCTATCAAAATCAGTACTGAAATAATCACTATTATCTTTAGCTCCACGGTGGACGCCAAACTGTTTACCTTGAAATACAAGTAACAATTAAAACTTGTATGTGGTCTTAAAGATACGCGATTTAATTTAATATTAATTAATAACCAAGAAACCACACGCATAAATTAAAGAAGTAAGTTGATTCAAACCAGTGCTTAAGCAAGTCTTGACCTCGATTTATGATGACCTCGGGATAGGTCAATAAGAACAATAAAGTAAGAACAATAAAGTTAAGAGACAATTCTGATAAGTAATGAGCAAGGAAGTAAGAGTGTATATTCTTTTGCCAATGATTTGACGATGGTAACAAATGATTGGGGTCCCCTTTATATAGTAGGGGAAACCCTAAATAAGGTACACTTTCATTTTTAGTAAGGAATCTTATTGGGACAGTTGTCTAACTACCTAGTACAAACCCGTACAAATCTATTCTGGAATTTATGCCATGATATTAGGGACGTTGCGGGAATCTTGCTCTTCTATTACAAACCCATAACAGCATCATCTCGGGGTTGGTCATACTCGGCCTCGGTGCTCATCGCTTACCTTGATCTTCGAGCCTTGTACTCCGCCATCGGGCTCGAAATCGGTCCATTCTGAACTCGGGCTTGAAGCGACTCTTCGAGCCCATGAAATCGGGCATACCTGATTTCGACCGTATACACCTTTAATTAGAAGGTCTTTTCACATCTAGACAAGCAATAATTCACTATTCCCTTTTCCTTCTTAACACCAGCTGCAACGACCTAATCTCCCTCAAATATTTCTTTTACTCTAAATTTTTTCTTTGCTTTCATTTGAATCTTCTGCATTAGCATTTAACGTACTTGAAATAAACGTTTTCACTGTGTATTCTTACAGAATGGTGTATGTGTCATCATAATTATATCCCCTAATTTGTTCAGCTAATAACTGCAACTATATATACCTGTTTTCTTTAAATGCAACCAAATTTTAGAATGGTATGCTAGAATCTGTGGTGATAATAACATTATCAATATCATTGTCACACCTCTTTTTTCTGCACCCGCAGGGCACAAGGGAGTTTTTTCCAATTAAAGGACAATCGAAACGGGATTTGTTTATTTATTTCAGAGTCGCCACTTGGGAGATTTAGGGTGTCCCAAGTCACCAATTTTAATCCCGCATCGAGGAAAATAATGACTCTATATTACAGTCTGCGTACCAGAAATCCGGATAAGGAATTCTGTTAACCCTGGAGAAGGTGTTAGGCATTCCCGAGTTCCGTGGTTCTAGCACGGTCGCTCAACTGTCATATTCGGCTTGATTATCTGATTTTATACAAGTGTGAACTTATGTGCAAAATTTAACTTTTAACCGCTTTTATCATTTTACTGTTTTTATCAGGAATTGCAACGTTGTGAAAATGTATCTCGAACCGCGTTACTATCAATGTACCCGTGGTCGTCGACACACTTTGACTCCATTGAGATTTGGATTTGGGTCACATCAATGTGCACCCGAGTTTAAGGAAATTAAATTATTAAAGACGCGCCTAAAGCGACTAGCGTATTTATTTTGGGTAAGACCGTGGAATTTTACTAAACGGTCCATCCCGAAGTCCAAATAATTTTAAAAGCAAATATTGACTGAGGGCCCCGCAATTTGTATGTTTTATTTGGCGAGGCTCATCTCGTTCTTTATTTTTTATGAATTTGCAACGTCATGGACATGCATCTCGAACCACGTCACAGTCAATGTACCCGCGATTAGAAACACATTTCGACTCCGTTGAGAATTGGATTTGGGTCGCATAAATGCGCACCCTAGTTTAAGAAGGTAAGATTTATTAAGGCGCGTCCTAAAGAGTCTATCGTATTGTTATTTTAGGAGGGTTGTGAGATTTGCTAAACAACCCGTCCTGGAACCTAAATGCTTTGATAATATACATTTAAACAAGGGCCCCGCATTTGCGCGTTTTGTTTATTTTCATCGAGGCTCATCTCGTTCTTATTTTAAAAGGATATCCTATAGCAACTACGTTTCTTATCGCGTTTGTCCTTATCAATTGAAAACAGTAGATAGTCCTAATTAATTACATGCTTGCAAGTTGTTTGGTAACAACATTCAGAAATGCCTACAATCAGAAACGAAGCTGTCCGAACAAGTAATCACGGGCCCAAATCCAGCCCAGCGTGATTGGCCAGACCTGGGCCACTGCTTGTTCGAAGCAGGCCGACTTGGCCTGTTTTGGCCTGAACTCGACCCTTGTGAGGTTGAGGCCCTGAATTTGTGTTCCTGATCTTAAGACATGGTTTTAAGAGTTATATATAGCAATTTATTGGAAAGGAAAGAACTTATTTAGTGTACGAATTTTATGCTTGGCATACATTACATGCTTATACTACACTATTGCACTAAATCTGAGATACAACTTGTTGCCTTAGGCATACTCTTATCACCATCCTATATACACAATCTAACATTCAACTAACATTCGTTGATAGTTATCAGACCTGAAGGCTATCTCCAGCATCCAAAACAGGCATAAAATTTCCTACATCACATGATATTTAAAAGGGCAAACTATGTATATAAACAAAATTCTTCAGGTCTTTCATTTACATTCATGCTCAAATTTCCAGCTACATCTGACAGTGTATTGGGTGTGTACCTGGTATAGGAAGGAAAGGAAGAAAGAGAGTGATCAGTTGAGTAGTATGCAACGAATACAGCAGCAGCAGACACACAGCAACAACACAGCAACAAAATTAACCAACAAAGATGAAGCTCCCGAGTAGTCGAGCAACAAACAACAAATCCCAGAAACAGAGTAGGAACCAGCAGAGACAGCAGAGTATTCAATGTAAACACCCCAGCAATTCAACAACCACAAGCAGCTCAAACAGGCAACCAACAGTAATTGGCCAAGACAGCTAAACCAACATAAACTCTTATGTAATTTTCAGACAGTGTTTGGTTACAATATTCTGAGACTTTATGTTTCTTCTTTTTCTTTTTTGAAGACTAAGAAATGTCCAGCCCTGTTTAAGTTATCAAATGGCCTATTTATAGGCCAAATGAACCAGTACAGCTGAGCTGCCTGCCCTGCCAATTGGCAGAATGCCCATACCCTTTAAGCCCATGCCTAAGCATCTTTGGTGCCAGCCCCTCTGTTCCCCACGCCTGGTCTTTGTTTAATCAAGAGTTATGGGCTCGTTTTATTTATTCATTTTAAGCCCCATACTCTTATGTCTTGCTCCCCATTGGTATTAGTTTAATCCTAAATTAGTACCCTACTTGTCAGCTCATTTAAACTAATCATTTTTGTTCTTTTCAAACCCCAGACTACCCCTGTCAAACCCTGGTTATCACTGTCTTGACCCTTTGCAGCATCAGGGCATTTTTGAACTGATGAAAGTTCAAATTCAAGACTGCCTAGACTGAACCTTTCAGTCATTTTTCAATGCAAACAAACTATTTCAAACAATGCTGGGGCCTTCAATCAGTGGCAAAGTTCAATTAGTCATGCGACATTATTAGCTCGTTTGATTCATTAGTTATAGAAACTAATCAACGACATTTATCGAGTCGACTATACTAATTATAGAAGGTAATAATCAGTCGCTCACATAAACAATATGTTCAGGGACCTAAAGGGCATCAGACAATTTTGTGTTCAATTACTGGGAGCCTATATAAGTTTATTCATTTGACGACTAATCCAATCGAACATGTACATCACAGAATACATTCAAATCATACACAGAAAACAATTGACCAAATAAAAGGTCTTTACAGAGATGAAAGAAATCCGAATGAAAAATAACAAAAAAAAATAACAAACAAACACAACGAAACATGCTGACCACTTAATCAAAACTAATCACAAAAGAAAGGAAAACTTACCGAAAATGTTTAAATCAAACAGACCCAAATCTGATTCAACCTCGAACTTTTGAGGCCGAACAAACTTTAATCAGGGTGTTCTCACATGAGAACACCTTGATTAAGGTCTATTAGACCTCAAACCCATGTCCAAACCGGCCGGATTCCCCAGGTGCATGTGTTCTAAAGTCTGGATTTCCAGATCTGATTTTTAGGGAGTTGTGGGTAGATTCGGACCAAACCAAGCTTGGTTTGGTCACGAGGAAGGTCAGGGGAGTGTCTGGTATGAAGATGGGGTGGTTTGGCATAGGTCCAGGTTCGACTCAAATCTTCAAATGAAGATTCGAGTCGAAGGAAAGTGATTCGAGTCTAGGGAGTAACAGATCCATGTTCAGGAGAGTGAGGGGGGCTTAGGGTGTTCAGGAGGTGGCCACCGGCGTCCATGCCGCCGGCTTTAATGGCGAGGGAGACGGGGGCGGCTAGGGTTTCTAATGGGAGGTCCGGCTTTGAGCTTGGGGACGAAGGGGTGGGGTGTTGGTATAGGGGGCGTGGGTGTAAGAGAAGGTTTATATATGGTCTATGGGATTGGATCTGAGCCGTTAGATCAAATGATCTCAACGGCTTGGATCTGATGCTGAGAAATGAGACGGGGTCGTTTGGTAGTTAAACGGGGTCGTTTGGTTTAAGTGAGGGGTTGGGTCAGGCTGGTTATTTGGGTCGGGTTTGAACATGGGTCGCTGAAAGAGGTCCTGAACCGTTGGATCGGCTGGGACGGACGGCTCAGATTGATTTGCCTGAAACGACGTCGTTTCAGGAGGTGCCTGGGCAGGCCTGGTCTGGACCGGGTCAGATCGTTGGTTTGGGCCTGTTTTTGTCTTATTTTTTGGGCCCAAATTGATTTCAACTTTCTTTTGTTTTCCAACTTAAAGAAAAATAAAAATAACTAATAAAACAAATGAAATTAAAACAAATAACAATATGGCATTTCAACATAATTATCATACCAAGTAAGTTAAATCACAACCTAAAACGGACGATGCACATATATTTATATTTTTTGAATTTTCTTTTAACGCCACATATATTTTTTGTATTTTTGTTTGATAATGACTAGATGCAAAATGGACAGACTCACAAACGACTAACAACACATGTCACGGAAAGATCGAAAAATTGTACAGCGAAGCCTTTTGCCACTATTTTTATTTTCTTTTGGAGCGATTGTCCGTGAAGCAAAAATCACGTGCTTACAGCTGCCCCTCTTTGCACGAAGACACGAAGGGTTTACGCGCAAAGATAAAGCGAGCGATTTTTGCCCGTCTGAATACTCCGTGTGAAGCATTTTTTGAAAAAGATTTGACCGAACCTTTGCTTCAGAGGTTTCCTACATATCCTGGGCTGAACAGGAATCAGGTCAATGTAGTTCGAGAAATTTTGGTAGCTGGGACTACCATGTGACTGTATTGCTTGCTGTTGTTGTGCGCTGTTGTATGCTGCTGTAGGATGCTACTACTCAACCGATCTCCCTGTTACATTGCTCTAAAAGGAAAAACAAGAAGCTAAGCTAAACTGAGGATCCTGAAATCTCATCCATCTTCGACTTGTTCTTGTTGCCTTGCTTTCTTGTCGGCTATCGCTTTCCTCCGATGCCTTTATCTTGTGACTTTGGGAGATGATGTTGGTCCTTTGCTGACGTTTGAATGCCAGTTTTCATCACTTTGCTTGACCCGCTGGGGATACGGCTTTCTTCTTTAAATCTTTCAATGGTTTCCTCAGTGGTATGACTTTTCATCAGAATTGTTATGTTGGGCATGCCATAGCGTTCTCAAACTGCTTCTTTTGAGACGCGTTCCTTCTTCCCTTTGAATGTGCACTTGCTTTTGCAGTTGTCTGCTTCTTGGTGCTGGGGATTTTATTGTTTCCCGTTTGGGGATCTCTGTTGTAACCTTCTGTCTTCAGGTGGGGTGACTGATTCCAAAATCTAGAGCTGAATGTATTCCCGCATTATACTGGTGGGCGACCTAGAACTTAAATGTATTCCCGCATTATACTGGTGGGCGACCTAGAACTTAAATGTATTCCCGCATTATACTGGTGGGCGACCTAGAACTTAAATGTATTCCCGCATTATACTGGTGGGCGACCTAGAACTTAAATGTACTCCCGCATTATACTGGTGGGCGACCTAGAACTTAAATGTATTCCCGCATTATACTGGTGGGCGACCTAGTACTTAAATGTATTCCCGCATTATACTGGTGGGCGACCTAGAACTGAAATGTATTCCCGCATTATACTGGTGGGTGACCTAGAACTGAAATGTATTCCCGCATTATACTGGTGGGCGACCTAGAACTTAAATGTATTCCCGCATTATACTGGTGGGCGACCTAGAACTTAAAAGTATTCCCGCATTATACTGGTGGGCGACCTAGAACTGAAATGTATTCCCGCATTATACTGGTGGGCGACCTAGAACTTGAAAGTATTCCCGCATTATACTGGTGGGCGACCTAGAACTTGAAAGTATTCCCGCATTATACTGGTGGGCGACCTAGAACTGAAATGTATTCCCGCATTATACTGGTGGGCGACCTAGAACTTAAATGTATTCCCGCATTATACTGGTGGGCGACCTAGAACTTAAATGTATTCCCGCATTATACTGGTGGGCGACCTAGAACTTAAATGTATTCCCGCATTATACTGGTGGGCGACCTAGAACTGAAATGTATTCCCGCATTATACTGGTGGGCGACCTAGAACTGAAATGTATTCCCGCATTATACTGGTGGGCGACCTAGAACTTGAAAGTATTCCCGCATTATACTGGTGGGCGACCTAGAACTTGAAAGTATTCCCGCATTATACTGGTGGGCGACCTAGAACTTAAATGTATTCCCGCATTATACTGGTGGGCGACCTAGAACTGAAATGTATTCCCGCATTATATTGGTGGGCGACCTAGAACTAAAATGTATTCCCGCATTATACTGGTGGGCGACCTAGAATTGAAATGTATTCCCGCATTATACTGGTGGGCGACCTAGAACTTGAAAGTATTCCCGCATTATACTGGTGGGCGACCTAGAACTTAAATGTATTCCCGCATTATACTGGTGGGCGACCTAGAACTTAAATGTATTCCCGCATTATACTGGTGGGCGACCTAGAACTGAAATGTATTCCCGCATTATACTGGTGGGCGACCTAGAACTGAAATGTATTCCCGCATTATACTGGTGGGCGACCTAGAACTTAAATGTATTCCCGCATTATACTGGTGGGCGACCTAGAACTTAAATGTATTCCCGCATTATACTGGTGGGCGACCTAGAACTTAAATGTATTCCCGCATTATACTGGTGGGCGACCTAGAACTTGAATGTATTCCCGCATTATACTGGTGGGCGACCTAGAACTTAAATGTATTCCCGCATTATACTGGTGGGCGACCTAGAACTTAAAATGTATTCTCGCATTATACTGGTGGGCGACCTAGAACTGAAATGTATTCCCGCATTATACTGGTGGGCGACCTAGAACTTGAAAGTATTCCCGCATTATACTGGTGGGCGACCTAGAACTTGAAAGTATTCCCGCATTATACTGGTGGGCGACCTAGAACTTAAATGTATTCCCGCATTATACTGGTGGGCGACCTAGAACTTAAATGTATTCCCGCATTATACTGGTGGGCGACCTAGAACTGAAATGTATTCCCGCATTATACTGGTGGGCGACCTAGAACTTAAAATGTATTCCCGCATTATACTGGTGGGCGACCTAGAACTTAAATGTATTCCCGCATTATACTGGTGGGCGACCTAGAACTTAAATGTATTCCCGCATTATACTGGTGGGCGACCTAGAACTGAAATGTATTCCCGCATTATACTGGTGGGCGACCTAGAACTTAAATGTATTCCCGCATTATACTGGTGGGCGACCTAGAACTGAAATGTATTCCCGCATTATACTGGTGGGCGACCTAGAACTTAAAATGTATTCTCGCATTATACTGGTGGGCGACCTAGAACTGAAATGTATTCCCGCATTATACTGGTGGGCGACCTAGAACTTAAATGTATTCCCGCATTATACTAGTGGGCGACCTAGAACTGAAATGTATTCCCGCATTATACTGGTGGGCGACCTAGAACTTAAATGTATTCCCGCATTATACTGGTGGGCGACCTAGAACTTAAATGTATTCCCGCATTATACTGGTTGGCGACCTAGAACTGAAATGTATTCCCGCATTATACTGGTGGGCGACCTAGAACTTAAAATGTATTGAAATTGTTTCCCCGTTCTTCCGAGAAAATTTTCGACAATCGGCAGAAAATTTTCTGCCCCGGTTTTTGGTGACTTCCATGGCGTTGCATCTTGTTGCCGTCATCAATTCTTTGCTCTCCTGCAACAGACAAAAGGATTTAGTCAGTTTTAATCGTGGTGGTGGAGGGTGCCTTTCTGGCGGATGATTTTTCCTTTCTTCTCTTTTCTTGCTCCATGTCCCAATTGATTAGTAGGCAAAGTTGCCTGTTGGGGGCCTCTAGCCTGCTGTGGATTGGCTCTCAATTAATCCCCTTTTCTGCTTTCTCTTTAAGCATATTCTGTGGGAGTCTGCTCTTAACTCCCGAAACCACTCCCTTTTGGAGCTCACTTCCTCCAAAATTGCCGGGCACGATCCCTGCATTGGGTGAATTCCCCCCGGTTCCTGGTAGTAAGCTTTGAAAAATTCTTTTCAAGACAAATTTTAGGAAGAGAAAATAAAAGCTAGAGGAAAAAATCTTTCTAAACCCATATTTGGTGGGGAGAAGAAACTCAAAAGAACTTATCTGGAGGACATGACTGGTCCCCGTGATCATGACGTGCACCATAGATTCCCGACCCAGTCTATTTGTATCAATCGATTTTCCCGATGGTCTGACTTGCTGGGGATGATAAATGGCTGTTCATCTTGTTGCGAATGTGGTAGCTTTTGTTGCTCTATCTTGTCGCCTCATAGTGCCCTTCGAGGGGTTTTCACTAATGAGACTCTCTCTTTTCTCTCATCTCCCAGTGCCTTATGGTGCCTGTGAAGGTTTTCACCAATAAGACTCTCTCATTTCATATCCCTCATCTTACATCGCCTCTCGGTGCCTGCGAAGGTTTTCACCGATGAGACTCTCTCATTTTATTTCTTTCGAGGAATCGGGGCGTTGTAGATACGACCCTCTCTTCTGGAGATTCCTTTGACTATCAATTCGTTCCCAGTCTTACGATCCTCTTCTTTGCTGGGGATTGGTGTATTATTCTCGGTCTTATTCGCCTGACTCGACATCTTTTGAACATCGATCGGGAGGTCTTTTGGACGTTGATGTTGGTTTTGGTGTGGGGTTAAAGAAAGGCTATAAAATTGAAGATAATTTGATGGGTGATGTGCTACAACTTTTGGAACCAAACCTTTGTTGGAACTTAAAAACATAACCTCTGCCCCAGTTTTCTTGCTTGGGAAATTTATTATTTATACTTATGTTGCGCTATGTGCGTTACGCACGCTGTGCCTATTACGCACACTATGTACATTATGCATCGTATATCCACTATGATGCATACTATGACCGAGCCGTGAGGCGCCTACGTATCCTCTTTGAGGAATCAGGTCAAACGTAGTTCCCACGGTTTTGTTATTTGTGATTTTATCTTCTTCCTTTTTCTTTTCCTTCTTTTCATTTTTTCATGTCTTTTTCTTTTCTTTTCTTTTCTTTCTCTTTTCTTTTCTTTTTTCATATCTTTCCCATTAGTGATTCCAAGAGAGGGGTATTGAAAAAAAAATGCTTAAGGCTCAAAGGGGGGAAGCGAGGGTTAAAAGTGTTTGGATAGAAGAAAGAATTGCCTCCGTCATCTCATTATTCAACAAATGCCAAATACAAACAAATAAACCAAAATTGCCATAATTTAAAGAAATTACGCATAATATCTCTTGACTGCATCTGAATTGATAGCCATGTCGACACATCTTCCCTCGACATCTGTCAAACACAAAGCACCATTGGACAATATTCTGGTCACGGTATAAGGCCCTTGCCAATTTGGGGCGAATTTGCCTTTTGCCTCGACCTGGTGTGGGAGGATCTTCTTTAATACCTGCTGCCCTACTTCAAATTTCCTAGAGCGCACCTTCTTATTATACGCTCTTGCCATTCTCTTCTGGTACAGCTGACCATGGCACACTGCTGCCAATCTTTTCTCATCTATTAGGCTCAGCTGTTCCAAACGAGCTTTGATCCATTCATCATCATCAATTCCGGCTTCAGCGACAATTCAGAGGGACGGAATTTCGACCTCCGCTGGTATCACGGCCTCAATTCCATACACCAACAAATAAGGAGTTGTCCGGACGGTAGTGCGGTAACCCAACAAAGCAAAGGGTAATTTCTCGTGCCATTGTCTGGATCCTTCCACCATCTTCCGCAGTATCTTCTTGATATTCTTGTTGGCTGCTTCGACTGCTCCATTCGCCTTGGGACGATATGGGGTGGAATTGCGGTGTGTAATCTTGAATTGTTGGCATACCTCTCTCATCAAGCTACTATTAAGATTCGCACCGTTATCCGTGATGATCACTTTTGGGATCCCAAATCTACAGATGATATGGGAGTGAACAAAGTCCACCACTGCCTTCTTGGTTACTGATTTGAAGGTTTTAGCCTCAACCCATTTGGTGAAGTAATCAATGGTCACCAGGATGAACCTATGACCGTTGGATGCTGCCGGCTCGATGGGCCCAATGACATCCATGCCCCATGCCACAAACGGCCAGGGTGCTGACATCGTATGTAACTCTGTTGGCGGAGAATGAATCAAATCTCCATGTATCTGGCACTGATGGCATTTCCTTACGAAAGTGATACAGTCGTGTTCCATGGTTAGCCAATAACACCCTGTTCGAAGGATCTTTCTTGCCAATACATATCCGCTCATGTGCGGCCCACAAACTCCGGCATGTACTTCCGCCATAACCGTCGTTGCCTGCCCGGCATCTATGCATCTCAACAATCCCAAATCCGGTGTTCTTTTGTACAATATTCCTCCACTGAGGAAGAAACCATTCGACAAACGCCGAAGGGCTCTTTTTTGGTCCCCAGAGGCATGTTCTGGATATATCCCCATCCTGAGGTATTCCTTGATATCATGAAACCAGGGTTCGCCATCCGCTTCTTCTTCTATGGCATTGCAGTAGGCGTGCTGATCACGGACTTGGATGTGCAGAGGATCAACATATATTTTGTCAGGGTGGTGCAGCATTGATGCTAAGGTGGCTAAGGCATCCGCAACCTCATTGTGAACTCTCGGGATGTGTTTGAACTTTACCGATCGAAATTGCTTGCTCAGATCATGCAAGCATTGTCGGTATGGTACGAGTTTTAGATCTCGTGTTTCCCATTCTCCCTGAATTTGATGTATCAAGAGGTCCGAGTCTCCCAAGACCAAGACGTCTTGGACATCCATGTCGGCAGCCAGGCGCAGACCCAGAATGCAAGCCTCATATTCGGCCATATTGTTGGTGCAATAGAAGCGCAGTTGAGCCGTAACAGGATAATGCCGTCCTGTTTCAGAAATGAGTACTGCTCCTATTCCAACCCCTTTTGCGTTCGCAGCTCCATCGAAGAAAAGCTTCCAACCCGGTTCCTCGGGTAATTCCAACTCATTCGTATGCATCACCTCTTCGTCAGGAAAATACGTTCTTAAGGGCTCGTAATTTTCATCAACGGGATTCTCGGCCAAATGGTCTACTAGTGCCTGGGCTTTCATGGCCGTCCTCGTTACATAGATGATATCAAACTCTGTGAGCAGAATTTGCCATTTTGCCAACCTTCCCGTGGGCATAGGTTTCTGAAAGATATACTTTAACGGGTCCAAACGGGATATGAGATAAGTAGTATATGAAGACAGGTAGTGCTTCAACTTCTGAGCTACCCAAGTTAGGGCGCAGCATGTTTTCTCGAGTTGAGTGTACTTGACCTCATGCACTGTGAATTTCTTGCTAAGATAGTAGATGGCCTGCTCCTTCCTCCCTGTGTCATCATGTTGCCCCAGTACACAACCAAATGAATTTTCCAAGACCGTCAGGTAAAGGATTAGGGGTTTCCCGGGCTTAGGCGGGACCAATACGGGTGGATTAGACAGATACCCTTTGATTTGGTCGAAGGCCTCCTGACACTCTGCTGTCCAACCTACCGCAGCATCCTTTCTCAGCAGCCGAAATATGGGCTCACAAGTTGCTGTGAGTTGAGCGATGAACCTGCTGATATAATTGAGTCTACCCAGCAAACTCATTACCTCTGTTTTGTTCCTTGGCGGTGGCAAGTCTCGGATGGATTCAATTTTGGATGGGTCCAACTCAATCCCCCGTCGACTGACGATGAATCCTAGCAACTTTCCTGATGGAACCCCGAATGCGCATTTGGCCGGGTTAAGCTTGATATCATACCTCCGGAGTCTTTGGAAAAATCTCCTTAGGTCTGCAACATGGTCCTCCTGACGCCAAGATTTGATGATCACATCATCGACGTACACCTCTATTTCTTTGTGTATCATGTCATGAAACACAGCAGTCATTGCTCGCATGTACGTTGCCCCAGCGTTCTTTAACCCGAACGGCATTACCCGATAGCAGTAGGTCCCCCATGGCGTAATAAACGCTGTCTTCTCCGCATCCTCTTCGTCCATTAGGATCTGATGATAACCCGCATAGCAATCCACAAAGGATCCGATCTCGCGCCCAGCGCAATTATCGATCAGGATATGAATGTTGGGTAGCGGAAAATTGTCCTTGGGACTTGCTTTGTTGAGGTTGCGGTAGTCGACACATACCCTGATTTTTCCATCCTTCTTAGGGACTGGTACCACATTGGCCAACCACTCGGGATATCGAGTGACCCGAATGACCTTCGATTGCAACTGCTTAATCACTTCTTCTTTGATCTTTACACTCATTTCTGTTTTAAATTTCCTTAGTTTTTGCTTGACCGGAGGGTATGCCGGGTCAGTGGGTAGTTTGTGAACCACTAAATTGGTGCTCAATCCAGGCATATCATCATATGACCATGCAAAAACATCTTTGAATTCCCTGAGAGTTTCGATCAATTCTGCTTTGACATTCGGCTCAATGTGGATGCTAATTTTGGTCTCTTGGACGTTATCAGCGTCTCCTAGATTTACAGCCTCGGTGTCATTCAAGTTAGGCTTGGGTTTCTCTTCAAATTGGCACAGTTCTTTGTTTATTTCTTCGAAGGCTTCACCTTCGTCACATTCAGATTCATCGTCACAAACGACCTTTTGCATCATTGAGTCGGTTTCAGATTGATTTATTAGACTAGGTTGAAGATCCGCTGTGCATGCCATGTCATTAGGACCAGTAAAAAGAGAACTGTTCAGAAAGAAAAAGAACAAAACAAGAAATTAAAATGGGACAAAAGAAAAGAACTTTATTAAATTTGCAGGATAAAAAGGGTTCACACTTTTACAAAACGAAAGTAAAGTTTGGATTACACCCTTGAATAATCCGATCAAACAAACAAACAAACAAAACATTAATCAAAGCCTACTACCAAGACTCCCCTCGGACAGGAAGAGGAGTAACCGTCCAATTGTTGGTCTTGGCCTCAGGCCCCACAAATTGTATCTCTGCTCTGCTGGAACCCTCTCCAGCTTCCACCATACTGACATCCGCGAATAGTCTCTCAAAACTCTAATCCAGGTCTTCACTTATGCCGATCAAAGGTCCTCGAATCTTTGGGATCGCTGATCCCTTGGCCCTAGCTTTAACAAAAGACCTTGAGAGGCGTGGCACTGGTTTAGGCAGAGACCAGACTCTCTTCTTCATTTTTCGCGCTTGCTTCCTGTCTGTTGCGGTTGGTTTGAACCCCAACCCGAAAGTTTCTAGATTCTTAGGAAGGGAGACAGGTTGGACTATCCCTTGAAGTTCAACTCCCAGGCCTTTTCCCGGCACAAACCCATTACCCAGCATTTCTGATACCATCATGACTGTTGCGGCAGTCACCCTAGGGTGCGGGATGATTTCTCCTTCAGAAATTTTGTTGGCCGACCCTGTATCGAGAATCTGGTAGACCCAGGGACCCTTGTCATCAGTGGTCTCTATGAAAGGCACAATGGTTCCGCCCATGGTGCATGTTGTATCCTCGCCGTGCAACACGACCTCTTGTCTTTCCCACTCGAACTTCACTGTCTGATGTAGGGTGGAAGGCACCGCTTTAGCCGCATGAATCCAAGGTCGTCCTAACAGCAAGTTGTAAGATACCGTGGCGTCCAACACCTGGAATTCCATGGTAAATAGGACCGGACCAATGGTTAATTCAAGTACAACATCCCCCACAGTGGCTGTTCCGTTTCCGTCAAACCCCCGGACACAGATGCTATTCTCCCGGATTCTTCCACGGTCAATCTTTAACTGGTCCAGGGTGGATAATGGACAAATATTGGCGCTTGAGCCATTATCCACCAATACTCGGGTTACCACCGAGTCTTCACATTTGACAGCTAGGTATAGAGCTTTGTTATGCTCCGTACCTTCCACCGGCAGGTCATCATCTGAGAATGTCACTCTGTTCACCTCGAAAATCTTGCTAGCAATGGTTTCCAGGTGGTTTACAGAAATCTCACTGGGTACATGGGCCTCGTTCAATATCTTTAACAGGGCCCGACGATGTTCCTCGGAATGGAGGAGTAATGACAATAGTGAGATCTGGGCAGGTGTTTTTCTCAGCTGCTCAACCATAGAATAGTCTTGTACTTTCATCTTCCTCAGGAAGTCTTCAGCCTCTTCTTCTGACACTGGCTTCTTGGTTGCCACTGGGTTGGTTTTTCTTAACTCCACCGGAGCAAAGCATCGACCTGATCGAGTCAGCCCTTGCGCTTCACAACTGACTTCTTCCACCTGTTTTCCTTGGTACGTCACCATTGCTTTTTCATATTTCCAGGGCACAGCCCTGCTGTCAAGCATTGACAGTTGGACCACCGGCTTTATGGTCACCCGTTCTCTACATACCCCTTTCAACATGACTGCCGGTGTGGGCAGGATCCCTGGTATTACCAACTTGCTTGGCTCGGGTTTGCTTGCTATGATGGACGGGCTCTTCCCCCATATTACTACCGGCTTGACGCCTTCTCCCTGCGACTGTACATTTGTTCCTCCACTGGTTAAGACTTCTCTTGGGGCAGGTTGGATCATCATCACTGTTTGTGAGGGTTTTCTTAATTCTCCTCCCTCACACACCAACTCAATCATGTGAGTTTCGTGGTGCGCTGGCAGCGGGTTTTGGTTGATGTTAGGAGCCTCGGGTGTCTGGACCTCGATCTTATTGGTGTCAATAAGATCCTGTATGGCATGCCTTAACTTCCAGCACTTCTCGCTATCGTGCCCGAGCATCCCTGAACAGTATTCACAACTGATTGAACGATCCAAATTCTGAGGCGGGGGATTTAGTTCCCGAGTATGGACAGGACTAACCAAACCCAATTGCCGCAGCTTGTGGAACACAGCGGTGTAGGTTTCTCCCAGTTCGGTGAAGGTTCTTTGCTTCCGCAACCTGTCATTCCTGGCATCTGGATTTCCCCAGAAACCTGCCCCTGAAGGATTTCTATATGCCCTTGGTGGAGGGTAGGTGTTTTGTGGTGGTGCATATATGTTCTGGGGAGCCGGTGCGCGCCATTGTGGGCGAACCGGAGGCTGAGTGTATACCTGGGCTTGGTGTACGGAACAATGTGGTTCTCGAGGTGGATAGAAATTTTGTGGTGGGTTGTATGGGTAGTTTGACCTGTGAGGCCTGGGTTGGTTGTAGTGCGGCCTGCCAGCCCTGGACCAACTGCCTGCCTCGATCGTGGCAACCTCTTCTTTCTTTCTTCTTAGCGCACATCCCGTGCCGCTTTGAATAGCCTGGGTTGTGGCCTTAAGTGCCGAATAGTTTAAGATCTTGTCCGACCTCAAACCTTCTTCTATCATGACCCCTATTTTGACCACCTCGTTGAAAGATTTTCCAACCGTTGTCACCAAGTGACCAAAGTAGGTTGGATCCAATGTCTGCAAAAAATAGTCCACCATCTCTCCCTCTCTCATGGGAGGATCGACTCTAGCTGCTTGTTCTCTCCAGCAGAACCCGAACCCCCGAAAACTTTCTCCGGGTTTCTTCCCAGTACTCAATAACGTGAGACGGTCAGGGACTATCTCCAGATTGTACTGGAAATGACCTGCAAAAGCCTGCGCCAGGTCATCCCACGTGTACCACCTGCTGAAATCCTGCCTGGTATACCATTCCAGTGCAGATCCGCTCAGACTTTGGCCGAAATAAGCTATCAAAAGCTCATCCTTGCCTCCTGCCCCTCTCATTTTGCTACAGAATCCCCGCAAATGTGCCATGGGATCACCGTGCCCTTCATATAAATCAAACTTGGGCATCTTGAACCCAGCCGGGAGTTGGACATCTGGGAAAGGGCACAGATCTTTGTATGCCACGCTGACTTGATTGCCCAGCCCGTGTAAGTTCCTGAAGGATTGCTCCAGGCTCTTGAACTTTCTCAACACTTCATCCTGTTCAGGGGCCTTAACCGGCTTCTCAACCTCTGCCGGTACTTCCAAATGGGGATTGTAAGCCTGTGGTTCGGGTGCATGGAATGTAGGCTCAGGGGGATAGTATTGTGTATCATGAGCCTGAAACAATGGCTCACTGGTCGTTCGCTGCAAAGGGGCTGATGCAGGTCCCAAAAAAATGGGAATATTGGGTGTTGGGAGAGGTTGATGGGGTGGTGGAGCTTGGGAATCATGAGGGCTTCTTTCTGGATGATAGAGGGGATTTGGGCGGCTTGTGGAAGGGCCAGAGTGAGGGTACTCCGGCATGTGTCCCAGTGTCTCAGGGCTCTTTTGTGTTTTGGCCAGGGCTAGCTGCATTGCATGCATCTCTAGTCCTATCCTTTCAATTTTTTCCATTGCTTCTTTTAGCAACTGGCTCATCGGCCTTTCTTCCTCATTACTATTCTCTGAAGTTGTCATGCTTGTTGCTACCGGTCCTTTGGATCTGGTTTGGTATGAATGTGTTGCCAGAATTCTTTAACAACTAACTGTCTGGTATCAGACAACAACAAACTTTGTTAGTGTTAGAGCTTAACAGATTTGATCATAACACATAGAGGATGCAATGCACCTAGGCAGTTAACCGTTTCTACATGCTTTGCTTCAAACCACATGCGTCATCCCGGTTTGTTCATTCGTCTCTTCTTAAAGTATTTTGCGAAACCCCGCGTTTTATTTTATTTACATTTTCTTTTCTTTATTTATTAAAAGCGGTCGAATCTTATGGGGATTGCCTACGTATCACGTCCCCGCGTGAATCAGACCAGGCGTAGTTCTGCCTCAAAGTAAAGACACATAGAAATTCTTCCGGAGTCAATTAATTTCATTATCAAAATTTGCTATTACACATTGCTTCAAACAAAATAGCAACAGTACAGACTCCACGGTTCTTTGACCCTATTTGATTGAAGGAAAAGTGGAAAACAACATATGGGAAAACATCAAAGCTCAACTAAAACAAGACTCGACTAGAGGTTAATTTTCCAACTTAGGGACCCGCGAGGCGTTGTTCGGCCTTTTCGCGGTTCTAGGTGTGAGATCCCTTTCGAGCTGCTCCAACTCATGCATGGTCTGTTTGACATAACCCATCACTGCTGGGAGAACGGTAACGCAGGTCATGTTTTCACACCGCCGACACCTTCTGATGATGGCATGGGCAATGGCCCTGATCTTGTCTCTGGTTTGTTTCCTCTCTATGAGTAGGTGTCTTATCTGATCACTGCACGTCTTGAATACCTGTGAGTC